>NC_041398.2:20626617-21266922 GCF_900747795.2 Erpetoichthys calabaricus | reverse complement strand
ATTTTTGTAACCCATTGTGTTTATATCAGTTAGGGCAGCGGCGCCTCTCCCGTGTTATTAATGAGTTCAAATGCTGCTTAGCTGCAAGTTGATCACGTCAGTTCTTTACAAAACATTATCTGCAGATAATATCGCTCAGTCATTTCAGGCTTATATGTACTTACTCGATTACTTCTCCCTTCCATTTATTTCCAGAGAAGTAACTTTCTTGTCCTCCTGCTGCTGCTTTAGGTACGTTTAGTCACAGAGGAGGAGGGGGCTGTTGTGTGAGCTATTTTTTTTTTCTTGGCCCCCTCACATACACTGGGCCTTCCAAGTGTGGCTGAAAATCTACCAAACATACAAGTTGAAGCCACCGCTCTCAAAAGTAAAACCGAATCAGTAAACCAGTTTACAGTTGAAGTCGCCGCAGAACGTTTCTCCGTTTTTAAGATGACGAGTTTTCGCAGATTCGCCAATGCTTTTCAATGGGAAATTCAGGGAAAACTTTGAATAATGTGATCGCCTGGAGATCTCTGAACAGAAATGGAAGCGTCTCGACACATTTCTCTGAAGAGTAAGTGTGTCACATCTCGACAAAACTGGGCCACGGGGAGCTGAGTTGTTTCATGTGGACAGACGGACATGGACTCTTGCAATAGGTGCTCTGCACATTATATGCACCTAAAAGGGGGCAGATAACTAAAAACATGAGAGTGTACACCACATGACTTTCCTACAGAAAGCTGTGATTTTAGCAGTAGAACATCATCGGATTAACGCTAAAAACCAAAGACCACATTTTCTGAAGATGTTCAAGACATTAAAAGCTAGCCTGAGTAATGAGGAGTGTGGAAGAGAGGTGAAAAAGAGAGTGCAGGCAGGGTGGAGTGGGTGGAGAAGAGTGTAAGAGTTGTACAGGATATGTACGAGGGAAGTGTGACCGTGGTGAGGTCTGCGGTAGGAGTGACGGAGGTGGGATTACATCAGGGATCGGCTCTGAGCCCTTTCTTATTTGCAATGGTGATGGACAGGTTGACAGACGAGATTAGACAGGAGTCCCCATGGACTGTGATGTTTGCTGATGACATTGTGATCTGTAGTGAGAGTAGGGAGCAGATAGAGGAGACCCTGGAGAGGTGGAGATATGAGAGGAGAGGAATGAAGGCCAGTAGGAACAAGACAGAATACATGTGTGTGAATGAGAGGGAGGTCAGTGGAGTGGTGAGGATGAGGAGAGTAGAGTTGGTGAAGGTGGGTAAGTTTAAATACTTGGGATCAACAGTAGAGAGTAATGGAGATTGTGGAAGAGAAGTGAAGAAGAGAGTGCAGGCAGGGTGGAATGGGTGGAGAAGAGTGTCAGGAGTGATTTGTGACAGACGGGTATCAGCGACAGTGAAAGGGAAGGTCTACAGGATGGTAGTGAGACCAGCTATGTTACATGGGTTGGAGATGGTGGCACTGACCAGAAAGCAGGTGACAGAGCTGGAGGTGGCAGAATTAAAGATGCTAAGATTTGCATTGGGTGTGATGAGGATGGACAGGATTAGAAATGAGGACATTAGAGGGTCAGCTCAGGTGGGGAGACAAAGTCAGAGAGGCGAGGTTGCGTTGGTTTGGACATGTGCAGAGGAGAGATGCTGAGTATATTGGGTGCTAAGGATAGATCTTCCAGGGAAGAGGAAAAGAGGAAGGCCTAAGAGAAGGTTTATGGATGTGGTGAGAGGGGACATGCAGGTGATGGGGGTAACAGAACAAGATGACGAGGACAGGAAGAGATGGAAGAAGATGATCCGCTATGGCGAACCCTAACAGGAACAGCCGAAAGAAGAAGAATGAGAAGTTAAAAAAAAAAAAAAAAAAATGGCCAATTTTAAAATATAGGTTTTTTTGCTTTCAATTTTTAATATTCAATCACTCACAACATGGACATTTTTAATTTTGCAGATAGCATTTCTATTTTATTTGCAAAAAATAGAGAACTTTAAAATGATATGAGAACCATGACTTATATTTTGGGAGATTCGGCCAGTCATTGTCATAACACCCCACTAAAATAAATTCAAACTTTATCTTAAGTCACCCTTAATGTTGAGCCAAGACCCAAGCAATTTCAGCTCCATGGGTTACTCCTGTGACCAAATCAGCAGGCCAAGTTTTATTAAAATAAATCTGTAACGATGAGTTCCAAAAGTGGGATGATTAGACATGGAATTACCCAAAACTTGTAAACTCTTCCATACTTTCCTCAGCTCACAGTACGATCCTTACACTTCTAGTTAGTGCAGGGCTGCTGCTATTTTTAATATAAATATAAATGATTTAGGAATTGAAGTAACAAGCTGGTTAAGTTTGCAGAGGATACCAAGATAGGTGGATTAGCAGATAATTTGGAATCCGTTATATCATCACAGAAGACAGGCTTGGGCAGATTTGTGGCAGATGAAATTTAATGTCGGTAAATGTAAAGAATTACACATAGGAAGGAAAAATGTGAAAGTCTGAATACACAATGGGAGGTCTGAAAATCGAGAGTCCACCTGATGAGAAGGAGTTGGGTGTCTTAGTGGACTCGACTCTATCAACTGCCAGACAGTGTTCAGAAGCCATTAAGAAGGCTAACAGAATGTCAGGTTATATAGCGCCTTGATGTGTGCAGTACAAGTCCCAGGAGGTTCTGCTCAAGCTTTATAACACACTGGTGAGGCCTCATCTGGAGTCCTGGGTGCAAAAAGGACATAGCAGCACTAGAAAAGGTCCAGAGAAGAGCAACTAGGCTGATTGAGGGTACAGGGGATGAGTTATGAGGAATGATTAAAAGAGCTGAGCCTTTACAGTTTAAGAAAGAGGAGACCTGAGTGAAGTGTTTAAAATCATGAAGGGAATTCGTCCAGTTGATGGAGACGGTGACTTTAAAATGAACTCATCAAGAACATGGGGGGCACAGTTGGAAACTTGTGAAGGGGAAATTTCACACAAACATTAGGAAGTTTTTCTTTACACAAAGAACCACAGACACTTGGAATAAGCGACCAAGTAGTGCGGTAGACTTTAGGGGCTTTCAAAACTCGACTTGGCATTTTTTTTAGAAGAATGAAGTAGATAGGACCGTCGAGCTTTGTTGGGCTGAATGGCCCATTCTCGTCTAGAGTGTTCTGATGTTCTAATTATATGATACGCACCTGCAGAGTGTGTGGGGAAGGATAACGGATTCAATACACGCTTAGGACTGGGGTTGCTGTATTTTCCAATTCAAATAATCGGGAGTGCTCTCCCCTCGACTTTCTCGTATACTCAGATGAGGGGATGGATTTTTGAGAAGTGAACTGCAAGACAACGATTATATTTTTTATATTATGTACATTAAAGAACCATCAACAACAAATCAAATTAATAACATATTGAACAATTACTATAAAAGTAAAGTTGAATAAATCTGACTCTGCAGCTGCATGAAGAAAAGGTAAAGTACCACTTCCGGTTAGCAGAAATAGCCCAAAAGTTAATGGGAATCTATGTTTTGTACCTAATACTTGTATGCACAACTTGGTTGACCTAAATGAAACCGTACTCAAGTTATCTTGTTTATACACACACCCACACACACACACATAATTCCAAAAATATTATTTTCAGACTCGGGGAGGTGTAAAACGTCAAGGTTCATCAGAATCTCGAAATGGAATTTTTGGAGAGGCCATCAAACTGAAGAAAGAGTCCTATCGGGTCTGGTTGACCAGTGGGACTCCAGAGGCAGCAGAGGGGTACCGGCTGTTGCAGAGGCAAAAACTCGGGCATGGTAGGAGTTTGGGGAAGCCACGGAAAACGACTTTCGGTCAGCACCGAGAAGGTTCTGGCAAACCGTCAGGCGCCTCAGATGGGGAAAGCGGTGCTCCACCAACACTGTTTACACTGGAGAAGAGGCCCTGCTGACTTCAACTGTAGATGTTATTGACCGGTGGAAGGAATACTTCGAGGATCTTCTCAATCTCACCAGCATGTCTTTCTTAGAGGAAGCAGAGCTGGAGGACTCCGCCCATAACAGGGGCTGAGGTCGCCGAGGTAGTAAAAAAGCTCCGAGGTGACAGGGCCCCTGGAGTGGACGAGGTTCACCCTGGGTTCCTCAAGGCTCTGGATGTTGTGGAGCTGTCCTGGTTGACACGTCTTTGCAACATCGCATGGACATCGGGGGCAGTGCAAACCGGGGTGGTGGTCCCCCTTTTTAAGAAGGGTGACCGGACAATGTGCTCCAAATATAGGGGGATCACACTCCTCAGCCTCCCTGGTAAGGTCTATTCAGGGGTGCTGGAGAAGAGAGTTCAGTTGATGGTCAAATCTTGGATTCAAGAGGAACAATGCGGATTCTGTCCCGGCCGTGGAACACTGGACCAGCTCAACACCCTGGCCAGGATTCTGGAGGGGGCATGGGAATTTGCCCAACCAGTCCACATGTGTTTTGTGGATTTGGAGAAGGCATTGGACCGTGTCCCTTGAAGCATCCTGTGGGTTGTGTTCCAAGAGTACGGGGTACAAGGCTCGTTGTTACGAGCCATTCAGTCCCTGTACAGGAGGAGCAGGAGCTTGGTCCGCATTGCTGGTAATAAGTTGGACTCATTTCGTGTTGAGGTTGGACTCTGCCAGGGCTGCCCTTTGTCACCGATTCTGTTCATAAGTTATATGGACAGAATTTCTAGGCACAGCCAAGGAGGGGAAGGGGGTCTTGTTCGGTGACCTCAGAATCTCGTCTCTGCTATTTGCGGTTGACATGGTTCTGTTGGCTTCATCGGACAGTGACCTCCAGCTCTCACTGGAGTGGTTCACAGCCGAGTGTGAAGCAGCGGGGATGGGAGTCAGCACCTCTGGAGGGATTATATCTCCCAGCTGGCCCTGGAACGCCTCGGGGTCCTCTCAGAGGAACTGGAGGAGGTGGCCGTGGAGAGGGAGGTCTGGGCTTCCCTGCTTAGGCTGCTGCCCCCGCGAACCGACCTCGGATAAGCGGTGGATAATGGATGGATGGATAGATGGAATTTTTGGATGATTCTAATACTTTCCGTATACGAGAAAGTTAGAGGGATATAAAACATAGAGAATTCATTAAGTCTCACCATCGAACTTTTGGACGATTCCAATACTTTGCATATACTTTGTATACAGTAATCCCTCCTCCATCGTGGAGATTGCGTTCCAGACCCCCCCGCGAAAGGTGAAAATCCGCGAAGTAGAAACCATATGTTTATATGGTTATTTTTATATTGTCATGCTTGGGTCACAGATTTGCACAGAAACACAGGAGGTTGTAGAGAGACAGGAACGTTATTCAAACACTGCAAACAAACATTTGTCTCTTTTTCAAAAGTTTAAACTGCGCTCCATGACAAGACAGAGATGACAGTTCCATATCACAATTAAAAGAATGCAAACATATCTTCCTCTTCAAAGGAGTGCGCATCAGGAGCAGATAATGTCAGAGAGATAGAGAAAAGCAAACAAATCAATAGGGCTGTTTGGCTTTTAAGTATGCGAAACACCGCGGCACAAAGCTGTTGAAGGCGGCAGCTCACACCCCCTCCGTCAGGAGCAGAGAGAGAGAGAGAGAGACAGAAAAAAACAAAGTCAAAAATCAATACGTGCCCTTCGAGCTTTTAAGTATGCGGAGCACCATGCAGCATGTCCTTTCAGGAAGCAGCTGCACAGAAGGTAGCAACGTGAAGATAATCTTTCAGCATTTTTAGACGAGCGTCCGTATCGTCTAGGTGTGCAAACAGCCCCCCTGCTCAATCCCCCTACGTCAGGATCAGAGAAAGTCAGCGCAAGAGCGAGAGAAAAGTAAGTTGGGTTTCTTCTCAGCCATCTGCCAATAGCGTCCCTTGTATGAAATCAACTGGGCAAACCAACTGAGGAAGCATGTACCAGAAATTAAAAGACCCATTGTCCGCAGAAATCCGCAAACCAGTAAAAAATCTGCGATATATATTTAAATATGCTTACATATAAAATCCGCGATGGAGTGAAGCCGCGAAAGGCGAAGCGCGATATAGCGAGGGATTACTGTATTAGAAAGTAAAATGACGACAAAAAAATAAGAATAATAATTTAAAAACATTTTCTGTGGCCTCTCTCTGTTACATCAGTGCATCGCAGAGGTGTTGAATGTCAACAAGAATAACACAAATCTCCGGGGCTGAGCCCACCGTTGATAACACATTAATTGCAGAGTCCTGTTAAAGATGACGAGGATAGAAATGAGATTCCATTCCTTCATTTTCTTAACATGAGGTCACAGGCAGCTTTTGAAGGACGCAGACATCCACCTGAGGATGGATGCCAGTCCAGCAGGGCACACTAGCACACACATGTCCACACTCGGAACAAATATACAATACAATACAGTTTATTTTTGACTATCCCAAAATCACACAAGAAGTGCGGCAATGGGCTTTGACAGACCCCCATCCTTGACTCTCTAAGGAAACAAAGAAAAACTCCCAAAAAAGAACCTTGTAGGGAAAGAAAATGGAAGAAACCTCAGGAAAGGCAGCTCACAGAGAGACCCCTTTGCAGGTAAGTTGGGCATACAGTGGGTGTCAAAAATAAAAAAGGGGGTCAATACAATACAATACACAGAACACCAGCACAACACAAGTCATCCTCAATACAATATAATAGAAATATTACAGGTACAGAGCAGAATTCAACGGTACACCAGGCAGTGACCAACACAGCACACACATCTTTGAGATATGGCAGAAAGATGCTGAAATTGTACGGTCAACAGGAGGACATGAAAGTCCAAATACATGGTGGAAAAACCAGGAATTGAACCCCGGTGTGAAGCATGACACGTATCTCATTTTAATATTTCATTCACGTTGAAACCTTTAACTGAACTGTTTGTTGTTGCAGATTTCCAGGAGAATGGCAGCTTCTTCCCGACTTCATTTGCTTGGCCCTCTCAGTGCAGACTGCCGCACAAGCAGGACAAGGAGAAGATGAACAAATCAACAAGTGGATCGGAGAATTCGACCCTTGCCTCTTTACGGTGTTCTCTTTCTGCTGCTAAGCCAACACAGATAGAAGCCATCAACATGGATCAACAGCAAGTATGTAATACAAATCAAGAGTCCTTGCTTGCATCCAAAGAGTGCTGGAAATGTTTCAAAAACATTCCCGACTCTGGAGACCAGAAGTCGTTTCAGATGAGACAGAAGCCACATCCTTGTCCTGAATGTGGCAAGTTATTTTCGAACAGAAACAGCCTGCACAAACATAAAAGAATTCACACGGGAGAGAAGCCTCATAGCTGTTCTGAATGTGGCAAGCATTTCTTAGAGAGGCACAGTCTGCATAGGCATTTGAGAATTCACACTGGAGAGAAACCCCATTCCTGTCCAGAATGTGACAAATGCTTCTCACATATCAGCAGTCTTCAGAGGCACACAAAAATACACACGGGGGGAAAAACCTCATTGCTGCGCTGAATGTGGCAAACGATTCTCCGACAGTTACACTCTTCAGAGGCACACAAGAATTCACACTGGGGAAAAGCCATACAGCTGTTCTAAATGTGGCAAACTGTTTTTTGACGGCAGCGCTCTACAGAAGCACACACGGATTCATACCGGAGAGAAGCCCTATCACTGTACGGATTGTGGCAAACGATTTTCACAAGTAAGCAGCCTTCAGAGCCACTCCGAAATTCATAGTGGACTGAAACCTTATTGCTGCTCTGAATGTGGCAAGAGATTTTCCTGTAGCAGTTACCTTCAGAAACATTTAATAATTCACACTTAAGAAAAGACACTCTTGTTTTGAATGTAGCAAGAGTTTCTCACGACAAAGCAGACGTTACAATTCATTCAATTCAGTTTATTTTTGTGTCGCACACTTCACTGAGGTCAAAATCAGAGTGCTGAGACTCATTCGCAGGTAGATGCAAGTATAATTGTTACAAGTGACTAATTACATCATAAGTACAGATGAAGAGTCAGTACTACAGAAGAATGGGTCAAAACTTTGGACCAACATCAACCCTGTTATGGTGCAAATTAAAAGCTAACATGCACTCGAAAGAAACCAATAGCACTGCAACAGTGGAGTGGTTTTATTTTTTTGAATGATGGTCCACTGTTGAGGACACTTGCGGCAGGACCAGTCCAAGGGGGGACACTCATGTAACACCTGGCTGCGGCAGATAGAGGGTCCTTGCCGGAGGGTGGGCCTGGACCGAGTGTCTGGAGTCAGGTTGCCAACCAGGATTCCAAGCTGTTTTGTCGTATGATGGGGTGTGGTAACATGCTGTATAGGTGCACGCTCCCCAACCTGACCTGACCTCCAAAAAAGTGTTTGCCACTGAAGGAACCTCGAAATCAGCTGTGCAGTGAAACATAAGGCAACCTGATCATCCGTCGGGTTATGGGTGAAGATGATGATCTGAAACACACAAACACGTCTTCACAAAAACAATGGAAGATGAAAAAAGCTGGAATTTTGTAGAAGTCCACTGAGATGTTGTGACAAGACTCAAAAGTGAGTATTTCATGACAGAAAGTCCAAAATGAAGCTGAAGCAGTTCGGCAAGGAAGAGTGGGCTGGAATTCCTCCACTGTATGATGAGACTCAAAAGAAGACAACTATTTTTATTTTTTCAACTCAGGTAGTATGTATATTTCTTTCTTTAATAAATTAATGAAATAAGAATCACCAACTTTTGTTATTTATTCATGTTTTGTCTCTTTTATTTAATGTTCAGGTTTGGCTGAAGAACTGAAAATATTCACATAAGTAATGTGAAAAATCAGATGGGAAATCTTGTTGTTACTGGTGTGTGTGTGTGTTAGGTAGGTAGGTAGGTAGTGTAACATTAAGGCTTGTGGCAGAAGTGCTTGGTTGGCGCCAACCCGAACACAGACTGACATCGGAGGCACAGGTGAGAACAAACAAAAATATTTTATTATTGTCTTCTGCCGTGGGGCATGTCTTCCCCGTGTCCCACAGCCCCTATACAGTCCTAAAAACACTCTTCTTCTTTCTCCACTCCTCCCAGGCGCCATTGTCCTCCTCCTCCCGACTCTGGCTCCCGGAATGGTGGCTGCTGGCTTCCTTTATAGCCCACCCGGTAGTGTTGCAGGTGCTTGATAACCTGCATCTGGTTGCATTTACAGGTGTGGCTGCATTGCCGCCCACACGAGCTCCGGAAGCCTCGCAGCTCCCCCTGGTGGTAGCCGCGGATCCCAACAGCGCTTGGCTCCGAAGTCCCATGTCTGTGGCTCCCATGCAACCCAGTATTCTGCCTATGGCTGTTGCCCCGGACCAAGTATTGAAGTGACGTCCCTGCCGGGCATGGGCCCTGGCCATCCACCACAGGTCATTTTATGACCCGTTTAGCAGGGGATCTGCAGCTTATCAGTGCAAACACTGGGCGCAAAGCGGGAAGAAACTCAAGACAGGGTGCCAGTCCATTGCAGTGCAAATTTGCACAAATCCAAACCGCACACCAGGACCAATTTAGCATCACCAGTCCACCTAACCTGTATGTCTTTGGATTGTGGGAGGAAAGCCATTTAGTCACGGGGAGAACCCTGGACATGAAACCTGGTCTCCTTACTGCAAGGCCACAGTGCTACCACTGCACCACCATGCCACACCATAGAGAAAAGTATGACTGTTCATAAATGTGAAGTCATTGTATGTACAGTATCAAAACAGAAAGCAAGACAGTAAAAAGGTATTATTTAGGTAGGTAGGCATAGACTTAGTTACTTAGAGATCTTAATGCATATTCTACATATAAAACCATTTTAAATTTTATTACAGTGTTCTGGAACAAATCCTATTTCCTAAACTGCCCTTTCTCATAAAACAATTTTAAAAATAAGTTTTTATAATGACATTTTACTGGGTGGTGTGGTTCCTTGTATTGCTGCCATTGTTTGACATTCTGGGAAGGGTTCTGTGCATATGAAATTGGTTCTCGTGGCTTCGAAAAGGTTCCCATGATGTGGACGTAATGTACAGTAAATCTTCAATGTGTAATAGTCTACCTAGCAGGATTCCGACAGATCAAGAAAACCTGAACTTAGCCTGCGTTACTGAATGCAGCAAACGTCCTAATAAAATCAGGAAGCCACTGGGATTTCACATCTCTTTATCTATTTATGGTTATTTTTATGTAACATCTCTCTCACATCTAAATAAAACGGTTCTTTCTGGCTCCTTCGTGTGGATGGTTCTTTTGGAAACCAACTGTGGCATCTCTCTGAAGGGCTACTTTGGCAACTTTAGTTTTACGAGTGTACAGTACGGACCGCTGCCCATCAAAAGCTTTGTGCATGTGACAAGCCTGGGGGTGTGGAGAGTGTCGTGCCAACGGTCCGATCAATGAGCAGGCTATCCAAGGCTGCAGCCGAGAGAACCCGAATGACTTACCTGCAGGGTTGGACAGTGGCATAGCTAGAGGGAGCAATGGGGGGGACATCTGTCCCCGGCGCAGCATCCAGGGGGCATGAAATCTTCAGTTGTCCCTGGGCGCTGAAAACCCTAGCTACACCTCTGGGGTTGGAGTGTCCAGACATAAGCTGTAAAACAGAGCGATTGCCGGACCGAGAGAAAGAGAGAGAGACGCAATGTGATTGGCCCGTGCTGCATCATCCTCTGTGCACCTGCCCAATCACATGACTGTCCTAACACTCGGCCGACCCGCACGGAAGAAAACAAGGAATGTGCTCGAGAGGAAAAGGAGAGGCAGAAAACTTTTTATTTTTACTTACTCCTATACGAAGTCCAAAGATTCGATGTCGAGAACACGATAACCTGAGTACGCTTTCACTTCGGTCAACCAAATTCTGCAAAACGTAGATTTCTATCAACTTTTGAGCTATTTCCGGAAGTGGTACTTTACCTTTTATTCATACAGCTGCGGAGCCCGATTTATTCAACTTTACTTTTATAATAATTGTTCGATATATTACTACTTAGATTTGATTTCTTGTTGATGGTTCATAACGTGAAAATCTACGAGAAAGTCTAGGGAAGACCACTCCCGATTTTTAAATGAAATAAACAAATCAGCGAAAAGGAGTAAAACAGGATACTATGTCAAGCAGAATTAACATTTTGAGATATCTCAAAATACATTGAAGTTGTCTTAAAATGAATTGCAGTTAATGGAAATCATGTCCTTTTCAAGATTTTGTATCTTAAATGCAATCTGAGAAGTAATTCAAGACACCTTGAAATAAGCGCCAGTGAATTGGAATATACAATACAAACAATTCTAAGCATATGTAAAAAAAATGTGTCATTCTTTCCTCAATAGCTATTATTATTATTACATAAGACATTTGACATTCGAGAGAAGACCATTTAATCCATCAAACGTCTCTGTTTAGCTAATACCTAAAGTGTCCAAAACTCTCATCCAGATCTAGGATGTGAAGGCTTCTATTATTATTATTATTATTATTATTATTATTATTATTATTATTCGAGTATTAATAATTAATATTACAAGTATAAATTCCAACATATACACGTTGTCATGATATTTTCTATTTAAACCCGTCAATATGGAGAATCGACTGCATCCACTGAACAGGATCATCTCCAGACAGAGGAACAGCTTCAGTGACAGACTGCTGTCACCGTCCTGCTCCACTGACAGACTGAGGAGATCGTTCCTCCCCCACACTATGCGACTCTTCAATTCCACCCGTGGTTGTTGGGTTGATGTAGGATGAACGTTAACATTATATAAAGTTATTGTCTGTCTGTATACCTGCATTGTTATCACTCTTTAACTTAATATTGTTATTATCAGTATGCTGCTACTGCAGTATGTGAATTTCCCCTTGGGATTAATAAAGTATCTATCTATCTATCTATCTATCTATCTATCTATCTATCTATCTATCTATCTATCTATC
This sequence comes from Erpetoichthys calabaricus, assembly GCF_900747795.2. Classification (NCBI taxonomy): domain Eukaryota; kingdom Metazoa; phylum Chordata; class Cladistia; order Polypteriformes; family Polypteridae; genus Erpetoichthys; species Erpetoichthys calabaricus. Next base: position 21,255,022 of record NC_041398.2, on the reverse strand, counting down.
TATCTATCTATCTATCTATCTATCTATCTATCTATCTATCTATCTATCTATCCCAGGGGTGGGCAAATTCATTCCTGGAGGGCCGCAGTGGCTGCAGGTTTTTGTTCCAACCCAATTGCTTAATAAGAAGCACTTATTGCTCTAGAAATTCTTCTGCTTCATTTTAGTTATCTTCATCGTTAAGATTATGAACCCTTATTGCTTATTTAAGTCTTAAACAGCTGCATTCTTGGTTTTTAATTGCTCCTTATTAGCAATTAGATGCAAATGACAAAAAAAACCAGCAGTTATCCATTTTGCTTGTTACCCTTTACACCTGTGTGAATTTATCGTGCACTATTTGGTTTAATTAAATACTTGGAAGGAAAGAGAAGAGAAAAAAATGAAGGATTGAGAATTACCCGTCCGTTTTACACTTCAAAGTATTTGGATGATATCCTTAGAATGGAAAAAAAAAATCTAGGATATGAGAATGACTTGACATAGCAGAGTTAAAGCACTAACAAGCCATGAAATGTAATTATTGGCAAGGATTGTTTTCTAATTAAGCAACTGGGTTAGAACAAAAACCCGCAGCCACTGCGGCCCTCCAGGAATGAATTTGCCCACCCCTGATCTATACAGATGCCTACTTTCTACTTCACTATAGCTGCGCTAACTGAATGGACTCCATTTCCCATCAGGCCACGTAATTAGCGCGTCTGCCGACTGTGTCGGCCTGATGCGCAGAGGCTTCTGGGAATAAGCCTGACCTGGCGCAAGATTTAAACGCAAGGGTCGTTTCCTTTGTTCATTTTCTCACTAAATCTGCAGTGATCGTTTCTATTGTCTCTGGATTGCAATACCAAACGCCCACCAGTTGTGTGTGGATTTTCTTTGCCTTGTCCGCTGCACTGATCGACACGGGCATTCAGTTTTCACGGTAGGACAAGTCAACTTTTTTTACTAAGGTGCTTTTCACGGGGTCATTTCCCGGTCTGCATCTGTTAAGCCGGACGTTTGTTATGGTGTGTCTCTCTTTATTAGTTGTGTTTGCTTTGTGTAGACATGGAGATGGGGGCTTGTAAAGTGTTATAGAAAATAAATCCCATAGTCAAAAGTGAGAACAAACAGGCAAATCCACGGTAAAAATTATACTGTGTGACTTTCTTATCAGAAATTATTTATTATTATTATGCTGTCATTTAAGCATTAAATTAGAGAAGTAAATGTTCATTATATTAGAATGGGAATAGGAATATACCTACATTTTGATTTGCAATGTTCATGTCTCTGTTAAGTTGTAAAGTGTTAAAAAGCAGCATTTATAAAGTTAAGCTGGGAGGATATGTGAGAAGAAGTAAGATTTTTTTAATTTATTTTGTTTTTGGCCTGACCATGTGCTAGCAGCTGCAGAGAATTCAGCTTGTATTTGGAACAGAAATCTGGCTCCATCCAGTTCTTTTTGTTCCCAAAAAGGATTCCATCCATCTTAGAAGAGAAACCTTGTTACATTGGGTGACCAGCGGTGTGGCAATTCTTTTTTTCTTTTGTTTCTTTCTGGTGGATGATTTGCACTGAGGACGGGTTCAACTAATATCTCTTACAGATTGCATTCCTATGGAGTCCTTTTATTTGTGAACACTGGTAAGAGGTAATATAATTTTTTTCTGTTCTGTTACCTGGCACGTATGGACTTTCAAGTTTAAGTTTTGTTTCCCCTTTGTGAAGCTCTGTTTAAGACACCTTGTGCTTATTAAGAAGTCTGTAGGAGCTGCTTCTGCAAACTCGGGGGATATTTTAAGTGACTTTTGGAGAATGACAGAGGCTCAGCTACCGCACACTTCCCATTTGTGTCCTATTACATTGCCTCCTGCTTTTAAAGGTGATGGGTCTGAAACTTTTGCAAGTTGGGCTCAGCAGTTTCAAGTGGCTGTTGCAGCACTGCACCCTTTAACTGCTTCTGAGTTACAACCAGTGTTGTTAGCTCTACTTCCCACACGTTTATCAGAAACCGCATTTTTGTATTGGGATAGTCTCCCCACAGCTTTACAACAAGATTACACTGCGGTTTCATCTAAGCTGAAGGAAGTTTTTGGGTTAAAACAATTCCTGCCTTTCTTTCAGACCTACATTAATGCTTCTCCACGAAAACCTAATGACAGTATCTGGAGAAGTTTCTGGAGCTGAAATAGCACGTCTTGTTCTTGAGGCGTTTCCAGATTATGACACTAATGCACAAAATGGTGAGAAATTTCGTCACTTTGTTGCTGGTTTAGATCCCACATGTTGTGCTTGAAAGTTTGTGAACCCTTTAGAATTTTCTAGATTTCTGCATAAATATGACCTAAAACATCATCAGATTTTCACTCGGGTCCTAAAAGTAGATAAAGAGAAACCAGTTAAACAAATGAGACAAAAATATTATACTTGGTCGTTTATTTATTAAGGAAAATGATTGAATATTACATATTTGTGAGTAAATAAGTGTATGAAGTATGTGAACCTTTGCTTTCAGTATCTGGTGTGACCCCCCTTTTTGCAGCAATAACTGTAACTAAACATTTCTGGTAACTGCTGATCAGTCCTGCACACCAGCTTGGAGGAATTTTCGCCCATTCCTCCGTACAGAACAGCTTCAACTCTGGGATGTTGATGGGTTTCCTCACATGAACTGCTCCCTTCAGGTCCTTCCACAACATTTCATTTGGATTAAGGTCAGGACTTTGACTTGGCCATTCTAAAACATTAACTTGATTCTTCTTTAACCATTCTGTGGTAGAACGACTTGTGTGCTTAGGGTGGTTGTCTTGCTGCATGACCAACCTTCTCTTGAGATTCAGTTCATGGACAGATGTCCTGACATTGTCCTTTAGAATTCTCTGATATAATTCAGACTTCATCGTTCCATCAATGAAGGCAAGCTGTCCTGGCCCAGATGCAGAAAAACAGGCCCAAACCTTGATACTACTACTACCACCACCACCACCATGTTTCACAGATGGGATAAGGTTCTTATGCTGGAATGCAGGGTTTTCCTTTCTCCAAACATAACGCTTTTCATTTAAACCAAAAAGTTCTATTATTCCATCCACAAAACATTCTTCCAATAGCCTTCTGGTTTGTCCACGTGATCTTTAGCAAACTGCAGACGAGCAGCAATGGTTTTTTGGAGAGCAGTGGCTTTCTCCTTGCAACCCTGCCATGCACACCATTGTTGTTCAGTGTTCTCCTGATGGTGGACTCATGAACATTAGCCAATGTGAGAGAAGCCTTCAGTTGCTTAGAAGTTACCCTGGGGGTCCTTTGTGACCTTGCCAGCTATTACACGCCTTGCTCTTGGAGTGAGCTTTGTTGGTCGACCACTCCTGGGGAGGGTAACAATGGTCTTGAATCTCCTCCATTTGTACACAATCTGTCTGACTGTGGATTGGTGGAGTCCAAACTCTTTAGAGATGGTTTTGTAACCTTTTCCAGCCTGATGAGCATCAACAACTCTTTCTCTGAGGACCTCAGAGATCTCCTTTGTTTCTGCCATGATACACTTCCACAAACATGTGTTGTGAAGAGCAGACTTTGATAGATCCCTGTTCTTGAAATAACACAGGGTGCTCACTCACACCTGATTGGCATCCCATTGATTGAAAACACCGGACTGGAATTTCACCTTCAAGCTAACTGCTAATCCTAGAGGTTCACATACGTTTGCCACTCACAAATACGTAATGGTCATTTATTTATTTACCAAAATGATTGAATAAGTATAATATTTTTGTCTCGTTTGTTTAACTGGTTTCTCTTTATCTACTTTTAGGACCTGAGTGAAAATCTGATGATGTTTAGGTCATATTTATGCAGAAATATAGAAAATTCTAAAGGATTCACAAACTTTCAAGCACAACTGCCATGTTGCAATCTAAAATTCATGAAATGGGTGCACAAAATATAGAGTATTGTTGTTGTGAGAGAACCAGAGAATTATTAAATATGACCTCTGCATCTCAGCCAGCGTATTCCTCCCCTAGTACTACTACCACTGCTGGGCCATCTGTTTCTATGGTGAATACCTCTAAAAACTGTGACCACCATCTGTGGCGTGCTATGGAAAATCTAACATTAAAGGTGGACTCTTTATAAACACATCTAAATCTAATCACCTGCTTGCCAGACAGTTAGGATTTACTCCTGAAGGACATCATCCTCCCTACTTGAAACCCACTATATTATATACGGTAATATTGTAAGAAGGATGATATGTATTGATACAGATTAGACACAGGAGGCACATGTAAAATTAATAAACTTTTATTTTTCTTCAGCTGGAGGGCACATCTTCCCTGTAATCCCTCCAGCCACAACACAGTCCCCAAGCACAGTAACAACACACAAAAGCACTTTTCTCTTCCACCACCTCCACTCCTCCACCCAACTCTGGCCACTGAGTGGTGGTCGCTGACTCCTTTTATTGTTCACCCAGAAGTGCTCCAGGTGCTTGATCACCGAGTTCCGGCGGCACTTCCAGGTGTGATGAATATGCTGCCCACACAGGCTCGGGAGTCTCAAACACAGCACCCCCTGGCGGTGCCTGTGGGACCCAACAAGGCTGCACCCAACTTAAGTTCCCATGGAGCCCTGTGGGAAACCTAGGCATCGCTCCAACCCGGGGGGGTGGCCATCTAGCGTCCAGGGGGAGGTATTGCACTGTCCAGGACTGCTCCTCATTAATATAGTGTGCAGGGGTGTTCCGACTGGGCATGGACCCTGCCCGCCTGCCACTATATATAATATAGAATATTTATATATATATATTTATATAACAATATATACACACAAGATTCCTATCAAAATACCCAAGTAACTTATCAAGACTTCAAGTGGTAGAAGATCATAAACTAGGACAGAATGGACTGTTCAGCTCACTCACATTATTATTTTCAAAGTATCATTTTTGCATTACCTAGTCTTAAATATATAGAAGAAAAATACATAAATAACACTTTATGTGTGTTTTTTAGTTTTCCTTTTTTTCCTTTTTTTTTTTTTTTTTTTAAAGCACATATAGTTTTTCAAGTTAATTTAATTCTTCATTCTAACTTTTTAGTATGGGCATTTTCTTCATTTCTCACTTTTATTTTTAAATACATATGATCAAATGTGTGAATGTTATCTTTTGGGGTTTACACTTTTACCTTAATTTGTTTTGAATTCTCTTTATTTAATGTTCTGCTTATTTTTCCGACTTCTTTTTGAACTCAAGTTCATGGTATCTGTTTGATTAAACTTTCCTGATTGATTTAATATTGTTGTGAATTTCTGAGTAGGTCACGGGAGCAAAAACAGGGCTGTTCCCTCCCCATTGAAAGTGACTGTGGGGATTGTGCTGGAAGTGCCATGGGGATGGGTATTACTGCCATTTTTATGCCAGAAGTCTATATTAAGTCAGGAGTAGAGAGTCAAGCTGGGCCGTTGAGTCAACTGGCAGGAGCAAGAGAGAAAAAGGAGGATTGAGAAGAGGAGTCATTTTCTTGGTGGAGCGATTCCCAGCTGCCAAGAGGAGCATCAATGGCCATTCAGGCAGGCTCACTGAGGCTTTAGGGCCTGTTAATAATTTAAGTGGTTCTCAAGTGTGATGCAACACATGTTTGTGCTGAATTTATTTTCTTCAGTTTAGGTTTCACTGTGATTAAGGTGTGATGTATCACCAGGTCATGGCCCAAGTCTCTTTAAAATGGTGCTCTTAGCTGAGATCAAATCCAGGTTTGGATCTCTCACTGTTGCAGTTGGACCACCTTTGACATATACTGCAAGTATAAAACGGTTTAAAGTGAATAAAGTTTGAATCTTTAACTTGTTTCATCCTTCCCTTGTTCTTGTCCTTGCGTTGGTCAGCTGGACTTCGTCTTCCTTATTCAATAGGTTTTCACTCCAAGTGTGTTGAGACCTTCTTACGCTGACACAGAAGGTGCACAGCTTTCCCCATCTCTCATGAAAACCTAATTAAGGCATATTGTGTGTTTGATAAATAAACTGGAAATGAACCCTTACATGCACTCAAGTTACTTTTAATGACTGTACAAAGTGATTTTATCAGTTTTATTTTCCGCAGGGACAAAAGAGCCTCCTTCCTGATTAATATTGGTCGCACAGTGAGGTGTCTAATGGCTGCCAGGCCAGGGCTGTGCGTGTGAGAAGAGAAGAATTTCACACAGAGCATGGCTTCCGCCAAAGATGAGGACGTGGATGTGAGACTGACCCGCATTAAACAAGAGGACTGTGACTGGGACGCGCCAGAGTATGTGTGTGTAAAACTGGAGGATTGTGACAGAATTATAATTTGTAAAGAGGAGAAATCTGAGGAAAAGACTCTTGAAATTAAAGTTGAGCACACTAAAGATGGGTCGGTTAGTCTTGAGCTGCAAAAGCGTGAATCGGAGAATATCTTTAAGCAAGAAATCTGTGAAGAGTCTCATTCCAGTTTACAGCCGTGGTTCAGTAATACGGGACAACTGACTACTTGGCCGAATCGTATTGAGCTGAAATCAGAGTTTGAGGAGAAAATCGGTGAGGGAAACAGGAGAGAAGGAGAAGAGGAGCCGTCACCATGGAGTGTTGGAATAGGTAAGTGACGGGATTAAACAGTTAAAGAAAGTGAACTTTTATGAGTTCTGTGGTTGTCTTGGTGTTTTTAGTAGGTGGAAATGAGAGCGGGACGCATGTGTAAATTACATTTGGAAAGAGAGCAGCTGCTGAAGGGTGTGGTGGGAAAATAAATTATAAATTGAAAAAAGCTGACTCAAAGGAAAGAAAATATCTAATGACTTTTACTATGTAAGACTGAAAGTCAAGCCCTGTGAAATAGCACAGGTCAGGTCAGGTTGGGGAGCAGACACTGGTACAGCGCACTGCAGCATCCACCAAATGACTAAACAGCACAGGATCCTGGTTGCCATCCAACCTCCCACCCCCCCCAAAAGGAGATATAATAATAATTCATTACATTTATATAGCGCTTTTCTCAGTACTCAAAGCGCTATCCACACAGGGAGGAACCGGGAAGCGAACCCACAATCTTCCACAGTGTCCGTACAGCAAAGCAGCAGCACTACCACTGCGCCACCTTTTGAGGACGATATGTGATCCAGTCCCCCACCCCCATCCATAATTGACCCTCTATCTGCCACAGCCAGGTGTTATATGGGCGTCCCCTTGGCCTGGTCCAGCCGTGCGGGTCCTCATCAATGACAATCACCCTCAGGGATTCACATTGCATGGCTGTAGTGCATAACTGGCTAGTGTTTTATTATGTTTGATGAACTTAAAGAATCTTATTGTGTTAAAAGAGTGAATTTTTTGATATACCGTGAGGAAAATTAAGTACTGAACGTGTCATATCTTTCTAATGGGGCTATTGATATGAAATTTACACCAACAACCCAAGTAATCCAAACAAACAAAGAAATCAAAACAAGTAAGTCCATAAGTCTTGTGTAATAAAGTGGAATGACACAGGGAAGAAGTATTGAAAACGCTTACTGACATGTATTTAAGACTTAGTAGAAAAGCCTTTGTTAGTGATAGCTTCAAGATGCCTCCTGGATGGAGAAACTCGTCACCTGCATTGCTCAGGTGGGATTTGGGCCTCCACACAAAATGTTTTCGGATCTTGAAGATGGCCACGGGCCCCAGCAGGGTTGAGTTTCCTGGGTTGAGCCCCGCTGCCAGCCAAGGAGGCTGCGGTAATGGGCAGAAACGGTTTTCCAAATACTCTCTCACCTGGTCCTTCCATACTTGGGGCATCCTGGCCAGCCAGCAAGCACTAATATATATATATTGTCATAGAGTCCGGGGCCCCTGCCCGGCCAGGATGCCTCTGCCTTGAATGGACCAGGAGAGCAAGTGTGGACAGAGCATCACCTCCCCCAGAACGCTAGATGGCAAACCCCCTGGATGGCATCGATACCTCAGACTCCCGTAGGGTTTCATGGGGATTGGAGTTTGTTACAGCCCTGTTGGGATCCGAAGGGTCCTGCCAAGATGTGCTGCAGCTGTCCCTGAGCCTGTGTGGGCAGTTCTTCCTCCACACCCGAAAGTGTAGCCAGAAGTGGGTCAACAAGCACCTGGAGCACTTCTGGGTGACCTAGATAAGGGACCAGCAGACACTACTCTGGGAGCCAGAGTCGGGAGGAGAGGGACTAAACTTGCTGGAGAGGAGTGAAGGAGATCAAGAAGAGAGACATTTGATTTGTCTTTATTTGAGTTTGTGCTTCTGCTTAGTGTGGGACTGTATATATGTGTGTGTATATATAATATACAGGGTGAGTCAAAATTATGTTAACACTAATGGTATTGCTATGTATATACTTATGTGGCACAAAAATTGTACATATGGTACATGTGTTGAACACAATGGCAAACAGGTTGAGACATTCCTGTAAATCATCTTGCACATATGAAGTATGTTTTGTGAATCAATTGTTTTCACTATTCAAGTGTTAACATAATTTTGACTTGCCCTGTGTGTATGTATGTCTTGTCACACACGTGCGCATGGGAGGCAGCTAAAGGGCTTGAGGGAAGGCAGTTCTGAGGCATGCCGGGGTGTGGCACGGTTAGACTTTTAAAGGGGAAGACAGGAAGTGAGGTCGTATCGGTCTGGCTCAGGATCATCTGCCATAGGTTCAAGCCCGGAGGTGACATCACAGGGGCTGGAGCCGATAAGGTCTTCTTCCATTGGCTCAGTCCCGGAAGTAACGTCATGAGAGCCAGGTGAGATCTCCCGGGAATGGTCTACAGGCAAGGGAAAAAAAGAATTGGTGCACTCTGCCACATCCCGGCATGCCTCAGAACTGCCTTCCCTCGAGCCCTTTAGCCGCCTCCCATGTGCACGTGTGTGACAGTGTAAATAAATATATATATATATATATATATATATAAATATATATATATATATATATATATATATATATATATATAAATATATATATATATATATATATATATATAAATATCTATATTTCATAGCATTCGTAGTCTGAAACACGATCTGATTGTATGGGTGTTTACCATCCAGGTAATGTATGTGGTTGGTCGGCAAACGTCCGCCACGCCCACTGAGTCGCGTGAAGCAGATCATAGAATGTTATATAATTTACTGTCAAATAATGCAAAGAGTACGTGACACGTGTCTCATGACTGAGAGGGCGTGGTGGACGTTTTCAGACCAACCACATGTGGTATCTGGTAGGTAACCACCCATACAATCAGATCGTGTTTCAGACTACGAATGCTATGAATGTAATTACTCTGATCTCCAGGCTGTCAAATAAACGAATCACACGCCGTGGTGCAACGTAAAGGAACTTCACCTCTGGCGCTGACGTCCGAGATTTGATCCCCGCAAGGGGATGCAGTGGAGATGTGTGTGTCGTACTCTGCATTATTTGACAGTAAACTATATATATATAACAAATATAGTGGCAAAAGCGCTATATAAGCATTGACCTGAGACAGACTGACAATGGAGGCACAGGTAAAAATAAACAAAGATTTATTCTTTGTGTTCTTCAGCCATATGGGGCACGTTTTTCCCCGTGTCCCGCAGGCCCTACTCAGTCCCCAAAACACACACACAAAAGAAAACACCCAAACACCACACCACACCTTGTTATAGCTCACCCAGAAGTGCTCCAAGTGGTAATTGGCCTAATTAGGCTGCACATCTGGGTGTAACACAATTGTAGCCCCAATACAATCCAGGGGGGCTGCCACCAAGTGTTCTGGGGGACATAGTGCACCCCATGGCTGCTCCCCCAGATCCAGTGTCAAAGAGGCATCCCGCCCGCCCGCCTGCCACTATATATAGATAGATAGATGCTTTATTACTCCCAAGGGGTAATTCCCATACTCCAGCAGCAGCATACTGACACAAAAAACAATATTAAATTAAAGAGTAATAAAAATGCAGGTATAACAGACAATAACTTTGTATAATGTTAACGTTTACCCCGAGTGGAATTAACCCCTTAACCGCCCTCTGCCGGATATATCCGGCATCGTAGCTTTATTGCTGACGCCTTACTGCCGGAATTATCCGGCACATTTGCCTGTGGTTATGTGAATGCCTGGCGCGTAGTATAACTGACAGTTTGGCGTGGGTATTATTACTACGTTGTATTTCGACAACTCTGCGGTTGTATTGGCCGCTCACGTGATGTGATTCGAAAGTGAAAGCTGTGAATATGGTGAAACGTAAACTGACTTCAAGTGAGGTTTTGCAGGCGATTTTGGACAATAATTCTGATCATGATTGTAGCAGTTCTGAAGAAGATTTTAGCGACAATGATGATCAGCAACGTGCGCTGCATGATACTGTGAATGATGACGCATCGGATGATGGCGATGAGTGGGTGTATCCCCAGCATCTCAACTGGACTGCTGCCCGTTATCTGAGCCAGATATGAAAGATCCAAACCGTGACCGCTTGTTCAAGCTACGTCCTTTGATTGACCATTTATTTGAAACATTTCAGCAGGTATTTCAGCAGGTAAATACTGCTTGAATAAATGTAAAGTAAAAAAACGAAAATTGTTCAGATTTCTCCTGGCATGGGGAATATTTAGGGAGTTGGTGGTTAAAGGGTTAAAGAGTCTCATAGTGTGATGGATGAACGATCTCCTCAGTCTGTCAGTGAAGCAGGACGGTGACAGCAGTCTGTCGCTGAAGCTGCTCCTCTGTCTGGAGATGATCCTGTTCAGTAGATGCAGTGGATTCTCCACAATTGACAGGAGTCTGCTCAGCGCCCGTCACTCTGCCACGGATGTCAAGCTGTGTCCAGCCCCGTGCCCACAATAGAGCTTGCCTTTCTCACCAGTTTGTCCAGGCGTGAGGCATCCTTCTTCTTAATGCTGCCTCCCCAGCACACCACCGCGTAGAAGAGGGCGCTTGCCACAACCGTCTGGTAGAACATCTGCAGCATCTTATTGCAGATGTTGAGGGACGCCAACCTTCTAAGGAAGTATAGCCGGCTCTGTCCTTTCTTACAGAGAGCATCAGTATTGGCAGTCCAGTCTAATTTATCATCTAATATATTATATATATCATATATTCATCCATTTTGCAGACCCACTTTTCCTGAGCACAGTTATAGGGAAGGTATAGTGTTGCTGAAAATATTAAGTAAATTAAAATAAAGTCTCAAGTCATTGCTATTAAGTTATAGAAATACATTTTGGAGTGCTTTTTTCAGTAATGAGTAAAATAGGAAAGCCAAGCAAGCTAATCCCATTCAACTTGACTCCATTTCTGTCTTCCTGAAGTGAATAAAATTCAAAGGAGTCTTCCTCAGGACTGTTCTTCTGGAGGGGGATGGGACCGCCAGTTTTTCAGACGGGCTTGAAAGACCGAAGCTCCCCTACAGGTGTATGAACAGGACTGACACTTTGAAAGAGTTTTATTGCTGTGAGGTTTTGAGAGCTGTGCATTAAAGTCGTCAACATGCAGCCTGGGCCATCTTAACGCATGGGCACGCTGGGTAGTTGCTCGGGGGTGCCCATGCTAATCTAGTTGCTGAGTGGATGTGTAGGTAGGGGTCCCAGTGTTCTGCTTTGCCTGGTGGTCTGTAATGAATGCTGTTAAGCCGGCCCTGCATGCAGCTAATCCCGCATCCCTCTGACTCGCCTTTGCACGTGAGTGTGTTTTCTTTGAGACTAAACCGTTTCTGGACAGCAGAAAGTGCTGGGTTTCCTGCCCCGCATATCACTATATGTGTTTTGTGTGTGTGTGTGTGTATTTAAGCAGATCAAGTCTAGTGTATAACCTCAGGTGGGACAAAATTATGCAAACAACTGCCAGAGGTTAAAAAAAAATAAGTTTAGGTTGCCAACTACTGAAAAAATCATGTCATTTTCAGAGACTGTTTTCAGGGAATACGTGATGCCAAGGCCTATGCCAGGCTTGAATTACAATTTGGCTGAATCCTCTGTGGAAGTAAACCCACCCCCCGACCGAGGGAAGACCGGACAAGTTCAATCAATTGGATTTTTAATCAGTCACAGATGAGTACCTGGATTCTACGCTGCAAGGCAGAAGAGCAAATTAACATTTTTCGATTTTTTTTTTTTTTTTTTTTTTTTATCATTTCTTTTTCCTTCCCCTTACTTAATCAAAAAACATAATATCGTTTAATCAAGCATTTTATTTTATTACAGTAATGGGCCTTATTATTTATTTATTTTTTTTACTTGTCAGATAGACCCTAATGAAGGGAAGGTCATCTTTCCTGTGTCAAATAGACGCGGCGTTCCTAAAGAAACTGGAAATTTTCTTTGGTCGGCTTACTGCACCCTGTCTTATGACAGACGCCTGTATGAAGAACCAGCCCTTGGAGGAAAACGGCTTTGTCAGTTATTAACCCTGAGTAGCTTGCAAGCAGCTAATTTTTTTTTCATGACAGACATCTTCACCAACTCCACTTGTCAGATCCCATTCATCCATTTTCTTCTCCTGGAGGTCACTGGCAGGATTTGAAGTGAGCCCAAAAATGGACGGTAGAGTCCACCGTATCAGAATTAGAATATTGTCATTGTAACAAATACAACAAAATTAGGTGCAGTCCCTGTGGTGTCAAAATATTAATAAATATAATTACAAAAGAATAAGAAGAAATAAGGTAGAACACAAACATTCAACATTAGACCTTATTTAACATGAACACTATTGCACAAGATGGCATCTATTGCACTGCTGCATTGGAGGTGATGAGGTGGCATTCAGTGCCCTAATAGCAGCAGGGTAGTAACTGTCATTCAGTCTCTTAGTCTTTGTTTTGATGCTCCTCTATCTTTGGAACATGTCATGAGGGGGGTGTGAGGAGTCTTCCATCCATCCATTTTCCAACCCGCTGAATCCAAACACAGGGTCACGGGGGTCTGCCGGAGCCAATCCCAACCAACACAGGGCACAAGGCAGGAACCAATCCCGGGCAGGGTGCCAACCCACCGCAGGACACACACAAACACACCCACACACCAAGCACACACTAGGGCCAATTTAGAATCGCCAATCCACCTAACCTGCATGTCTTTGGACTGTGGGAGGAAACCGGAGCGCCTGGAGGAAACCCACGCAGACACGGGGAGAACATGCAAACTCCACGCAGGGAGGACCCGGGAACCGAACCCAGGTCCCCAGGTCTCCCAACTGCGAGGCAGCAGCGCTACCCACTGTGCCACCGTGCTGCCCGTGTGAGGAGTCTTTCAAGATGTTTTCCACTTTCCTGAGGCAGCGAGAGCCGTGCAGATCATCAAGAGAGAACAAAGAGCAGCCGATGATCTGCTGGCCAGTCTTTACGATCCGCTGAAGTGTCTTCCTCTGCGCTGTTGTGCAGCTGGAAAGCCCCATGCAGAGGCAGTTAGCACAGGATACTCTCAATAGAGCAGCGATAGAAGGACACCAGCAGATTTTGGGGGATGTTATTTTTCCTGAACACTCTCAGGAAATCAAGTGTCTGCTGAGCCTTCTTTTGCCAGCTCAGCTGTGTTCACACCCCAGGACAGGTCTTCCATGATGTGGACTCCCAGGAAGCGGAAGTCTGACACCCTCTCCACACAGTCCCCTCCGATGTAGAGTGGTTTGATGTCCGTTTTCTTTTTCCTGAAGTCCACAATGAGCTTCAGGATGGAGTGATCTTCCATGCTTCGTCCCTGTAGGTCAGGGGTCGGCAACCCGCGGCTCTGGAGCCGCATGCGGCTCTTCAGCCTCCTTGTAATGGCTCCTTTTGGCCTTGACAAAAAAAAAAAAAAAACATGAAAATGAATAACGGCAATTTCTTAATTTAATTTGTATATAATATATGTAATATATATAATGTTTATTTACTACTACTACTGTTATACACTTTAACATCTAATTTTTATTTTTTATTTATAATTTGTCAACTAAAATATGCGTCACATCTACGTCTATAGCCCTCGCCTTTACCTGCAGGTGGCTTCTGGAGTGTGCGACCCCTGCACTAAACATGAATAAATCCCAAAAATGAAAAATCCCAGAAGAGAACAGAGTTTAATTCTGCGTGGACAGAAGCATTTGCCTTCACCGCCAACGACGCTGGCTTACCGGTGTGCTTAATATGTGGCGATAAATTATCGAACAACAAAAAATGTAACGTTGAAAGACATTTTCAAAACAAGCCCTCAGCATTCACTGAAAAATACCCAAGTGAAGATAAGCGAAAGAGAGCAATTTCGGAACTGCAACGGAAAGCTGAACAGAGCAAACATACTTTCAAAAAGTGGATCACTTCTACACAGTCAACTACAGCTGCTAGTTTTGTGGCAGCTCAAGAGATCGTAAGGAGGGGTAAGCCGTTCACAGACGGAGAATACATGAAAGAATCGTTCATAAAAATATCAGAGCATCTATTCTCTGACTTTAAATGTTTTGGCGTAGGATGTTTTGGTGTTTGAGCGCATGATGACAGTGTTTGCCAGAGATGTACAGAAAGGTACACTCTCTCACTTCCCCTCCCTGAGAGAGTTCAAAGCAGTGAACATTCACATAAATTGTGATTATTTCCACCGTACAATTATTGCAATGCAAGCTGCATTTAGAGAAAGATTCAGTGAGTTCAGAAAGAAAAAAAACACTCTCCTTCCCTGGACATCGACCCATCCCTGCTGAACACATCCGCATTCACAGGAGTAAGTAAGCCCGATCTAGAAATTGAACTGGCCGCATAGCGGATAAAGATTTATGGGTGTCCAAGTTCAAATGCCTGACAGCGGATCTTGAAGAAGTCGCCCGTCAGAAGGCTGCTCTCGCTAAAGAGCACAAATGGACTGATATTGAAAACCTCCCCAAACCCGACAAACTTGTTTTCAATACATGGAGTGCCATTCCCGAAACGTATATGAACATGAAAAAATATGCATTTGGAGTCCTGTCCATCTTTGGCTCAACATACTTATGTGAGCAAGTTTTCTCAAGCATGAACTTCATAAAGTCCAAATATCGCTCCCACCTCACACATGAGCCTGCAGTCCTGTGTGAAGGTCAAAGTCACATCGTATAGCCCCGACATAGAACAACAACAACATTTATTTATATAGCACATTTTCATACAAAAAGTAGCTGAAAGTGCTAGAGATGATCTGCAGCGAACTTCAGAAACAGAAGTCACATTAAACAGGTGAGAACAATAGCATTTAATAGGCTAATTTAAAAAAAAAAAAAAAAAAAACACATTTATTTCAGACCCGGAGCTGATGTCGGTTTTTTTGTATGTTCAGGTGCTTCAGTTGATTGCTGGCTGAGAGGGAAACCTGAAGAGGATGAGGGCACACTGAAATGGAATTTTATGTTTACTTTTTTAAAGCTGCTAAGCTACAGCTAAATGTTTTATTTATATTAAAGTGGGCTAGTTTTTATTTTAATTTTATACAGGTATAGGAAGGACTCAAATAGGCCTGCAGAGTTCAGTTAAATTTATTTCAAAGTAGGCCTACACATGCACACTGCACTTCTGTTTGTTGTATTCCGTGGTTGTAACATGTAAAATCTAAAAAAAGATTAAAACTTTTAAAAGTTTATAAGCTGTGTTATGTTTTGCGGCTCCAGACTATTTTTCTTTGGAGGAAGAGGTGGCAAAATGGCTCTTTTGATAGTGAAGGTTGCAGACCCCTGCTGTAGGTGGACTCCTCCTCCCCAGAGATGAGCCCCACCACAGTGGTGTCATCTGTGAATTTGATGATGGTGTTGCTGTGGTGGGCGGGGGCGCAGTCATGTGTGTACAGCGTGAAGAGCAGAGGGCTCAGCACACACCCCTGAGGAGAGCCGGTGCTGATGCTGATGGCCGAGGTGATGTGAGGGCCCACCCTAACCCTTTGTGTGCGGTCTGTCAGGAAGTCTTTAATCCATAGACAGGTGGAATACGGGAGTCCCAGAGCTAGCAGCTTGCACACCAATCTGTGAGGGAGGATAGTGTTAAAAGCAGAGCTAAAATCAATAAAGACAGATGTGCGTAGCTCCCCTGGTGCTCCAGATGGGACAGGGTAGCATGGAGAGCAGCAGCAACAGCGTCCTCAGTAGACCTGCTAGCCCCGTAAGCAAATTGGTGTGCATCAAAGGTGGGAGGGATGAAGGACATGATATGACTCTGGACCAGTTTCTCAAAACGCTTCATCAACACTGGGGTGAACGTTACTGGCTGATAGTCATTCAAGCAGGTTATGGGTGATTTTTTTTGGTGAAGGGAGTAAGATGGAGGATTTCAGACAGGGAGGAACTGAGGCCTGAGACAGTGACAGGTTAAAGATCTCTGTAAAGACCCCAGCCAGCTGCTGTGCACAGCTCCTCCACACATCTCCAGGGACACCGTCGGGACCTGCTGCCTTCCTAGGATTGACAGCCTGGGGCGAGCGTCTCACCTCGTGTTCCTCCACCCTAAGGGAGGGGGTGATGTTGTTGTGAGTTGCTGCTGCGTGTGTAACAGCTGCCTCTGGTGGTTCCATCTGAAAGCGAGCAAAGAAGTGGTTCAGCTCCTCTGCCATTGAAGCGTCATCTTCAGCAGCTCCATGGCTGGTCCTGTAGTTGGTGAAGTGCTGGACTTCCTGCCAAACCTGCCTGCTGTTATTGCTGTCCTGGTCCTCCTCAATCCTTCTCCTGTTGTCCCTCTTAGCCTTTCCAAAGCCTCTCTTCAGGTTGGACAGTGTCATGCTGTAGACGGCCTTGTCACCACACCTAAAGGCAGTGTTCCTTTCCTTTAGCAGCCGCTGAACCTCTCTTGTCACCCAGGGCTTCCGGTTTGGATAGACACGGATACGTTTCTCCACTGTGACAGTGTCAATGCAGGTTTTGATGTAACACAATACACTGTCGGTGTTGAGTTCCAGGTCTGGACTTTCAAAAATGTCCCAGTTAGTCCTGTTGAAGCGGTCCTGCAGCTGCAGAGAGGAGTCATCAGGCCAGGTTGTGATGGATCTTGTGGTGGTAAGAGCAGATTTGCGGAGAGGGGTGTATGTAGTAATCATCGGCAGTGACATGTGGTCAGACTGGGCCAGGTGTGGAAGCTGTGTAGCTCTGTAGCCCGGCTTGATGTTTGAGTAGACCTTGTCCAGTGTGTTGGCTCCTCTAGTAGCACACTTTACATGCTGGTGGAGTCTGGGGAGAACTGCTTTTAAATTCACGTGATTAAAGTCCCCTGCGATAATGAACACTGCATCAGGGTAACGGCTCTGTTGGCTGCTAATGCTGCTGTATAAATGTCTCAGAGCCAAGTTAGCATTAGCAGCTGGTGATATGTAAACAGCAGTGATCATTACCACATTGAACTCCCGTGGTAAATAGATAGGTCTACATTTCACAGTCATGTACTCCAAGTCAGGGGAGCAATGGCTATCCACTATCACTGCGTCCGTGCACCAGTTATTATTGATGTACACACACGCATACCCTCCTCTGCTCTTACAGGAGTCTCTAGTCCTGTTAGCTCAATAGCCGAGTCCGGTATGCATGAATGAAGCCAGGTGTCGCAGTTGAAGCCCCTATCGACCTCTTGAACCCTCAGGTACCACTCCAAACACTGGGTAAAAATCCAAATATTATTTATTTTATAATAATGTGCACAAAGCACCCTCCACTCCACACTACTCATACAATCAATAATCAATACACTATAATAACAAATCCTCCTCTCCCAGATGCGTTGCCACCCTTCCACCCAGCTCAGCTCGACGTCTGGGATTTCCAATAGTCCTTTTATAGTCCTTGACCTGGAAGTGTTTCGCCCTCTCTGTCCGCGTGACTAGGAACACTTCCAGGTCATATAAAAACTCCACTTCTTCACCCCGGAAGCACATCGTTCCTTCCGGTCATGTGTTTATGACACACTTCCGGGTTATAGGGCATGTAGCACTCTGTGAGCCTCCCTGCAGCGACTCCTGGCGGCCCCGACGTTATCCAGCAGGGCTGTGTATTAAAACTCCATAGTCCATGATGCCCTGCCGGAACTCGGGGCATCCCTATGTTGCAGGTAGGGCTCCATCCGGCAGCTTGGAGGTGTTGGCCGGAATAAATGGCCGGCAATCCCTCACACAGCTACTATCCTTGATCATGCGGTCTGATGCAACCTGAAACCTCGGTTCATCCATCTTGTTGACAATAGATCTGGCGTTAGCGAAGAAAAGGCTTGGAAGCGGAGGTTTGTGAGGCGGTCTCCGTAGTCTGGCTAGCGCTCCGGCCCTGCAGCCTTGCTTCTGCTTCCTCTCTCTGCACCACCTTCATCGTCGGCCTCTGGGGATGGTAATCCACGGGGAGCCGGGTGTCCTGGCTATATCCGCCAGAACGCTGAATGAGTGAATGAATTCCACTGTAAGACTCCAATCTTAAGAAGACCGTAGAGCACACTGGTACACACATCCACACTCCATCACGTCACATGGTGAGTAACACAGCAGACATGTCTGTGGGGTATGAGAGGAAGAAGGAGAAACTGAACAGACACCAGGGGCCTCATGTATAACGCCGTGCGTAGAACTCACACTATAACATGGCGTAAGCACAAAAGCGGGATTGTGCGTACGCACAGAAAAATCCAGATGCAGGAATCTGTGCGCACGCATACTTTCACGTTCTTCCACTACATAAATCCCGATTTGCGTGAAAAGTAACGCACGTGCACGCGCCTTCTGTCCCGCCCCAACTCCTCCCAGAATTACGCCTCTTTGAATATGCAAATCAATATAAATAGCCTTCTGTGAAAAGACAATGGGAAAAGCACAGAGGAAAATATAAGAATTTCAGCGAATACCAAGTGGAGGCAAAGGAAAAACATGCTATTTGTTGGTTTAAACAGTGGTATAATCAACAAAAGAAAGTTGATCGAGTGACAGAGTGTCGGAAAAACTCGAAAGATCAAATTCACAAAGTCGCACAGTGCCCGAAATCACATATCAAAGTCGCTGTGAAAAGGCGAGTTGTAGCCCACCGTCTGAGTGTCATATGAAAGCGTATTAGGGTACAAACAAAAAACATAGGCACACAGTGGGAAAAAAGCACAAAATGTCAACTTTAATCTCGAAATTTCTTAAAATCGTTTATTTTACTAGTTTCTCAAGTAGCATGTTAAATGCTTTTTTCTGTGTTTGATCTTCTATGTGCTCTATGTGTGTGAATCACTACGTGCTTCCGTTCTTTCTCTTTCTCCGACAGGACACAGAATGCATTACATTCGAGATATTACAGCTCTCTGAATAATTAAAATACTGAGATGTATACGTGATATCATTTTCATGATGATAGGAATGAAAGCATGTTATTAAACATGGGAACACGGTGGCGCAGTGATTGTTCATATCTCACGCAAGAGGCTTGTTGCACCATGTGCGACCTTCGATGAAATAATTTATTACAGAAGTACTGTCTCTTTCAAACGTACTAACCTCCAATTCCTGTCCATACTTTTCTTTCTCCAATCGCCACACAATCAGCTCTGTAATAGACGTGAAGCCATTTGTAAGCTTAGAACGCCGATTCTTCAAAACTTTTAAGGAACATTGAAATATCTTCGTAGTACATGTTTAATTATTCTATTCGTCTATCCTTCCAGTGTCGCGTCAGCACCAGCAAGAATACAGCGCAAGGCAGGAGCTATCCGTGAACTAGCTAGCGCTGCGGCACCGTGTCCTCACATGTTGAATTATTAGCAATACAGATTATTTAAATGAAGTTAAAGTTTTATCTGTATACTATAAGCAACATATTTTGCTGCATTTCATCTTAAAAATGATATTGTCATCATACGCGCTTTATAAAGTAGCGCAGGTTGTGCAATATTATAACTGTAGTGCAAGTTTACAGTGAGGTGATTGAGTGCGTTTATAGTTCGTGGGATGAAACTGTTTCTGAAATGCGAGGTCCGTACAGGAAAGGGTTTGACGCTTTTTGCCGTGGTTGAGGTAGTGTGTACTTGAAACTGTATACCGATAATTCTCTTTCCGATCATCTGCTGCTGTGATTCACACTCAGATGCAGTGATATAAATACTCCGAGTGGTGCAGTGAGAGTAATATGGAAAAAAATGATCCGCAGTGGCAACCCTTAACGGGAACAGCAAAAAGAAGAACAAGATGCAGTGAGCGTAACAACGCTAAAGCAGTTCTGGTATTTGGAATACTATGGCTATTCCCTGGCCCATTATATTGCAGCAGGTTAATTACAATCAGATGTATTACACTAATAAACAATATGCAGTTAATTTCAGTGTATTTATAAAGCCGCGTCAGGAATGTGGAGCTAAGAAAGAAAGGATGAGCACACAGGAACAGTAGTTTGACCATTCTGTGGACCATTATATTGTTACAGGTTAATTACAATCAGATGCATTAAATTTATGAACGATATGCGGTTAATTTCAGTGTATTTGATAAAGCCGCCGCCGTGGATGTGGATCTAAGAAAGGGTAACCACACAGGAACAGTAGCACTGCTTTGACACTGGGTGCCGCCAGTCTGCAAAACCGGGCGGATAAATTGCGTACGCCAAGGTATGAGTTACCGTGGAAATGTGCGTGGCTTTACGCCAAGTTTAGGTTTTATACATCGCGATTTGAGCGTGGAAAGGTTCGTACGCAACATTTCTGTGCGTACGCACCATTTATACATGAGGCCCCAGGAGAGCATGAACATACTCACACAGAGTGGACAGAGCAGGAATTAAACCAAGGTGTGAGGCACTCAACACCAAACACTATGCCACTTGTCTCTTCTTAATATGTTATACTGTATATTAAGAAGCATTTAATTAATCTGTTTGTGTTATTGCAGGTTTACAGGAGAATGAAAGCTTCTTTCCATCTTCCTTTGTGGAGACCTCTCTTCAGAGCAGACTGTCACAGACACAGGACAATGAGAAGATGAAGAAATCAGCAAGAGAATTAGGAGATTGGACCCCAGCATCTTTACAGTGCAGTTCTCTTTCTGTGGTTGAACCAACAGAGCTTGAATGCAGAACTCACGCGGAAGAGAAAGCTCACTGTTGTCCGGAATGTGGAGAGAGATTCTCATGCAGCAGTGATCTTCATAAACATGCAAGGGTTCATACTGGGGAAAAACCTCATAGCTGTTCTGAATGTGGCAAGCGTTTCTCAGAAAGCAGAAGTCTGAATAGTCACATGAGAATTCACACAGGAGAAAAACCCCATTGCTGTCCAGAGTGTGGCAAGCGTTTTTCACAAGCACGCAACCTTAAAGCCCATGCAAGAATCCACACCGGAGAAACACCTTACTGCTGTTCAGAATGTGGCAAACGATTCTCCAGTAGTAGCAGTTTTCGAAGGCACACGCTGATTCATTCTGGGGAGAAACCATTCTGCTGTTCTGAATGCGGAAAAAGATTTTCTGACAGCACCGATTACTGGAAGCACATACGAGTTCATACTGGTGAGAAGCCATATTGCTGTCTTGAATGTAGCAAAAGATTTTCTAGTAGTAGCAATCTTCAAAAACATGCAAAAATTCACAGTGGAGAAAAACCGCATTGCTGTTCTGAATGTGGAAAACGATTCTTACAAAGATGTGACCTTCAATGCCATTTCAAAATCCATACCGGAGAGAAGCCTTATTTTTGTACTGAATGTGGCAAACGGTTCTTACACAGAAGCCTTCTTCAACAACATTCCAGAATCCATACTGGAGTGAAGCCTTATTGTTGTACTGATTGTGGAAAACAGTTTTTACACAGAAGCCATCTTCAACAACACTCCAGAATCCATACTGGTGAAAAGCCTTTCTGTTGTCCTGAATGTGGTAAACAATTTTCATACAGCAGTGGACTTTATAGCCATAAAAGAATTCATACGGGGGAAAAACCTCACAGTTGTTCTGAATGTGGAAAGTGCTTCTCGGATAGCAGCAGTCTAAACAGCCACATGAGAATTCACACTGGAGAGAAACCTTACTGCTGTTCTGAGTGTGGTAAGCAGTTTTCTGACAGATGCAGTCTTAGAAGACATACAAGAATTCACACTGGAGAAAAGCCTTACAGCTGTTCAGAATGTGGCAAAAGATTCTCACACAGCAGTACTCTTCATAAACATGAAAGAATTCATACTGGAGAAAAACCCCATGTCTGTTCGGAGTGTGGAAAAAGGTTCTTGCATAGATGCCATCTTCAACGCCACATCAGAATTCACACTGGAGAGAAACTTTATGATTGTTCTGAGTGTGGCAAGCAATTCTCTGACAGATGCAGTCTCCAAAGACATACAAGAATTCATACTGGAGAAAAACCCATATAGGGGTTTAAAATGTGGCAAAAGATTCTCAAACAAACAGCAGCCGCCTTCGCAGGCACAAAAGAATTAATACTGGTGAGAAGCCTTATAGTGTTTCTGAATTGAGTAATCGTTTCCCAGACA
The DNA here is from genome assembly GCF_900747795.2 of Erpetoichthys calabaricus. Classification (NCBI taxonomy): domain Eukaryota; kingdom Metazoa; phylum Chordata; class Cladistia; order Polypteriformes; family Polypteridae; genus Erpetoichthys; species Erpetoichthys calabaricus. The sequence continues at coordinate 21,232,632 of NC_041398.2, read as the reverse complement.
ACAGATACTTTAATAGCCATATGAGAATTCACACTGGAGAAAATAACTGAAATTGTTCAAGTAGTGCTGGTACCAACGGGTCTTCTCAAAAAAAAAAAAAAAAATCCCGGACCCATCTGGGACCCCCTACCAGTTATCATTACTCCTTACGAAGAAGGAGGCACTTTTAGGGACAATACAAATACTATGCCAAGACCATGAACAAATCCTAGAGAATAACAACGGTACCAGTGCAGAAAATCACTTCTGGACTCGAGTGTGAAGTTCACTCCTGTTTTTGAAAATAAGCAAACCAAGTGTGGGAAATAGTCCGGACACAAACAGACGGACATCGTTCTGTCACCCAACACACGTTTATTCTGTACACTATTTACAAAGTCAATTGATTGCACAACCCGGTGCCGCAGCACCAATCACCCCAACAGTCCAGGCCTCTGTCCACAATATGCCTTCAGGCTGCCTCCTCCTCTCTTCTCTCTCTCTCTCTCTCTCTCTCAGACCTCGTCATCTTCCACCCGACTCCAGCCTTGATTGAAGGGAGGCGGCCCCTTTTATAGTCACCCGGATGTGCTCCAGGTGGTTCCTGGCAATCTTCCGCTGACACGCCCCTGTGTGGCGGAAGTGCCGGCTGTCTCTCCGGAAGCACTCCAGGTGTCTCTTTTCTTCTTCCCCCCAGCACTTCCTGGTGTGGCGGAGTGCTGGGGTCCCAAGTCCTCCAGGCATGGGGACACCCCCTGGCGGTGACCATGGGCCCCTACAGGGTTGAGCTTCCAAGCCCTGTACCCATGGCTCCCAATATAACCAGGGCGGTCGCCCCCTTGTGGTCTGGAGGAGGCATGAGCCGTCCTCCTGGGCGTCCCAGCTGCGTACCACCCCCAGCCGCGTGCCACACAAACCATTGTGGAGAAATTTAACAGAGATTGGGATCATGCGCTGATTACAGCACGTTGCCTCACCCACCACATGACAGACCACCGAGATTTGGATCCAAGTGCAGCCGTGAAACGAGTGACACCTTGGCACCACACTGAACAGTGGCTGGAGTGCCAATCCTGCCACCAAGCCCTAAGTTCTCCCTGCAGTTTGGAGGACCTGCTTGAAGGGCTGGATGCGGATTAACGTCATACCCAGGACGGAGCAATTGCAGGTTAAGGGTCTTGCTTGACGGAGTAGAGTCACTTCTGGTGTTCAAACTTGCAGCCTTCCGATTGCCAATACAGATCCCTATCCTCAGAGCCACCACAAGAAATTCACCCAGAGATAAAACGTTGTGCTGTTTGGAATGTGCAAGCGATTACCCAAATTACCCATCGTCACCATCACAGAATTCTCAATATGATACAAATGACCAGCTCCTATTTTATAATACTAATTTATTTTTAGCCTACGCCCACATGAACATGATGAAGCCATGACTGACCTCAAGTTTGGATGATGCTCAGGAGTTCTTGAAGAGCATGTGATGGACTGAGGAGTCAAAAGAGGAACCTTTGGACCAACATAAACTCTGTTTTTGGGCAAGAAAGAGGACTTGCACATCACAGTAAGACAGTCATTTCAACCTGCTAGATGTGTTGTGTCTTGATGATCAGAATGAGTTGGTGAAGGAACCTTGAATTCATCTGAGTATCTGAGGCTTCTTTGGGATAACGTGAGACCACCCAGTCATGACCTCAAGTTTAAGTAGAAGAACAGTCGGATTGTGAATCAAGAAGATAATGTGAAACCCACGAACCGACCTCCAAGAAAAGAGTGGAAGCCAAAACGAGTTAGAATTTTGTAATGGCCCACCCAAACCCCATTTAGATGCTGCTTGATCATCTAAAATTGTCACCGAGTTGAAGCAGTTCTTGCAGGACGAGTGGGCCAGAATTCCTTCACTGTGTTATCGGGGCAAGAAACGCTGGGGTGGAATTGTAACTGGGAGAGCTGGGGTCACCAGGCATTGAGTCCATGGTGGGGAGGATCACTTTTTCACCTCAGACAGTACTTCACTTTCTGTAATTAATTTAGAAATTAGGATCAAATGCATGCCCACTATGTTAAATATTACAGTAGACTTCAGTTGAGGGTCTTAAAACCATTTACTGGAAAAAAGTGCAATAGTGCAAAATACAAGAAGGGGGGCAAATGCTTTTTCATGTACCTCTATAAACGGGTGTGTGAGGGTGAATTGCCCCGAGTGCAGCAATCAGCCATGTGTTTTGAGGGAGGACGTGAAGAGAAGAAGTTTTGTACACACACATGCCATGTCTTTAGCTTTGTTTTCTCAAAAAAAAAAAAAAATTTGAATGGCGTTGCATTTTTTGGCTTGTAAAATGACATTTTTATTAAATCTCATCTTTCTAACATAAAACACTAAAGATACAAAATCGGAAGTATCGAAAGTATAATAATGATACAAATATCAATTTGTACTGCACATGTGCGAGGGATGCGCACATCACTTTCCGATTCATCGGAATCACTTTAGGTTTCAGTGAGTGCTTCAATTTCCCTGCCTGCTGACAGAGTCACCTCGTCATTGGTGCTGATGAGAAGCGTTTCTTACGAAATGCCATTATGAGGTTAGGAGAAGGCACATCTACACTGTTGCCAAGGTAACGCTTGGGCCTGACGCTTGCATGCAGTCATATGAAAAAGTTTGGGAGCCCCTCTTAATTCTTTGGATTTTTGTTTCTCATTGGCTTTTAACTTCCTTTTAATATACAACATGCCTTATGGAATCAGTAATATTTCAGCAGTGACATTAAGTTTATTGGATTAACAGAAAATATGCATCATAACAAAATTAGACAGGTGCATAAATGTGGGCACCCCAACAGAGATATGACATCAATACTTAGCTGAGCCTCCTTTTGCTAATCTAACAGCCTCTAGACGCTGTCCTCCTGTAGCCTCTGATGAGGGTCTGATTCTGGATGGAGGTATTTCTGACCATTCTTCATACAAAATCTTTCCATTCAGTTCAATTTGATGGACAGCCTGCTTCAAATCATCCCATAGATTGTCGATGATATTCAAGTCAGTGGACTGTGACGGCCATTCCAGAACATTATACTTCTCCCTCTCCATGAATGCCTTTGTAGATTTCCAACTGTGTTTTGGGTCATTGTCTTGTTGGAATATCCAACCCCTGCGTAACTTCAACTTTGTGACTGATGCTTGAACATTATCCTGAAGAATTTGTTGATATTGGGTTGAATTCATCCGACCCTCAACTTTAAAAAGGGCCCCGGTCCCTGAACTAGCCACACAGTCCCACAGCATGATGGAACCTCCATCAAATTGGACAGGTGGTAGCAGGTGTTTTTCTTGGAATGCGGTGTTCTTCTTCTGGGATGCCAAGCGCTTTTTGTTCTGACCAAATAACTCCAGTTTTGTCTCATCAGCCCAAAGCACTTTGCTCCACCATGAATCTGGCTTTTCTAAATGAGCATTGGCACACAACAAGTGACTCTGTTTGTGGCATGAGTACAGAAAGGGCTTCTTTCTCATCACCCTGCCATACAGATGTTCTTTGTGCAAATTGCGGTGAATTGTAGAACGATGTCCAGATACACCATCTGCAGCAAGATGTTCTTGCAGGTCTTTGGAGGTGATCTGTGGGTTGTCTGTCACCATTCTCACAATCCTGCTCATATGCCGCTCCTGTATTTGTCTTGGCCTGCCAGACCTGCTGGGTTTAACAGCAACTGTGCCTGTGGCCTTCCATTTCCTGATTCCATTCCTTACATTTGAAACTGACACTTTAAACCTCTGAGATGGCTTTTTGTAGCCTTCCCCTAAACCAGGAGACTCAACAATCTTTGTTTTCAGATCTTTGGAGAGTTGCTTTGAGGATCCCATGCTGTCACGCTTCTGCGGAGAGTCAAAGGGAAGGAAGCACAACTTGCGATTGACCACCTTAAATACCTTTATATCTCATGATTGGGCACACCGGTCTATGAAGTTCAAGCCTTAGAGAGCTAATCCAACCAATTTGGTGTTGCAAGTAATCATGGGCGGTTTCTCAGGGGGACAACTGACTCCGCCCAGTGAGGACAACTGACTCCACCCTTGAGAAACCACCCAGTGAGGACAACTGACTCTGCCCATGAGCTTCCCTGGGCCACAAAAGCATGACCGTCCAGAAGGAGGTATCACTTCTGACTAAAGCGTCCTAGATGAAGAAACATCTAGAATTTGTCATGCCATGTTACTTTGTTGTCATGGTTTTGATTCATTTTCATGCCATCAAGTGTTTTTTTTTTTTTGTTTGGTCCTTTAAGTAAATGTGGATGTGTTTGTTGGCACCCTAAAATGTATCTTCTGTCGAGCCTATCATTCTCTTAGATGACCACACCATGCTCTATGAGGTAGAACCAAACAATTGTTCTCTTCATTCACACTCGAGCTTTGATTCACACAGCCAGTTGTATCCAGCAGAGAGCGCACACTCCCTAGGAATGGGTTCGTTAATGACTGCAGTGTAGTACTTCCCAACTGTATGTACAGAACTATGTAGAAAGTTCTGAGAATGACTCAAGTGTTGGTTTTCACCAAGTTTGCTGCTTCAGTGTTTTTAGATCTTTTTGTCAGATGTTTCTATGGTACACTGAAGTAGAGTGACGAGCAGTTCAGATGTTTCAAAGGCTTTTATTGACAATGACATGAAGTTTATGCACAGAGTTAATATTTGCAGTGTTGGCCCTTCCTTCTTTTTCAAGACATCTGCAATGTCTTGCAGGCTGGCAATCAACTTCTAGGCCCAATCCTGACTGATGACAGCTGCCCATTCTTGATAGTCAATGCTTGGAGTTTGTCAGAATTGGAAGTTTTTTGTCTGTCCTCCCGCCTCTTGAGGACTGACCACAAGTTCTCAATGGGGAGTTTCCTTGACATGGTCCCCAAAATTCAAAGTTTTGTTCCCTGAGCCACTTAACTGTCACTTTTGCCTTATGACCTGGTGCTCCATCATGCTGGATTGTTCATTGTTGGTCACCAAACTGTTGTTGGATGGTTGGGAGAAGTTGCTCTCGGAGGATGCTGAGGAGACGGTTGTTTTAAAGGAGTGGACCTGGGCTAATGTCTTGTTAAAGAAGTGTTTTGACCTCGTTTTAATGGATTTTTTATTTTGCTTGTTTTAAACCTCCACATAGACACCTTGTTTTTCTGGATTATTTACTTATTTGAGGATGATTCTGAGCACTGCAGTTTTGAACACTGTTTGTTTTTTGAATTATCTCTCTATTATTAAAAAAAACAATCCTGGAGAGAAACAATAGGGCATCGAGACATGATGTTCATATTAAGATCACGGAAGACAGTTAAAAGACCAGCAAGGACCTTAAACATGAGACTTTGTGCCCAGAGATTGACCCAGGACCGTCTCGTGATGACGTAGAACATGAGATTCTTTCAAGACATGTCCTACTTACAACCAAAATTAAATAAGACCTGGGAGCAGCAAAACATTCAGTCATGTAAAGGATTTGAGCACACACAGATCCAGGGTCTCTGCTCATATAAAGCGTATAAGGACAATACGTTATAAATGAAACGTCGACGAATAAGCGAAGAAGCAAGCAGCGCAGAGTAAAGAGACTCAAAAGCATTGGAGAGGTAAAAGAGCAAAAAACATAAAATAATCTAGGTGCAAATTCAGAAAATAAGGAAAGAAATTATCAGCCCAGAACAAGTGGAATTGAAACAAAGCACGTCCAGTCGGGCTCAGAATTAAAAGACAGAGTAAAAGACCAAGTAGAACTTCATAAAGACGTTCACAAACGTTGGCACTATACACATGCAGAGCAGATTATGAAAGCAGTGGAATTCGAAAGGCTCAAAAAGAAAAAAAAGTATGCGCGATACAAATGTGGAGAAAGATAAAGAATATGAAAGTAGGAAAATTAGAAAGTATATTAAAAAGAAAGTAAAGATCGCAGTAGCACAAGCAAACGGAAATTATTGCTCAAAAAAGGGAAAATAATCACCACGGACCAGGTGTCATTGGGAAAAAAATCAGGACAAAGCGAGGTCAGAAATGAAAGACAAAGAGTAGAGAACAAAGTAAAACGTCAGAAAGAGGTTACAAAACAAGGGGGGCCAAACACATGCACAGCAGGTTAGAGATAATGAAAACTGGAATTCAAAAGACTCAAAAAAAACGTAGCCGCGAAACACATGCAGAGCGAGATACAGAATATGAAAGCAGAAAAAAACGACTGTCAAAAAAAAAATAAAAGTAAACATCGCATTAGCACAAACAAAGAGAAATTATTACTCAGAGAAATAACTAAAAGGCAAATAAAGATCAGATATATGGACATAGGTAGAATGTCAGAAGTACGGAAATATTGTAAAGCTTTGAAGTTTAAGTCAGAGAATTTCAAAAATGTGTTTTACCTCACATGCATTTATTGGTTACTTTGTAAAAAAAATTATTAACTGCTGATGATGTCGATCGCTTTGTCTGTGCTGAAATTGCAAACCGAGAAACCTCTCCTGAATTATGGTACAAAGTCATTAAACACGTGTCTCACGGACCTCATTTAAAAGATTCAGCATATTGGGACTCGAAAGATTCCAAATATTGTCTTTACAGAAGTTCTGAAATAAAAGTGAAACTAATGAAATAGCAACAATTCAAAGAAAAAAAAATCTTAAAAGTGTGTATCCGGAAAACCAAACACGGGGGTTGGTGAGCGAAGTCCCCTAGTCCTCTTTAATAAAATCCCTGTGTGCGTCCATGTGTCCGGGTGTGTGTGTCTTCTGGTGAAGTGCGCATGCGCGGGGCACGGTGCGATGCTTCAAAGGCCGCCGGACGCGTCACACAAGACAGAGAGGGCGGGACCTATAAAATATCGCGCGGCCGATCCAATCGGATTTCGGTAAATGAGGTAAGACCTAAAACATAACGCACGAAAAATCCAATCGGGTACTGAGACGCGGAGACCAGCTTCCCCAAAGAGGTGGGATTAGTGTTTGTTGTTGTGCAAGTGTTCACTCTGAGGATGTCAGATTTGTGATTAACAAACTTGGCCTGGTAAAGTGTTTTCCTAAATATACGAATTTTCATGATAAAAGTAGATTTATTTTCGCGCACATAAAATCCGTTGCTGGGACGACTACGGTCCCGATCGGTCCCGACTACAAGCAGCACCACCTGCAGTTGCTGGTGTGTTGTGACAGGCTGACACTGCAGATAGAAGACAAATGAAGCCAGCGACAAAATCCGGTCCAGGAGTGGGGACCCGAGGAATGGAGTCTGTCGGTGTCCTCCAAGCACATGCGGACGGCATTCTCAGAAAGCAGGTGGTGACGTCACCCATCCGTCCATTGGCTTCGAGGTGTTTCTTCAGGTCCAGGGCACCATCGTATGAACATGCAAGTCATTACAGGGATACAATTCACTCCAAAGTAGGAGATCATTTTGCGCCAGCTAACAAAATGCATGGTTATGGCATCCCCAAGAGTGCTTTCCACTTCTCTTAATCCATCTTTTTGTCATAATGCTTGCATGGCAGTCTTATGTTTCTTCCTTTATCGGCTCATGTGCTTAATGTGGATGTGGTTATTAATTTAAGTAAAAAGTACGTTTTATGAGATATACTTCACAGATGACATATTTCAAATTTATGCCTACACCAATTGCATTGGGAAATCCTATAATGCGCTTAATTACGTTTGCAAACTCACAATGCGTGAAATCTAGCGAGGTACCCGTCTGTTGGGATGAATATGACTACAGGTGCTACACAGCAAACTATCTAAAAGTAAGAAAGAAAACTGGATCTATGCAAGCAGTCAGAAGCACTTCAGACAAAGGTAGCAGCCGGAGGCCCATTGTGTGCCTTCTCTCTCATATTCTGTCATTTCCTGGTGCTTTGTTTGTTTCCTGTCTGCTTTGTGACTGTCACCAAAGGACGCTGCTGTGAAAACATATTTCATATTTGTCTGAATACTTCCAATGTTTGAAGGTGACTAGGGTGGTCCCATGTTAGCATTTAGGAAGGTGACCTGGGTGGTCCCATGTTAGTATTTATGAAGTTGACTAGGTTGGTCCCTTGTCAGTATTTAGTGCCCCAGCTTCGCTTGGTAAGTTGTGTTCTTCCTACACTTTTCCTCTGTACCCTCATGTGTCTCAGTCGCTCTTGCCCGCAGCTTTCTCTCCTAATCGCATCATCACCCCTACCATTGAGCCAATCACCTATCAAATTGCTTGGAAGGACCAGATGCACCACCCATTTTTTATTACACTCCCTGGCCACTTTATTAGGTACACCTGTTCGACTCCTTGTTAATGCCAATATCTAATCAGCCAATCACATGGCAGCAACTCAGTGCATTTCGGCCCGTAGACATCATCAAGACCACATGCTGAAGTTGAAAGAATGGAGTAAGAAAGGGGACTGAAGTGACTTGAAATGTGGTGTGGTTGTTGGGCTGAGTATTTCAGAGACTGCTGATCTACTTGGATTGTCATGCACAACCATCTCTCGGGTTTACAGAGAATGGTCTGAGAAAGGGAAAATATAAAGTGAGTGGCAGTCCTCTGGCTGAAAATGCCTTGTTGATGTCAGAGGAGAATGGGCAGACTGGTCCGAGCTGATAGAAAGGCAACAAACACTCCAATAAGCACTCGTTACAAGCGAGGTCTGCAGAAGAGCAGCTCTGAACACACAACACGTCAAACCTTGAAACAGGTGGGCTACAGCAGCAGGAGACCCCACCGGGTGCCACTCCTGTCAGCTAAGAACAGGCAACTGAGGCTACAATTCACACGGGCTCAGCAGAATTGGTCAATAGAAGATTGGAACAATGTTGCCTGGTCAGAGGAGTCTTGATTTCTGCTGCGACTTGCAGATGGTCAGGTCAACAACATGAAAGCATGGATTTTATCCTGCCTTGTATCAACAGTTCAGGCTGCTGCTGGTGGTGTAATGGTGTGGGGAATTTGTTCTTTTGGCTCTTTAGTACCAACTGAGCATCGTTTAAATGCCACAGCCTACCTGAATGTTACTGCTGACCATGTCCATCCCTTTACGACCACAGTGTGCACATCTCCAGATGGCTCCTTCCAGCAGGATAACACACACCGTAACAAAGCTCAGATCATCTCAGACAGGTATCTTGAACATGACGATGAGCTCACTGTTTTCAAATGGCCTCCGCAGTCACCAGATCTCAATCCAGTAGAGAACCTTTGGGATGTGGTGGAATGGGAGATTCGCATCAACGATGTGCAGCTGACAAATCTGCAGCAACTTTGTGAGGCTGTCATGTCAGTATGGACCAACATCCTTGAGGAATGTTTCCAGCACCTTGTTGACCACGAATTACGACAGATCTGAATGGAAAAGGAGGTCCAATCCGTTACTACCAAGGTGTACCTAATAAAGTGGCCGGTGAGTGTATATAGGGGGTAGTTTTACGGAACGTTTTAAAGTGGTTTGTGAAGTGATTTTTAACAGTTTTTACCTTTCCATGTGAGTCACTTCACAGCAAGAGCACAATCTGCAGTCTCAAAAGTGAAAAAAGTGTAGCGTGGTGACTCAGGGGTTAGTACTGGTGTGTCACAGATTGTGTGTCCCGGGTTCACATCCTGCACTCAGTGGTTGTCCTTGTGGTGTATGTGTGCTCTCTTTATGTTTCTGTCAGTTACTTCCAGAGCAGGCTTCCTTTTTCTTGCATGCCCTCACTTTAGTTCTTGTCCCTTGTGCTTGTTTTATTGTCTGCCTCCAGCCCTCCATCGCTGGATGTTTCTACATCAAAGCCAATGGGCTGCCTTTCCCAGTTCCTCTGTACCACAGTTAAAGAAGTTGAGGACATCATACAGAGGATGAGACCTTCAACGTGTTCATTGGACCCTTTTCCTACTCCTCTGGTAAAAGCGAAAGTATCAGACATACAGTGCATCCGGAAAGTACTCAAAGTGCATCACTTTTTCCACATTTTGTTATGTTACAGCCTTATTCCAAAATGGATTAAATTCATTTTTTTCCTCAGAATTCTACACACAACACCCCATAATAACAACGTGAAAAAAGTTTACTTGAGGTTTTTGCAAATTTATTAAAAATAAAAAAATTGAGATATCACATGTACATAAGTATTCACAGCCTTTGCCATGAAGCTCCAAATTGAGCTCAGGTCCATCCTGTTTCCCCTGATCATCCTTGAGATGTTTCTGCAGCTTCATTGGAGTCCACCTGTGGTAAATTCAGTTGACTGGACATGATTTGGAAAGGCACACACCTGTCTATATAAGGTCCCACAGTTGACAGTTCATGTCAGAGCACAAACCAAGCATGAAGTCAAAGGAATTGTCTGTAGACCTCCTAGACAGCATTGTCTCAAGGCACAAATCTGGGGAAGGTTACAGAAAAATTTCTGCTGCTTTGAAGGTCCCAATGAGCACAGTGGCCTCCATCATCCGTAAGTGGAAGAAGTTCGAAACCACCAGGACTCTTCCTAGACTTGGCTGGCCATCTAAACTGAGCGATCAGGGGAGAAGGGCCTTAGTCAGAGGGGTGACCAAGAACCCGATGGTCACTCTGTCAGAGCTCCAGAGGTCCTCTCTGGAGAGAGGAGAACCTTCCAGAAGGACAACCATCTCTGCAGCAATCCACCAATCAGGCCTGTATGGTAGAATGGCCAGACAGAAGCCACTCCTTAGTAAAAGGCACATGGCAGCCCACCTGGAGTTTGCCAAAAGGCACCTGAAGGACTCTCGGACCATGAGAAAGAAAATTCTCTGGTCTGATGAGACAAATATTGAACTCTTTGGTGTGAATGCCAGGCGTCACGTTTGGAGGAAACCAGGCACCGGTCATCACCAGGCCAATACCATCCCTACAGTGAAGCATGGTGGTGGCAGCATCATGCTGTGGGGATGTTTTTCAGCGGCAGGAACTGGGAGACTAGTCAGGATAAAGGGAAAGATGACTGCAGCAATGTACAGAGACATCCTGGATGAAAACCTGCTCCAGAGCGCTCTTGACCTCAGACTGGGGCGATGGTTCATCTTTCAGCAGGACAACGACCCTAAGCACACAGCCAAGATATCAAAGGAGTGGCTTCAGGACAACTCTGTGAATGTCCCTGAGTGGCCCCGCCAGAGCCCAGACTTGAATCCGATTGAACATCTCTGGAGAGATCTTAAAATGGCTGTGCACCGACGCTTCCCATCCAACCTGATGGAGCTTGAGAGGTGCTGCAAAGAGGAATGGGCGAAACTGGCAAAGGATAGGTGTGCCAAGCTTGTGGCATCATATTGAACAAGACTTGAGGCTGGAATTGCTACCAAAGGGGCATCGACAAAGTATTGAGCAAAGGCTGGGAATACTTATGGACATGGGATTTCTCAGTTTTTTTTATTTTTAATAAATTTGCAAAAACCTCAAGTAAACTTTTTTCATGTTGTCATTATGGGGTGTTGTGTGCAGAATTCTGAGGAAAAAATGAATTTAATCCATTTTGGAATAAGGCTGTAACATAACAAAATGTGGAAACAGTGATGTGCTGTGAGTACTTTCTGGATGCACTGTAAGTCCTCCTATTGCTGGTATCATTATTCACTCTCTCCAGAGTGGCTTAGTCCCACTGGCCTTGAAAACCGCAAAAATGAGACCTCATTTAAAAAAATCCTTCTTGGATCCTGAAGTGATAGCAAACTATCATCCGATCTCCAACCTTCCGATTTTGTTTAAGGTTTTGGAAAAGGTTGTTTTGGTTCAGCTTCAGGATCACCTCAAAAAATTCAATCTGGTTTCCAATCTTCTCACAGCACAGAGACCACCCTGGTCAAAGTCACCAATGACCTCCTGATGGCTGCTGACCAGGGCTCTCCATCACTCCTTATCCTCCTGGACCTCACAGCAGCATTTGATACGGTAGATCATAATGTTCTCCTTCATCATCTTCACTATACAATTGGACTTTCTGCCATTGCTTTGGAGTTATTTGAGTCCTGTCTTACAGACAGGACTGAGTATGTGGCCTTGGGGGGATGCTAAATCTCATACCCACACTGTCACCCGTGGGGTCCCACAAGGATCAATCCTTGGGCCGCCCCTCTTTAATATCTATATGCTACCCCTGGGTCACATCATCTGCAAGCATGGAGTTTCATTCCATTGATACGCAGCTCTATGTGAGACTGGATTCGACTTCTCTTACACCTCCATCGACTCTTTCCTCTTGCTTGGATGTGATTGAGGCCTGGATGTTCAAGAACTTCCTCAAGCTCAACAGCACCTTAACTGAAGCTCTTTTAATTGGCACTTCGTTCCTCAGTAAATTGTATTTCCTTTTCTGTCCGTACCATTACCCTCTCCCCCTTCTGTTACAAATCTGGGTGTCAAGTTAGACTCCCATCTGTCATTTGATACACATGTCCATCACCTTTGTGAAATTGCATTCCTTCATCTCCATAACATAGCCAAACTCCATCTCCCTCTGTGATGCTGAGAAGCTGGTTCATGCCTTTGTCTCATCCAGGCTGGACTATTGTAACGCACTCCTCATTGGGATATCCAACAAGAGCCTTCAAAAGTGTCAACAAATTCAAAATAGTGCTGCAAGAATCCTGATGAGGGTGCGGATAATATGGACACATGTCACCAATCCCTCGGTCACTTCATTGGCTCCCTATCCATCTCCGTATCGAATACAAACTCTGTTCGTTTTCTCATCAGTGTATCCATGGAAATGCTCCACAATATCTGAAGGAACTCCTTATATTACAGTCCACTAGAAGAAACCTCAGTTTTACTAATAACCCCCTGTGACCAAACTTCGTACAATGGGTGACCGAGCCTCTGCAGCCGCTGCTCTGGAATGTTCTACCAGAGAGCCTAAGAACACAGCAGATTGTGGGCCGTTTTAAAAAAACAGCTAAAGACTTTTCTATTTAGGAAAGCTTATTAACAAGAATGCTATTGTCGTTTTATCTCTGTTTTTATCTTGCTTTGTCTTTGTTTAAACTTTTTTTTTTACTGCTAATGTACAGTGTCCCTATAAATAAAATGCATTATTATTATTATTTTATTGAGACCTCGCATGGCAAAGCTGAGACAGGGATGGACATGTGGGATGACCGGAGGCTGAGCGCCTTCATGGCTTGTTTAATTTTGTGTTTTCTTCGTTGGCCTCACTCTGCTGATGGATGTGAGTATGAAGCAGTAGAGGGGCTGTGTCACGTCTCTGTCTGTTCTTTACATCAGCGGTTCCCAAACTGTGGTACCGGTACGCGGAGCCTTTTCAGGTGGTACGCATCGCGGTCCCTGCAATTTAATTTATCTGTGCAAAACCCTTTATGACAAGCCTGTTGTGAGCAAAAACCAATGAAACTGTTTCAATACAATAATATGTGGATTCCCAAATTTAGTGTGGTGTGAAATTTCGTCATCTGAATAAATAAAACCTATTACTGTATTCGAATCAGTATTTAGTTCATTTAACGCTACCATAATTCCGTTTCGCGGAAGTCAACTTCTACTTCTTCATTGTTTGAGCTTTTGGTCACTAGATGAAAGCACAACGCCGACACTATTCAGTCTTCGGTAACTCTGCCTCACAGAAACCGCTCGCGTTTGTTGTTATACGTTAACTGCCGCTGTATCGCAACGTTTAGTCACTAGATCTAAGCACAAAGCCGATACCATTTCGTCTTCGGGAACTGCGTCACATACAGGCCGAAGGCAGGATTTAGTTTCAGGGCAGAATGTATCAATTTATGTACATGCACAAATTTTTTCATTAATTTTATACATAATTTCTTCCAATTCTTTAACTTTTATTCAGATTTCGGGGCGGTTGTAGTCAGTGTCGTGAATTTGCTGTATATTACCTAATTAAGAATTAATCATTCATTGCAGTACTTGCTTTTTAATTTTTTTGCTAAAAATTCGGGTGGTACGCAACGCAAATCACTTAACCTCAGGTGGTACTTGACGTCCAAAAGTTTGTGAACCCCTGCTTTTCATTAGCGGCTAAGAATCGTTGCTGGCAAGACCCTCATCTAAACAGAGCGCGATCTAAACTTTGTTTGCTTTGATCTTGTTCCTGTTCTTGCTTTCCTCCCACATCACCGGCGATGTGCAGGTCACTTTCACCGACGATTCCAAACTGACCATTAAGTGAGTGGGCAGTGTAATGCGAGTCCTGGGGGCAGGGCTGTTTCGTGCTTTGTGCCCGGTGCATTCTGGGTTGGCTGAATTGGATTAAGTGGAATTGACAAGGTGAGTGTTAACATTACACGTCGGGTACAAACGGAAGGTCTTACGTGACATTGAAGTGATAAATCGGTTTACTCTGAGGTGTCTCACCTACAAAAATTTTCAACTCTTGTCAATTTTTCCAAAAACATTTCTTCAGTTTAATTTTTTAGCAAATGTGATTATTTTATCATAGGTAACATCGTAGGTCTTCACAGAAATACGTGATAAATGCAACGAAAGTTTATATACCGATTTCACGTTTTTGCACATTTAACCTTTATATTGTTGAGCGGATTTCAAAGGGCACACAATCACGGAGTACACAAGTACACTGCACAAGTGCCAGACTCGGTTGTACAGCAGAGGTTATCCATCCATTATCCAAACTGCTATATCCTAACTACAGGGTCACGGGGGTCTGCTGGAGCCAATCCCAGCCAACACAGGGCACAAGGCAGGAAACAATCCTGGGCAGGGTGCCAACCCACCGCAGGACACACACAAACACACCCACACACCAAGCACACACTAGGGCCAATTCAGAATCGCCAATCCACCTAACCTGCATGTCTTTGGAATGTGGGAGGAAACCCACGCAGACACGGGGAGAACATGCAAACTCCACGCAGGGAGGACCCGGGAATTGAACCCAGGTCCCCAGATCTCCCAACTGCGAGGCAGCAGCGCTACCCACTGCGCCACCGTGCCGCCCCCATCCATTATCCAAACTGCTATATCCTAACTACAGGGTCACGGGGGTCTGCTGGAGCCAATCCCAGCCAAGATAGGGCGCAAGGCAGGAAACAAACCCCGGGCAGGGCACACACACACGGGACAATTTAGAATCGCCAATGCACATAACCTGCATGTCTTTGGGCTGTGGGAGGAAACCGGAGCACCCGGAGGAAACCCACGCACACACGGGGAGAACATGCAAACTCCACGCAGGGAGAAAACGGGAAGCGAACCCGGGTCTCCTAACTGCAAGGCAGCAGCGTTATATGAGGTAAAAAATGGATCGTGAACTCCTGGGACTTATTTATCGCTGTCTGCCGTCTCATGTCACTTGTGTTTATTTTATTGTCGGGCACAGGTTGTGGATCATCCGTCCCTACATTTGCTAACACATCGTAATCCTACCTCGACTTGATGACAAACATAAAACAAGCGGAAGCTAACATGCGTGGGTGGGCGGGGCCGTGAGCCTAGCGTCGCATGTGGATGACGTCTCCACATGTCGCAATGTTTCTTCTGTGCAGCGCACGGCTTCCACTCCTGATTTATTCTGCCGGGTGAAGAAGAAGCAAAACTGCGGAAGGTGACACAAAGTCGGACACACGGGTGGGAATATTCGGCGACGAGGGGAAAACGGGAACATTTTAGAAGGTGACTGGCACCGCTCGACTTTGAACAGTAAGCTCTGTGTTTTGGTCATTTTTACAGTGTTTTTCCAGCGGCACAGCGAATATTAATTTCATTCGTTTTTTTTCATTTTCTAACCTTTCTCTAACATTTTCATTTTCTACTCCGGCACAGGGTCAAGAGGTTCTTTTGGAGCCGATCCCAGCTAGTATAGGGCGCAAGGCTATCGCAGGGCACATTCTTGGACTAATTTAGGATCGCCAATTTATCTAACCTGCATGGTTTTGTACTGTGGGATCTCACTTCCAGTTGGTCTGGTGTGGAAATGTTCTGACTCGGATTTGGGGTGTTATGAAGATATAGCTGCTCCGTGTGCAGGCGCATTAGGGCTTGATTGTCACGGATCTATTCACTCGCCGTTACACAGTTTTCATTTCACGCATGCGCCGTGGCGTCCTGGCTGTCTACGTGCACGCGCAGCCGTTCGCTCTCCCTTTCAGTCCCGCGCAACGCCGGCGCGAAGGCCACCATCAGATTTCACGGACGTATTACGTGCTGCTGGCGTTTAGATGCGGAACTTTGTGTTGGAAAGCGGGCAGTAAACTTCGTTAAAGGGCTGTCGAGAAATGCCACTTTTCAGAAAGTGTTTAGTTTCATCATCAATGAGTTTGATGCGCTTACAACGTTCTTTTTAGGGATAGTTTCAATTCTGTACACCAAATATGAAACGTGTAGGGTATGACGGAAGTGTAATAAAATAGCAATAATAATAAGAAGAGTACACCAAGTGGTGGCTCTGTGGTTAAAGGATCTGGACTGGTAACTCGAAGGTTGCCGGTTCGAGTCCTGACAGTGACAGAAGGAATGCTACTCCATTGCGCTCAGCAAGACCCTCAACCTCTAAGGGAGCTATACAAATAGCTGACCCTGCACTCCGACCCCTCAACCCCTCTGGAGAGTGATTTGGGTTATGCGAAAAGTGACAAATTCCTAATACAAGAAATTTTATATGGCGAATAAAGGACTGATTTATTTTTTTCTTGTCACCGAAGTGCTATCTGCAATGACATTTAAAGACAAACCTTTATAACCAACTAGCTGAAATACCCGGCGTTGCCTGGGAGGAAAATAACATTTTTTTTTAAATTGTTTGAGAGAAATATAATTAAAGAAATAATACAACTTGACAGATTACATTTTGTTTTGTGGTGTAGCAATACGTTTTTACATGCAGAATTTTTGACGACGAAAAAAAAAGTTCATTAAATTAATATTATTAGGTTGATTTAATTTAATACCACTACAACATTCTTACAATAAGAACAATGCAAGATGAAAATATAGTTAACAAATATTAAACGACAAACAAATAATACTCCGGATTTTTAATGATAAAACTGTCGGTTACTTTTGCGGAGCACACCAGAAACGTTCCGAGTGTCAGCTGGATGATAACATCCGTACAAGACCGTGCAGTCTTCTGTATACTGTATATAAGATTGTGGCTAATTGTTGGAGAGGGGTTTATTGGACGGTACTTTGTGGAATAAAAACTCTTTATTTTCTTTTATAATACGCTATTATTATTTAGCATCTACTATTTAAAGCATTTACACACTTTTCCTTATATATAAGATTGTGGCTAATTGTTGGGGAGGTGTTTATTGGAAAGTGCTTTGTGGAATGAAAACTCTTTATCTTCTTATATAATACGCTATTATTATTATTTAGCATCTACTAGTTAAAGCATGTACACACTTTTCCTTACGTTTCTTTTTCTCCACGTGTAGAATATGCCAAGTTTGAACCTTCATTTCCTGTTGCTGGGCAACTGTGCCAACCACTGCACCACCATATCACCCCTCACCTAACAGCTCATGGAAAGCATTTAAACAATGTCCATAACAAATATGCACCTTCACATTTAGAGCCTTTTCAATACGTCAGCTGACACGCACACACACATAACAGCAGCATTTTATAATTGAAAGAAATTGTCTCCTTTTATTTTTTTTATAATGAACAAAGAACATTTTTCCCTATGGCTTGATCAGCATCTGAAGGAATGATGTTTTATACATATAAACATGTTTATAAGCGAAGTGGAGACGTTTTCATTTTCTTCATATGTAATACGCTATCCTGGGTGTCTGCTTGTCTGTCCAGGATTTTAAATCACCTGTAGCTCGCAAACGGTTTGACCGATTAACTTGAAATTTGGTACACATGTACTACGTGACGTCTGCTTTTGGGGTGATGATTTTTTATTACTATTTTTATTTTATTGTAGAATCAACTCTCGGCAGCGCGCAGCAGGGCGGCCGTGCGGCGCATGCGTACAGGCGCCTTTCTCCTCCCTACCGGCTTCGCCATCACTTCCCTTAGCTCTTCATGTCTTAAATCATTCTTGAGGCAGATTGAAGACTTAAGTACCAGCTTAAGTGAAAAATTATGTACCAAGTAATTGCAACACAAACGCTGACTTAATCAATTTTAACGCGAAAAGATGCCGACGGAAGAAGAGAAGCGGGCCGCTAGGGTGGAGAAAACAAGAGCTGCTCAGGAAGCATCAAGCACATCAACCTCTGAGCAAACAAATAGTTTCCCTCCTCTTTCTCTGTACGTTTACCATAAGTCACGTACAGAGAAAGAGGAAGAAAACTAGAAGTCAAGGGGATTCACTGCACGTACGCCGTTACTGGTTGTATTTAAATTCTTATCTTGTGGACTGTACTGTATTGCTGTGTCTGAGGCTCTTTGGCGCCCCCTTGTGGTTACTAAGTGTCAACTGGATGATAACATACATACAAGACCGTGAGATTGTTACATTCGGCTTTATATATGGTGGTCCAGGTCTAACTGTGCAACTTTTAATGCAATGCAGGAAAACAATGCAAGACAAAAGAATTGTTCGAAATATATTGCAATAAACGAATGCAGGGCAGGTGCTGCCATCTATCGGCAACAAAAATATTTTTTTTTTGTGAATTCTCCTATGTAATAAACTTAAGTTATAGCGTAATGAAAAGTTCATAATTAGATCTGGACCACCCTGTATATAAGAAGTCCTGTTCTGCTGGAAACCATAATACAGTGCTGAAAAAAAATAAGGGAACACTTAAATCACACATGAGATCTCAATGAGTGAAATATTGAAATGGAAAATCTTTCCTGAGTAATGCTGTGTAATTCATTGAGAACATAAGGATGTAAGTGAACGACGGTCAATGGAAACCCAAATCGCCAACCCACTGAGTTCTGATTCAACGTCACACCAAACATCAAAGTCAAAAATTGAAATCCCAGGCTGGTGTGACTTGTGTGAATTTCAGCACGGCGACTCGTAATGTGACTCACTAGTGTGTGCCCCCCAACAACATCTGGGCCTGCTCCCGATGAGATGCAAGATGGTGTCCTGAGAGGTCTCCTCCCAGACATGGATCAGGGCATCAGTGAGCTCCTGGACAGTCTGTGATGCTACTTGGCCACCTTGGATATGCCGATACATAATATCCCAGAGGTTCTCAATCTGGTTTCAGGTCTGGGGCATGTGTGGGCCAGTCAATGGCATCAATGCCTTCACCATCCAGGAAATGCTTACACACTGTGGCCTCATGAGGCTGGGCATTTGTCCTGCACCAGGAGGAATCCAGGGTCTGACAATGGCTCTGAGGATTTCATCCTGGCATTTAACAGCAGTCAGGGGTACCATTGTCTAGCACATGGAGGTCTGTGTGACCCTCCAAGGATATGCCACCCCGGACAAACAACTGACTCAACACTAAACGGGTCATAGTCTTTGTGATGTTGCAGGTTCCAAAACGTTCACCACGGCGTCTCCAGACTCTTTCACGTCTGTCACATGTGTTCTCATCAGAGAAGAGAATGGGGTGCCAATGGCCGAGCTGAGGACTGTGTATTCGCAGGGTGATGGGCTGTGAGCATAAGGTCCTCGTGCCACCCTCGTGGAGTCTGTTTCTGACGGTTTGGTGCACACCAGTAGCCAGCTGGAGGTTATTTTGTTGGGCTTTGCCAGTGCTGCTCCTGGAAAACAGAGGAGTAGATACCAGGCCTGCTGCTGGGTTGATGCCCTTCTTACAGGCCTGTCCAGCTCTCCTCATCTAATGACCCATCTCCTCATATCTCCTGAATGGGCTGCAGGTACCACCTCATACTATCAGTGGTGACAAGGACACTAGCAAAACTAGAGAAGAATCGGAGAGAGCAGCTGCCTGTGGCCACCATTGCCTTTTTTGGGGGCATCCTGCTGTTGCCTCTCCAGTTGTTGTCACTTTCCTTTGCACCAAAGCAGGTGACGTTAATTCACAGTCGCTTGTGTTTCCTAACTGGACAGACTGACATCCCTGAAGCTGCACTGACTTGGTGTTAGACTGGGATGATTAAGTGTCCCCTTCATTTTTCTTTTGAGTAGCATATTATTATTTCTTGATACATTTTTAACAATCATTAATTTGTACCCTTGTGTGTATATCTTTGTGTTTTTTAATTTATTCATTCATCATTTATTATTTCCACTGGCAAAATAAAACTGCTGAAAAACAATTAAAGGAACCCTGTGAAAACACATTTGCTCTCAATGGGAAAACAAATCCTGCTGGCTCTCTCTGCTGCTATGGACTGATATGGTGATGTGTGAGGAACGAAAGGATGGAAATGAAAATGATGAACCTACAGAGGGCGGGCTGAATTCAAAGACCCCCCAAAAATCAAAGGGAAAAAATGAGGTGGTAGGCAAGCAAGAGAGTCCATTTTGCTGAAATGTCATTGCAGCAACTCCAAATCGTACTCAGTAGTTTGTACCCCTTCACCACGTGCTTGTATGTCTGCCTGACAACGTCCTAATGAGATGACGGATGGTGTCCTGGGTGATCTCCTCCCAGATCTGATCCAGAGCATCACTGAGCTCCTGGACAGTCTGTGATGCTACTTGGCCATGTTGGATGTGCTGATACATAATGTCCCATAGGTTCTCAATTTGGTTTCAGGTCTGGGGCGTGTGTGGGCCAGTCAATGGCATCAATGCCTTCATCATCCAGGTTGAGACATTGGATGGACCCAAACATAATGTCCCACCCAGAGGTGTTCTGTTGGATTGAGGTCAGGCGAGCGGGGGTGGGGGTGGGTGGTTTTGGCAGTCAATGGTATCAATTCCTTCATCCTCTCACAAACACATGAGGCCGGGCATTGTGGTGCACCAGGAGGAACCCAGGAGCCACTGCACCAGCATAGGGTCTGACAAGGGGTCCAAGGATTTCATCCCAATACCTAATGGCAGTCAAGGTGCCATTGTCTAGTCTGTAGAGGTCTGTGCATCCCTCCATGGAAATGCCTCCCCAGATATACCATCACTGACCACCCACCAAACCGGTCATGCTCAACAATGTCACAGGCAGCATAACGTTCTCCATGGCTTCTGCAGACCCTTTCACATCTGTCACATGTGCTCAGGGTGAACCTGCTCTCATCTGTGAAAAGCAGAGGGCGCCCGCCAGTGGTGGACCTGCCAGTTCTGGTATTCAATTGCAAATGCCATTTGAGCTTCACGGTGCCCCCTAGAGGATGTCGTGCCCTCAGGCCACCCTCATGAAGTCTGTTTCTGATTGTTTGGTCAGAGACATTCACCCCAGTGTTCTGCCTGTCTGTTGGAGGTCACTTTGTAGTCTCTGCCAGTGCTCATCCTGTTCCTCTTTGCCCAAAGAAGCAGATACCAGTGGGTCCTGTTGATGGGTTAAGGACCTTCTACGAGGGGCCCTGTCCAGCTCTCCTCAAGTAACTGCCTGTCTGTCTGCTGGAATCTCCTCAATGCCCTTGAGACTGTGCTGGGAGACACAGCAGACCTTCTGGGAGGCACGTAGTGATGTGCCTGCCATCCTGGAGAAGTTGGATTACCTGTGCCACCGAACTCGGTAGGGTCCAGGTATGGCCTCATGCTACCAGTAGTGACACTGACCGTAGACAAATGGATAACGACAGATGAGGAGGGAAAAATGTCAGTGACCTCCCTCCACCAGTGAAACCATTCATTCCTGTTTTGGGGGTCGTCTCGTTGTTATCTATATCTAATATATATTTCACATATATATAATAGTGGAAGCCCAGCCCTGACACAGACCGGCAGACACCAATGGTTCAAGCACCACACACGTTTATTTACACTATGTAGAAAAGTCCAAGTCCCGCACACAACCAAGTACTCCTGCACCACACATCCACAAGTCCGGGCTTTTCCAAAGTAATGTCTTCACCGCCTCCACTCCTCTCCTCTGAACTTCGTCCTTTTCCACCCGACTCTAGCTGATGACTGGAGGGAGACAGCCTCTTTTTATGCTCACCCAGATGTGCTCCAGGTGCCTCCCGATGAACCTCCGCTGGCACTTTCTGGCGTGGTGGAAGTGCCGCATGGGCACCCAAAAGCACTCCAGGTGTCCCTGGTAATACTTCCGCCAGCATCTCCGGGTGCGGTGGAAGTGCTGACATCTTGGGCTTCACGGTCTTCTGAGTGCCCCCTGGCAGTGACCGCAGGCCCCTACAGGGTTGAGCTTCCAAGCTCAGTTCCCGTGGCCCTCGTACAAACCAGGGAGGCTGTCCTCTTGTTGTCTGGTGGAGGCATAGTCCCTCTCTCGGTCCTTCTCGGTGTCCACAGCTGCCCACCACACTGCCTCTCCGTTAGCTGAGACCCGTAGGGGCAGGTCACCCACGACGGGGAGCCGACACACTCCTGTCCAGGGCCCGGATCTGCAACACAAAAGCTAGAAAAAGGGGTGGAGACGTTGCCTTGACGACACCACTTGGCATCTCTCCTCACTTTGTACAGACAACGCTTCCCCCCTTCGACCGCCACTTTGGCTCCCCCTCCGAGGTTTCCGTGCCCCCCCAGACTGAGACATCAGACGGGACCACTCGCACCCCTGTCTTCTCAGCTGCCTTCGGGGTTTCCCTCTGACACCGCAGAGAGCGGTGCGTCACTGGACGCGAGCTCCCAGTCTCATATCCTCCCTTATCGGAGGAGCCAGCTTTCCTCCTTTGGGTTCCTCCTCTTTCTCTGGGGGACCCTGATGGTTTGGGTCTCCATATGGGAAAGGAAGAGACGCCATGCCAAAACTGAAAATGAACCCTTGAAATGTGTTCAAGTTATGTTAAGATGACTATATAAGTCATCTATGTATACCTATATACTAATATATATATATGTATAATATAAATATAAAATGGGGTGGCACGGTGGCGCAGTGGATAGCTCTGCTGCCTCGCAGTTGGGAGACCTGGGGACCCGGGTTCGCTGCGTGGAGTTTGCATGTTCTCCCCGTGTCTGCGTGGGTTTCCTCCCACAGTCCAAAGACATGCTGCTTAGGTGGATTGGCGATTCTAATTTGGCCCTAGTGTATGCATGGTGTGTGGGTGTGTTTGTGTGTGTCCTGCAGTGGGTTGGCACCCTGCCCAGGATTGGTTCCTGCCTTGTGCCCTGTGTTGGCTGGGATTGGCTCCAGCAGACCCCCGTGACCCTGTGTTTGGATTCAGCGGGTTGGAAAATGGATGGATGGATGGATGGATAAATATAAAACTATATACCACCCGGGGGGTAAATGTTAAAATTATACAAAGTTATTGTCTGTCTGTTATACCTGCATTGTTATCACTCTTTAATTTAATATTGTTCTTTATCAGTATGCTGCTGCTGGAGTATGGGAATTTCCCCTTGGGATTAATAAAGTATCTATCTATCTATCTATCTATCTATCTATCTATCTATCTATCTATCTATCTATCTATCTATCTATCTATCTATCTATCTATCTATCTATCTATCTATCTATCTATCTATCTATCTATCTATCTATCTATCTCAATTCTGTTACTTTTATTTTGACAGGTTAAAAAGGCGCCTCCTTTCCAGGTCACATGGTCCTGCAGTGAGGCGTCTAATGGCCTCCATTCCACAGCCGTCTATGTGAGCAGGAAATCTTAGAAGAGTAGACACTTTGAAGCAGGGAAGAGTTTTACACGGAGCAATGGCCTCAGCCAAACCTGATGGTACGGGTGACGGACTGGCACACGTTAAACAAGATGACTGTGAGTGGGGTGCCCCCGAGGATTTGTCTGTGAAGACGGAGGACTGTGAAAGAAGGATTTCACATTTTAAAGAGGAGTCGTCCGAGGGGCAGATCGTTGAGGTGAAAGTTGAGGATTCAGGGAATTTCTCGGTCAGTCTTGAACTGCATGACCCTGAAAGTGGGAAATTTTTCAAGCAAGATATTTGTCAAGAGTCACCTTCCAGTTTTCAGCCCAGGGTCACTAATGTGGGACACCTGCCAATCCAGCCAAATTCTATGGAGCTGAAATCTGAGTTTGAATTGGAAATCAATGAAGGAAATGGGAAAGAAGCAGAAGAGCAGCAGTCGTCTAGGCATGCAGAAATAAGTAAGCACCCTGTATTTGGTACACTGCATTAATCCCCGAGGGGAAACTGTCTTTTCGCATGACCTTTGGTGGTCAGAGTGCAGAGTCAGCCGTGTAATGTAGCTAAACATAAAGGAACGTGACACGGAGAACACATACGGCTTATACCAGTTGTTGTTTGTTTAGTAGGTAGAAGTGAGAGCGGGATGGACAGTTAATTAAATTGGACTAGTATTTCCCCTTGGGGTTGCTAACTCCCTAGTTGGAATAAGTTCTTTTTAATTGCGGCGTTTTAAGTAACCTGAAATAATGTAAAAAGGCGATTTCCCTCCCATAGTGGTAGAGCGGTAAGAAATCATCCATCCATCCATTATCTGACCCACTATATCCTAACTACAGGGTCACGGGGGTCAGCTGGAGCCATCCCAGCCAACACAACAAGGCAGGAAACAAACCCCGGGCAGGGTGCCAGCCCACCGCAGGACACACACCTACACACACACCCACCCAGCACACAAGCACACACACGGGACAATTTAGGACCACCAATGCACCTAACCTGCATGTCTTTGAACTGTGCGAGGAAACCCACGCAGACACGGGGAGAACATGCAAACTCCATACAGGGAGGACCTGGGAAGTGAAGTCGGGTCTCTGAACTTCGAGGCAGCAACACTACCCACTGCGCCACCGTGCCGCCCGTAAGAAATCACATAAGAGTAAATAATTTTAGCTTTTTTTAATGACGATTTATGTGGCATTACAGACGAAGAAAGCCAAATGGCAAGACAATTACCAAGGTGGCTCCGGTTTCCTCCCACAGTCCAAAGACATGCAGGTTAGGTGGATTGGCGATTCTAAATTGGCCCTAGTGTGTGCTTGGTGTGTGGGTGTGTTTGTGTGTGTCCTGCGGTGGGTTGGCACCCTGCCTGGGATTGTTTCCTGCCTTGTGCCCTGTGTTGGCTGGGATTGGCTCCAGCAGACCCCCGTGACCCTGTGTTCGGATTCAGCGGGTTGGAAAATGGATGGATGGATGGGATCTTGATGTATGCAGTCTGCCAGACTGTGCTAGAAGAATTTTCAGGACGGATGACGTTATCATCCATCTGTTCATTGGCTTCGAGGTGTTTGGCTGCTATCCAAGTCTTTTATACTGTTTTCTCCGCGTGTACCAATTGTATCCGCTACACTTCACTAAGTTTACAGTGAAAATTATACTGATGATTGCAAGTCAACCCCAAACTGCCTTCAGCCCCTTCCCACAGCGCAGAAAGATGACTTATAATAATAAAAGCGATATTTACTAAACCACACAGAGAAAAGATGCAACAAAAAAAAAAAAAATTATTAATACATTTTCTACAATTCCCCCAAATCTCCCCCACTTCCAATATAGACAATAAACAAAAGGCATAAAATTATATATCCAAGAATATTCCCCACCATCCATTCGATTTAGTCTTTTTCCATCCATCCGTCCATCCATTTTCCAACCCGCTGAATCCGAACACAGGGTCACGGGGGTCTGCTGGAGCCAATCCCAGCCAACACAGGGCACAAGGCAGGGAACCAATCCCGGGCAGGGTGCCAACCCACCGCAGGACACACACAAACACACCCACACACCAAGCACACACTAGGGCCAATTTAGAATCGCCAATCCACCTAACCTGCTTTTTCCGATTTTCCTATTTCCCCATAGTTCAGTTTCTTAGACATGCTAATCCCCGAATAAAAGGTTTACGGCTCACACTGCCTCCGATCCCTTTCACGATAAAGTTCACTTCCCTCAGCGTATCCGGAATCTTCGAGGTGGCCACCCCAGACTGCGTTGGACTTGTGGTGCTCCCCGAAAACAATCTTTCTCCTGGACTCACATGGGTCATATCTTTTTCCTCCACCATAAAAAACTCGGGCTGTCTTTTCTTCCTTCTCCTCCTGCCTTTTTAAGCCCCTATTTAAATAGTGCGTCCGTTTCCATGGCACACCCGGAAATTGCAATCACAGCCCCATACCTCCCAAAAGGTCCTCTCTATCCAACCCGCCCATCTTATCTACCGTATTCTCAAATGGCAACGGGATTTTACAAAGAGAGAAAAAAAAAAACCAAACCATGTACATACAGTATTTATGTGGCAATGCTACAACTAGTGACAAGCTGCTTGGGTACGTGACAGCTAACAATAGCTGAGCTAAGTAATAAGATGTAAAAGGGTTGACCGAGCTCAAATAGTGTCCAGCACATGACTTTCCACTTTAATAAAAGGATAAGTGTCTATGTGTGTCTGTCCAGTTGATAAGTTACTGTCATTCCAACAGAGGGTGCAACACAAACATTTTTAGTAACAAAAAGCAGTGTATTTGCCATTCTAACAGATGGCTCATCACAAACATTAGCACTGCTTTTATAAACCCCATACTACATGGCATAGAACAGAGGCATATACATTGCATGTATCATTCCAACAGATGGCGCATCACAAACATTTTTAGGAATAAAATGCATTGCATTTATCATTCCAATAGATGGCACATCACAAACATTAGCACTCCTTTTATAAACCCCATACCATAGGGCATAGAACAGAGACATATACATTGCATGTGTCATTCCAACAGACGGTGCATCACAAACATTTTTAGCATTAAAATGCATTGTATTTGTCATTCCAATAGATGGCACATCACAAACATTAGCACTGCTTTTATAAACCCCATACCATATGGCATAGAACAGAGACATATACATTGCATATGTCATTCCAATTGATGGCACATCACAAACATTAGCACTACTTTTACAAACCCAGTACAGCATGGCATAGAACAGAAACATATACATTGCATGTGACATTCCAACAGATGGCGCATCACAAACATTTTTAGGAATAAAATGCATTACATTTGTCATTCCAATAGATGGCACATCACAAACATTAGCACTGCTTTTACAAACCCAGTACAGCATGGCATAGAACAGAGACATATACTGTACATTGCATGTGACATTCCAACAGATGGCGCATCACAAACATTTTTAGGAATAAAATGCATTACATTTGCTGCGGTGGGTTGGCACCCTGCCCGGGATTGGTTCCTGCCTTGTGCCCTGTGTTGGCTGGGATTGGCTCCAGCAGACCCCCGTGACCCTGTGTTCAGATTCAGCGGGTTGGAAAATGGATGGATGGATGGATGCATTACATTTGTCATTCTAATAGATGGCACATCAAAAAACTTTAGCACTGCTTTTATAAACCCCATACCACATGATATAGAACAGAGACATATACATTGCATGTGACATTCCAACAGATGGAGCATCACAAACATTTTTAGCAAAAAAATGCATTGTATTTTTCATTCCAGTAGATGGCACATTAGAAGCACTACCACCTGTTTTTTGAATTCCTTACCAAATAGCATATAACAGAGATATGGGCATTGTGTGATGCATGGCAAACGTTAACGCTGAGGTTGACGTTGATCACTTAGATTTCATCACATCTTAGAAGGGTGGTGCCACCAGGCTCAACGAAGCTGTGATTTTTATCCGTGAGTGATTGTAGGCCCATATTGTGTTATGTTTAAAGGAAAGAAGGAATCCTATTTTGTTCAAACAATGTGCATTTCATTACCTGTGCACAGGTAAGGCATGAACAGGTCTTAAAGAAATACTCTGCTGAATAACAATATTTTGTTTAAATTTTACTTCCCTGGTGTGCTTTATAGTGACAGCCAAGAAAAAAGAAAAAATAATAATGTCACATTTTCATTCAGAAAGAAAGTTTATGATTCAACAATCACAGTAGGTGACCAATGCAGAACAACAGTAAACAATATCAAAACATTCATGAAAAAATATCACCCTACGTGTATCACATAATCCAGATGCAAAGTCATCCATTTATTTACTCACACCATCCCAAAAATGGATTTTTACTAAAATATTGTTAACTAAATCACTTTCTGGAAAACCATCACGACAATGAGGAAGGACGTCGCGTGCACACGCATGCAAATGAGTGTCTGGTTGAAGACCCGCCTCTTCCTCTCATTCATTGGTCAAAAATTGTGCCTTCAATTTGAAAGCACAGAACTGTGGGAATATGTTGCACTGTGCTGTTTTTGCTGGAAACAAATAATAATAATAATAATAATTAAGCAAGAAATGCACACTTTTTCCACATTTTGAGCATTCTGATAGATAACACACTTATGGATTATGCAGCACAAGTAACGTGAGAATTTTTCTTTTTCTCTCATGGACACTTTTCACGGTGTTTTGTGTTGCTCGACATTGGTGATTGTTGGGTTCCATTCAACTGTTTATTCTCGTTCCGCATGGAAACATGAAATTACTTTTTTTTTTCTTTTTTTTTCCCTCATCCATCCCTATAAATCACACAGGATAAAAAACATTTAAATAAAATTTCATTTTTGTGTGGGATATTACATTAAAACAATCTTTGTGCAGTAAAATCTACTGATGTGATTTATCTCAAAATCAATAGGCCATTGTCTGATGTAGATTCAGTTTTGGGTGATCATGTCCTTGGAACATTAGAACAATCTGGACCAGAACGAGCCATTCAGACCAACAAAGCTCACCAATGCCATCCACTTAATTCTTCTAAAACAACATCAAGTCCTTAAAGATGGACTTTTGCTCTGAAAGTGGATTTTGTAAACGTATATATACATCCATCCAAATTTTGCCCAGGTCACATTTATTTCCTTTTAGGTGTATTTTTATAAAATATGTAGGGGAAAGGTAAGCTCATCCAGTGTTCTGTATACAGAATTTGTGACATACCATAATATTCACAGACACATTGAATCCAGCACAGTGTTACATGTGGCAGGATATCCCTGAAGTGTCAGCCCTCCACTAGGTGTCAGTCTGTTTCAGGCCCGGATTCATCTGAGGCCGTAGAGTCACCTGTTCACCTAACTTGCACATTTTGGGGGATTTGGAAGAAGAAGAAAAGTTTTCTAGGAGGAAAAGTAATGTAGAGCAATGTTGGTCAACTGCTGGTCCATGGGCCAGCACCTGTCCATATACAGTTAGGTCCATAAATATTTGAACAGAGACCACTTTTTTCTCATTTTGGTTCTGTACATGACCACAATGAATTTGAAATGAAACAACTCCGATGTAGTTGAAGTGCAGACTTTCAGATTTACTTCAGTGGGGTGAACAAAACGATTGCATAAAAATGTGAGGCAACTAAAGCATTTTTTGAACACAATCCCTTCATTTCAGGGGCTCAAAAGTAATTGGACAAATGAAATAACTGGAAATCAGATGTTCATTTCTAATACTTGGTTGAAAACCCTTTGCTGGCAATGACAGCCTGAAGTCTTGAACTCCTGGACATCACCAGATGTTGGGTTTCCTCCTTTTTAATGCTCTGCCAGGCCTTTCAGTTGTTGTTTGTTTGTGGGCCTTTCTGTCTGAAGTTTAGTCTTCAACAAGTGAAATGCCTGCTCAGTTGGGTTAAGATCAGGTGACTGACTTGGCCATTCCAGAATTTTCCACTTCTTTGCTTTAATAAAACTCCTGGGTTGCTTTGGCTGTATGTTTTGGGTCATTGTCCATCTGTATCATGAATCAATGTGACTGCTGTATTTAGCTGGATTTGAGCAGACAGTATGTCTCTGAACACCTCAGAATTCATTCGGCTGCTTCTGTCCTGTGTCACATCATCAATAAACACTAGTGTCCCAGTGCCACTGGCAGCCATGCACACCCAAGCCATCACACTGCCTCCTTCCACCGTGTTTTACAGATGATGTGCTATGCTTTGGATAATGAGCTGTTCCACGCCTTCTCCATACTTTTTTCTTGCCATCATTCTGGTAGAGGTTGATCTTGGTGTCATCTGTCCAAAGAATTTTTTTCCAGAACTCTGCTGGCTTTTTTTAGATGTTCTTTAGCAAAGTCCAATCTCGACTTTCTATTCTTGAGGCTTATGAGTGGCTTGCACCTTGCAGTGCACCCTCTGTATTTACTTTCATGCAGTCTTCTCTTTATGGTAGACTTGGATATCGATACGCTGACCCCCTGGAGAGTGTTGTTCACTTGGTTGGCTGTTGTGAAGGGGTTTCTCTTCACCATGGAAATGATTCTGCGATCATCCACCACTGTTGTCTTCCATGGACGTCCAGGTCTTTTTGCGTTGCTGAGTTCACCAGTGCTTGCTTTCTTATTTCTCAGGATGTACCAAACTGTAGATTTTGCCACTCGTAATATTGGAGCAATTTCTCCGATGGGTTTTTTCTGTTTTCTCAGCTTAAGGATGGCTTCTTTCACCTGCATGGAGAGCTCCTTTGACCACATGTTGTCTGTTCACAGCAAAATCTTCCACATGCAAGCAGCACACCTCAAATCAACTCCAGGCCTTTTATCTGCTTCATTGATAAGGACATAACAACGAACTTGAACACACCTGCCCATGAAATAGCCAAAGAGTCAATTGTCCAATTACTTCTGAGCCCCTGAAATGAAGGGATTGTGTTCAAAAAATGCTTTAGTTGCCTCACATTTTTATGCAATCGTTTTGTTCACCCCACTGAATTAAAGCTGAAAGTCTGCACTTCAACTGCATCGGAGTTGTTTCATTTCAAATTCATTGTGGTAATGTACAGAACCAAAATTAGAAAAAAGGTCCATAAATATTTGGACAGAGACACCTAACTGTATATTCCCTTGCTTATTCATAAACCAAAGAGAGAAAAACAATACAGTTTATTTTGAGGTCATACATAGATTGCTGTAAGTTACGGTTACATCCTGATTTATTACATTCAGGAGTGCAGGAGTTTCTTACCAAAATAAAGAGTTATCAGGGCACTCGCATTCCTAGGAAATACGCCCTTATCAGCACACACACACAAGACCAGTTTAAAGCAGTTTCTTATAGTTTAGTACATTATATATAAAGAAATTACACTCTTATAGCTTTAATATCTTCATTAGATTTTGTTTGGTTAGATTAATAAATCCTTATTTATCAATTCATAAGTGACATGTTTCTTATAGTTTTAAACAAGAATTCAGAAACGATCACATTGATTTATAATACCACAGGGTGTTCTGTTAGTATCAAGAGGTCAGCATTTTCTCATAAAAGAATGCAAACCAGTCTCCTATTCTGTGCACAAGCTTAATTCTTTTTCTACCTAAATGAAGAACAAATCCTAAAGAAGTAAAAAATCATATAGCTCTCTGCAGCATGATTAATAGAAAATACAGTCATTGGTATTGTGAGTTAAATACTTATAATTATTTCAGGTAATAATGTTTTTTTTTTTTCTTCCTCAAGAGCTAAGCCCCAGATTCAGGAGTTTAGTGATGAGCTGGGATGGAATGACGGTATTAAATGCAGAGCTGTAGTCCACAAACGGCAGCCTGGCATAACACTTCTTGTTCTCCAGATGACCTGCTTGCAGGACTGGATTCAGATTGACGTAATACCTGGGACAGCGCAATTGCAGGTTAAGGGCCTTGCTCAGGGGGTCACAAAGGAGCCGATGGTCACGTGCTAATCAATCTGGACGCTTCAAAACATCAGCCATTCGATTTCCACCTACACAGTCAATGAAGAGTTTCTCATACTTCAACCAGTCCTTACGTTAAAAAGGTTGAAAACTGCTTTTGTGGAGAACATGCAAAGTCCACATGGAAAAGCAATAAGTGTTGGACTTGACACCTGGATGCTGTTACACTTCCCCACTGTGGCACCCTAATATAAGGACACATATTTGCATTGTGGACACGTGGGGGTGCTGTTGCCCCGTGAAACCCATCAGACAGATGTAGGACACAAAGTAAAAGCACCCAGAAGACTTTGAATTATTTTCCCTTCTTGAAAACGGTGCCCATAGCACCACAGCCACCATAAACCCACTATTCCAAACACAGCACAATTCTCTCCTCCACACCTCCCAGCAAACGTTGCCCAGCTCCTCCCGACTCTGGCTCACTTGCTGGGTCTCCAACAGCTCTTTATATAGTCCTTGACCTGGAAGTACTTCCTTCTGTCCTTGTGACTTGCTAGCACTTCCGGGTCAGATGGAGAACTTTTAGTTTTCTTGTCAGCCTGGAAGTACTTCTGGGTTTCTGCCCACATGATATGCTAGTACAACTGGGCAAGGTGAGCACTTAGACTCCCAACATCTTCCCACAGTGTCCTCTGGCACCCAGCAGGACTGTGTTTGCAAACTCCATGTTCCATAGTGCCCTGCGGGAACCTGGGACACCGCTGTAGTCCAGGGGAGCTGCCGTTTAGCGTCTTGGGGGACGCAGTGTCCTAGTAAAGCTGCCTTCCATCTTAGGAGCGTCCCAACCGGGTTGAGCTGCCAGCCATCTCTTACAGCATTGTGACAGATAGAGGGCGCGATCGCTCCCTTGAACCCTCTGATCAAACGCCAGACACCAGGTAAAAGTCCAAATATTATATTTATTTAGACAACAACGTGCACAAAGCACCCTTCTCTTCACAATACTCAAACACTACAATAATCACTAATCAAACAGTCCTCCACTCTCCCAGAAAGTGTTGCCACCCTTCCACCCAGCTCAGCTCCACGTCTGGGATCTCCCACAGTCCTTTTACATTCCTTGACCAGGAAGTGCTTCTGAACCCTCAGTCCATGTGACTTCCTAGCACTTCCTGGTCAGATCAAAACTCTTCTTGTTCATCCCGGAAGTACGTCATTCCCTCTGTCGCTGTGACTAAGATGCACTTCCGGGTTATAGGACACATAATAGTCCCTGGGCCTCCCTGCAGCGACTCCTGGTGGCCCCCATGGTATCCAGCAGGGCTGTGCATTAAAAGTCCACTGTCATAATTCCCTGCTGGCATTCGGAGCATCTCCATGCTGCAAGGAGGGCTCCATCTGGCTGTTTGGGGGTGTTGGCCAGGATGAATGGTTGGCCATATCTCACAGCATATATACTTTTTTCAATATCTGATACTTAAACATCTAAAAGCCATCAGATACATTGGAACACAGACTAGAAAACCCAAATTCACGACCCTAATTGTATTTGCTGCAGGTTATCTGCTCACTAAGCCCCTCTCTGTTTCCCTACAAATATATCACAGTCAACAGATTGGATGGAATAAGACAAAGCTTAATCACACCAAGAGAAAACGAGGCATAATGGGAGACATCAATAGTGACCACTAGACATGGAGGGGCTTTCAACCTGAGTTTGACTGAATCATCATGACAGACACACTGCATCATTTGTTAGATCCCATCCGTCCATTTACTTCCCTTGGGGTCTCCGACAGACTTTGAAGAATGATCGGAATCGGCTTGACAATGGATTCCTGTCCTCCGCAGGGCACACTGGCACACACATCCACACTTGGTGACACCAGACGGTGATTTCAAATGTCAGATACATCTATGAGGTATGAAAGGAAATTGAATAGACATTAGGTAAATGGGCAAAGTTCAAGCACACAGTGGGCAGGGCTGTAGGGGACCCATTTGAGGACACACTGAGACTAGTCAGTTTGCTGCACATCTCTTTAATAGTTTATTCAGTTTAAAACTTTTTTAACTGTTTTTGCTTTTACAGGCTTCCAGGAAAATGACAGCTTCTCCCCATCTTCCTTTGCTCAGACCTCTCTTCAGTGCAGACTGCAGCACAAAAAAGACAAACCAATGGGGAAGAAATCAACAAGAGGACCAGAGAATTTGACAGCGGCATCTTTCCAGCGTCATTCCCTACCTGCCATTGATCCAAAACAGATAGAAGTCATTGGTACTGATCAACAACAAATGAACACTATAGGTCACGGGGCTGTGCATGCCGACCGAGAGTGTGGAACAACTTTGAAAAGCAAATCTGACTGTGAAGATCATAAGTTGAGTCCTACAAAACCAAAGTCATATCCCTGTTCAGAATGTGGCAGGCAGTTTTCACGCAGCTACAATCTTCTGAAACACACAAGAATTCACACTGGAGAGAAACCCTATTGCTGTCTAGAATGTGGCAAACGATTTTCACAAAAAAGCAGCCTTCAGTGCCACATGAGAATCCACACGGGCGAAAAACCTCATTGCTGCTCCGAATGTGGCAAACGATTCTACCACAGGAGGAGTCTTCAGAAACACATGAATATTCACACTGGAGAGAAACCTCACTGCTGTTCTGAATGTGACAAAAGATTTTCACAAATAAGCACTCTTCAGTGCCACATAAGAGTCCACACAGGAGAAAAACCGTACTGTTGTTCTGAATGCGGCAGACGATTCTCCCGTAACAGCAGTCTTCAGCAGCACACACGAATTCACACTGGAGAGAAGCCTTATTGCTGTTCTGAATGTGGGAAAAGATTCTCCCAAAACATCCACCTTCATAAGCACAAAATAATTCACACTGGAGAAAAACCCCATTGCTGTCCAGAGTGTGGGAAACGATTCTCACAGATCAGAAATCTTCAGATCCATACAAGAATTCACACTGGAGAAAAACCTTATTGCTGTTCTGAATGTGGCAAACGGTTTTCCCATATAAGCAACTTCCAGAACCATGTGAAAAATCACACTGGAGAAAAACCTTATAGCTGTCTAGAATGTGGGAAACAATTTTCACTTAAGAGCTATCTTCAGAGACATGCAAAACATCATACTGGAGAAAAACCTTATAGTTGTTTTGAATGTGGGAAAAGGTTCTTACGGTCATGTGAACTTCAAAGCCACACCAGAATTCACACTGGGGAGAAGCCATACTGTTGCTTGGATTGTGGTAAACAATTCTCACACAGGAGTACTCTTAATAAACATACAAGGATTCACATTTGAGGAAAACCTCATTGTTGCTCTGAATGATAGAGAGCGTTGTCAGAAATATCAGTGTCACATCAGGATTTGTACAGCAGAGAAACCTTTTCCTCCCAAAATGTGGCAAAGGATTCTCAGAAAACATTGCCCTTTACTATCATAAAAGAGTTTCATACTGGTAGAAAACCCCATAATTGTTTTGAATGTGGCAAGTGTTTCTCACACAGCAGGAATCTTAATAAATGCAGGAGAACTTACCCTGGAGAGAAATTAATTAATCAATAAATCAATTAATTAATTAATTAAGGAATCTTAATAAACACAAGAGAACTTGCCCTGGAGTGAAAATTGATTGATTGAAATATAAGGAGAAGCAAAGAGAAGTTTGTGTAAGTGTTACTGGGATCAACAGAACTCATCAAAAGCCCATCAAGATGTTTTGACAATTACTATCATCCACTACAAAGTACACAATGAGGGATTTCTGGGAACTACGCAGGTAGTAAACCAGCTGTACAACTTTTGAACAACAATAATGCCATAGAAAGTCTCAGTTCAAGAATGAGATTCAGTCTTGACTTGAGTATGAGGAAAGAATAACCCTTTAAGTCTACAAAAACCCTCAACAAGAAAACCCCTCTCATGTGGCAATGGATTCAAATAGACAGTCATCAGGGCTACACAAGAATCCACATTCTGCCAAAATGTGGAAAAAATAGCAGATATAAGTTGTGCTGGGACCAGTAGAGCTAATAAAAATAAATGTTCAGGTCCATATCGACTTCAGACAAATTACCGTAACTCGATACAAAGTGCAAAGGGAAGCATTATTGGAAATGATGCAGATACTGGGCCAACCCAGACCCCACTGAGATGCTATGATATCCTTCAGCATTAATAAAGTTTCCATCCATCCATCCATACAAAGCCATTATTTTATGATAAAATATTCCAGCATATCAGTGAGACGAAGCAGTTCTGCAAGGATAAGTCGGCCAGAATTCCTCCTTTGGACTGTGGGAAACTGAGAACATAAGAAATTTAACAAATGAGAAAACCCCATTCAGTTAAGTTGGTTTGTTCAGCTCATATGTAAGCTGTCCTTGTATCTCACCCAGATGCTCCTTAAAGGTGGCACATGACTCAGTAGTTTGTTTCAGATTCCCACAACTCTCCATGTAAAGAAGCGTTTCCTGGCATCAGTCTGAAATACGCTCCCCTTTAATTTCCATTGGTGCCCCCCGAATATGGGATTTGGAATTCTGCTGGATCGACTTTATCAACGCCTTTGAAATCCTCAAAGACCCGGATTAGCAGGTTCATCAGCGCAAGGCTAAACAGGTTTAATTCTCTGTCACGGTACGACCTTTCCTCAAGTCCTGGGATGTGCTTGATTTCTCTCCTCTGCCAAGCTTCATGTTCTGCTATGTCTTTGTTTTATTGCATGGTGACCAGAACTGCACACGGGACTGCAGATGCCAGTCTCACTTGTGTGTTAAATAGTCTGAGTAGGAATGTGGACAAGGAACATTATGGTGTGGGTGCAATGGTGACAGCTGGGGTAAGCAGGTATTGAGTCTAAAGCGAGGGAGTTACTTTCTCACCTCAGATGGTATGTGACTGACTTTATTAAACTGATCAAATAAAGACCAACAACTTGTTATTTATCCACGCCATATCCCTTTTATTTGTCATTTAAGTTACTTTGAAGATTTCAAAACATCCGTTAGGATAAATATAAGAAAATACCAAAACAAAATTCCTTTTCTCTGCCATGTATGGATGTGTATAGAGGTGTGTGTGTGTGTGTGTACTGTGACAGGTATGTTTTCAGGGTGTGCACAAAGAAACTTTACTCTCTTTAATGTGTTGCTTCTCCTGAGGACTTCAACTTTTAGTCTCCATGTCAATCTGGTAACCCTGAAGGTACAGTGGGTATAGAAAAGAATCCCCGCCCCCTTCGAAATATTCCCTTTTTTTTTGCTTTACAGCGTTAAATGAAAACACACAAAGTAATATTTCTTCCCAGCTTTACTTACTCAATGCAATCTCTAACATCTGAGTGAAAGATATCACAGCTACAGTTCAGAAAAATGATAAAAACTCAAAACCAAGACCTACTGAGATGAATAAAGGACCCCCCCCCCCCATGTCAATGTCATTTTGTTGACCCCGCTTGCTTTAATGACACCCTTGAGTCTGTTGAGATTCTCCTCTATCAGCTTTGCACCCCTGGATTGTGTAATATTTGCCCCCCACTCTTCTTTACAGTTGAACTGTTCAAGTTCGTTCACATTGGGTGGTGAGTGTTGCTGGTCTGCTATCTTCAGATCTTTCCTAAGATTTTCAGTGTGATTTAGGTCTGGGCTCTGATTGGCCACACCAGCACATTCACTTTTTTGCTCCTTCAGCCACCGTGTGGTCCATTTTGCTGTGTGCTTCGGGTTGTTGTTGTGTTGAAAGGTGAACATTCTGCCCGTCTTCAACTTTCTGGCAGAGGGTAGCAGGTTTTCCTCCAGAATTTGATGGTATTTTGCCCCATCCATTTTTCCTCCTACCTTAACGAGAGTCCCGGGCCCCCCACAATAGGATTCTGCCCCCTCCATGCTTTACTGTAGGTGTGGTGTGTTGTGGATGGTGAGCTGCATTTTGTGTACCGTTTGGTGTTGAGGCCAAATAGTTTGATTTTGGTCTCATCTGACCAGAAGACCTTTTTTCCACTTGGCATCAGAATCCTCAAGGTGCATTCTGGCAAAGCTCAAACGAGACTTCATGTGGCCTTTCTTGAGAAGTGCGACCCTCCTGAACAAGCCACAATGGTGGAGCACTTGTGAAATTGTTGTCACATGCACCCCATTAATGACCACTCTGTGCCATCAAATCCTGTAACTCCTTCAAAGTGGCCATTGGCCTCTCGGTAGCCTCTCTTACCAGTGTCCTCCTTGCTCTTCCATCCAGTTTGGAGGGTCCTAGTAGTACCAAACACTTCTTTATGATGGACTTTACTGGGTTCCTTGAGACTGATAAAGCCTTTGAGATGTTTTTGTCACCATCTCCTGCCTTATTTTTGTCCACAATTCTATCCCTGAGATCTTTTGAAAGTGGCTGGCCACCCCTAGTCAGGTGTTTGCTGTCAGTTGCACTACCAAGGAAGGGGATGAATGGACCAGGAACAGCTTCACTAATCCCACTCATTACAACTGATCACAGGTGGGAGGAAGACAGTAACCAGGATCTGCAATGGGAATGGGGGGCACTTACACCTGATTGAGTTTTGGGGGGGGGGGGGGGGGGGTCCTTTATTCATCTCAGTATTTCTTGTTTTTGATTTTTTTAAATTTTTCTGAATTGTAGCTGTGATATCTTTCAATTGGATATTAGAAATTGCATTGAGTAAGTAAAGCTGGGAAAAAATATTAGTTTGTGTGCTATCATTTAAGGCTGTAAAGCAAAAAAAAAATAGGAATATTTCGAAGTGGGGGGGGGGATTCTTTTCTATACCCACTGTAGGTGGGCACAGACAGAGCAAGAAAGAAAAGCCGAGAAAGACAGCTTGATTGGCCAGTCAACCCCCTCACTGTAATTAGATTGGCTGACGTCTTTATCCAAGGTGACTTACACCACTTACAACACATTTGGTTCCTTGTCTTTTCGGTTTTCCAATTGGAGCACGGGCAGGTCACGTGACTTGCTCAGGGCCTCATGGTGTCAGTAGTGGGATCTGAACCCACAACCTCAGGGGGCAAAGCCCTTAACCACAACATCACAGGGCCTGCCTTCACAATCAGGTCCACAATTAGGAGCATGCATTTGACTGTCTGGTATGGAAGAAAAGGATTTGAAACAGACCCCCCCCCCCCCCCCAAATGGAATGCCCCAATTTAAGCAATAAAACACAGACAGACGTTAATCGTTATTCTTTATCTAAATGTCGCAAGAGGCAAAAACTTGTCATATTAGTTAGTGTTGCAAAGAAGAACGTGTTCTCTGTGCTATTGATTAAAGTCACTACTCAAAAAAAAGGAAGTCTTTACAGAATTAGAAAACGTTTAACATGATTGGTTACCCCCAGTTGCTAACGGGACATGACAAACGTTGATAAATTAAATGACCACAATTTGATCGATAGTCCTGTTAGCTTAGGATGTATGTGACATTTTAAATGCATTATTTTAATTCTATTTTACGGGATATGCAAGTTCCATCCAGATTCATCCTGTTTTTTAAAAGAAAGAGGAAGAAGATCCCGTTTTTTTTATGATGCAGTTGGGTTCAAAAACAGGAAAGTCAGTCAGTCAGTCATTTTCCAACCTGCTATATCCTAACACAGGGTCACAGGGGTCTGCTGGAGCCAATCCCAGCCAGCATAGAAGGCAAAGCAGGAAACAAACCCCGGGGATGGCGCCAGCCCACCACAGGGCACACACACACCAAGCACACACACGGGACAATTTAGGATTGCCAATGCACCTAACCTGCATGTCTTTGGACTGTGGGAGAAAACCCATTAAGACACGGGGAGAACATGCAAACTCCACGCAGGGAGTACCCAAGAAGCAAACCCAGTTCTCCTTACTTACCTTAGCACTACCACTGCACCACCATGCTTCCCAGAGGTAACTTAGTACTAAACGGAAATATAGAAAAATGATTATGCCGTAATATGTAACATTCTCTCTTATGGGGCTATATAAAATAACAAGAAATGCCTTTATGATAGTGAATAACAAAATAACAGCATCAGCTTTGAAGCGTATGAGGTGCACATCGGACCTGGGTTCAAATTCAACTCTTAGACTGGCTGTGTTTATTTAGGTGGGACTTACAATGGGGGGCCATCAGTGCTTTGGTTTAGCCATTATCTTCATAGGCGTAATTTCAATTAGATTAGATCAGCTTTATGAATTCAATGGGGAAATGTACAAGCATACAGCAGCAGAAACATAAAAAATCAAGAATGCAGACGCTCAGGACAGATGATACAGCCAATCAATCAATCAACCAATTGATAAATGAATAAAAATAAACTTAACGAGTACATCAGGTGGAAGCATTGAATTGCCTGAAAAGACCTCCAGAGACGCTTCTTAGCACACCGTGGATGGAATGAGCCTGTGGCTAAATGTGCTTGAAGAGAGAGCGCCACCTGGAGGGTATTTTTCATGATGGTATCTGATTTTGCCACCATCCTCTTTTCTACAACAGCTTCTAGTGTGTGCGGGGTTGGCACTGTGATGGAGCAGGCATTACTGATATGTTTTGTAGCGTGTGGCCGGGACGCCTCCATGCTGGGAGGACTGGGGGAGCAAGTGTGGACAGAGCATTACCTCCCCTGGGACACTAGATGGCAAATCCCCTCACCCCGGGTTGCAGCCGTGCCTCGGACACCCGCAGGGCTTCATGGGAGTTGGAGTGTGGGATCCGTGGGCACCGCCAGGTGCTGAGCTGCTGAGCCCTTATGGGCAGTTCTTCCACCACACCTGGAAGTGCTAAAAGAAATGAGTCATCAAGCGCCTGGAGCACTTCTGGGGGGGGCGTTATAAAAGGGGCCAGCAGCCACTACTCGGGGAGCCAGAGTCGGGAAGAGGAGGATGAAGCTTGACCGGAGTAGTGGAAAGGAGAACTGAAAAAGAAAAAGTATTGTTTGTGCTGTGCTTTGGACTGTGTTGTGCCTGTGGGAAACGGGGAAGGCGTTTCCCACAAGGAAAAAGAAAATTAAAAATGTGTGGGCCTTGAACTTGTGCCCTACGCTTGTCTGTGTCAGGTTAAGCTGGCTGTGCCAACCTGGTGGTCCACAGTTTGTTTTTTCAGGCATTGTGCTTCTTTTCAACTCAACTTGCTGCAGCGTAGACCACCACACTGGCTACCATGGCTACTATGGACAATGAAAAATAAACAGCCTCAACACACAAAAAAAGGTCTGGGGCAGCCACCCGTATTACTTGAGCCCTGGCTGTAAAAAGGCAAATGAAGTTGCAAAGATCTGTATAGGTTCAAGTCCAACATTTGATTGACTAGAAATAGGATGTGGTGTGGGTTTTAAGGTGACCACCAGGAAGTGACATCTTCAAGGCCGGAACCAGATTCAGGCAGAATTTCCTGTTTTTGATTTGCAGAGATAACAGAGAAAGGATTAGTACACCTCGCCACCCTCTGGCCTGGCATGGAATTACCATCAGTTGGTTCTTGTGGCTGCCTCCTAATGGCACATGGGTGTCAACAGGTAGAGCATTTCCAGTAGCTTGCTGCGCACATCAGAAGACCAGAAAGTCTCCTTAGGAAGTCCTGTCTGCTCTGGCTCTTGTCAAATGCCACCGTGTTGTCAGACCAGTCCAGTTTTCTGTTCACATGGACCCCCAGGTACTTGTAGCTCTGCACCACTTCCATATCCTCCCCGTAAAATGGTGGCTGATCTCAGAGGCTCCTTGGCATGTCTAAGTCCACCACCGGCTCTTGCTGATGTTGAGTTGCAAGTGGTTGCGCCACAAGATGTTTCTTGACTTTGACTCTCCTCCATTTTTAATGCAGCCTATAATGGATGATTTCTGTAGATGGCAAGCACTGGAATTATGTTTGGAAGTCTGTTGTGTAGATGGTGAACATGAAGGGGGTGCAGGATGGATCTCTGAGATGCAAAAGTGTCACACACCACCATTTCTGACACACACAGTCCCCACAGTGTCACAAACTGATGTCTGTTGGTCATGTACTCCATGATCCAGGAGATTAATAATAATAATTCTTTACATTTATATTACGCTTTTCTCATAACTGAAAGTGCTTTTAATAGTGAGTGGGGAGCAACTTCAGTACTAATGTACAGCATCCACCTGGATGATGAGAGGGCAGCCATTTTGGTGCCAATACACTCACCACACATCAGCTCTTAAGTGGTGAAGGGTTGAGAGATAATTAGCCAATTAGGGACAGAGGACG
This sequence comes from Erpetoichthys calabaricus, assembly GCF_900747795.2. Lineage (NCBI taxonomy): Eukaryota > Metazoa > Chordata > Cladistia > Polypteriformes > Polypteridae > Erpetoichthys > Erpetoichthys calabaricus. The sequence goes on along the minus strand of NC_041398.2, from coordinate 21,190,909 downwards.
ATTAAGAGGCAAGACTAGGCTGTGGTGGGCAATTTAGCTAAGACATCGGGATACACCCTGATCTTTAAGAAGGATTACCAGGGATCTTTAATGACCATGGAGAGTCAGGACCTGTCTCATCTGAAGGACATCACCATTTTCACAGCATGGTGTCCTCGTCACTGCACAAGGACATTGAGATCCTCATTCCGGCCACAAGCTAAGTGTGCCCAGCTAGTCTCACCTACTGCTCTTCCAGCAGAAACCGAAGTTTTTCCTAGATGTTCTCCCATCCAAATACTGGCCATGCCTGAGCAGGCTTAGCTTCAGGTGGATGACCTGATCTGAAGGGCATGTGGTGTGGCTGCGGGGGCATCAAGATTCAAAGCCATGAGCTTTTTCCTCCATCGATGAGGCAGAATGGTGTTAAAGGCACTGGAAAATTCAAAGAAAATGATTGTGACTGCAGCAATGGGTTTGTCCAGGTGGGAGTCGGTTCAATGGAGCATGAAGATGAGAGCAACCACCACAACTTTATACTGTATGTCTAACAGGCAAACTGCAGAGGATCCAGATGTTCTGCTACCAGGAATCAGAGCTGTTTTAGGTCAAGTGTCTCAATGGTCTACATGTTGGATAAAGTAGGAGCAGCTGGTCTAAAATTCTTGGGGTCAATAGAATTCCCTTAATTTGGTGCTAGGACCTCACGTGATGTTTTCCATAGCTGAAATGACTCCTGATCTGGATGGAATAACCAAAGCAGTAGTTTTATTTTTGATAGATAGATAGATAGATAGATAGATAGATAGATAGATAGATAGATAGATAGATAGATAGATAGATAGATAGATAGATAGATAGATAGATAGATAGATAGATAGATAGATGAGAAAGGCACTATATAAAAATAAACAGCTAGTGAAAGGCACCATGCGATAGATAGATAGATAGATAGATAGATACATAGATAGATAGATAGATAGATAGATAGATAGATAGATAGATAGATAGATAGATAGATAGATAGATAGATAGATAGATAGATAGATAGATGAGAAAGGCACTATATAAAAATAGACAGCTAGTGAAAGGCACCATGCAATAGATAGATAGATAGATAGATAGATAGATAGATAGATAGATAGATAGATAGATAGATAGATAGATAGATAGATGAGAAAGGCACTATATAAAAATAGACAGCTAGTGAAAGGCACCATGCAATAGATAGATAGATAGATAGATAGATAGATAGATAGATAGATAGATAGATAGATAGATAGATAGATAGATAGATAGATAGATAGATAGATAGATAGATAGATAGATAGATAGATAGATAGATAGAAGTTTATTTGTCCCCTGAGGGAAATTTGAAACTCATCTACAAACAAAATTTTCTTTACAGCTGTCATGATCAGGTCTGAATGTTGGGGTCTTGTACAGCAGAGTCCAGAGCTCCACTTCATTGAGTAGGTTGTCGCTTTCTTCTATACGTCAGTGATGACACCTGGTTACACTCTGGTTAAGATTAGTTTTGAGGGTTATCTGATTCAAATCAAGTAAACCATATGACAGAAACCTTCAATCTGATTGGCTATTCAGTGGAGCTACTGACATGTGCAGCTAGACCCATCTCGTCTTATAGCTTTTTCCTGCTATTGAAGCCATTTTGCGTACTGTTGTTAGGGTCGTGGCCTGTGTTTCTAGGGGCGTGGTCTCCATGGGTTGTAAGCTTGAATTCATCAGTTGGCAGAATAAAAGGTCAATGGTTGCACTGAGTCTTATCTGACCTGCGGATATGACCTTCTGATCCTTTCATTTATTCTCTTTGTGGTTTATTTTCATGTCTTGCCTGTTTTTTGACTTCTTTCCTAAATTTTGACTGTGATTTGTATGGCTTGTCATGGTTTCAGTTGTGTAATTTTTTTGTTTTTTGTTTGTTTTGCCTTTTTGGATGCATCTCCCAGTTTAACTCAAGAAATTAGTTATCTGTTTTCCTACCGAGTCAGAATAACAGCATTTTTATTCTTGTGCAGTGTAAAAAACAGAGCAATATGTAAGATATAGGCTGATAAATATTTTCTGTGTCTTTATTTGTAAAATTAGCCTTTGTCAGAAACTCGACACAGAGTCATGGAAAGGTTTGGGGCAGTCACCCGTATAATTGATTTCCTGGCTGCAAAGTTGAGCAAGTAAATACAGCACTGCTGTGCACAAAACAGAACTAAGGGAACAGGGAAAAGGTGCAGGCTTTGAAAGGGGAAGACAGGAAGTGAGATCATAAGGGTCAGGTTCATGAAGGTCTTCAGCCATTGGTTCGAGCCCAGACGTGACATCACAGGGGCCGGAGCCGGCTAGGTCTCCTTCCATAGGCTCGGTCCTAGTGACGTCAAGAGAGCCAGGTGGAATCTCCCGTGAATGGTCTACAGGAAAGGGAGAAAAAGAGTCAGTGCAGTCTGCCACATCCCGGTATGCCTCGGAACTGCCGTCACTCAAGCCCTTTAGCTGCCTCCCATGGGCACGTGTGTGACACCTTATACTTGTATAACATTTATAGCCCAAGGAAACTGGAGAAAACAGATTTTTTTCCATGCCCAGTGTTTTACTGATAAGAAGAGAAGTATAAAGACCAATTTTAAGACTTAATTGAATCCTTTCTTTCTTTTTATTTGAAACTACAGAAAGTGCTGGACTGGGGGGATGAGACTGTCAGAGCAGTTTCATTGGTGAATATGAGGGGGTTATGCTTGAGCCATTTCATCGGTGCAATAAGAAGAGACTTGGACACACATGACTCTCTCTGTCTCTGCCATTTCTCATCCTGAAGAGAACAGAACAGACTGAATCGAGTGAAACTACAAGTTTATGTGCCTTCTGAGACTACACATCTAGCATTATCAGGTGGTGTGGTCTGGTTTGCAAAGCCACATTTGGTTTGCTTTGTTGGATACTAGTTATCCATAATCCACAACTGAATTTTCTCACACTTGTTCTGGTACTTTGTCTGCTTGCTTAGGGCTATAAATGACAAAGGGAACCATTGAAACGTCACACTGCACCCCATTCATTAGATATAGTATTGTGCCAACTGTGCCGTTCCTTTTGACTCAGGTACCCATGTTGGGAAAAACTCAACTGAAACTTAACAAAGGCATCTGTCATTTTACAGAAGTGTGACAATTGGGGTGGCCCAATGCTTTTTAACCCTTTACAGTGCCCTTTAAACATCACATCAAATTCCATTCATTAGATATATTAGAGTGCCAACTATGCCAATCATTTTGGCCCAGGTATTTACATTGGGACAGGCAAACCTCAACTTAAACTTAACAAAGGCATCTGTCATTTTACAAAAGTGCGACAATTGGGGTGGCCCAATTCTTTTTAACCCTTTAAAGTGCCATTCAAACATCACAGTGCATCCCATTCATTAGATATAGGAGTGTGCCAACTATACCAGTTATGTTGGCCCAGGTACCCACATTAGGACGGGCAAAACTCAACTGAAACTTAACAAAGTCATCTGTCATTTTACAGAAGTGTGACAATTGGGGTGGCCCAGTGCTTTTTAACCCTTTACAGTGCCCTTTAAACATCACATCAAATTCCATTCATTAGATATATTACTGTGCCAACTATGCCAGTCATTTTGTCCCAGGTACCCACATTGGGACAGGCAAACCTCAACTTAAACTTAACAAAGGCATCTGTCATTTTACAAAAGTGTGACAATTGGGGTGTCCCAATGCTTTTTAACGCTTTAAAGTGCCATTCAAACATCACAGTGCATCCCATTCATTAGATATAGGAGTGTGCCAACTATACCAGTTATGTTGGCCCAGGTACCCACATTAGGACGGGCAAAACTCAACTGAAGCTTAACAAAAGCATCTGTCATTTTACAAATGTGTGACAACTGGGGTGGCCCAGTGCTTTTTAACCCTTTACAGTGCCCTTTGAACATCACATCAAATCCCATTCATTAGATATATTAGAGTGCCAACTATGCCAATCATTTTGGCCCAGGTATTTACATTGGGACAGGCAAACCTCAACTTAAACTTAACAAAGGCATCTGTCATTTTACAAAAGTGCGACAATTGGGGTGGCCCAATTCTTTTTAACCCTTTAAAGTGCCATTCAAACATCACAGTGCATCCCATTCATTAGATATAGGAGTGTGCCAACTATACCAGTTATGTTGGCCCAGGTACCCACATTAGGACGGGCAAAACTCAACTGAAACTTAACAAAGTCATCTGTCATTTTACAGAAGTGTGACAATTGGGGTGGCCCAGTGCTTTTTAACCCTTTACAGTGCCCTTTAAACATCACATCAAATTCCATTCATTAGATATATTACTGTGCCAACTATGCCAGTCATTTTGTCCCAGGTACCCACATTGGGACAGGCAAACCTCAACTTAAACTTAACAAAGGCATCTGTCATTTTACAAAAGTGTGACAATTGGGGTGGCCCAATGCTTTTTAACCCTTTAAAGTGCCATTCAAACATCACAGTGCATCCCATTCATTAGATATAGGAGTGTGCCAACTATACCAGTTATGTTGGCCCAGGCACCCACATTAGGACGGGCAAAACTCAACTTAAACTTAACAAAGGCATCTGTCATTTTACAGAAGTGTGACAATTGGGGTGGCCCAGTGCTTTTTAACCCTTTACAGTGCCCTTTGAACATCACATCAAATCCCATTCATTAGATATATTAGAGTGCCAACTATGCCAGTCATTTTGGCCCAGGTATTCACATTGGGACAGGCAAACCTCAACTTAAAATTAACAAAGGCATCTGTCATTTTACAAAAGTGTGACAATTGGGGTGGCCCAATGCTTTTTAACCTTTTAAAATGCCATTCAAACATCACAGTGCATCCCATTCATTAGTTATAGGAGTTTGCCAACTATACCAGTCATGTTGGCCCAGGTACCCACATTGGGACGGGAAAAACTCAACTTAAACTTAACAAAAGCATCTGTCATTTTACAAAAGTGTGACAATTGGGGTGGCCCAATGCTTTTTTAACACTGTACAGTGCCCTTTAAACATCACATCAAACCCATTCATTAGATACAGGAGCGTGTCAGCATTGCCTGTCCTTTTTGACTTGGGTACCCACATTGAGCCTGGAAAAGCTCAACTGCAGCTTGACAAAGTTTGTACAAAAGCGTCTGAATTAGCTGGCTGGAACTGAATAAGGAGTTGCGAATAAGTAGCCTTGGGAATAAGGACCCAACTTCAGCCTCCTATATTGGAGCAACTTTGATAATATTACTTATTGGGGACACTTTTGTTTGTTATCTTAAAACTATTTAATTACAAAGTAAGGGAAATTTCTTTTAAGATCATACCTGAGATGTTCCCTGTAGAGAACTTTCTTCCAAAATTCAAAGATTTGATTGTTAACTGTTCATTCTGTAGTATGGAATTAAAAACGGTTCCCTATGTCTTTTGGCATTGCCAGTACACTAAAAAGCTGTGGGAATATATCTCGAAGTTTATTACTGATAAATGGTATAGTAACTTTCACAGTTTGAATTTCTGTATTTCAACAGAAGTGCTCAAGACCAGGCACGTATTACTAACCTGATATTAATATTGGCCCAATATGATGTACATGGGGGCAGATTCTTCCAATAACAAACTTCTTTACTCTGCTTTATGTCGGGAAGGTGAAGTGCGTGTGTAGACATTTAGATTCTCTGCAAACAAAAGAAACCTTAAACTGTATAGGTTTGTAGTGAATTTAAGCCTATTTAAAAATGTGTATTCCTCTTTGTAATTAATATCTTTTTTAATTATGTTAATCATAGTGAATTGCTTAATACTACGGCAAACCGAATTAACATTTAGAGATACCGTTTCTCTCCCAAAATGAGGACGCCAATGCTGACAAGAGGGCAGCATTCCAAGTAGATATTGCTGCAGACCGGAGTAAAATGGGCGTTAATATCATTTTCGAATTCAGCCAATCATATATTAAATTTGCGCACGTCAGTCACTGATCAGCCAATCGCAAATTTAAACGTCGCGGTCAATCACCGTTTTATTCAACAAATCGCCAATCGGTGTTATTTGTCATTCATGCTCCACTTTAGCCAATTGCCTTTTGGATACGTAAAAAGAAAGGTGGGTGTAATTTCTAAAGGTGGACGTGTAAGATGATTTCTAAAGATGGACGGTCAAGATAAAGTGACTGTAAGAGACGGGGTGTATACTGTATTCATAAAATTGGCTACCTCTGCGACGATAGTCTACTAGTGTCAATATCATACACCATAGCACTTTGTCGAGTGCATTATTAAGACTGCAGTGTATTTTTACCACAGTCATTTATGAAGTAGCGGTTCTGAAAAAATAATAATAAAAGTTTGCATATGAGATATTTATAGTTACTGAACAACGTCTGAAGAAAATTTAAATGAACATAACAATACAAATTTGTGTCCGCCTAATTTTAATGGATTGACGTGGATTTAAATGTGGGCTCTACTTGATTAAATCAGTCAGATTAAAACAAATGTTTGACTGTTGGTGTTTACTCGAATGTCCAAATGAAATAGCCGCCTACATTTAACGGGTCACCTTAAAGACGGGCTATAAACGTATTACAATTTTAAACGTTGAATAAACTGTCAGAGTTCCTAATATTCCATTGTAGCCCCTTCTTGCCTGCAGATCACCATCTGTTCTTTGTTTGCTGATGTCAATATTCTTCGGTCTTCATGTCTGTTCTCAATATACCAGCAGCTCTAGTGAGTTTCTTGCCTGTGAATCACGTATTTAAGTTTATTTTTTAGCTGTATTATGATTACAGATTATTACAAATCACATACTTGACACTCTCACGTTCAGGTATCAGGGAATATAAAACGTTAAGAAAGTTTGCAATAAAATTGTGACTTTAAAGAATGCATTGGCTGTCTCTATGCTATCAATGTTAAATGTAAGAAACACAGTTTGCATAGTGCTAATAGTCACCTTTCAATTATTATTTTTACAATGAAGTTTACTATGTTAAACGATCTGTGAAGAGCAAATATTATGCTTTCAAAAGACTAATAATTTGGCTGTTTTTGTGACTGTGCACCTATTAATCAGAGTATTCAATTATTTGACTTGATTGGACCTTTATTACTTTTGGGATTTTAAATACCTCTTTAAGATCATCAAATATGTGTTTATTATAATACATATTACTTACATTTAGAGATTAGAACATGACAGATGTTTGTAGTTCATATCTCATTTATCCTCCATTTGACTCCATCAGGTCCTACTGGTGTGCTGAACACGTCAGCCTGTCTTTAGGGTCTCTGAGACTGGAGGAGGCCAGGAGTCCAACTGTACAGCAGGCACTGATGGGCATCAGCATCACGACTGGTAACAAGATAGAGATGACAGATATTTGAGCTGGACATAATCCTATATGAGTATCCAAGCAAACAACATATTAAGAGCACACCGAGTCTGTATACTCCAGTATGGCCCTGACATAACACCCTGTACAGCTGTACACGACACCACTTAACTGGTCATGTAGCACACACTGCACTGAGTCTGTCAAGTCTGAACCATTAAATCATTCAATCTGAACAGCTGGAAATTTATTTTGGCAATGATATTTCTGATAAGGCATTTTTATATTGTCGTTTCTCATTGGTTTATACTGAAAATCTGGTTTACATCAATGTAGTTTTCAATAGTATGTATTAAATATATAGTATATAAAAAAAAATAAAGGAACACTTTGAAAGCACATGAGATCTTAATGGGAAAAAAAATCTTGCTGGCTGTCTCTACTGCTATGGACTGATGTGTTAGGAACAAAAGGATGGCACATCATTTGTTGGAAATGAAAAGTATGAACCTACAGAGGGCTGAATTCAAAGACATCCTGAAAATCAAAGGGAAAAAACAATGCGGCAGGCAGGCGAGTCCATTTTGGTGTAATTTCATTTCAATATTTGGGGGGCTGGTGGCATGCTGCTAATGAGATGACGGATGGTGTCCTGGGGGATCTCCTCCCAGATCTGGACCAGGGCATCACTCCTGGACAGTCTGAGGTGCAACCTGGTGGCGTCAGATGGACTGAAACATAATGTCCCACCCAGAGGTGTTCTTGGGGGCAGTCAATGGGATCAATTCCTTCATCCTCTGACCACATGAGGCCGGCCGTTGTGGTGCACCAGGATGAACCCAGGAGCCACTGCACCAGCATAGGGTCTGCCAATGGGTCCAAGGATTTCATCCAGATACCTAATGGCAGTCAAGGTGCCCACTGTTGTCTAGTCTGTAGAGGTCTGTGTGTCCCTCCATGGATATGCCTCCATAGACCATCACTGACCCACCACCAAACCGGTTATGCTGAAGTACACCACAGGCAGAATAACATTCTCCATGGCTTCTCCAGACCCTTTCACATCTGTCACATGTGCTCAGTGTGAACCTGCTCTCATCTGTGAAAAGCACAGGGTGCCCACCAGTGGTAGAGCTGCCAATTCTGGTATTCTATGGGAAATGCCAATCGAGCTCCCTGGTGCTCACTAGAGGACGTCGGGCCACCTTCAGGCCACCCTCCTCAAGTCTGTTTGTGATTGTTTGGTCAGAGACATTCACACCAGTGGCCTGCCTGATGGTGGTCATTTTGTAGGCTCTGGCAGTGCTCATCCTGTTCCTCCTTGGCCAAAGGATCAGAAACTGGTGAGTCCTGCTGATGGGGTAAGGACCTTCTACAAGGGGCCCTGTCCAGCTCTCCTGAAGTAACTGCCTGCCTGTCTCCTGGAATCTCCTCCATGACCTTGAGACTGTGCAGGGAGACACGGCAAACCTTCTGGCAATGGCACGTGTTGATGTGCCATCCTGGAGAAGATGGACTACCTGTGCCAGCTCTGTAGGGTCCAGGTATGGCCTCATGCCACCAGTAGCGACACTGACCATAGACAAATGGAAAACAAGTGAAAAAACAGACGAGGAGGGAAAAATGTCAGTGACCTCCACCTGTTAAACCATTCATTCCTGTTTTGTGGGTCGTCTCATTGTTGCCCACCCCCCCCCCCTCCCCAGTACCCCAAAGCAGCTGAAACTGATGAACAAGCCCCACTGCTACTTAACTGACCAGATCAACAGCCCACAAGTGTCACTGACTTGATGCTGTACTCTCATTAAAATGGTTCCTTTCATTTTTTGAGAAGATATATCTATCTATATCTATATATATAATGTCAAGACCTTAGAACAACAAGGTCCTAGCTGTGAGTCATGGTTTTAGAATACGGAGCTTCAAAAGTTTTGACTATTTATCAGGCGTATACAATCTTTTTCTTTTCATTTTGTTCCCATATGTAAAACCTGTATTTTAAGTTAAAAATGCAAGTGTTATTGAAAATGTGACTCCTAATAAAAGATAAGTAAGAACCATATTATTGTAGAGTGTGTTTGTAAGAGAACAGCAAAGCCTTGATCAGGACGCTCAGTTTCCAAGCTCTTTTATCTTGTGGGATTTCTAGCAAAGTGCACACCATTTGTAACCCTGTGGATACATGGAGGCTCTGGTCATATCTGTCAGTTCTAACAGTGTTAATACGCAAGGTGATTGGACCAGCGCCACTAAAACAGAACACTCAGTATTATCACTACCAAAAACAAGATTTTATTAATAATTATTCAATATAAATTGTGCAACAATTTCAAGAAATATTTACAATTATCAATAATGATTGGTCAGTTGAATTGAAAGAAAGAATTCACAAAGATTAAATTTAACAAACAGACTGATCATGAAATACACTGAAGTATTAAAACAACAGCATGCCCGCTTCTATATATTTATTATATATAAATAAAACAACAATGTAAAATGCATAACAACTGTACAAAGCAGTTATAACAATTAAAGAAAAAATCCAGATGACATCAATTGTCCAAAAACAGACACGCAATTTCAAATATACAGAACTTAATCAACAATCTTTAACAATAACAGAAAGTGTCCTTTATTATTTACATCAATAGTTACATTAAATATATACAACTCTAGTATGCACAGTCATTTTAACACACAGAAATAAAAAAGGCAAAAGAGAAGTAAAGAAAGAGACACATTTATTTGAGTAGGGTTGAGATGTAATCCCGAGTTTAAATGCCTCAGTGGTGCTTTCCTTTTACTTCCAGCTGCTGTAAAACAAGTACAGTTTGTCAAACTCTTCCCTCTCACTAAAAAAACAAAACAAAAACAAGCACACAAATGAACAAATTCTAATCATACCAACCAGAAACACTTCTGCATTTGTCATTTGAAACCACAATTCTTGACCTTGTACAGTTTAGAATAAATGCTACATATGGCATACTTCTAAATGTAATTTTACCAATACTAAAAATGTACTAATATATAGTTTAAATGTCACTTTAAACATATATATTCACATTTATATATATTTAGTTTATATTGTTATCTAAATTCACAACAACTATAGGGTATTCTGTTTAACAGAATAATGGCGCTGAAAAGAAAAAGAAAGGACAGTTTATTTTCCACATGACGTACCACTCACTGTATGCTGGTCCATCCATGAACAGATGTTCTGCCTCTGGCAGAGAAATCCTCTCAACTGTTTGTTTAGCTTTAATAAGAGCCTATCAAAAACACAGAAAAAGAGAAGATGTTACTCATAGACACGCTTTCTGTACTCATTAGAGATTTACTGAAGGCTAATTAACCTCTAGTATCAGCACATCCAGAATGATGTGAACTCTGTCAATCCTCTCAAAAGTGCCTACAGCTCTTGACAGCACTTCATCCAAGAAGTTGTAGAGGCCATCTATCAGCTCCTCATCTTCTATATAAGTCATTACCTGGTGACCTTTAGGATTTTCATAATTTAACCATTTGGACGATACCTTACGAGATACAACAGCCTGTTGGACAAGAAAATACAAGTGTTTGGCACTTTAAAGTCATCAGAGCTCTTTGCTGCCAGATAGATTACAATACCAAAGTTTTACTTGTCATCTGAACTAAGTTACCAGCAAGTGATCATCTGCTCCATGGTCCTTTATTATGAACTCTAACAGTTTTTCATGTTGAGTCCTCCTGTAGGCCCTGCTGATCTCTGCAGCTGCAAAAATCTGAGCCACTTGTTCTTTAGTCAGCTGCCCTGCTGCAGCCACACAGCCAGCCTGCTCTCCTACACTGTGGACACACACAAATAAATGCATCAGACTGTCACATGTAGTATTTGTCGTATGCAAGCTGTCTGGTTTTGGTCTGAACAGTTGTGTTTTCTCGGAAAAGTGGACACATTGGAAGACAGTTGAAACTGTGAGGATTACTCCGTGGATCACTACAAAAACTCCTGTTGGATGTGATCTCAATAGCTTTTCTGAATACATCCATTACTTCAGAGTATTATGATTGCACCAGTCCGGACACTGGCTAAAGTAATATGCAAGTCACAGAAAAGCTTTGAAGATATTTTTATTCTAACCATCAAAATAACCAATCTAACACTCCCCATGTGACAACGGGTCAAAAAGCTTATGACAATCCTTCATACCATGTTCAATTTTAAGGTTTTTACTCAAGTTGAACGAAGTATCAAACCACAGTGGTAGACTAAGTTCTACATTAATACCTTGGTGTGGCTGTATCAGTATATTCCTCAACGAGTTCACTGCTGCCATGACCTGCTTGGTCCTGACTTTTAGACATTAAAATATTGATGTTATTCATCCATCCATTTTCCAACCTGCTGAATCCGAACACAGGGTCACGGGGTCTGCTGGAGCCAATCCCAGCCAACACAGGGCACAAGGCAGGGAACCAATCCCGGGCAGGGTGCCAACCCACTGCAGGACACACTCAAACACACCCACACACCAAGCACACACTAGGGCCAATTTAGAATCACCAATCCACCTAACCTGCATGTCTTTGGACTGTGGGAGGAAACCGGAGCGCCTGGAGGAAACCCACGCAGACACGGGGAGAACATGCAAACTCCATGCAGGGTGGACCCGGGAAGCGAACCCGGGTCTCCTAACTGCGATGCAGCAGCGCTACCACTGCGCCACCGTGCCACCCTATGTTATTCATTTAACAGAAAAAAAAAGAGTGCCAGAAAAGATCCGCCCATAAAGTCTCCGGTCTGCAGCAATACTCTTGGAGAAGGTGGGATAACTGTATATGGAAGTGGATAGTATTGGCTAATTCAGAATTTCAACGAATGAGATTGTTGTTAAAGTATGACAATCAAAAACTCACTCAACGTTTGAAGTTGTCTATCAAGTGTAACTTCCACCAATCTTTTCACAGTTAGTGATCCCTACCGCTTTGAGGTTCCGACTCATAGTGTTTCGTTTGAAATAGCAGCAGCGACGAAATGAATTGTTTGTTATTTCTGACAATGGAAGTAAGTTTGCTTCTAAATTAAAACGTATGAAATTTGCAATTGCTAAGTTTTCTTCGTGTTTTTCAAATAACTTTTTGTTTCTTTGTTGTGATTGTACGTTTGTATAAATATTAATATATATATTGTATTCACGTTTGTATTAATAATCATTTTCGCTGTAGTAATTGATGCATATTCAGTGCTTGAAGTGGTCCGGCACTCAGCGGTGCCGGCAACTCTTCAAACACCGCAAAGCAAGTTTCACGGAGAACATCCACCCATACCCACCCCCTCTCCGGTGCTCAGTGGAATGCTAGTAGTTCACTGCCAGTAGTTTGGTTCCCTATTAACTCTGTGCATATTTACATTTGTGAGATGTTTGATTAAAATGCTGTAATGTTATTTTACATTTTTTTTAAACAGGATCATATCACGATCAAAAATACCACAGACATTCCGTCCGTAGCCTACTTCAATCTTCAGATGTGTTTTTGTGCCCTTTCTGTCATCCACGACTGTATTCTTCACGTTCGTATATACGAGCAAATGAACACTTGCGAGATCACCGCAGAACAGCAGTTTCCTACGGAGTTACGTGTATCCCACTTTTTAAATTAACTCAGGCTGAGTAATCTTTAAACCAATTTATCAATGAATTAATTTTTCAGTATTGATAATTACCACGTATGGTGTCCAGTCCTTTCTTTTAATCTCATTTGGATGTTTTTCAGCTACTTTATTTATGCACCGAATAAGAAATGAGACAATCCCAGGAGCAACACAAATGAGAGGTATCTAAGAAAATACTGGAAAGTAGACTGAGGTGGTTTGAATTTGTAATGAGTAGAGATTATGTGTATGTGGGTAAAAATATGATAAAAATGGAAGTACAGGGGAAGAGAAAGCTAGTGAGGCCATAAGCAGAGATGGATGGATAAAGTAAAAGAATATCTGAAGGGCAAGGGTCTGACAGGGGAGTAAGTTCAGGGCTAAGCTGTATGGAGAGTGCTGATCAAGCACATTGACCCCACATAGAACTGGGAATTGATGATGATGAAGAAGAAATTGTTTGGCACTTACAGCTCTTTAACGAGCTGTAGTGTCATATTTTTCATATACAGGTCAATTACCTATACTGTATGTGTCTGTTGTATGTAAAATACTGCAGTGGTTGATGTAGTTTGCTGTGCTGTTAATGACAACAGACAACATTAGGAGAACAAACCTGCAACCTACATTAGTTCAATATAAATTAGTATTTTCAGTTTTATTTTAAGATGTAAGTTGGCTAAAGAGTATATAGGTTATACTTCATGTCTGTACATAGAACCATGTCTATTTTCAGTAAACTGTAAAAACAGTTAAAGTGTTTTTAAAAATAGGTTTGCTGTTTCAGTAATTGCTGTTTGCCCTGGGCTGCTAGTCTGGTTAGGGTCACAGATGAGCACCAGAGACCATGGATATTAGATGAGTAAAGTCTAAGACAGAAAGCTACTTTATCACAGATGTGTATATATGTACAATATTTACTCAGTTATGCACAGAACTAGTGGTTTTATTAGTGTTTTAACATAGATTATTCTGATGAAGAAATGAGTAGTCAAGCAAAATTACACCTTGTATTGGCTAACTAAAAAGTAAAACTTTGGTATTGTAATCTATCTGGCAGCAAAGAGCTCTGATGACTTTATAGTGCCAAACACTTGTATTTTCTTGTCCAACAGGCTGTTGTATCTCGTAAGGTATCGTCCAAATGGTTAAAAAAATTATGAAAATCCTAAAGGTCACCAGGTAATGACTTATATAGAAGATGAGGAGCTGATAGATGGCCTCTACAACTTCTTGGATGAAGTGCTGTCAAGAGCTGTAGGCACTTTTGAGAGGATTGACAGAGTTCACATCATTCTGGATGTGCTGATGCCAGAGGTTAATTAGCCTTCAGTAAATCTCTAATGAGTACAGAAAGCGTGTCTATGAGTAACATCTTCTCTTTTTCTGTGTTTTTGATAAGCTCTTATTAAAGCTAAACAAACAGATGAGAGGATTTCTCTGCCAGAGGCAGAACATCTGTTCATGGATGGACCAGCATACAGTGAGTGGTACGTCATGTGGAAAATAAACAGTCCTTTCTTTTTCTTTTCAGCGCCATTATTCTGTTAAACAGAATACCCTATAGTTGTTGTGAATTTAGACAAGAATATAAACTAAATATATATAAATGTGAATATATATGTTTAAAGTGACATTTAAACTGTACATTAGTACATTTGTAGTATTGGTAAAATTACATTTAGAAGTATGCCATATGTAGCATTTATTCTAAACTGTACAAGGTCAAGAACTGTGGTTTCAAATGACAAATGCAGAAGTGTTTCTGGTTGGTATGATTAGAATTTGTTCATTTGTGTGCTTGTTTTTGTTTTGTTTTTTTAGTGAGAGGGAAGAGTTTGACAAACTGTACTTGTTTTACAGCAGCTGGAAGCTCAAGGAAAGCACCACTGAGGCATTTAAACTCGGGATTACATCTCAACCCGACTCAAATAAATGTGTCTCTTTCTTTACTTCTCTTTTGCCTTTTTTATTTCTGTGTGTTAAAATGACTGTGCATACTAGAGTTGTATATATTTAATGTAACTATTGATGTAAATAATAAAGGACACTTTCTGTTATTGTTAAAGATTGTTGATTAAGTTCTGTATATTTGAAATTGCGTGTCTGTTTTTGGACAATTGATGTCATCTGGATTTTTTCTTTAATTGTTATAACTGCTTTGTACAGTTGTTATGCATTTTACGTTGTTGTTTTATTTATATATAATATATAGAAGCGGGCATGCTGTTGTTTTAATACTTCAGTGTATTTCTTGATCAGTCTGTTTGTTAAATTTAATCTTTGTGAATTCTTTCTTTCAATTCAACTGACCAATCATTATTGATAATTGTAAATATTTCTTGAAATTGTTGCACAATTTATATTGAATAATTATTAATAAAATCTTGTTTTTGGTAGTGATAATACTGAGTATTCTGTTTTAGTGGCGCTGGTCCAATCACCTTGCGTATTAACACTGTTAGAACTGACAGATATGACCAGAGCCTCCATGTATCCACAGGGTTACAAATGGTGTGCACTTTGCTAGAAATCCCACAAGATAAAAGAGCTTGGAAACTGAGCGTCCTGATCAAGGCTTTGCTGTTCACTTACAAACACAC
Source organism: Erpetoichthys calabaricus (assembly GCF_900747795.2). Lineage (NCBI taxonomy): Eukaryota > Metazoa > Chordata > Cladistia > Polypteriformes > Polypteridae > Erpetoichthys > Erpetoichthys calabaricus. The sequence goes on along the minus strand of NC_041398.2, from coordinate 21,175,303 downwards.
TCCAGAATAATATGGTTCTTACTTATCTTTTATTAGGAGTCACATTTTCAATAACACTTGCATTTTTAACTTAAAATACAGGTTTTACATATGGGAACAATAATTAAAAGAAAAGGATTGTATACGCCTGATAAATAGTCAAAACCTTTGAAGCTCAGTATTCTATAACCATGACTCACAGCTAGGACCTTGTTGTTCTAAGGTCTTGACATTATATATATAGATATAGATAGATATATCTTCTCAAACAACAGTGGGCACCTTGACTGCCATTAGGTATCTAGATGAAATCCTTGGACCCATTGGCAGACCCTATGCTGGTGCAGTTCCTCCTGGTGCACCACAACGGCCGGCCTCATGTGGTCAGCGGAAGAAGGAATTGATCCCATTGACTGCCCCAAGAACACCTCTGGGTGGGACATTATGTTTCAGTCCATCCGACGCCACCAGGTTGCACCTCAGACTGTCCAGGAGCTCAGTGATGCCCTGGTCCAGATCTGGGAGGAGATCCCCCAGGACACCATCCTTCATCTCATTAGCAGCATGCCCCCCCCCCAATATTGTCAGGCATGCACACAAGCACATGGGGGCCATACAAATTACTGAGTGCTATTTGGAGTTGCTGCAATGAAATTTCGGCAAAATGGACTCGCCTGCCTGCCGCATTGTTTTTTCCCTTTGATTTTCAGGATGTCTTTGAATTCAGCCCTCTGTAGGTTCATCATTTTCATTTCCAACAAACGATGTGCCATCCTTTTGTTCCTAACACATCAGTCCATAGCAGTAGAGACAGCCAGCAAGATTTTTTTTCCCATTAAGATCTCATGTGCTTTCAAAGTGTTCCTTTAATTTTTTTTATATACTATATATATAATACATACTATTGAAAACTACATTGATGTAAACCAGATTTTCAGTATAAACCAATGAGAAACGACAATATAAAGATGCCTTACCAGAAATATCATTTCCAAAATAAATTTCCAGCTGTTCAGATTGAATGATTTAATGGTTCAGACTTGACAGGACTCAGTGCAGTGTGTGCTACATGACCAGTAAAGTGGTGTCGTGTACAGCTGTGCAGGGTGTTATGTCAGGGCCATACTGGAGTATACAGACTCGGTGTGCTCTTAATATGTTGTTTGCTTGGATACTCATATAGGATGATGTCCAGCTCAAATATCTGTCATCTCTATCTTGTTACCAGTCGTGATGCTGATGCCCATCAGTGCCTGCTGTACAGTTGGACTCCTGACCTCCTCCAGTCTCAGAGACCCTAAAGACAGGCTGACGTGTTCAGCACACCAGTAGGACCTGATGGAGTCAAATGGAGGATAAATGAGATATGAACTACAAACATCTGTCATGTTTTAATCTCTAAATGTAAGTAATATGTATTATAATAAACACATATTTGATGATCTTAAAGAGGTATTTAAAATCCCAAAAGTAATAAAGGTCCAATTAAGTCATATAATTGAATACCCTGATTAATAGGTGCACAGTCACAAAAACAGCCAAATTATTAGTCTTTTGAAAGCATAATATTTGCTCTTCACAGATCGTTTAACATAGTAAACTTCATTGTAAAAATAATAATTGAAAGGTGACTATTAGCACTATGACAACTGTGTTTCTTACATTTAACATTGATAACATAGAGACAGCCAATGGATTCTTTAAAGTCACAATTTTATTGCCAGCTTTCTTAACGTTTTATATTCCCTGATACCTGAACGTGAGAGTGTCAAGTATGTGATTTGTAATAATCTGTAATCATAATACAGCTAAAAAAACAAACTTAAATACGTGATTCACAGGCAAGAAACTCACTAGAGCTGCTGGTATACAGAGAACAGACATGAAGACCGAAGAATATTGACATCAGCAAACAAAGAACAGATGGTGATCTGCAGGCAAGAAGGGGCTACAATGGAATATTAGGAACTCTGACAGTTTATTCAACGTTTAAAATTGTAATACGTTTATAGCCCGTCTTTAAGGTGACCCGTTAAATGTAGGCGGCTATTTCATTTGGACATTCGAGTAAACACCAACAGTCAAACATTTGTTTTAATCTGACTGATTTAATCAAGTAGAGCCCACATTTAAGTCCACTTCAATCCATTAAAATTAGGCGGACACAAATTTGTATTGTTATGTTCATTTAAATTTTCTTCAGACGTTGTTCAGTAACGATAAATATCTCATATGCAAACTTTTATTATTATTTTTTCAGAACCGCTACTTCATAAATGACTGTGGTAAAAATACACTGCAGTCTTAATAATGCACTCGACAAAGTGCTATGGTGTATGATATTGACACTAGTAGACTATCGTCGCAGAGGTATTTTACGAATATACACTCTGTCTCTTAGTCACTTTATCTTGACCGTCCACCTTTAGAAATCATCTTACACGTCCACCTTTAGAAATTACACCCACCTTTCTTTTTACGTATCCAAAACGCAATTGGCTAAAGTGGTCGATGAATGACAAATAACACCGATTGGCGATTTGTTGAATAAAACGGTGATTGACCGCGACGTTTAAATTTGCGATTGGCTGATCAGTGACTGACGTGCGCAAATTTAATATATGATTGGCTGAAGTCGAAAATGATATTCACGCCCATTTTACTCCGGTCTGCAGCAATATCTACTTGAAAACTCGGGACTCCCGCTCCACGTGTTCTCTGTCAGCTTCTTTCGGGCCATAAAAAGAAGGAAAAGTTCGCAAGTTGAGACAAAGCTAGAATTGGTAGTCGGGAATGGGCGACGTACGGCGGTGCCTGTTGGCCGCCTTTACGGCGACTCGATGGCAGGCAGACAGTCGCTACAACGTGAGTTTACTACTCGTTACAGTCGCTGCTCACTATAGTTGCTGTCTTGTGGAGTTCAGTAGATGTCGGTGACTGTTAGGTAAGTCATGGTCGCGATGTGTTTCGCGCAGTAATTGGTATTCATGTCGTCTTGCATCTTTAGCCAATCGTAGGGCTCATGCACTCGCAGCCTCTCTCTCTGCTTCCCGCTCAGTCGCCGCGCCGCCTTCGCGATGTCCGCACTCCGATATTTCCGGTGAATTACGAGTTATGAAGAAGTGGTTGTCACGTGAAATCTCATGTGCCTTCTGATTTAGTGTCTTTTCACACGGAAGTGCTCATTCATTTCCACTGCTGGGACATTGCTGTGGTAATGTGGCCCCAGCTGCTGCCCGCAAAAATGAACACGGGACAGAAAGAATTGTGCACAGTTTATTTACTGAGATTATAGGACAGTCATCTATAACACTTCATTCAGTACATTCTTCTTTTCTGTGCCCCTCTATTCTATCTCCTGCAGGGGACGCTCATATCCACGTCTGGGCTAACTTTTGGAAATCTGTTTCTCTCTCTTTTTTTTTTAAAAAAAAAAGGGTAACTTTAGCAAACATTTTGGTGAGCTCGAAAGCGTAAGTTTTATTTGTAATAGGCTTTATTTAACACACTTTTAAAACTCTTTTAACCAATTAAATTCATAAGGTTATATCCAAGCAACTTTATTTAATCATACATTTAAGACAATGAAAATAAATGGAGCAGAAAAAGCAGATCACTTTGTACAAGCAAATGTTTATCAGTCACGAAGACCCTCAATTCAGTAAAAATACGCCTGAACTGCATTGCCGTGCAGTCTGAGGTCGTATAGGCGTCTCGTTATATTTGGGTCCTGATTTTGTGTTTTTGCCTCTTTAAATTCTGTCGCTTTTATTTATGGAATACATTGATGTATTTTCTGGTTACTCATTACTTGTATTGTTGTTCTGTAGATCAATGTTTTCTTAAACTACGGGTCGTGTTGAGTCTGAACAACTGGAGCGAATGAAAGTGGACGCTCTCCAGGAGACGTTCAACAGCGATTTTCCAAAGGGCGGAAAAAAACTGCATGATAATTAGCCGCTTTTACTGCGTAGATTATGGGTTGCAAAGACGCGCAATAGGCAAAATTGAGTCAAAAGAAGCAAAAAAGTTAAAGAATAATAATACTGTTAAGAATAATGACATTGTTACCTTTTGTTAGCTTACATTGCAATTTCTATTTCCATCCACTAGATGGAGTAGAGAGCTACGAGTCAAATTAAGAGCGCGCACTCACGAGGAACGGTCTGCCCAAGCCAGTACAGTGCAATGCCTACATTAGATTCGTTTTACACAAATTAAAATAATATTTTATTTGGAAGTAGCCTCCTCTAACAAATTCAAAGTGAGTAGGTTTATAATGAAAGGGTTAAAAAAAGGCAGCAGAGGAAGATAAAGCTTGAAGACGAATGAGTATTTTCACTGTCGGACAACATTAAATGGACTATTTGTGCTGGGCTACTTTTCTGTCATTGACTGTTTAATTTGCATAATGACTTATCATATTTTTCAATTACACTCCTTTACATTCTATGACGGAATGGCACCCTGTCCAAGGTTTGTTCCTGTCTTGCACCCTATTTTGGCTGAGATCGGCCCAGGCCCCCCCAAAACCAACCCGTGACCCTGATAAGGACTAAGAGGGTTAGAAACTGAGTGACTCAGTTGCTCAAAAAAATTAAGAGAAACTTTGAAAGCACATCAAATTTCAGAGGGCTGAATTCAAAGACACCCCGAAAATCAAAGGGGAAAAAAATGAGGCAGCAGGCAGGCGGGCGAGTCCATTTTGCTGAAATTTCATTGCAGCAACTCCAAATCGTACTCCACGTGTTTGTATGCCTGCCTGACAACGTCCTAATGAGACAGATGGTGTCCTGGGGGATCTCCTCCCAGATTTGGACCAGGGCATCACTGAACTCCTGGACAGTCTGAGGTGTCAGATGGACCAAAACCCACCCAGAGGTGTTCTATTGGATTGATGTCAGGCGAGTGAGCGTGGGGGGCCAATTCCTTCATCCTCTCACAAACAACAACAACAACATTTATTTATATAGCACATTTTCATACAAAAAGTAGCTCAAAGTGCTTTACATAATGAAGAAAAGAAAAATAAAAGACAAAATAAGAATTAATAAGACAACATTAATTAACATAGAAAAGAGTAAGGTCTGATGGCCAGGGGGACAGAAAAAACACACAAAAAAAACTCCAGACGGCTGGAGAAAAAAATAAAATCTGCAGGGGTTCCAGGCCATGAGACCACCCAGTCCCCTCTGGGCATTCTACCTAACATAAATGAAATAGTCCTCTTTGTTTTTACACACACATGAGTCCGGGCATTATGGTGCACCAGGAGGAACCCAGGAGCCACTGCACCAGCATAGGGTCTGACAAGGGGTCCAAGGATATCACCCCGATACTTAATGGCAGTCAAGGTACTGTTGTCTAGCCTGTAGAGGTCTGTGCGTCCCTCCATGGATATGCCTCCCCAGATATACCATAACTGACCCCAAACCAAACCGGTCATGCTGAACGACGTCACAGGCAGCATAAAGTTCTCTACGTCTTCTCCAGACCCTTTCACATCTGTCACATGTGCTCAGGGTGAACCTGCTCTCATCTGTGAAAAGCACAGGGTGCCCACCAGTTGTGGACCTGCCAATTCTGCTATTCTATGGCAAATGCCAAGTCGAGCTCCACAGTGCCCACTAGAGGACACTGGGCCCTCAGGCCACCCTCATGAAGTCTGTTTCTCATTGTTTGGTCAGAGACATTCACACCAGTGTTCTGCCTGCCTGCCTGCTGGAGGTCATTTTGTAGGCTCTGCCAGTGCTCATCCTGTTCCTCTTTGCCCAGAGGAGCAGATAGCGGTGTGTCCTGCTGATAGGTTAAGGACCTTCTACGAGGGGCCCTGTCCAGCTCTCCTCAAGTAACTGCCTGTCTGCCTCCTGGAATCTCCTCCATGACCTTGAGACTGCGCTGGGAGACACAGCAAACCTTCTGGCAATGGGAGGCACGTATTGATGTGCAATCCTGGAGAAGCTGGACTACCTGTGCCACCAAACTCTGTAGGGTCCAGGTATGGCTTCATGCTGCCAGTAGTGACACTGACCGTAGACAAATGCAAAACGACAGATGAGGAGGGAAAAATGTCAGTGGCCTCCCTCCAGCTGTGAAACCATTCATTCCTGTTTTGGGGGTCGTCTCATTGTTGCCCCTCTAGTGCACCTGTTGTTTATCTCCTATGCGCTAGATGGCACCATTCCAGGACTTCAGTAACAATGTGGACACCTGCAGGGCATAATGGGAGTTGCAGCGTCATGAATCGGCTCTTCTTGGTCCCGTGGGTGCCACCAGGGGGTGCTGGAGAGGTTTATGATTCCTGTTTCTCGGGGGTTCCTGATTGACCCCGAAATGCTATCCCTGGGCTGTGTCCTGGTACTCCTGGGTCCGATGTCGATAACTGATCTGTGTGCATGAGCACAAGTATTGCCTGATCTGTGTAGAACTTTACTGTTACGAAAGTGCCCAATCTACTTTTTCATTTTACTACATGAGTCCCCTTCCGATTTGCCTCGCTCATGTGCTCCCTGCTTACTAAGAATGACGTTCACGACACTGACCGGTTTGTACTGCTCATGTCTGATGTTTTACGACACATGAAAAAAGCAAGTTACCATGGGATTTGCATTTCTCAGTCTGCATTAACAAAGAGAACTTACAGGTTCCTGTCATGGCCTTGTTCTATGGCCAGATGTTTAAGCTGCAGTCTTGTTCTGTGGTTACAGGTCAGAGGTTCCAGTTTCAGCCTTCTTCTATGGGTACAAGTTTCTTTTAAGGTTTGGCCTAGAGACACGGTTGTTTCATCAACAGCAGAAATGTAATATTGTCTTTCCATCTGATATTTCAGACAAATTGCATGCTGTGTTGACCCTGGACATTGGACTGAGAAGATGGGTGAACAGTTTTCTTTCTGAGTGATGCCTGCTTAACATTATACATCATCTGTCGTATTGATTGGCATTGTACACAACATTCACTTCTGACATCTCTACTTATTTAATATTCTTCTTCTTTCCAGGACTTTCTTCTGCAAACCACTGGAAATTATTGTGGCATCCTCACACTCATGGTAAGTGTCAGCTTTTCTGAAACATTTCATCTTTCAGAATCTGAGAAGGTAATTTAGACCTTTGATTTTTTTACAGTACGCCCTTTGCCTCTGCACGCATACTCCCTTTACGTTCACTGAGGTAAAATTATTTCTTATTATAAAGAAAAGCTTAAATATGTGTCCCATTTGTCTAATTATTGCACCATTTATATACACTACATTGCCAAAAGTACTGAGACGCCTGCCTTTACACCCACATGAACTTTAATGACATCCCATCCTTAATACACATAAGCTTTAATATGGAGTTGGCCCACCCTTTGCAGCTGTAACAGCTTCAACTCTTCTGGGAAGGCTTTCCAGAAGGTGTAGGAGTGTGTTGATGGGAATTGGTGACCAGGGCCCTAATGTATAAACTGTGCATACACACAAAAATGTTGCGTACTCTTGTTTACACGCTCAAATCGCGATGCATAAAATCTAAACTTGGCGTAAAGCCACTCACATGTTCATGCTAGCTCAAACCCTGGCGTATGCAAGTTCTCTGCTCGGTTTTGCAAACTAGTGGTACCCAGCATCAAAAAGCAGTGCTTTTGTTCCAGTGTGGTTTCCCTTTCTTTTTTAGATCCACATCCCTGACGCGGCTTTTTAAATACACTGCAGTTAACTGCATATTGTTTATTAGTTTAATGCATCTGATTGTAATTAACCAGTAACAATATAATGGTTCACGGAATGGTCAAACTATTCTAAATACCATAACTGCTTTAGTGTTGTTCCTCTCAATGCACCACTCAGTATTTGATCCCACTGTATCTGAGTGTGGAATCACAGCTCTACAGCAACTGATCGAAAAGCTGTACCATGGATTGTGTTGAGAAGATAATCGGGATAGAGTTTCTACCACATGCTGCCTCAGATATGCGCACAGTCTATTTGAAGTTCTCCCATTTGGCAAACACTTCTCCTTCTTCTTTCAGCTGCTCCCGTTAGGTGTTGCCACAGCATCTTTTTCCATATTACTCTCACTGCACCACTCAGAGTATTTATCCCACTGTATCTGATTATGGAATCACAGCACTACAGCAGCTGATCGGAAAGAGAATTATCGGTATACAACATCAAGCACACGCTGCCTCAGCCATGCTGTCTATTTGAACTGCTCTCACACGGCAAACGCTTCAGAGTCTTTCCTGTACTGACCTCGCAGTTCAGAAACCGTTTCATCCCAAGAACTCTAAACGCACTCAATCAGTCCGGCAAGTGCTCCTTGTAGAACTGTTTGTACTTAGAAGTACAATCACCTCCCTGTTAATTTGCGATACAGTTATAATATTGCATAACCTGAGCCGCTTTATAAAGCGCGTATTTACATATGATGATGATATCATTTTTAAGATGAAATGCAGCAAAATATGTTTATTATATTATACAGATAAAACTTTAACTTCATTTAAATAATCTCTATTGTTAATAAATAAATATGTGAGGACATGGTGTCGCAGCGCTAGTGAGGAGCTGGCGCTCCGTCCATGGATTGTTCCTGCCTCGCGCTGTTTTCTTGCTGGGGCTGGCGCGACACTGGTAGGATAGATAGATAGACTAATTAAACATGTACTACGAAGATATTTCAATGTTCCTTAAAAGTTTTGAAGAATCGGCGTTCTAAGCTTACAGATGGCTTAACGTCTTTTACAGAGCTGATTGTGTGGCGATTGGGTATTTGGAGAAAGAAAGGAAGGACAGGAATTGGGATTTCGTATGTTTGAAAGAGACAGTACTGCTGTGATAAATTTTCATCGAAGGTCGCGCATGGTGCAGCAAGCATCTTACTGTAAGACATGAACAATTACTGCGCCACCGTGTCCCCATGTTTAATAACATGCTTTAACTCCTATCATCATGAAAATGATATCACGTATACATCTCAGTATTTTAGTTATTCAGAGAGCTGTAATATCACGAATGTGTCCTGTTGGAGGACGAGAAAGCTGTTTAAGAAGCACTTAGCGATTCACACACACAGAGCACATAGAAGATCAAATACAAAATAAAGCATTTAGCGTGCTACTTTAGTTACGACGGGATTGAGAAACTAGCAAATTAAACTGTTTAAAGATGAAGTTTCTGATGTTCTACTTTAATGAGAAAATAAACTACATGATTAAAGTGGAAATTTCGAGATTAAAGTTTCGTTTCATTTCGTGCTTTTTTTCCTACTGTGTCCCTATTTTTTTTTCTTTTCTCTGTACCCTAATATGCTTTCGTATGACACTCAGATGGTGGGCTACGACTCACCTTTTTACGGCGACTTTGATATGTGAGAACTTTTTTTTTTCGGGCACTGTGTGACTTTGTGAACTTGAGCTTTCGAGTTTCTTCGACACTCTATGTCACTCAATCAACTTCCTTTTACTGTTTATCCCACTGTTTAAACCAATAAATAGTACGTTTTTCTTTGCCTCCACTTGGTATTCACTGAAATTCTTCTATCCCCCCCCCCCCCCCCCGTGCTTTTGCCATTGTCTTTTCACAGAAATCTGAGCTTAAGGGCTATTTTATATTGATTTGCATATTCAAAGAGGTGTAATTCTGGGAGGAGTTTGGGGAGTGGCGGCGGGCGCGTGCACGTGGATTACTTTTCACGCTGACTGGGATTTATGGAGTGGAAGAACGTGGAATTTGGCGAACGCACAGATTTATGCATCTGGATGATTTTGTGCGTACACACATTTCCGCTTTTGTCCTTGCGCCATTTTATAGTGTGAGGTCTACGCACGGCGTTATACATGAGGCCCCAGGAGAGCATGTGTGAGGTCAGACACTGATGTTGGATGAGAAAGCCTGACTCGCTTGCCATCTCTACTTGAATTTATCCCAAAGGTGTTGTGTCGGGTTGAGGTCAGGGCTCTGTGCAGCCACACCAAACTCTCTACTCCATGTCTTTCTAGACCTTGCTTTATGCACTGGTGTGTGTGCGCAGTCATGTTGTTATCCCCAAACTGTTCCCACAAAGCTGTCCAAAATGGCTTTGTATGCTGAAGCATTAAGAGTTCCTTTCACTGTAGCTAACACTGCACCTCCACCACACTTTCCACTTAGCACAATGCAGTCAGCCGAGTCCCGTTCTCCTGGCCAGACTCGTCCATCGGATTGCGTGATTTGTCACTCCAGAGGACACGTCTGCACTGCTGTCGAGTCCAGTGGCGGGCGGTGGGCTTTACACCACTGCGTCTGACGCTTTGCATTGCACTTGGTGATGTCAGGCTTGGCTGCAGCTGCTCGGCCATGGAGACCCATTCATTCCATGAAGCTCTCTCTCTCTCTCTCTACACTGCACTGTTCTTGAGCTTAATGGAGATCTGTAGCTATTGACTCTGCAGAAAGTTGACAACTTCTGCACACCTCAGCATGAATGTGACAAAGTGGGTTTTGCTCCATGCTCCCATCCAGCGTCTGGGAGCTCTGAACCCGACACCGTCAGTAATGTCACCGATGAGCTGGAAAGTGAGAAACAACAAAGCAAGGGGATGGTGAAAAAGTGCAAAGTGCTTTTATTAAAAACAACAAAAATCAAACTTTCCAAACAACTAGTGCAGTGTCTGAAATCTTCAAATAAATAATCCAATAAAAACAAGTGAACTGTGGAGGATAACAACACAATAAATAAATTCCTTTAAAATCCGATGAGGTTAAAACAATGGCTGGAAGCAGTCCTTTAAAAACAGATTCTGGTGCCTTCTTCTCCCGTCCAGCCTATGCACCAGGGGAGCCACCAGTAGAAAGAAGGCACCGGGATCTGTTTTTAAAAGGATGGCTTCCAGCCATTATTTTAACCTCGGGTTTTTAATGGATTTTTTTCTATTGTGTTTTTAACCTCCACTGTTCGCTCATTTTTATTGGATTATTTATTTATTAACTTTGAAGCACTGCACTATTTATTTGGACACTTTTTGTTTTGGTTTGTTGCAGTTTTAATCAAAACACTTTGCACTTTTTGCACCATCCCCTTGCTTCATTGTTGTGCCTCACTGTCTAGCTCATTGGTGACATTACCTACGGTGTCGGGTTCGAGGGCTCCCAGAAGTAAGATGGGAGCGTGGAGCGGAACCCGCATCGTCACATTTGGTGGCAGCGGTGGGATGAGCTGGCAGTGGGGACCGACGGTACAGCAAGTGGGATTGGTGCCAGACAGGACATTTTAAAGGACAGAGCATTTTATTGATTGATTGATTTTATTGTCTTTTTTAAAGTTCTTATTCTTTTAATGTCATGTTTGTACAAGGGGGGGCTTGGGTTGGTTTTAGTGTGGGATTGTTTTTAGTGCTTTATTATTTATTCCTTTTAGTGCAGTGGTAGTGTGGTCGAGCTGTGGACCTGGGCTGCCAGTTGCACAGGGTTGGCAATGGCATGGGGCCTTCCCATGCAACTGGAGCTTACGGGGGGAGGAACGTGGTGTAGCGGATCCACAGCTCAAGTCAAAAAGGCCACTTTTTAAATAAATCGTCGCCGCACTCGCAGCTTAGAGATGGATGGATGGATAGTGTGGCTGGAGCAGGTTCCCGGGTGAATTCGTGATGTGGGCGGTCCTCGCTTAAGTGCACAGGTGAGGAGTCGTCCGCATCCGTAATTGAACTGCTAATTGCCACACCTGATCCACGTCCCCGTGATAAATAAGGTAAGCGCGAGGCGGCTATGGGGGAGGAAGAAAAAGACGAATGGAGGTTATAGGAGAGAAGGCATGAAGCAGGGAGGAGGAAGCCTGTGCATGAACGAGCGAAGGTGCTCGTTGTAGAGAACAGATGCAGCTGAGCAGTGAGCCTGGGTGTTTGGCCGGCACCCCAGGAGCAGTCAGTAGTGGTCGCTCCCACTGAGTATTAGTGAGGAGCGGGAGTGACCGGAATGAGGATGTCTTGCCGGGGGAGTCGAGACTTGGGAAATGAACCCCCCAGCGTGAGCGCCCTGGTCACTGGGGAGCCCATGTCACGGTACAATACAATACAATACAGTTTATTTTTGTATAGCCCAAAATCACACAAGAAGTGCCGCAATGGGCTTTAACAGGCCCTGCCTCTTGACAGCCCCCCAGCCTTGACTCTCTGAGAAGACAAGAAAAAACTCCCAAAAAAACCTAGTAGGGAAAAAATGGAAGAAACCATGGAAAAGGGAGTTCAAAGAGAGACCCCTTTCCAGGTAGGTTGGGTGTGCAGTGGGTGTCAAAAGAAGGGGGTCAATACAATACAATACAATACACAGAACAGAACAAATCCTCAATATAAAATAAAAATGTTTTAGAAGTACAGAGCAGAATTTAACAGTAGATGATATCACATAATAAGATTTGGATTTGTTTATAGAGTCCTGGAGACCTCATCCATCAAGCTGCCTCCCCCTTTTGGCCATTCCACGGCTGAAACAGTGCTGGGCCAGCCAATCTGATGAAAGGACCCCTCTTTCTCACGATTCCTGCCATCCTCCATCAGGGATGACTTTACCTTAGGCAGGCAAAAAAACTTGACAGGTGGGCCATGGCACCAAGTGCCACATCTGAGTACTGAGAAAAGAAACGGAGTAGGTGAGGGTTAGTATCCAATTAAAACGATCATGTTACTTATGTTTTAGTGCTAATGACTGACAACAGAGATGCAGTCTGTAAAGTTAATCAGCAGCTCTAGTCAGGGTGTGCTAAACTGAAGTAGTGAGATTTAAAAGCTGAGACCGAAGGGGCATCTCTTATAGTAGCAGGCAGACCATTCCACAGTTTAGGGCCCCTGTAACTAAAATCTCGACCTCTCATTGTTATTTTATTAATTCTTGGAATCATAAGCAGACCAGCATCTTGAGATCTTAACGTGCGCTCTGGTTTGTAAGTCATGATAAGTTTAGACAAGTAAGCCGGACCTCGGCCATTTAATGCTTTATATGTTAAAAGGAGGATTTTGAAATCTGCCCTAAACTTAACCGGGAGCAAGTGTAAGGATTTAAGAACTGGAGTTATGTGTTCGTATTTTCTTGTTCTTGTAATAATTCTCGCAGCCGCATTTTGGATTAACTGGAGGCTGTATAAAGAACAGTTTGAACATCCAGTGAACACTGCATTGCAATAGTCAATCCTACTAGAGATAAATGCATGAATTAATTTCCCAGAATCCTGTTTATTTAGAAAGCGCCTTAATTCCCTAACAATTTTAAGACGGAAGAAGCATGTTTTGGACAACTTTGTAATATGCGCTTTAAATGACATGCTAGACTCAAAGATAACTCCTAGATTGCGGGCTGATTCAGTAAAATTAATTGGGATTCACGTTCTGGTGAAGCCTACCGGAGCCAGGGATCGGTGAGGTGAACAGACCAGAAGAAGGCAGTAGAGAGAAGGTCAGCTGCAGGTAGGGTGACTACCCTGGTGCATAGCCTGGACGGGAGAAGCAGGGGAGTCGCCAGTAGAAAGAAGGCATTATTTTAACCTCGGGTTTTTAAAGGATTTTCTTCTATTGTGTTTTTAACCTCCACTGTTCACTCATTTTTATTGGATTATTTGTTTATTAACTTTGAAGCACTGCACTATTTATTTGGACACTTTGTTTTGGTTTTTTGCTGTTTTAATCAAAGCACTTTGCACGTTTTGCACCATCCCCTTGCTTCATTGTTGTGCCTCACTGCCTAGCTCGTCGGTGACATTACCGACGGTGTCGGGTTCAAGGGCTCCCAGAAGCAAGATGGGAGCATGGAGCGGAACTCTCATCGTCACAATGCGCTGACCCCGCTCTGTGATTTGACGTGACCTACCACTTCATGGCTGAGTTGCTGTTGTTCAGAATTGCTTCCACTTTGTTATAATATAGTTGACGGTGGAATATTTAGTAGCGAGGACATGTCATATATGGACTTATTGCACAGGTGGCATCCTGTCAGGGTAGCAGGCTTGAATTCACTGAGCTCCCAAGAGCCACCTTTTCTTTCACAAATGTTTGTAGGAGCAGCCTGCATGCCGAGGGGCTCAAGTTTATACACCTGTGGCCATGGAAGTGACTGGAACACCTGAATTCAATGATTTGGAGGGGGGGGGGGGTCCCCCAGTACTTTTGGCAATATAGTGTAGGTGCTGGCTTTGGGGATCAGTGGGGAATCCGTCCCCCTTAATCCGGTAGCGGATAAGGTGACAACTTGTCAACTGACCTGTTGAACACCTATGGCAAAGCTGAAATTCTGAAATACACATTTGGAAAATGAGAGCGTTGGTTTTAAAGTTGGCGGCCATAATGTAAACAACCTGCACTGTGCAGATGACACAACGCTCCTCAGCAATAATAAAGAAGACGTGCTGTACCTACTGAGAAGAGTCAAAGCCAAAAGTCATAACACAGGATTAGAACTGAACAAAAACAAGACAAAGATTAGGAACATCTGGAAAATGATGGCTATTTTGAGATTGAAGGCAACAGAATTGAAGTTGTAAAGAGTTTCAGTCTCCTGGGATCTTTCGTAGACATGGAAGCAACTAGCAGTGATAAAATACTCCACAGAACAGCACTTGGTCGCTCTACAATGAAGGTTCTGGAGAAAGTAATCAAAGGCAAGGAAATCGCACTCAAAACGAGGATCAGACTCATCCACACACTCATCTCATTGGTCAATTACGGATGCAGAAGCTGGACACTGAACTAACGAGACAGAAAGACGATTGACTCATTTGCGGCAGAAGGATTCAATGCGTGTCGTGGACCACCAGAAGAACTAACGAATCGATTTTCGGAAGAGATCAAATTGGCTATGTCGCTTGAAGCCCAAATGATAAAGGTACAACTGTCTTATTTTGGTCACATCGTCTGAAGAGAGAGATCTCTGGAGAAGGACATCATGTTTGGGAAGATTGAAGGAACCCGGTGAAGATGTAGTGGCCGACCCCTTACCTGGCCGGTAGCTACACCTCCAAGACCTGTGGCCTGGATAAACTACTGAGCTGAATCTAAATAACAAGCCGTACCTCTTAACAAATGAAAATTTTCCCCACAATCGACAGTTTAATCAAGCACGCCAAAAACAGATATGTAAAACAGGTGATTAATTATACTAAATGAAACAATAACAAGAAAAATAGCAAAATAAATAAATATGTATGTCCCTCCACCAAAGCAACAATGTGACAACACCATATACATATATACACAATAAACCCTCCCTTGCCCTTGTAACGAATAACAAAAATGAATGAGATACGGAAATGAATGGTCATGAACTTGAGTCCGAGTAACAATTGTCCTGATTGCAGATGACTGGTTAACCGATATGTGGAGTGTTTGTATTTCCCGGAACAAAATGGAACAGCCTCCCCGTGAATCCTTGGCGTGTGGTGGATGATGAAGTCCAACCCCGGAGTCTTTCATGATGAGGGTATTGGAGTAAGTCCAGCGGAATGAAAAACAAACTGGATGCAAATGTGCGATGCGGAATACAGCAGGTACAGATGGTTCGTGGTCGTGAAAATGAAAGTCTCCTTCTCTCTCCTCTCCTTTCTCCCCTGGCTATTCCCTCCTGATTGCTTAAATAGTCCTGTGACGGATGTAATTGTTAGTGAACAGGTGTTTTCCAGGTTTGGGGCTGCGGTCTCCTTACATCATCTGTCCCCCTTTACGGGGACGGCATTCACTGACACACACATAAACAGCAAACAGGACGATGGAAACGACGCACTTAGTACTAACATTTGACAACACTATAACTATGTAGCCCCGCTACAAAGAGAACCAGTTGGCAGGACACGTTTGATGATGACCATGGCGATAACACTGGAGAACCTCGCCAGAGTAGCACAAAACCGACTTCTTTTTAGATCTTCCATTCATCAAGTTGCTAGGAACTCGAACTTGAGTCAATGGCAACTAATAATAATCCTGTAGCAATGGTAGATAAAAGTCACAATGAGAAAAAGGAGTTGGGAGGTCCGTACTGGCGGCGTTCAAATCTCTGTGTTGCTCCAAGTAACGATCAGACTGCAGTCAAAAAGTGACTCGATTCCAATTTTTGGCTTAAATCAGATTTTTTTTCCATGTAACTGTTTATATTCACTTAGCAAACAATTCAATCTGATGGTGTACCGATATCTATACTGAATCTACATTACAATTATTACAAAAAATCAGGAGTGGTCTCCCCCAGACTCTCGTATACTCAGATATGGGGATGGATATTTGAAAAATAAACTGCAAGACAATGATTATATTTTTATATTCTATTCATTAAAGAACTATCAACAACAAATCAAATCAAATTGATTATATCTTGAACAATTATTATAAAAGTAAAATTGAATAAATCGAACTCTGCAGCTGCATGAATTAAAGGTAAAGTATCACTTCTGATTAGCAGAAATAGCTCAAAGGTTGATAGAAATCTACTTTTTGTACCTAGCACTTGTATGCAAAATTTAGTTGACCGAAGTGAAAGCGTACTCAAGTTATCGTGATTACACACACACAGACATAATTCCAAAAAAGGCATTTTTGGACTCCGAGAGGTCTTAAACGTTGAGATTCATAAATATGTAAAAATGTAATTTTTGGAGGATTCCAATACTTTCCCTATACAGTGATCCCTCGCTATATCGCGCTTCGCCTTTCACGGCTTCATTCCATCGCGGATTTTATATGTAAGCATATTTAAATATATATCGTGGATTTTTTGCTGGTTCGCAGATTTCTGCGGACAATGGGTCTTTTAATTTCTGGTACATGCTTCCTCAGTTGGTTTGCCCAGTTGATTTCATACAAGGGACGCTATTGGCAGATGGCTGAGAAGCTACCCAGCTTACTTTTCTCTCTCGCTCTCTCTCTCTCTTGCACTGACTTTCTCTGATCCTGACGTAGGGGGATTGAGCAGGGGGGCTGTTCGCACACCTAGACGATACGAACGCTCGTCTAAAAATGCTGAAAGATTATCTTCACGTTGGCTACCTTCTGTGCAGCTGCTTCGTGAAGAGACATGCTGCACGGTGCTTCACATACTTAAAAGCACGAAGGGCACGTATTGATTTTTTTATCTGTCTCTCTCTCTCTCTGCTCCTGACGGAGGGGGTGTGAGCTGCCGCCTTCAACAGCTTTGTGCTGCGGTGCTTCACATACTTAAAAGCAAACAGCCCTATTGATTTGTTTGCTTTCCTCTGCCTTTCTGACAGACTCTGCTCCTGACACGCACTCCTTTGAAGAGGAAAATATGTTTGCATTCTTTTAATTGTGAGACGGAACTGTCATCTCTGTCTTGTCATGGAGCACAGTTTAAACTTTTGAAAAAGAGACAAATGTTTGTTTGCAGTGTTTGAATAACGTTCCTGTCTCTCTACAACCTCCTGTGTTTCTGCGCAAATCTGTGACCCAAGCATGACAATATAAAAATAACCATATAAACATATGGTTTCTACTTCGCGGATTTTCTTATTTCGCGGGTGGCTCTGGAACGCAACCCCTGTGATGGAGGAGGGATTACTGTACTTCGTATATGAGAAAGTCATGGAGGTCTAAAACGTGGAAATTCATCAAAATATCGAAATTAAATTTTTCGAGGATTACAATAATTTTCCTATACGAGAAAGTCAAGGAGGTCTAAAACGTCGAAATTCATTGAATTCTCGAAATTTAAATTTTCGAGGACTACAATACTTTTCCTATACTTCGTATACGAGAAAGACAGGGAGGTCTAAAACGTTCACATTCATCAAAATCTCGACATCGAATTTTTGGATGTTTGCAATACTTAACCTACTGTATATTTCATATACGAAAAAGCAATTAACTAATCAAACTGAAGCAACCTAATAGACCACCCAGAAATCAGCTAATACTGACTGCTGACATTCAAACTGTTTACAGTGCAAGAGATCTGCACATAATGGCCAGTGCTCAAAAATACTCTGAGTTGGAGTTACCATCATTGACAGATCTGCACATAGAAACCTGGGGACACACACAGGGGGTTGGGCACTCAGCAAGACTCCACATACTAATTGGGATCAGCTAATTGAGATAAGCGATTACCATGAAGTGACCAACCAAACTGTACAGACTTGACTAGATGGCTCATGTCATGTTACACACACGTTCACCATCTATTTTCTTTGTTTTTTTTTTTTATTATTATTTTTCAAGCACTTTTTTCCATTTCAATGTAATTTCTGTTAATAACGTTACATCTATTTCTTATTTGAGATTTTTATATTATGTATTTAAATGTGATTTTGTTCCTTGTGTTTTGTGTGTAGAACTCCCAAGAAGCGGGGCCATCTCTAACAGTTATCTGAAGGACCGCCCTCTACTTTTATATGCACCTGGGGAGCTGCTCCTTCATTGGTTCATTGAAATGGCAGAGTGCAGTTGTTTCTTTTTGTGAGTTCCGTTTGGACGTATTCTGATTTTTTGGATTTTTGCTTCTGTTTTTGTGGACATTTGCAGTATATTTGGATTTGGACTCTTTCCAGGTAACTCTCTTTCTTTTTCCTTTGTTATTTTTATTCTCTTTTTTTGCCATTTTTTGTTCTTCTTTAGTTTAAGTTAAATAAACTCTTCCTAATGATTAATAACACACTACTTGGTCTCTTATTCTGCGTGTCTATTGTTCTCTAGGAAGTTTTTTTTTTTTTTTTTTACATAATGTTTGTGTGAAATTTCCCCTTAACAACTTTCCCACTGTGTCCCCGTGTTCTTGATGAACTAATTTTAAAGTCACCGTCTTGATCCACTGGACTAATTCCCTTCATAATTCTAAACACTTCAGTCAGGTCTCCTCTTAATCTCCTTAAGACTCGGCTGCTACTGTCATTCCTCTTTGTTCATCCACTGTAGCCCCGAATCAGCCTAGTCACTCTCCTCTGGACCTTTTCTAGTGCTGCTATGTTCTTTTTGCACCCAGGACTCCAGATGAGGCCTCACCAGTGTGTTATAAAGCTTGAGCAGAACCTCCTGTGACTTGTACTCCACACATCATGGCGCTATATAACCTGGCATTCTTGTTAGCCTTCTTAATGGCTTCTGAACACTGTCTGGGATTTGGTGGCATAGAGTCCACTAAGACACCTAAATCTTTCTCATATGGTGGACTCTCAGAGCCCCCATTGTGTTTTCCAACCTCACATTTTCACTTCCTTCATGTTATTGTTTACATTTATTGACGTTAAAGTTCATCTGCCACAAATCTACTCAAGCCTGTCTGCTGTCCAAGTCCCTCTGTGATGATTTAACGGATTCCAAATTATCTGCCAGTCCACCTATCTCGGTATCATATGCAGACTTATTCAGCTTGTTACTTATATTCCTATCTAAATCATTTCTATATATTAAAAACAGCAGCGGCCCCCACACTGCCCCCTGCTGGACGCCACTCTTAACATCAGCCAATTCTGATTTGGTTCCTCACAACCTCATCACCCTCTGCTTCCGGTGTCTGAGCCAATTCTGTACCCACCACATCCTGAACTGCCACTTCTTTTAGTTTGATGCCCACTCTCTCATGTGGCACCTCATCAAATGCTTTCTGAAAGTCCAGATAAATAATATCATAAGCTCCACTTTGATCAGATCATTTAGTCAAACATGGCCTCTCTCTTCTGTACCCATGCTGACTGTTCAGTAAAACTCCTGTCCTTAATAATTTCTTCCATTAATTTTCCTGTGATGCATGTTAAGCTTACTGGCCTATAGTGGTTTGGATCTGCCCGCTCACTCTTTTTATATAACAAGATAATATTTGCCATTTTCCAGTCCTTCAGAATCTCCCCAGTGTGCAGTGACTTCCTAAAAATATGCGCCAATGGTTTATATCTGTACTGACTTTCAATGATATTATCATTGTACAGGTACAACGAAATGTAGTTTCCGCGTACCCTTAGGGGTCAGAGGGCAGGGTCAGCTATTTTATTACATTTTTTTTAAAATTTTATTTATTAATTTTATTGTAATCATTCCATACAAATAGATCAATTTATAACAAAAAAAATATTGAAGACAAATCAAACCCCACCCCTGAGAAGAAGAGCTTAGCCAAAGGAGAATTGCTTAGGGCTTTTTAATAAGGCAACAATAAACAAAAGAAAGGAAGAAATATATATAGGTAAATGAAAAATGGAGAAGGGAATTAAATGCGGTAATAGTTATGTCTCTTATTCTAAAATAATATTGATCAGATCCTGCCAGGTTTTGAAAAAATTCTGTACAGATCCGCTAACTGAAAATTTGATTTTTTCCAATTTCAAAGAATATAAAACATTGGTTTCCCACTGACTTACCAGAGGAGAGTTAGGATTCTTCCAATTTAACAAAATAAGTCTGCGTGCCAAAAGTTTTGTGAATGCAATCACCGTTTGCTTGTCCTTCTCCACTTCAAGTCCGTCTGGAAGAACACCAAACACAGCTGTTAATGGGTTAGGAGGGACTGTGACCCCCAAGGCTGTCTTAAAGGCATTTAAAAATTTTGGTCCAAAATGATGTTAGTTTGGTGCAGACCCAAAACATGTGACCCAATGAGGCAGGAGCTTGGTGGCAGCGTTCGCAGGTTGGATCTTGCCCTGGAAACATTTTGGACAGTTTTAAGCGAGACAGAAGGGTCAGCTATTTTAAAGCACCCCTGGAGCAAGTGCAGGTTAAAGACTTTGCTCAACGGCCCAACGGAGTAGTATCCCTTCTGGCAGTAGCATGATTCAAACCGGTAACCTTCTGGATACTGGCGTAGATCCTTAGTTCCTGCATAATGATTTTTCTACCCCTTTTCATTTGATTCAGAGGTTTTGTGGGATATCCTCTCCCTTGAAGGGGATTTTTCTGCATTTTGAAGACTTAAAGGTATTTTTTAAATTATAATAGTTTGAGCGGGCGGCACGGTGGTGCAGTGGGTAGCGTTGCTGCCTTGCAGTTAGGAGACCCAGGTTCGCCTTCCGGGTCCTCCATGTGTGGAGTTTGCTTGTTCTCCCCGTGTCTGTGTGGGTTTCCTCCGGGTACTCCAGTTTCCTCCCACAGTCCAAAGACATGCAGGTTAGGTGCATTGCCACTAGTGTGTGCGTGGTGTGTGGGTGTGTTTGTGTGCGTGCTCTGCGGTGGGCTTTCGCCCTGCCCGGGGTTTGTTTCCTGCCTTGCGCCCTGTGTTGGCTGGGATTGGCTCCAGCAGACCCCCGTGACCCTGTAGTTAGGATATAGCGGGTTGGATAATGGATGGATGGATAATAGTTTGAACCCTCTTTTAAGTTTGTGTAGGCCAAAGTGTTTGAGAGAGAGTTTGGTGTCAGGCTTCCTGGGATGAGGCCTAGTCAGTGAAGGTCCTGGCCTAGTTTTTGGGTCTTTCTCGAAGCCTTACCCTACTGGTCAAATGTTTTAGAACACCTCAGTTTTTCAAATGCAATGAATGACCTAAAATGGTGAAAAGGTAAGCAGTAACATGCCAGGGGGTTAAATTTAAAGTTTAGGTTAGCAAAAACATAAAAAATGGAAATTTCACAATATTGAAAATGGGCCCTCTTCAGGGCAACTAACAGGTAGGTTACACCCTACACATGTTCTTCAGCAGTTAAAGTAAATGACACCTTGCAAGGTGAAGCCAACAATTTGCACAGGAGTCCCAACCTCTGTTGATTACTTTAAAACCTTCTGTCTGTCGTAAAGTAGAGTTGGAACAGACCGTGTTACACCATCATCTGAAGTGTTATAGACGATGTCCAAACATTATGCTTACCAGTCAAAAGTTTCGGAACACTTCAGTCTTTCTCCGATAACTTTCTTCCTGAGATGGAGAGATCCCCCAGAATTCGACCTGAAGGGTGACATCACTTAGGTACCTCCC
The DNA here is from genome assembly GCF_900747795.2 of Erpetoichthys calabaricus. Taxonomy (NCBI): domain Eukaryota; kingdom Metazoa; phylum Chordata; class Cladistia; order Polypteriformes; family Polypteridae; genus Erpetoichthys; species Erpetoichthys calabaricus. The sequence continues at coordinate 21,153,477 of NC_041398.2, read as the reverse complement.
TCAACCAAAGGATTTGGATACGTCAATGGCAATAGGGAGATGGCACCCACTTCCCAGAATGGAGGACTATAAAATGCTCCATGACAAGACAGCAAAATCTAGTAAAGGCAACCAGGAGTGGACCAAGATCTTTTAATGTTCTATTAGGGGACACCTACAACTTGCACTTACAGCAAGTTCAAATAATAGGCCGTCTGCTCAGGATACATCAGTACTAATGAGGAGTGTGCTGTCCTTGGCCTCTAAGGAGCTTCTTCTTGAACCTGCCCAGTGGCCAGATGACATGGCTCCTTTTATTGACTCCTAAACCTTGAATTGGAGCCTGCCAACTCCTTTTGGCTACAAGTTGCTTTGGCACACTTCCTGTCCTTGGAAACTGTTTTTTGTCCAGCAAATCTGTATACTGAAGTTCGGTCAGGATCATCCGCAAGCAACGTTCTTTGTCTGGAAGGCTGAGGTTTAAATTCAGATCGTATCCCAGGATCCTGGCTTGGCCATACTTGTTTTGTTCTCCATTCCTTACCTGCAAAATACAGAGGTTCTCTAGTTCCTTTCGCCGGGCCTGAAGGCTGGCAACCTCCTGGTCCATCCTACTTTTCCCAAAACTCTCCACCCTTTGCCAGAAGGTTTTATTGAAATGTTGGTATAAGTACCAGTCCATAGCATTCCACTGCTTTACTTGATCTTCCTGTGCTCGGGATAGGTGCTTTCGAGCAACAGTACTGCGGGAATTGAGCCTGAACGTGATCATGTCATCCAGAGACCAACAGAGAGCATCCCGGAGGAGGACCATTGACTGATCAAAGTAGTCCGCTAGAAGGATGAGACTAAAAGATTGCTGGATTTCTGCCACCCCAATCTGGGCCTCCTGGAGTGAGAAGTTAGCATTGTGGTCAAAGCCAAAGTCAAACCAAAGCAGGTTTCGAGCCAAGTAGCTATTCTGTAGCTTTGGTTGGTAGTACTTCCAGGGATTGGCAATAAAGTTTACAAAGCTGGCAGAACGATGGAAGGACGGTACCAGAAATGTATTGTAGGTGTAGGAGGACTCCGCCAGTGTGACTGGGTTGCGCAGAATGGTAAAGTAGAAGGTGTCTGCTGGCATCACTTTCTGAACCTGTAAGAGACAAGAGACATGTGGCAGTCGCCGAGGTCAGTGGGAGGTGAACACTTCCATAGCCTGGAGGTCTGCATACAGAAGGGTGAATCTCGTGACATTGTTTAGCTTAGCAGGTTTTCAGCTCTGGGAGGAACCCCATAAGTTCATGGAGAAGAACTCCACAAAATCATGAGAGCAGGGAACACTGACATCCACTGTGCCACTCAGCTACTTTGGGGAAAATACATTTTATGTTTAGCTGTAGCCACCCACAAACACACACACACACATGTCCAAAATCCAAACTGCTTTTATGATGCTTTTGTGTGGGGATGTTGGATGACCCCTGTCGATATAAAATGTCCCACTTTGGCGAAGTGCATTTAGGACTGAAGCCCGGAAGCACTTCTGTTTGCAAAGATTTGTGGGCCTCTGGAACAAAATAGCGAGACGTGAAGTTGAAGCAGAAACCTTGAGAAACCTTTAAAAGGTGTCTGGATGAGATGTTGGGACTACTTAGCTATTAGCTGACAAATGAGCATGATGGACTGAACGGTCTCTCCTCTTCTTGGTCAGATTTCTTATGTTCTTAATGACAGTAAGTTGTGTGCTCTCTAAATGCTTAGTAGGGTATGGAAATGGAAGAATGAAAGACTGGGAGTGGAAGGAGAAGAATCAGGGGTTCACTAGTTAGGGAAAGTCATTTGGGTGATAAAGTGTTACAGTGGATTGTTTTTAAATAAAAAAAAAAAAAAGCCGGACATCAACAGTAAAATGTGTCCTTTTAATAAAGCCAGTGGTGGGGACTGCTTAGCTATTAGCTGGAAAAAATGTTTGTGTGTGTGTATATATATATATATATATATATATATATATATATATATATAAAGGAGAGTTGGGATCCGTGTGGCTGTGATTATGGAGGGACGGAGAGTTAAGGTAGGTGTTGGAGTCACGTGATCATCTCCCCTCCCATTCACTTCATTTCGCTCTGAGCTGAGCTCCGCAGCTGACGCCGTCTTGCCGTTCTTTTTCCATAGTGTTTGGTCCTTTCTCCTTTACTGTTTAGTAGACGCGGTGCTTACTAAATAGTATTTTTTCCTTTAGTGTTTCTACTTAGTGTTTAGTAGATGCGCTGTGCGAAAGGAGAGTTGGGATCCATGTCACTATGTTTGTGGAGGGATGGAGAGTTAAGGCAGGTGGGGGAGTCACGTGATCATCTCCCCTCCCATTCACCTGATTTCATTCACTTCATTTCGCTCCGAGCTGAGCTCCACAGCTGATGCGGTTAGTCCTTTCTCCTTTACTGATTTACTGTTTAGTAGACGCGGTACTTACTGAATAGTATTTTTTCCTTTAGTGTTTCTTAGTGTTTAGTAGATGCGGTGTGCCGGTGTTCCCGGCGGTGTTGCGGTTTAGTGTTACTTTCTACTTCGTTTTTGTACTTTAGTGTTTAATCTATATCTATAAAGGAGAGTTGGCATCCGTGTGGCTGTGTTTGTGTGTTTGTGGAGGGACGGAGAGTTAAGGTAGGTGTTGGAGTCACGTGATCATCTCCCCTCCCATTCACTTCATTTCGCTCCGAGCTGAGCTCCGCAATTGACGCGGTCTTGTCGTTCTTTTTCCATAGTGTTTGGTCCTTTCTCCTTTACTGTTTAGTAGACGCGGTGCTTACTAAATAGTATTTTTTCCTTTAGTGTTTCTACTTAGTGTTTAGTAGATGCGGTGTGCGAAAGGAGAGTTGGCATCCGTGTGGCTGTGTTTGTCTGTTTGCGGAGGGACGGAGAGTTAAGGCAGGTGTTGGAGTCACGTGATCATCTCCCCTCCCATTCACTTCATTTCACTCCGAGCTGACGCGGTTAGTCCTTTCTCTTTTACTGATTTACTGTTTAGTAGACGCGGTACTTACTGAATAGTATTTTTTCCTTTAGTGTTTCTTAGTGTTTAGTAGACGCGGTGTGCCGGTGCTACCGGTGGTGTTGCGGTTTAGTGTTACTTTCTACTTCGTTTTTGTACTTTAGTGTTTAATAATAAATAATAATAATAATTCATTACATTTATATAGCGCTTTTCTCAGTACTCAAAGCGCTAAAAAAGTGAGTGATACTTAGTTGATAGCAGTGTAGAAGCAGCACAGCACAACGCAGCCGGTAGGACAGGCGGGTGTGGTAGCGTAGGTGAGCAGTGATAGCAAGCAGCAGGAGGAGGAAGTAGGATTTGGATGTTCCAATACACAGCTATAAACAGTAACGCTTGGTAATTTCAGGCGTGAGCGTCCCGGAGCCATAAGCCAGGTTAGTATGAACATCAGATCAGTTCCCGTCGTAGAGTACTGTAAGATGAAATGGGAGCAGATCAGCATGCTTTGTTTCCTTACAAACCTCCCATAGTTTATGAAGACGCACAGCAACAATTAAATCATACAGATTCTGGTGTTTTCGCAATTGCATTTGCTGTGTGTATTTCTTTAGGTATTGACCCAAGTGATCAAGTTTTTACTATTTCTTCAATGCGAAATTACTTACAAATAATTTTTGTTACTCAACAATTGCTTCCATTCCCTGTTGAAAGTAGCCAACGGGCGACACCAGTTTCAACTATTCAGTGCGTTCAAAGACCTGTACGAAGTACGGCGACTAACACAGTCACTCATAAAAGGGGAGATGACTCGGTGCAGGAAATGGGGATTGAAACTACCTTGGAGGACATGCAATCAACGAGGCGATTAAACGGATCTCAAGAGACGTCTTCTAGGTTGGAAAAAAAGCGCTTGGCTGCCAAAACAATATATATATACATAAATATATACATCTATATAAATAAAAATGTAAATGTTCGTTTGTTCAAAACCTTTAATCTCCGAAAGTTCTTCACCGATTGCTTTGAAATTTTGACACAACGTTGCATTCGAATACGCGCGTGTTTTTATATACATATTATATAGATGTCACACCTGTGACAGGTAAAAACATGCTTTTTTTGATAACACAGCGCCATCTGTTGGACGTATAAGCAACACACGCCATACTAAATATTTTACGATTCTATTTCAATGTTTCGATCAAATACATTTGTAAGTACAGTGGACCCTTGACTTACGAACTCAATTCGTTCGCGAGGGCTGGTTGTAACTCAAGTTGGTTGTAAGTCAAGACTGTTTTTCCCATAAGAAATAATGGAAATACTCATAATGCGTTCCGAACCTCCCACTGCAACACTTACTTAACCTTTTCATAATAAAAAAAGGGTTGTATAATGTGCATAATTTACCAAAACACCAATAATTTGTCTAATGTACTAACCAAAAAGTAATAAAAAGTGCCTAGCCTACCAGAAACAACAATTTCATACTGTACTCACCATTTAATTTGACATCTTTGGGCTGCAGGAAGGGAGGAGGATGATAATGAAACTGAAGGCTTTTTAAAGGCTTTCTTTAACTTGCGCTCAGGCATTTGCAATCATTTCAATAGCTTCTTTTGCGTTAATTTTAATCTCTTCCTGCCTACAAGTTATTCTGACAAGATTTCTCAGCATTTCCTTGCGATGATACAAGGAACTGTTTCTGAACTCTTCTGAGACAATAACCCCCCCCCCCCCCCCCCGCCCCCCTAACCCTCTCCACTCAATGGGAACGACATGCTGAAGTGCGTCCTGAAGCGCGATTGCCGTGACTGTGGAAGCTTACTTGTCCATTGCCGGGGAGGGATATCACATGCATATCACCCATCGATATCTTTTCTGTTTGCTTTGGCTGAGAGACTCAGCACAGCTTTAAGCAGGCTGTTGCCCCAGCAACAGATAAACAATCTTCCATACGGAGTTTGGACTTTGGCATGTCTTCTAGTTGGGGGAGGTCCCAAGAGAGTTTACAAACCTGACATTTTATTGAATGAGTGCCGCATTAATAGGAATGTTTCTGTTTGTTTACAATCGCGCGAGCGGATACACGTGACTGCATTCAGGTCGTAACGCAAGATGTTGGTCGTAAATCAAAATAAAAATTTTGGTCGTAAATCAAGTTGTTCGCATGTCAAGCCGGTCGTATATCAAGGGTCGACTGTACGTGAATAAAGGCATCGACATGGCAGTTTTTGGCGTGCAACCAGAAAGAAGTGATAGGAATAGGGTCAAACATATCGATGAAATCGCACAGTATTAGGCTGGAAGATACATAAAGCAATAGTAGTGTGACGAGATCTCGCGAGATCAGATTTGTCTTGTGATCTGCGTCTGGTCTCGCGAGAACAATGACGATATCCTTGCGTTATTGGCATGATGGAGTGTGAGGGAGAAGTAAGGATAGAAGATGCGCCCGCGACATTTAAATCGTTGGTGTGGCAACATTTTGGATTCCTTGTGGAAATAAGAAACGGCGAAAAAATGACAGACAAGACAAAGACAATTTGCAAACACTGTAAGAAATTAATACCGTACACCTCTGCTAACACAAGCACTATGCAAAAGCATTTAGAAAACAACCACAGCTCGTTACTAAAAGCTGCGCCTGTGAAGAAAACGGAAAGCAATTCAGTTCGCATGAAAGGGCAAACAACCATAACAAATGCCTTTGCAGCTAAACTTCCACCATCCAATGCAAGAGCCACGGCAATAACAAGAGACATCGGCGTTTTCATTGCAGCCGATATGAGACCATTTTCTGTGGTGGAAAATCTGGGATTTCGGCGACTCATCCACACACTGGAACCAAAGTATGCCATCCCGTCACGCGCACATTTTACTCGCACGGTGGTCCCGACCCTCTACAGGGAGTGCAAGGTAAACGTTGTACATGCTATGAAAGAGGCAGAAACCATCGCCATAACTACTGACGGTTGGACTTCTAGGTGTACACAGAGCTATATCACAATTACAGCCCACATTATCAACAGTAATTGGGAAATGGTACATTTTGTACTGCAGACGCGCCCACTTTTTGAATCACACACAGGGGCAAACGTCGCTGAAGTTTTACAAGAAGCTGTCACACAGTGGGGTCTTAAAAAGCCAAACCATTGCATCGCTATTGTAACAGACAATGCGCGTAATATGGATGTGGCTGTGCGCAAGGCAGGATTTGAGCCGCACATCAAATGCTTCACGCACACAATAAATCTCGCTACACAGGCTGGCCTCGGTGTTGCGCGTGTCGCTCGTTTGCTCGGGCGGGTGAGACGTGTAACTGCTTTTTTTCACCGGAGTTCGACAGCTGCCGCGGTACTGACGTCTAAGCAGAAGCTGTTACAACTGCCACCGCACAAATTAATAATGGACGTCACCACGCGATGGAATTCATCATTGGATATGCTGGTTCGTTACCTGGAGCAGCAGGCTGCTATAGCAGCAGCGCTCACCAGCCCAGAAATAAGCCAAAATGCCCGAAACATTGACACACTGGATACCTGCGACATTGTCAATGCCGAATTTCTTGTGAAAAAATGTAGACATGCTTATATTCTTAAAAAAGAACATGACCATATCTTAGGCTGTTCTGTATAGGTCATTACCTCATTACCTAGGTCTTAGCTCTTTAACCATGCTTAAGAAAATTGTGTTCATTGTTTTGCACTCTGAGTTTTAAGACAGCACTACTTTGATAGTTACACTAATTATGGTTAATTGCACGTAAAGGGATATTTGTGTTGTTTATTATTTATTTTTATTTATACTATTTAATTTTATGGTGGGGTAGCGCTGCTGCCTCGCAGTTGGGTGATCTGGGGACCTGGGTTCGCTTCCCGGGTCCTCCCTGTGTGGAGTTTGCATGTTCTCCCCGTGTCTGCGTGGGTTTCCTCCCACAGTCCAAAGACATGCAGGTTAGGTGGATTGGCGATTCTAAATTGTCCCTAGTGTGTGCTTGGGGTGTGTGTGTGTGTGTGTGTGTCCTGCGGTGGGTTGGCACCCTGCCCGGGACTGGTTCCTGCCTTGTGCCCTGTGTTGGCTGGAATTGGCTCCAGCAGACCCTCGTGACCCTGTGTTCGGATTCAGCGGATGGATGGATGGAATTTTATTGTGCAATTAATTGCCTGTCAGTTTGTGGCAAAATATTTTGCAGTGTTTACATGTTATTACTACATATCATTCATCAAAATAGAAGTTTTATTTCATAAAGTTGATTTCAAAATGGACATGCATTTTTTGCATTTTGTGTTTTTCAGTTAAATAAAAGGCTATTTTTGCTATATATTTAAACATTGAGGATTTCTTTAAAAAAAATGTGTAAAAGTCTCGTCTCGTTCTCGTGAACCCAGTCTCGTGTCTCGTCTCGTGGGAAAAGCGTCTCGTCACACCCCTAATAAGCAGCAATGAAGCTGTATGGCGAATTCTTTCATTTCCCATACATGAACGAAGTCCAGATGTTGTTCACTTAGCAGTACATCTAGAAAATGGACAACGCATTTATTTCACAGCTGCAAATGTGCAACAAATCGCCCTGAATCCACCGACTACAACGTTAACTGCTTTCTTTACGTTATGTCAAAATGACGTGTTTGCGAAAACACTGCTGTATTCGGAAGTGCCTACGTATTACACATGGAATGCGAGTAGAAAATCATTTGAACAACGCAAACGAGGAGAGCGAGTCGAAGGACAACCTGGCATATTCAAAGAAACTACGATAGGCAGACTGTACACCGTGCATCCCAATCAAGATGAATGCTTCTTTGTTCACATGCTGTTGGTAAATGTGCCCGGTCCAAAATTGGTACATTTTCCCTCAGTTTATTATTTTAAAGCAGTACTTCACCGCTGCGAAGCGCGGGTATTTTGCTAGTATATATATATATATATATATATATATATATATAATATAATTTGGGAGGCAGCTAAAGGGCTTGAGTGAGGGCAGTTCCGAGGCATACCAGGATGTGGCAGACTGCACCGACTCTTTTTCTCCCTTCTCTGTACACCATTCACGGGAGTTTCCACCTGTGTCTCTTGACGTCACTTCCGGGACCGAGCCAATGGAATATATATATAAATATACACTATATATACTGAGCCAATGGAAGGAGACCTTGCCGGCTCCGGCCCCTGTGATGTCACGTCCGGGCTCGAACCAATGACTGAAGACGATGAGCCCGATCCTTATGATCTCACTTCCTGTCTCCCCCTTTAGAAGCCTGCACCTTTTCCCTATTCCCTCAGTCTTGTTTTGGACTCGGTTGTATGCACATCAGTGCTGTATAATTTAAGAAAGCAACTTTGCAGCCAGGATACCAAATTATACGGGTGGCTGCCCCAAACCTTTATATGACTCTGTCTCGAGTTTGTGACATTGGCGTAGTCGGCATGATGGAGAAGTCCCAGAAGAGAAGGGGACAGGACCTGCAATGCACCCATGTGGGAGCGTACCGGGTGCCGAGTGTTCAGACGGGGAGGGTGTCCCGTGGTTCGGCGAGACCTGGTGAGAGCTCCGCTCCCGGCACACCTAACTAGGCAACCTGGAGAGGCCTGGGAGTGTGCGGGATGGGCTTACAGAATTGGGCTACCCCGGCGGGGGAAGGCAAATGGGGCTTATTATGTTCTCTCGGAGGAGAGTGTCCGCCCCCCTGTGAGACCAGATCCCCGATTTCCACCTAGGGGTGCCCCAGACTGGCAGGTGAGTAAGGTAAAAACCTAGAGGTTGGACCCAGAGCGGCCGATCCTGAAACAAGCCTGGTCCTTATGGGCAAAGGTAGGGCAGTGGCTACGGCCAAATGAAAATAAGCCCTCCCAGGTAATAGAGCAGGTAGTATGCTATCTGCTCCTAAAAGAGGTTCCCCGTGGTTCACCCAGCTGGTCTGGGGTAAGCAGTTTAAGAACTCGGCAGAGCTCATAGAGCTTCTGGAGACACAAAGGACGGCCTCACAATCTGAGGGAGCAGAACCGTCCCTTTGTCAGACTCCGTCGGAGTACGTCCCAAGACCTAGAAGCCCCCCCCCCCCCCCCCACACCTCGTACAACCCAGAGCTTGTATCGGTGTCCACAGAGCCGCGGGTGCCCAAGCCGCTTGGACGCACAGAGGAATGCAGGTGGAGGGCGAGGAAGGGTTGGTGTGCTCTGGCTAATGGGTTGGCGGTCCCACATACTGCCGTGGTGATCGTCATTGGACACAAGACCACAGCCTTATTCGATTCCGGTAGCAACATTTCCATTGTTGCCCGCTGGTTTGTGCTGCCGCGACAGTGGTTGAAGATTAAGACCAGTATAACCTGTGTCCACTGAGAAATCCGTTGGTACAGCTCCGCCGGTTGTGTCATCAGTTATGGGGGATCGGTACAAAAACTAGCCGTGGCCGTCCTTCCAAAACTCCCGCACCCGGTGATACTAGGGTGGGACTGGTCTAATATTAAAAATGGTGGGAAACATAGCACTCCTGGGGTTAACTTGGGCCTAGTTATGGACGGGGATGAGCCATCTCAAGCTGCCTCCATGCCGTGTAATCAGCCAGCAGAGAGAGACGAAGCAGCCGCCCCGAGTGACGTGGCAACTCCCGGACCGTCGCATGCCGAGACGTCATCCACCAGCACCCCACGGCGGAACGGGAGGAAACCACACCCCTTGAGGTCGGCACTGACCCTCTCTCCCTTTTGCAGTTTCAATTTACAGAGACGCCAGCTTCATTTAAAAAGGGAGCAGTGGAGTGACGATTCCCTGAAGTCTGCCAAAAATGCAGTGGTCCTTGTCAATGGCCAGCATACTAACCAGTCGATGCCACAGGGTCCTCACTTTATGTTGGAAAATGACCTTCTTTATCGCGTAGCTGAGCATGATGGGCAGGAGAGAAGGCTACTGCTAATCCCGCGAACCATCCGGCGGCAGGTCTGTGAGTTAGCACACGCCCAGCTCCTAGGTGGCCATCTGGGCACCGAGAAAACCCTGGAGCGGATCAAGCTCCGTTTCTACTGGCTGGGAATCAATGAGGAGGTTCGTCGCTTTTACACTTGCTGCCCGGAGTGTCAATTGCGACAAATTCCTAGAAAGGACCGTGCTCCTCTCGTTCCTATTCCCTTGATTGACATTCCTTTCCATAGAATTGGGGTCAATTTAGTCGGACCTCTAGAGCCCTCAGCCAGAGGACGCAAGTACATCCTGGTCCTTGTGGATTATGCTACCAAATACCCCGAAGCTGTTCCGTTGCGCTCAGCCACTTCTAAAGCCATCGCATGGGAATTACTAGGGGTCTTTGCGTGCGTGGGTATCCCCAAGGAAGTCTTGACGGACCAGGAGACACCTTTCACCTCGGAGACGTTCAAGGAGACTGCCAAGTTACTGAAAATAAAGCATTTAAAGACCGCGGTGTATCATCCTCAAACCAACGGTTTGGTAGAGAGATTCAATCAAACTCTCAAACAAATGCTGCGTAAGGTGGACAGCAAGGATGGAAGGAACTGGGATCAGCTCCTCCCCCTCGTCCTTTTTGCCTATCGGGAAGTCCCTCAAGCCTCCACGGGGTTCTCCCCTTTTGAATTACTGTATGGGCGACAGCCCCGGGGCATATTAGATATCCTAAAAGAAGGATGGGAAGAAGAGGCTCTTCCCTCTACAAACATACTGGAGTATTTCGCGCAATTACGCGATAGATTTGGAAAAATTCAGCCCCTCCTTGAAAGTTACATGGAAGAGGCCCAAGCAGCACAGGTCCGATATTACAACCGGGACATGTCTCTCCGGGAGTTCCTCCCGGGGGATCGTGTCATGGTCCTAGTGCCTACCTCCCACTCTAAGTTGCTTGCCCGTTGGCAAGGCCCCTACGAAGTTAAGGAGAGGAAGGGACTCGTTGACTATTTGGTGAGTCAACCCAATCGTCGGCCGAGGGAGTGGGTTTATCATGTGAATCTGCTGAAACCGTGGAAGGACAGGGATCCCGATCCCTCCTCCGGCCAGCCCCGCTCAATCTTTGCTCACACCCATAGCCTTAACATTCGGTGTGGATTTAAGTCCTAGACAACGGCAGGAGCTGGAAAACAGTTATCTGGTCTGTCCGGGAGGTAGTCAGTGAGAACCCTGGAAGGATCTCTCTGGATGAGCACGACATTGTGACAGAGCCCGGGGTTTTTGTCCGAGAATGCCCGTATCGTCTTCCCAAGGCAAAAAGGGCTGAAGTGGAGCTTGAGATCAAGCGCATGCTGGAACTAGGTGTGATTGAGGAAAGTCATAGACCCTGGTCCAGTCCCATTGTGTTGGTTGGTAAGCCTGACGGGAGCTGGAGGTTCTGCAATGACTTCCGTCGGCTTAATCAAGTCTCCCAATTCGATGCCTACCCAATGCCACGAGTGGACGACCTCCTCGAGAGGCTTGGGCAGACTCAATATTTGACTACACTGGACATGACAAAGGGGTACTGGCAGGTTCCTTTAACGGACTCCGCGAAGGTTAAAACCGCGTTTAGCACCCCTAGCGGACACTGGCAGTATCGTGTCCTTCCATTTGGGTTACACGGGGCCCCAGCAACCTTCCAGCGTCTGGTGGACAAAGTGCTCCGGCCTCATAACTCATACAGTGCTGCCTATCTAGATGATGTGGTCATCTATTCCAGCACATGGAGGGAACACCTACAGCATGTCCAAGCGGTATTGCGGACACTTGGTGAGGCCGGGCTCCAGATCAATCCCAAGAAATGCTTCTTTGGATTGAGCAAGGCTAAATATTTAGGCTACCTGGTGGGTTGGGGTACCTCCCACTCTAAGTTGCTTGCCCGTTGGCAAGGCCCCTACGAAGTTAAGCAGAGGAAGGGACTCGTTGACTATTTGGTGAGTCAACCCAATCGTCGGCCGAGGGAGTGGGTTTATCATGTGAATCTGCTGAAACCGTGGAAGGACAGGGATCCCGATCCCTCCTCCGGCCACAGTGCTCCAAAGTAGATGCCATTTCGAAATGGCCCCGTCCGCGAACCAAGCGGCAGGTCCAAGCCTTTCTCGGGTTAGCGGGGTACTACCACCGGTTTGTGCCCCGGTGCTCGGAGAGAGCGGCGCCCTTGACTGATTTGACAAAGAAGAGGGCCCGAACATTGTGATATAGACTGAAAAGACAGGCGCTGCATGTAGTGACTTGAAGCAGGCCCTTACGTCTGCACCTATTTTGATGGCACCTAACTTTTCTTTGCCTTTCATCCTCCAGACGGACACTTCGGACACAGGCCTGGGGGCCGTGCTGAGCCAAAGCGTCGATGGTGTGGAGCACCCCATCATGTTCCTGAGCCGGAAACTGTTTGACCGGGAGACCAGATATGCAGCGGTGGAAAGGGAGGCTTTGGCGATTAAATGGGTGATTACTCAGCTTAGGTACTACTTGTTGGGCTGGGAATTCACCCTTGTCACGGACCATGCACATCTACAGTGGATGGCCCTGCACAAGGAGTCGAATCCGTGGGTCACCCGGTGGTTTCTTGACCTACAGCCGTACAAGTTTTCACTCGTTCATCGCCGGGGCTCTCTCCATGCCAACGCTGATGCTCTTTCTCGGGTTCACGACCTCTCGGGTTAGGGTCACCCGACTCAACGGGTCTGGGCTAAGGAGGGGGTGCCTTGTCACACACGTGCACATGGGAGGCAGCTAAAGGGCTTGAGTGACGGCAGTTCTGAGGCATGCCGGGAGGTGGCAGAGTGCACTGACTCTTTTTCTCCCTTTCCTGTAGACCATTCACGGGAGATTCCACCTGGCTGTCTTGACGTCACTTCCGGGACCGAGCCAATGGAAGGAGACCTTGTCGGCTCCAGCCCCTGTGATGTCACGTCCGGGCTCAAACCAATGACTGAAAAACATTAGCTTGACCCCTATGATCTCACTTCCTGTCTCCCCCTTTAGAAGCCTGCACCTTTTCCCTATTCCCTCACTCTTGTTTTGGACTCGGTTGTATGCACATCAGTGCTGTATAATTTAAGAAAGCAACTTTGCAGCCAGGATACCAAATTATATGGGTGGCTGCCCCAAATCTTTATATGACTCTGTCTCGAGTTTGTGACAATATATATATATATAATATATATATATATACTAGCCATGCCCCGTGACTCCGCCAGCATAGAAGTGAAACAGGACAGTGAGGAGGGCCCTGCCTGGCTCCCTACTCCTGACGTCCCGATTTCCCCTCCCCTCAGCCCGCAACTTCTGTGTAAGATTAGTGAATAAATCGCTGCTGCAAGCAAACTATGATTCTTAGAGCGATGAGTGAAGTCGCAAAATCAACCAGAATGTTCAAGCAAATTATAGAAAAAAAAACCCGATCTAAATCTCTTAAGTAGTTCTTTCCTGAAAAGCGGACAGACATACAGACAGATGTTGGATTTTATATATATGTACATATATATATACACATATACACAAATACATACAGTACTGAGCAAAAGTTTTAGGCAGGTGTGACAAAATGCTGTAAACAAAGAATGCTTTCAGAAATACAAATAATGATTGTTTATTGTTATCAATTTACAAAATGCAAAGTGAGCGAACAAAAGACAAATCAAAATCAAATCAATATTTGGTGTTCCTACCTTTTGCCTTCAAACCAGCATCAATTCTTATAGGTCTACTTGCACAAAGTCAGGGATTTTGTAGGATTCTAGTCAGGTGTCTGATCAACCAATTCTACCAAACAGGAGCTAATGATCATCAATGTCACACGGAGGTTGAAACACAGTCATGAACTGAAACAGAAACAGCTGTGTAGGAGGCTTCAAACTGGGTGAGGAACAGCCAAACTCTGCTACCAAGGTGAGGTTGTGGAAGACAGTTTCATGTCATGGCAAGATTGAGCACAGCAACAAGACACAAGGTAGTTCTACTGCATCAGCAAGGTCTCTCCCAGACAAAGATTTCAAAGCAGACTGGGGTTTCAAGATGTGCTGTTCAAGCTCTTTTGAAGAAGCACAAAGAGACGGGCAACGTTGAGGATCGTAGACGCAGTGGTCGGCCATGGAAACTTAGTGCAGCAGATGAAAGACACATCAAGCTTATTACCCTTCGAAATCGGAAGATGTCCAGCAGTGCCATCAGCTCAGAACTGGCAGAAACCAGTGGGACCCAGGTACGCCCATCTACTGTCCAGAGAAGTCAGGCCAGAAGTGGTCTTCATGGAAAAGTTGCAACCTCCGACGTGGAAACAAGGCCAAGCGACTCAAGTATGCACGAAAACATAGGAACTGGGGGGCAGAAAAATGGCAGCAGGTGCTCTGGACTGACGAGTCAAAATTTGAAATATTTGGCTGTAGCAGAAGGCAGTTTGTTCATCGAAGGGCTGGAGAGCGGTACAATAATGAGTGTCTGCAGGCAACAGTGAAGCATGGTGGAGGTTCTGTGAACGTTTGTGGCTGCATTTCTGCAAATGGAGTTGGAGATTTGGTCAGGATTAATGGTGTTCTCAATGCTGAGAAATACAGGCAGATACTTATCCATCATGCAATATCATCAGGGAGGCGTATGATTGGCCCCAAATTTATTCTGCAGCAGGACAATGACCCCAAACATACAGCCAAAGTCATTAAGAACTATCTTCAGCGTAAAGAAGAACAAGAAGTCCTGGAAGTGATGGTATGGCCCCACAGAGCCCTGATCTCAACATCATCAAGTGTGTCTGGGATTACATGAAGAGAGAGAAGGATGTGAGGAAGCCTACATCCACAGAAGATCTGGGGTTAGTTCTCCAAGATGTTTGGAACAACCTACCAGCCAAGTTCCTTCAAAAACTGTGTGCAAGTGTACCTAGAAGAATTGATGCTGTTTTGAAGGCAAAGGGTGGTCACACCAAATATTGATTTGATTTAGATTTCTCTTTTGTTCATTCACTGCATTTTGTGGATTGATGAAAATAAATGATTAACACTTCCATTTTTGAAAGCATTCTTTGTTTACAGCATTTTTTCACACCTGCCTAAAACTATTGCACAGTACTGTATATATACATATATAAGACTAGCTGTGTAAACCCGTGCTGTAAGAAGCCCGGGGTCCTAGAAACTATTGAAATCATCAGAAAAAATCTGAAACATAGAGATGTCAGGTAATTGAAAGGAACTTCTCTGGCCGTCTCTCTCTCCTAGGAGGATTTGTCTTGTTGACATGCTCGCCTCACTTGTGCATTAGCGGCAGGAGGAAAATTTTAAAGATATACCGTATTGCTGATGTGTTCACCTCGCTTCTGTATTATGTGAGTGACTTTATTTGGAGGTTTGTTTTGCTGACGTGCTGGCCTCACTTGTGTATCCTTACCCCAACTCCACCTCTCACTTCTGGGCTGGACAGACAGACACACACACTTCCACGTGTAGACGTTTATATATAAGATATCTATATCAGTGATGTGTGGCGAGGTTCATGACTGGTGAGGCACTGAGTTCTTCAGCATCAGATTTACAAATGCAGGAACCCGAAAGAGTAGCTTATTCACTATGCAGCTGGCAGCGAGCATGCACATGGACTACTGGTTATGTTTCATATCTCATCAGCATACTTTGAACACACACAGGTGAGGTACATATCTGGATAAGAAAGAATGTTACATTTATAGCGGCGAAAGAATGAGAGCGGAGAGAGCGCATTTACTCCTCACCCTCTACATGTTCTAAATTTGTCGTTGCAATTCCACAATTCATACTCATTCAATACAAATGAAAGTATGGGGTGGTGCACAAAAAACGGGTTTCAATTTTGACCTTAGTTGAATTTTTTTTTCAGTTTTTAATTTTCATACTCTAATCAGTTTCAATACAGACTGTTCAACAAAAGATGACAAGAAAAACGAAATAATATTTTATTGAAGGTCAAAATTTAGTTGTCTGTTGGTTGGAAGCAAACCTTTTCTCTCTGCCGTTGGTCTTCCGTTTTTTATCACTTACATGTTTTGACTGAAAGTAAGTTTTTAAGCTTAGATATATAATCTTCCATTTTGGCAGTCATTTGGAACAAAAAATGAAAATAAACGGCCCGCTGCAGTGCACTTGACTTTCTGATATCGCTAACTTATTGGCGCCTCAGCGTAGAAGAACAGCAGCAACGAGCACCTGTTTGGCTCACATGCACCCCCTTCAGGTCAGCACAGTACTGTCTGCTCACCTTGTGCCTTTTCACTGCGATTTTATGTCCGATCAGCGAGACTAAATCTGTTACACACATTCATTAAAGATATTAGCCAGACTGCGGACAGTCAGGGTGTATAATAAACGTGTTAGTAAACCTTAAATTGGCAACATACAGAGAGAGACAGCAACAGGCACGCGTCAATTGCACACATCACCCCAGCAGGGTGTGACGGAGAGCGCAGTCCGAGGTGAGGTGAGTCTCGTCGCTGCCACACCTCGCGTTTCTCCCATGTATTTGAACAGTAACTGTGCCAATTCAGTGATTTTGACTATAAAAATTATCACAGTTATTGGAATAATACAGAAAACAAATTTATAGCACAGACTGGTGAACGAGTTTATTTTATGTTATCATTATTAATTTTTGTACTTTTCATGATGACCTGCCTCCCCTGACTGCACGCCCCTTATATACAGGAATGTGTGTATGTATGTTCCTGCCTTGTGCCCTGTGTTGGCTGGGATTGGCTCCAGCAGACCCCCGTGACCCTGTGTTCGGATTCAGCGGGTTGGAAAATGGATGGATGGATAAAACTTTCCCAGCATGCTCCCACCCTCCATCATTTTTCATCCTTCCAAAGATCGGAGGGGACAGAAAGTGATTGCCATTCTTGGATTTGCGATTCTTTAGAGATGGATGTATGTGTGTGTGTATATATTATATATATATGGTTGAAAATAGTTTTACTGTCAAATAATGCAAAGAGTACGCGACACATGTTTCGCACTAATTCTGGGCTCATCAGGCGTACACACTAACTGCACCCCCTCTCGGAAATCGAATCTCGGACGTCAGCGCTAGAGGCGAAGCCCCTAATGTTGCACCACAGCGTGTGGTTTGTTCATTTGACAGCATGTAGATCGGGGGTAATTACATTCATGGCATTCATAGTCTGAATCACAATCTGATTGTATGGTTGGTTACCTTTCTATGATCTGCTTCTCGCAAACTGAAAGAGGGCACCGTGGCGGATGTTAGCCAACTTGCTGACCAACCACAAGCATTGTATGGGTGGTTACCTACCATGTAATCAGATTGTGATTCAGACTACGAATGCCATGAAAATATATATATATATATATATATATATATATATATATATATATATATATATATATATATATTTATATATATATATATATATATATATACAGTGGTGTGAAAAACTATTTGCCCCCTTCCTGATTTCTTATTCTTTTGCATGTTTGTCACACAAAATGTTTCTGATCATCAAACACATTTAACCATTAGTCAAATATAACACAAGTAAACACAAAATGCAGTTTGTAAATGGTGGTTTTTATTATTTAGGGAGAAAAGAAAATCCAAACCTACATGGCCCTGTGTGAAAAAGTAATTGCCCCCTGAACCTAATAACTGGTTGGGCCACCCTTAGCAGCAATAACTGCAATCAAGCGTTTGCGATAACTTGCAATGAGTCTTTTACAGCGCTCTGGAGGAATTTTGGCCCACTCATCTTTGCAAAATTGTTGTAATTCAGCTTTATTTGAGGGTTTTCTAACATGAACCGCCTTTTTAAGGTCATGCCATAGCATCTCAATTGGATTCAGGTCAGGACTTTGACTAGGCCACTCCAAAGTCTTCATTTTGTTTTTATTCAGCCATTCAGAGGTGGATTTGCTGGTGTGTTTTGGGTCATTGTCCTGTTGCAGCACCCAAGATCGCTTCAGCTTGAGTTGACGAACAGATGGCCGGACATTCTCCTTAAGGATTTTTTGGTAGACAGTAGAATTCATGGTTCCATCTATCACAGCAAGCCTTCCAGGTCCAGAAGCAGCAAAACAACCCCAGACCATCACACTACCACCACCATATTTTACTGTTGGTATGATGTTCTTTTTCTGAAATGCTGTGTTCCTTTTACGCCAGATGTAACGGGACATTTGCCTTCTAAAAAGTTCAACTTTTGACTCATCAGTCCACAAGGTATTTTCCCAAAAGTCTTGGCAATCATTGAGATGTTTCTTAGCAAAATTGAGACGAGCCCTAATGTTCTTTTTGCTTAACAGTCTGTTTGCGTCTTGGAAATCTGCCATGCAGGCCGTTTTTGCCCAGTCTCTTTCTTATGGTGGAGTCGTGAACACTGACCTTAATTGAGGCAAGTGAGGCCTGCAGTTCTTTAGACGTTGTCCTGGGGTCTTTTGTGACCTCTCGGATGAGTCGTCTCTGCGCTCTTGGGGTATTTTGGTCGGCCGGCCACTCCTGGGAAGGTTCACCACTGTTCCATGTTTTTGCCATTTGTGGATAATGGCTCTCACTGTGGTTCACTGGAGTCCCAAAGCTTTAGAAATGGCTTTATAACCTTTACCAGACTGATAGATCTCAATTACTTCTGTTCTCATTTGTTCCTGAATTTCTTTGGATCTTGGCATGATGTCTAGCTTTTGAGGTGCTTTTGGTCTACTTCTCTGTGTCAGGCAGCTCCTATTTAAGTGATTTCTTGATTGAAACAGGTGTGGCAGTAATCAGGCCTGGGGGTGGCTACGGAAATTGAACTCAGGTGTGATACACCACAGTTAGGTTATTTTTTAACAAGGGGGCAATTACTTTTTCACACAGGGCCATGTAGGTTTGGATTTTTTTTCTCCCTAAATAATAAAAATCATCATTTAAAAACTGCATTTTGTGTTTACTTGTGTTATATTTGACTAATGGTTAAATATGTTTGATGATCAGAAACATTTTGTGTGACAAACATGCAAAAGAATAAGAAATCAGGAAGGGGGCAAATAGTTTTTCACACCACTGTATATATATATATATATATATATATATATATATATATATATATATATATATATAATATATTGTAAAAGGCGCTATATATGTGCCCGACCCGACACAGACTGACGCGGAAGCATGTGTAAAATCAACAAAAGATTTTTTTCTTCAGCTGAGGTCCACGCCTTCCCCTTGTCCCTCAGCCCTAACACAGTCCCAAAGCCCACCAAATACTACAGTAAGGCACACACTCTTCTTCCTCCTCCACTCCTCTCAGGCAACCTCGTCCTCCTCCTCCTCCCGACTCTGGCTCCCGAGTGGTGGCCGCTGACTACTTTTATTAAGCACCTG
Organism: Erpetoichthys calabaricus; assembly: GCF_900747795.2. NCBI lineage: Eukaryota > Metazoa > Chordata > Cladistia > Polypteriformes > Polypteridae > Erpetoichthys > Erpetoichthys calabaricus. Next base: position 21,134,228 of record NC_041398.2, on the reverse strand, counting down.
GAAATGCTCCAGGTGCTTGATTGCTGAATCCCGGCAGCACTTCTGGGTGTGGTGAAAATACTGCCCACAAGGGCCTAACAGTTCATGCTGCAGCACCCCCTGGCGGCGCCTGCGGAACCCAACAGAGCTGCACCAAACTCCAACTCCCATGCAGCTCTGCAGGAGTCCGAGGCACCGCTGCAACACAGGGAGGCTGCCATCTAATGTCCAGGTGGAAGTTTTGGGTCTCCCATGCTTGCTCCCCTGGAACATATGCTGAAGGGGCATCCCGGCCATCCGCCACATATTATATACATACACACACACACACTTGAATGGTTTAAAGTGCTAGAGTATAACAGGGTGTGTATGCTTCATTCCTACTGTACTTTTGTGGTTAGGGTCTGTGTGTGTGTGTGTGTGTGTTAATGTTAAGGAGCGACAGTAGACCAACCCGATAACCCCTGAAGAAAACAGGTAAAGGGTAAGTAGAGGGAAATATCACGGTAATACAAGAGGTCACAATACTGAAAGGACGTTGAAACACACAGGTCCACAGAACTTATGGAGAGTGACTGACATGGTGTTTTATTCTCTTGTTCCTTAAGAAGTTTATCAGAAGACAAAGTTGCAAGCAGATGAATGTGTAATTAGTGCATGAACGGTCTAAAAACGCAAACCCATGCACAAAAATCCCCATGAAAGCATGGGTTAACAGACATCTTTGCAATGACACAGGCGTGAGCTGACCCTGTAGTGTTTCAAACCTGTAAGACCTCTGAGATCATCTGACGCCAACATTCGTGGTCTCTGGTTGAACGCTCGTTGTGCTTTTCGGCAGGTAAAAAGAATCGCAGGACTCCCAACCTTTCCCCACAGGCAGGTGCTCACACACATCATACCTCGAGTCGCCTGAACCTCATATGGTGGCACATGATGTTGTAGAGTCGTCCATTCTGCTGTGAGAAGCCCTTGATGCTGCGTGAACTGAAAAATTCAGGATAGCCAAACCGGTAATTAGTAGGCAGGGCAAAGGTCAAGTTGTGTTTGTCCCCAAATCGGCAGAGCAGGTTCAGGATGGTGCTGCTGGCGGTTTTGTGGGTTTTCAGGAACATCACGTTCGTTTTGGGTTGACAGGATCTGGGCGACTGCTTTTCATCTGACTTGTTCGTCTGTAGAGGTCGAACTTCTGAACCTTTCCACTGTGAGCTGAAAACAAAGGCAAGAAAATTAGAAAAATATTAGGAGGGGGGTCCATGAGTGGTAGGAGCAGAAAGAGAAGTCATCACAAAAGAGTAGAAACTGACTGGGGGAAGGCATCCACCACCTGTAGGTTCGCCAGTTCTTATCAACTGAAATGACACATGGGTTCCTTACAGGTCTAATTACCCCTAAACTACCAACCTGGAACTTTAATGGGCCTGATCAGAAATTCATACAACTCATAGTGCCCACTGTGGAGACCATCATCAAGGTCTCCCTTTCATCGAGGACATGTTCACAAAGTGCCAGCATCCATAAGCATTCTGCGGGATCCCTTCCTTCCCACTCCTACCATCTTCCATCTGGTTTGGGAACCAGCACTACCAGACTGAACAACAGCTTCATCACACTGGCAGGCAGGCTCTTGAACACAATGCCCCTGCGTAGGCTCTTATCTAAGTACTGTTCTGTTCTAGTCCATTGTACCTCTCGTCATCATTGTCAACCTGTACGGATGTGGTGTTCCTTTTTCTACATTGCCTTGTCATACAGTGTCATGCAAAAGTTTTGGCCCCCTTGCTTAAAATGTCTGTACCTGTGAATAGTTAAGTGAGCAGAAGATGAACTGATCACCAAAAGGCATTAAAGTTCAAGATGACACATTTCTTTTTAGCCTTTTATGCCTGATTAGTGTATTGTGTTTGTTTTGTACAATTGTACACTGAAAAAAGGAAAGGAGGACCATGCAAAGGTTTGTGCCCCCCAGCATATTTGAGGTCCTAGATAGCTTTTCCCAAGATGGTCTCAGACCTTCATTAGCTTGTCAGGACTATGGCTTGTTCACAGTCATCGTTAGGGGATGGGGATATAAAGTGCATAGCTTTATAAATTCTCAGACCCCTCAGACCGTGTCAACCAACAATCGGGGCTCCTCTAAGCAGCTGCCAGGCACTCTGACAAATCAGAGAATTGAGAAACACAAAGCAGGATGATAAGGCAACACGAAGACCACAAAGCATTTTCAGGTCGCCGTCTCCTCAGTTCCTAATTTTATTAAGAAATGACAGTGAACAGGAATGGCGAAGGTCAAGTTGAGGTTTACAAGACCAAGAAAAATTTCTGACAGATCTGCTCAATGGATTGCTAGAAAGGCAAATCAAAACCCCCCTTATGACTGCATGAAGGTTTAGCAGACTCTGGAGTGGTGGTCCACTGTTCTACTCTGCAGCGACACCTAAACAAACAGGACCTTCATGATCGAGTCAGCAGAAGAAAACCTTTCCTGTATCCCGGCCACAAAATTCAGCACCAAACGGCCATGTGCCGTTTTTTAATTTTTAATAAATATGCAAAAACCTCAAGTAAACTTTTTTCACGTTGTCATTATGGGGTGTTGTGTGTAAAATTCTGAGGAAAAAAATGAATTTAATCCATTTTGGAATAAGGCTGTAACATAACAAAATGTGGAAAAAAGTGATGAAGCGCTGTGAATACTTTCCGGATGCACTGTATATATATATCTATCCATCCATTTTTCAACCCACTGAATCCGAACACAGGGTCACGTCTGCTGGAGCCAATCCCAGCCAACATAGGGCACAAGGCAGGAACCAATCCCGGGGAGGGTGCCAACCCACCGCAGGACACACACAAACACACCCACACACCAAGCATACACTTGGGCCAATTGAGAATCGCAAATCCACCTAACCTGCATGTCTTTGGACTGCGGGAGGAAACCGGAGCACCCAGAGGAAACCCACGCAGACACAGGGAGAACATGCAAAGTCCACGCAGGGAGGGCCCGGAAATGCGAACCCAGGTCCCCAGGTCTCCCAACTGCGAGGCAGCAGCGCTACCCACTGCGCCACCATGCTGCCCGTCTGTGTATATATATATATATATATATATATATATATATATATGATAGATAGATATAAAAGTAGGCGGCACGGTGGTGCAGTGGGTAGCGCTGCTGCCTCGCATTTAGGAGACTTGAGTTCGCTTCCCAGGTCCTCCCGGCGTGGAGTTTGCATGTTCTCCCTGTGTCTGCGTGGGTTTCCTCTGGGTACTCTGGTTTCCTCCCACAGTCCAAAGACATGCAGGTTAGGTGTGCGTGCCCTGCAGTGGACTGGCGCCTTGCCCAGGGTTTGTTTCCTGCGTTGCGCCCTGTGTTGGCTGGGATTGGTTCCAGCAGACCTCCATGACCCTTTAGTTAGGATATAGCGGGATGGATAATGGATGGATGGATATTAAAGTATCAACAATCTCGAACAAGTCTTGAGCCTTAGCACCAGCAGTGATACTTTTACAAAAGAGACGGTGTTCTACAATGTTACTACCATCTATAAACTGTACATAGCAAATCAACTGAACATCATTATTACTATCTGTGGCCTCATCCAGCTGCAACCCAAACTCCTTCCCTTTTATCTTTTGAATTCATTGATCATTGAGGTCCTCCATTGTATGCTGTATTAAATCGACTGATGGTGTTATTGGACAGAGGCACTTTTGAAAGCAGCTTCCCTGCAGACACACCGATCATAATGTTCATCATATCTACAGCAGCCAGTAGAATGAGTTCTTCTGCGATGGTATGTAGCTTCTTACATTTTGCGATTTTATGTGCCACCTTGTAAGATGCTTGGTATTGATACCCGCTTATAAAACCTACCTTTTAGTTGATTTTACTCTTTTAACTTTCTGGTAAAGTAGTCGTGAGATTTACTATAAGATTGGTTTCTAAATGGCGTTTCGAGTTACTTGGTAGCATGCACTCTGGTACCAAAACGTTAATACACAGTACACACTGCAGCCTCTCTTCACCATTGACTTCTGTCAATGTGAAACCAAAGTCCAAATAACTGTCATCATATTTTCGATAGTTGCGCTTCTTCACACTCTGACGCTGTGCCCTCTTTATTTTCACTCTCACAATGCTTATTACTGCTTAGTAAAAACCGAGCCATTTTTTAAAATACATATGAGAAGAAATCAGAAACTTCACTTGATGTAATCACAACAATATACAGTTGATACAATCTCCGAAAACTAATTCAACACTAAGACCGCATGAAACCGACGGCTATTTATATACGAACAAAAAGTATCGAGGAAGTTCGACAAACTACTTAAACAATTGAGAAACTTAATTATTGTACACTGAAAAAAAATGTGATGATTCACACTTAATATTTTCAATCTGAACCAATATAATTCTTTTTGATCCCACAATTTTTAAGTTGAGGCAAATCATTTAGAGTGATTGGGTGCAATTCACTTGTTTTATACTAAATCTATTATTTAAGTTGTTCTTCTTTTTTGACAGTTGGAAAGCCAGCACGCTGGAAAGTTCAACCGGAAGAATATACAAACGGCCCCTCAAACACAGCACACAAACAAACTAAAATGTTAAGTTAACTGAAATAGGATTTCTACGTTTATTCCCTCCACCATAACTTACTTTGGTAGAAGCAAATTTTTTTACTTTGATTGAGATCTGAAACCAAATATTTCAAGCTACAACACTAAATGACAAATCTTAAGTCACTTGAAAGAGAAAATTTACGTTGAATGAACAACATCAATGTTATACTTTTTTCAGTGTAGAGCGCCATCTAGTAACCATTTGTAGAGGCTTCCGCAAACGGTTATTATGAAGTGAGTTACTGGTTTGCACCAGGTCCTCCAGACGTCACGTCCTATGACATGGAATTGAAAATGGAAATCAAATTATGAAAATTTTCTAATATTTCACGGCACCCCTGTGAGGAAGCTGCAGCTCGTCCGCACACTTTGGGCACCACTGCTGTACAGAAAGAGATTGGAGTGCTGCCAGTCGGTGCCATCCAAAAGGCAGGGTCTGTCAAAGCCCATTGTGGCACTCCTTGTGTGATTTTGGGCTGTACAAAAATAAATTGTATACTCTAACCCAGTTGTCTCAAACTCCAGTCCTGGAGAGCTGCAGTGGCTGCCGGTTTTCATTCTAACCCTTTTCTTAATCAGTGACCTGTTTTTGCTGCTAATTAATTCCTTTTCCATTCGTTTTAATTGAGTTGTTTTTTTAAGCTTTGTTCCCCTGAATTTCTTCATCATTCCTCTGAATTGCTTCATTTCTTTTCTTAATGGCACCCAAACAGAAATGAAATGGGAAGCGAGGGAGCCAACAGAAGACCAACCAAAGTCAGGGCCTCAAACTCCAACCACTTGCTTAATTAAGCGCTGAGTCTTGTCGTTCATTAAACCCGTTCTTTAATTCCATGGCTTGTTGCTGCTCTCATTGTGCAATAGCAGACATTTCCGAAATTGTTGATTTTCTCTTTTAATAAGAGCACTGCTAAAATGTTTTGGAGATCAGAGTAGATCAGCATTCCCGAGACCTTCATCTTACTTTATTTTCAGATATTGTATGATGGACACCAGTTGTTTTGGCTCATTTTGTATCTCATTATTGTTTGGCTGCTAATTAAGGAAAAAGAAACAATGAAGGGGTCTGGGTCTTCAGAAACAAGTCAATTACAATTAATTCAAAAGAAGTTAATTAGCAGCAAAAACAGGTCACTTGTTAATAAACGGGTTAGAATGAAAATCTGCAGCCACTGCAGCCCTCCAGGACCAGAGTTTGAGACCACTGCTCTAACGAAAGTGAATCCATACAACGCTACTGGACCTGATCATTAAAATACCAGACCGTGTGATCAAAGAATGTGCAGATCAGCTGGCTGATGTCCTCACAGATCTCTTTAAAACTTCCTTGAGCCAAGCACTTGTCCCAGCATGCTTCAAGACCACTCCACATGTTCCAGTACCAAAGAAATCAACCGTGAATTGCCTGAATGGCTATCGCCCTGTGGCGCTTACCTCAGTCATTATGAAATGCTTTGAAAGATTAGTCATGTACCACATTAAGGCCAGCCTCCCCAAGCTCAATGATCCCTTTGCAGTTTGCTTACCGCCCAAACCGGTCCACTGCCAACACAGGATCCACCGCCAACTTAGTACCCACTGTGGTCCAGTTTTTGCTGACCAGCCTGGAGAAGAAAGACAGTTATGTGAGGATGGTCTTTACTGACTTTAGCTCAGCCTTCAATACCGTCATTCTCAGAGACATGTGGTGAGGTTCATGGCTGGTCAGATTTATAAATATATGAACCCCAAAGAGTAGCTTATTGACAATTCAATTGGCAGCCAGCATGCACATTAACTACTGGTTATGTTTCATATCTCATCAGCATTCTTTACACACACACAGGTAAGGCAGATTTACAGTGCTGGATTAACCACATACAGTTCATCCAGAAAGTATTCACAGCGCATCACTGTTTCCACATTTTGTTATGTTACAGCCTTATTCCAAAATGGATTAAATTCATTTTTTTCCTCAGAATTCTACACACAACACCCCATAATGACAACGTGAAAAAAGTTTACTTGAGGTTTATGCAAATGTATTAAAAATAACAAAACTGATAAATCCCATGTCCATAAGTATTCACAGCCTTTGCTCAATACTTTGTCGATGCCCCTTTGGCAGCAATTCCAGCCTCAAGTCTTGTTGAATACGATGCCACAAGATTGGCACACCTATCCTTGGCCAATTTCTCCCATTCTTCTTTGCAGCACCTCTCAAGCTCCATCAGGTTGGATGGGAAGCATTGGTGCACAGCCATTTTAAGATCTCTCCAGAGATGTTCAATCAGATTCAAGTCTGGGCTCTGGCTGGGCCACTCAAGGACATTCACAGAGTTGTCCTGAAGCCACTCCTTTGATATCTTGGCTGTGTGCTTAGGGTCGTTGTCCTGCTGAAAGATGAACCGTCGCCCCAGTCTGAGGTCAAGAGCGCTCTGGAGCAGGTTTTCATCCAGGATGTCTCTGTACATTGCTGCAGTCATCTTTCCCTTTATCCTGACTAGTCTCCCAGTTCCTGCCACTGAAAAACATCCCCACAGCATGATGCTGCCACCACCATGCTTCACTGTAGGAATGGTATTGGCCTGGTGATGAGCGGTGCCTGGTTTCCTCCAAACGTGACGCCTGGCATTCACACCAAAGAGTTCAATCTTTGTCTCATCAGGCCACAGAATTTTCTTTCTCATGGTCTGAGAGTCCTTCAGGTGCCTTTTGGCAAACTCCAGGCGGGCTGCCATGTGCCTTTTACTAAGGAGTGGCTTCCGTCTGGCCACTCTACCATACAGGCCTGATTGCGGGATTGCTCCAGAGACGGTTGTCCTTCTGGAAGGTTCTCCTCTCTCCACAGAGGACCGCTGGAGCTCTGACAGAGTGACCATCGGGTTCTTGGTCACCTCCCTGACTAAGGCCCTTCTCCCCCGATCGCTCAGTTTAGATGGCCGGCCAGCTCTAGGAAGAGTCCTGGTGGTTTTGAACTTCTTCCACTTACGGATAATGGAGGCCACTGTGCTCATTGGGACCTTCAAAGCAGCAGAAATTTTTCTGTAACCTTCCCCAGATTTGTGCCTCGAGACAATCCTGTCTCAGATGTCTACAGACAATTCATTTGACTTCATGCTTTATTTGTGCTCTGACATGAACTGTCAACTGTGGGACCTTATATAGACAGGTGTGTGCCTTTCCAAATCATGTCCAGTCAACTGAATTTACCACAGGTGGACTCCAATGAAGCTGCAGAAACATCTCAAGGATGATCAGGGGAAACAGGAGGCACCTGAGCTCAATTTGAGCTTCATGGCAAAGGCTGTGAATACTTATGTACATGTGCTTTCTCAATTTTTTAATTTTTAATAAATTTGCAAAAACCTCAAGAAAACTTTTTTCACATTGTCATTATGGGGTGTTGTGTGTAGAATTCTGAGGAAAAATATGAATTTAATCCATTTTGGAATAAGGCTGTAACATAACAAAATGTGGAAAAAGTGATGAAGTGCTGAGAATACTTTCTGGACGCACTGTAACAGTAAGTAAGCTTGATGCTTTAGACGTTTTGGTGTCTCGTCAACATCGTAACAGCCGCGATACATTCTGCTATATCTGTGGCGAATATACACTTGCACCTCAGAGACATTGGATGACTGCTAAAGCCCAAATTGGTCTTGGTCTTCTCGGCTCTTTCTCTGTCTTTTCCAAAGCTCAAGTCCGCAATCTTGGTGTTACCTTTGACAGTAACCTCTCTTTTGAGAAACAAATAACTTCTGTAGTCAAGAGTTGCTTTTTCCAACTTCGTCTATTAGGTAAGATAAAGCCTTTTTTTATCTTCTAGAGATGTTGAGATAGCTACTCATGCGTTTATTTTTTCTCGCCTCGATTACTGCAACTCGCTGTATTCTGGGATTAACAAATCCCTGATACACAGGTTACAGTTGGTACAAAATGCTGCCGCTCGCTTTCTGGTTGGGGCAAGAAAGTCTGACTCTGTTTCTCCTATTTTAGCTTCTTCACACTGGCTGCCTGTCAGTTTTCGAATTGATTTTAAAATCCTGCTGCTAGTTTTTAAATCTTTACATGGGCTTGCTCCTGCCTATTTATCTGAACTGTGTGTTTTACATCAGCCATCTAGAGTGCTTAGATCTTCTGGTCAGCTGTCTCTGGTTGTCCCTCGTACCAAGTGTAAAACCAAAGGGGACACAGCTGCTGCTCCTCGCCTGTGGAACTCTTTACCTCATCATATAAAGGAGTCGTCTACAATTGAACTGTTTAAAACAAGATTAAAGACTCAGTTCTACTCACTTGCATTCAGTTACCTTCAGTAATACGGATGGCTTCCTCTTTGTGATTCTATTACATTACTTCTATTTTTTATGTATTTTATTTATGTTCATATATTTTATTTCTATTTATGTTTTATGTTAATTTGTTCTATTTTTGTAAAGCATTTTGGCCACAGCATTACTATGTTTGTTTAAATGTGCTATATAAATAAATTGACATTGACATTGACATGACTGCTCTTGTGAAGAAAGCTTATCATCTGTATTTCAGCTGGTGATCAAGACAAGGAATGGGCGCCTCACATTAGCTGTGTGACATGTGCTGTCCGTCTGAGAGCCTCGCTCAGAGTCACTCGAAAGATGATACCGTTTGCCATTCCAATGACATGGCAAGAACAGAAAGACCATGTGACGGACTGTTACTTCTGTCTGACTGATGTGTCTGGTTTCTCTGCCAAAAACAAGAAGTCCATTGAACATCCTAATCTGCCTTCAGCAATGAGACACCTGCCACATGACGACAGTCTTCCAATTCTGAAACTACCAGAGGACTGGACCTTAGATGAACCAGATGAAGAAACTGCAATGCAGGGTACTGACAGTGACATTGACCCGGATTTTGAACCGTGCTCATCAGGCGATCCACATCTGGTAACACAGTCTGAACTGAATGATTTGGTCAGAGATTTGGGTCCGTCAAAAGCAGAAGCCGAGCTGCTGGGTTCAAGACTGCAGGAATGGTGTTTGCTGTCGCCAGGTATGAAAATGTCTGTGTTTCAAGGCCAACATCATGATGTAACAACATTTTTTGCACAAGTCGACAGTCTCTGTTTCTGTTGTGACATTGAAGGATTGTTCTCGGCCTTGGGTTGTGATCACAACCCGGAAGACTGGCGTCTCTTCATTGATTCATCAATGTAAAGCCTGAAAGCTGTTCTGCTACACAATGGCAGCATTTATCCTTCAGTACCTGTTGACTATGCAGCACACATGAAAGAAACGTACGAGGATATGGAACTGCGGCTGAAGCAACTGGAATATCTATGGAGATCTTCAAGTCATTGCTCTGTTACTCGGACTGCAGCTCGGCGATACAACGTACTGTTGTTTCATCTGTGAATGGGACAGCCGTGCCAAAGAATCGCACTCTTCTTAACAGAACTGGCCACTCTGTAAAAAGTTAGTTCCAGGACTGAAAAATGTGGCACATGAATCACTTATCGACCTGGCAAAGATATTTTGCCTCCTCCTTACATAAAACTGGAACTCATGAAGAATTTCATGAAAGCACTGAACAAGGAAGGCGAAGGTTTTCATTATTTAAGACAGAATAACAGACACCAAGATCAAAGAGGGCATTTTTGTTGGCCCCCAGATCAGACCTGTTATGAGCGACAAGCGGTCTGAAAATCTGTTAGCCGGGCCAGAAAAAAATTGCCCGGAAAGCCTTCACAGACGTTGTTGACAATTTTCTGGCACACCCAAACTCCCTTTAGCTGGTAGACAAACTTCTCAAAGAGTACAAGACAATGAAGTGAAACATGTCACTCAAGATTCATTTCCTCCACTCAACTTGGACTTCTTCCCCACAGATCTCAGTGCTGTCAGTGACGAACACGGTGAAAAGTTTCACCAGGACATCGCTACAATGGAGAGACGATACCCGGGCAACTGGAATCAGTCAATGCTTGGTGACTGCTGTTGGACACTGCAACGTGATGCACCAGACATTGAGTACAAAAGAAAATCAGGAGCAAAACACTTTGAATTCTGTTGAATTTAATAGCTTATGCGAAACATTACGTGACTAAATACGTTATTGTCGGTAAACATATAAATGTTTATTACTCAGAGTTCCTATGTGATGCTGTAAAACCAAAACTAAATTTGTGCATACCCAGTTGTTTCAAAAAAATTGTTGTGCACTGATATTATGCTTTATTGACATGTTTATTTAACATAATATAATTAACATTAAAAAGTTTCATTCATTTTATATAAAAATGTTGTTCCAGGATATCTTAATTTAGAGCATTAAACATAATTAAATTATTTTTGATAAAAACAATTTTATTATGTGCAACTGATGTACATGTTTTTTATTTTAATCTGACTTTTTTTTTTCAGTGTACACAATAAAACAGATTACAAATAAAGCTTACAAAAATGGAACTGACCGACAAGTCACAAATCATATCTTATATATAATTCACCAGCCAACTCACTCACTCACATCTGTCCAATGCCGAATGCGCAGTCGCCTTCTGCGCAGCTGCCCGAAAAACCTTACGAGACCAACATCGCAGCAGGAGGCGGATTTACGGCCGCAAAAATTCAAAGAGAGAGGTGACTTCGATTAAAGCTCTAGAGGCCTAGGGGTGGTATTTGAATTGTCTTCAATTTTGTTGGGTTATAAATTGATCTATTTGTATGGAATGATTACAATGAAAATTAATAAAATAAAAATATAAAAAAAAAAAAAAAAAACGCTCTAGAGGCCTGAAAGGCGATTTCGACTACAGCTCGAGGCCTAATTACGCATTCATTCAATACACTTATATCAGGTTTGTGATGTTTATACTTATTACTATTCCACTCGTGCCCATTTCATTTTACGTTGTCGAAACGGGCTCTTTCTCTACTTATAATATCACTAGCACCTTAAAATACTCATGTGCGTGCGTTTTGTCGCACAAAAGTCTTAACGATGCCTGATACGCTTGTTTTCGACTGCGAGTACAGCCAAGTCACAAAGTCTGTCATGGCACTTCTGAGGTCATTTCTGATGAGTTTTTATTTGGAGTCACTGGTATGGTCAGCGTTAACATGTAAGCCGTGCAAACGTCACTGAAAAAGACGTTTTTTGCTGTTCGCTGTTTGCGGCTCTTACGTCATTTCCCCCTACTTCGTTCTTTTATCTCGCGAATATGTTATTGCAATCCTTAACGGGAGCGTTTCATTAAACTGATTGAAAATAGTTTTGCATTTACCTTTTTAGTAAAAGGCGAGCTTTTAAGCCTGAGAAATCACCCCGTAAATGCACACGTTTAATTGAACATGTGTTAATATGTATGGTTACACAGTATTAAAAGACAGTGAACAACGTCAGTTACCTTTGTTCCCGCGTTTGATAAAAGGCGAGCTTTTAAGCCTGAGAAATCACCCCGTAAATGCACACGTTTAATTGCACATGTGTTAATATGTATGCTTACACAGTATTAAAAGACAGTCAAAAATTAACGTCATTTACCTTCGTTCCCGCGTTTGACTCGTGCTGTAAATCTCTTCCTTGTTTTTAGTTCACGTGATTACGTAGGAGGCGTGATGACGCGATACGTGACTCCGCCTCCTCCATTACAGTGTATGGACAAAAAATATGTTCCAGTTATGACCATTACGCGTAGAATTTCGAAATGAAACCTGCCTAACTTTTGTAAGTAAGCTGTAAGGAATGAGCCTGCCAAATTTCAGCCTTCCACCTACACGGGAAGTGGGAGAATTAGTGATGAGTGAGTCAGTCAGTCAGTGAGTGAGTGAGTCAGTCAGTCAGTCAGTGAGGGCTTTGCCTTTTATTATTATAGATACATATATAGGAGGCAAGATTGCGTTGGTTTGGACATGTGCAGATGAGAGATGCTGGGTTATTGGGAGAAGGGTGCTAAGGATAGAGCTGACAGGGAAGAGGAACAGAGGAAGGCCTAAGAGAAGGTTTATGGATGTGATGAGAGAGGACATGCAGGTGATGGGTGTGACAGAACAAGATACAGAGGACAGAAAGATATGGAAGAAGATGATCGGCTGTGGCGGCCCCTCATGAGAGCAGCCTAAAGAAGAAGAAGAAGAAGAAGAAGATAGGAGTCCACCTGTGGTCAATTCAATTGATTGGCCTGAAGCCTGAAACAACCAAGACTCTTCCTAGATCTGGCCACCCAGCCAAAGGTTTACATAGAGATGGGTGATGAAGAGGAAACTGGAGCACCTGGAGAAAATCCCACCAGGCACTGAGAGTATATGCAAACTCCACACAGACGGGCCTAGACAATCATGCAAGAATATTCCATAGTGGATAGTTCATGACTGTCCATGATTTGGAGTTGAAGAAGCTCCTGGATGCAACAAAGGGAGTGTGGACCTGACCTGGACCGTAACTCACACTCCACTCTAGTTGTACACCAAGGAAGAGCAGACTGGGAAAGATGGCCATCATGACCACAGACACTCCCATGTCTCCACCTGTACATCCAACCTCAACAAAATGATGTCCAATGGAACAGTTTTTGGATGCCACCTGATCAGTCACAGAAAACAGAAAATCCGGTATTGGCCACTCAGGTCCTGAAACATAACACAGCCCCATCATCTTATGACAACTCTGATCAAAAATGTTCTACTGGTCCTTACCTCTGCGACGTGTGGAGATCGTGGCTGACCCTGTGGAAAACGTTTATCTGAGCCAGGTGCCTCGTGTCAAAGCTGACTGTCAGGATTACGAGGGCTACCACCATAGTCCCAGTGAACAAGGTGGCAGAGATCTTCCACACCGGCATCCTGCGGCAGAGCCAGACTCCCATCTTTCTTTAGGAGAAAAGGAAAGAAAGGAAGGTTTGATCCAATGTCTTGGGATGTGGAAAACACCACAACAGAGATATAATAGAGTCCTTCAAAAGACAAAGAGATGGGAAGCAGCACAGTTGACACAGTAGTTATTTCTCTTCCAATCCCTCATTAAACAACAGATGCAGGGACACTGAAAAGCAGTGATACACATGATCCCCTTTAAACCCTAATGGGTTACTGGGACCCCAAAATACCATACAGCCAATCCAGAGCCTGCTCTTAGTAAGAAGTTCATCTTGTCTGCACTGCATTATATTCAGACATGCCAAACAATGAAGCGACTCTTGTAGACACTGCCCAGCTGTCCAGAATCCATGAGTGCAACATGCAGGTAAGCGGACGTCTTATTTCTCTTAGCATAACCTTCTCACACCCACATAATCCAGTTCAAAGGTCATGGGCGGCCAGTATCCACCATGGCACATTAAACTGACAGGAACCGAACTCGTATGAGGTCCACTCGTGCCACCACCAAGCCTCACACAGGGTCAGTTCAACATCTCCAGGCTAATATCGTGAGAAGTCAAGCAATAGGACACCTTTCACTGCATGCTTGACTTCTCACTACATTCAAAATGGCTAACACGGTACAACACCCAAGTACTCCAGGCTAATATCCATCCATTAGCCAACCCGCTATATCCTAACTACAGGGTCACAGGGGTCTGCAGCGGCTTTAGTTGCCTCACATTTTTATGCAATCGTTTTGTTCACCCCACTGAATTAAAGCTGAAAGTCTGTACCTCAACTGCATCTGAGTTGTTTCATTTCAAATTCATTGTGATACAGAACCAAAATTAGAAAAAAGTTGCCTCTGTCCAAATATTTATGGACTTAACTGTAATTGTGTTGAATCTCAACTTATGATTACATTCTTGCTACATATGTCTATTGAGGTACTTTTTTTAAAATCAGATGGTCACTTTATTTCAGTGGCAGACCGTCAGGGCCTGCAAGGCCTTCTCTGCTGGCCTAAAAAAATATCTGATTCACAAGCTGATGTTAATTAAATTTTGTCCATGAATACTTATTAAATAATTCCAAATAGTCTGTCTGCTTCCTTTCATAGCTTTTCTGATGGCTGTGCTGCTTCCAGACATGTTTTTTCGTATTAAAGCATTTAACTAATCACATTTCAGCCATCATTTGTTGCCAGGCAGGGTCAAAGTCAAAGAAGTCTGCCAGGAGGCCTTCACAATCCGTTCTGCAGGCCCTCTAACACAAAATAAATGTCAATTAAACCGTTGCTTCAACCAATCAGATTTTGAGTTGGTTTCACTAGGGCCCTCTAGCAGGCGTACGGCAACGTCACCATATTCAGACCCATTGATTGGATAGAGTCTATCCAATCAATGGGTCTGAATGCGGTGACATTCCCGTACGCCTGCTAGAGGGCCCTAGAGAGGATATTATCTCTATCCGATAGAGAAGAGAGACGCTCTAAAGGAACTATTTCATCACATTCTGGAGCATCATGACGAGTATGATGAGGACACAGTGCGCCGTGCTGATGGATTTAAAGCACGTCTGGATGATTTTTAATTTTGATTTTTGCTTCACACATTCCAATGGCTTTTTTGAGTATTCAGACGTGCTCTTTTCAATACTACAGGACAAAAAACTGGATGTGCAGTTTTGTCTGGTTAGGGTAAAGGAGCTCTGTGACACCGTTGAGCGAGATAGAAGCCGATATGAGGAACTCTACAAGACCACTGAACGCACCGCAGGCACTCCGAGCGCACGAAGAGGTCAAGTGCAAGATCCTCACGTGCACAACCGCCAACTCCATGGCAGGATTCTGGACAATATTATTTGCCAGACACAGACCAGATTTCAAGACCACGAAAAACTGATGTTTGTCACACTCCTCGACCCCCAGAAGTTTTGGGAATACAAGAAAAATTTCCCACATGCAGCCTTCTCCAGTTTAACACAGAGCGCACGGAGCACTTTTTGATCTGTCTCGGCTAAAAACAGAACTGACTATAATGTATGCTATGGATGATTTTGCAGGAAAATCTCCCACTGATCTCCTTGACTTCCTTCATCAGAAAAATCTGAATGAGAGCATCATGGGGCAGCTGTACACATTGGTATGTCTGGCGGTGACCATTCCCGTGTCCACTGCTTCTGTCGAGCGGACATTTTCAGCCCTAAAGCGAATTAAAACTTATGCCAGAAATACGACAGGGCAGGTTCGACTTTCAGCAATAGCTTCGATGGCGATAGAAAGGGACTTCATGATGGAACTGAAGAGCACGGATAATCTGTACGACAGAGTAATTGAACTGTTTTTGAGGAAAGAGAGGAGGATGGATTTTGTTTACAAATAATCCGAATTTTTGGTGAGTAAAATGTTGCGATTTTCCTAAATAATATTGCAAGTTTATGAGTTATTATTGATGTTTTTGATGTGCTGCAGTAGAAAGGAACTTGTTCACCCCTGGTTTGTCTATTCAATAAAGGCATTTATTGTGGCTACAGGAGTTATCTATCTGCGATGCAACGGCTCTTTATACTGTATTTTTGCATATTAAGATGGTTTTTATAACCATAAATTAGTTTTTGAGGGGTGGGTTGATTCAGACGGAGCACTACTGAAGGCCTAGGTGTGAAATGCACGGTCCGCCACTGCTTTATTTTAACAAGATAGCTTGAAAAAATTGCCTGTTGCCAGCATCCAGTGTAACGTTTTGTCTAAATTCTCCACTCTTCTTTTTGTAGCATTATAGTCCATTATCATTTCTGACCATGGAATCTCCTATCCCTGTGCACCGGGTGTGTGTCATTTGTTTAGACAAACGTGAAGGTCTTCACTGGCCTATTCTGTGTGGCCAGCAGTTGAGATGGGAGCTCTGGCTTATTTTTCCTTATTGTGCTAAGCATTGTTACCTTCGGGTGGCACGGTGGCGCAGTGGGTAGCACTGCTGCCTCGCAGTTGGGACACCTGGGGACCTGGGTTCGCTTCCCGGGCCCTCCCTGCGTGGAGTTTGCATGTTCTCCCCGTGTCTGCGCTCCGGTTTCCTCCCACATTCCAAAGACATGCAGGTTAGGTGGATTGGTGATTCTAAATTGGCCTTGGTGTGTGGGTGTGTTTGTGTGTGTCCTGCGGTGGGTTGGCACCCTGCCCGGGATTGGTTCCTGCCTTGTGCCCTGTGTTGGCTGGGATTGGCTCCAGCAGACCCCCGTGACCCTGTGTTCGGATTCAGTGGGTTGGAAAATGGATGGATGGATTGTTACCTTCGTCTTGAGGAGCTACTGTCCCAGATTGTGTAAAAGTAAGTTACTGCATATGGCGTTGTGGCCATGTAGCTTATGTCATGTCCAGGGCAACCCTTGTCCCTTAATTTCTCACAGGAGTTCTTCCATCTGACTTCCCTTTGTTAATGAAATGACATCCTCTGCTCTTCTGTATCTCTGTGCTTCCCCTTTGGCAACTTATTCATAGCTTTGGACTGGCTTATCATTTTTATGCAGATGATGCTTAGATCTATCCATCCATCCATCCATTTTCCAACCCGCTGAATCCAAACACAGGGTCATTCTTATATCTCGGTGTCACTTTGATTCCTCCTTTTCTTATGTCACCCATGTAAGCCACATTAAGAAACTTCCACCTGTGTCACCTTTCTTATGTTTGCTCGTTCCTCTTCTTTTCTAATTCTGAGAATCTTGTCCCTGCTTTTATCACAACCTGCATTGATTATTGTAAGTCACTACCGGCAGGTGTCACTTCTAATCTTCTGTCACAGCTCCTGCTGATTCAAAACTCAACTGCAAGAGTCCTGACACGGACCACCGACAGCGAGCACATCCCAGCCATTCTGCTGCACCTTCACTGCTCCCTGCGTCTTACAGGACTGGATATTAAATTCTGTTATTGACCTGCCCACTAAGGTCTTTTCATTCTGTGCCCCCCACTAACCTGCACTCTGTGGGTGACAGCTGTATATAGCGCCCAGACTGTGGAATGACCTCTAAAAATTAATGACATCAGCTGACTCCATTCATTTGTTTTTAACTCATTCGTTTAGGAGGACATTAAACAGACCTGACGTTCGGCCCCTTCTTAAAGTTTACCCCCTCTACCTGTCCAGGTACTCGGGGTTTGAATTTTTATCACAATTTATGCTATTTGTTCAAGATTTTTTGTAGTATTATATGTTGTATTTTAGTCTGGATTATTGTCTTTTATTCTATTTGAATGTTTTGTATATCCTGTATTTATCTTTAATTTAGTGGAGATATTATTTGTAGCCAATGTTATATAGGTCCTGTTGTTCTTTCTGAATTTTGGGCAGGGTGCTATATAAATAAATTATGTTCTTATTAATTTTTTTTTTTTGAGGGACCATCATCTTAATATATAATTCGCCTGCCTCCTCACTCACTCACGTCCGTCGCCTTCTGCGCAACTGCCCGAAAAACCTTACGAGACCGACATCCAACCCCAGCATCGCGGCAGGCGGCGGGTTTACGGTCGCTAAAATTCAAAGAGAAAGGCGACTTCGATTAAAGCTCTAGAGGCCTGAAAGGCGATTTTGACTACAGCTCGAGGCCTAATTGCGCATTCTGATTCAATTACGCATTCATTCAATACACCTATATCAGGTTTGTGGTGCTTATACTTATCACTATTCCATATTGTACTGGAACATTCATCATTCAATATTATACTATAGGCCTGGAAAATTCATCAACTTAACAGTACAAGCCTGTACAGTAATGATTAAAGCGGACTACAATCATTACAAAACAACTTCTTCGTTACTTATCATTTGTTCTTCATACAGTGCTGACACAAACTCGTGCCCGTTTCATCCTATGTTGTCGAAACCGGCTCTTTGTCTAGTTTATAATAATAAGTGACAAAAACTAGAGCAGTTCTATATAAGGCAATTAATATATAGCGTAATTCAGTGTAGAATATGGATTGCCGTTTTCTTCACATGCATGTTTAAAAATATTAGATTGGCTTAAATGTTTATTCTAAATTGGTTTAGAACAATATTGCACACATGCATAGTACATTTTAAAAAATGTAATCACTTTTATTATTAACGTTTTACTAAACTCTAACGTGGTGTAAACATTATAATTATATTGTATAATTTGTTTCATGAATGTAAATGAAAAACAATTTTCAATTAACACAGATCTTGATGATTTGAATTTTGTCGACATGCTAAATGGTTCCCACAGACCTGAACACAACGTAAATGTTAATACTGATATTTCACAGAAACGATCCGTATTATTTAATTTGATGTATGACACGACGTGATGGCAGAAACCCTCTGAACTTCACAATGATGTGTATTATTTGGTTTGATGTACTTATTTTCCTTCTCATTTTTATCGCTTAATTTCTGAAACGGGTCTTTGAACCGACGTTACTTTCTGGGCTTTGCCGAGACCTGCCAAAACCTTCCAAAAGTAATTTTACGAAGTCAGTCCTGAAACGACAGAGACGTCACTTCTGGGTCTACAACTGCGGTGACATATGGTGCTGTGGCTCTGCAAGTGGATAGTACTGACTGGAGTTAGCAACCCCTGCTTTACATAGCCCTTGACCCGGAAGTGCTTCTGCTCTTCCTGACCATGTGATTTGCCAGCACTTCCGGGTCAGCTGGAGAACTCAGGATTTTAATCAGGGCTTCCGTTGTCATAATCCAGTAGTACTTCTGGGCTAGGTGAGAATTTGTTCTCCCACAGTGGTACCCAGCTGGGCTATGTCGCCGGACTCCAAGTCCCATAGTGCCCTGCAGTCATTCGGGGCACAGCTGTAGTCCAGGGAAGCTGCTATTTAGAGTCATGGGGGAGGCAGTGTCCTTGAAAAGCTACCTTCCTCCATCCTTCCATTGCAGGGGCATACTGGCCTTTTCTTACACCAGCTAGCAACTGAAAGAAGCCAATGATGATAAGAAACTTTGTAGAATGTAAGTCATCTAATTCTGTACCTTTGACTTGTGTATAACAAAGACCTGATCTAGCAGAATGCTGTGTGCATCTTGTTACAGAATGCTGTGATAGGAGTGCTCCCTCTTCGAAGAGAATAAATGGTTTATGATATAAACTTCCTCCTGCCTGTTTTCTCTTAGAGGTTTTAGGTCACCAAAGGGGTGACGGTCGTTTCTTCCGCACTCTCCATAAGCTTTCTTCTTGGTAACCTCTGTTTCCTCCCTCATTGCCAAAGACACCTGCTTTAGGTTAGCAGATGACTGTCAGTTGTCCGTGTTTGAATGTACCCTGTGATGGACTTTCATCCTCTCTACGGCTGCTTCCTGCCTTATGCCTGCTACTGCTGGAAAAGGCTGTGGTGCCCTGAAATGAATTAGGCAGGTTTGGAGTGTTTACTTGATGCGTGGCTTGATGCGACTGATGGGACCATCCGAGTCGATGGATAAGAGTTCTAGAAGGTCCATCTCTCCATTATCCAACCCACTATATCCTAACTGCAGGGTCATGGGGGTCTGCTGGAGCCAATCCCAGCCAACACAGGGCGCAAGGCAGGAAACAAACCCTGGGCAGAGTGCCAGCCCACCACAGGACACACACACACACACACACACACACACACCAAGGACAATTTAGAATTTCCAATGCCCCTAACCTGCATGTCCTTGGACCGTGGGAGAAAACCGGAGCACCCGGAGGAAACCCACGCAGACACGAGGAGAACATGCAAACTTTCATGCAGGGAGGACCCAGGAAGCGAACCCAGGTCTCCTAATTGTGAGGCAGTAGTGTTACCCACTGCACCACCGTACCACCCAGAGTTCAAGAAGGTCATCACATATAAATACCTGGGGTCTCTCGTCTGTTCAGATAGTGACTCCATCCCGGATGCCCGAGCTCGAGTCAACGCTGGCCTGGCTGAAGTGGCATCAGGTCACTGGTGTCCTGTGTGACTGCAAGATCCCTAAGTATCTGAAGGGGAAGATCTATAAAATGGTCAACTGCCCAGTGGCCATGTATGGGGATGAATGCTGGGTGCACGTCATGGAGATGCGAATGCTGCGATGGGTACTCACCCTCCTCAGATTTAACCACGTTATGAGTAAAGATGTTCGGAAGCTCATGTGCCTGGTGCCGATTGATGAACATTAGAACAATCTAGATGAGAACAGGCCATTCACCCCAATAAGCTTTCCAGTCCTATCCACTTATTTCTTCCAAAATTAAACATCAAGTCGAGTTTTGAAAGTCCCTAAAATCTTACTGTCTATCACACTTCTTGGTCACTTATTCCAAGTGTCTATCATTCTTTGTGTAAAGAAAAACTTCCTAATGTCTGTGCGAAATTTCCTCTTCACGAGTTTCCAACTGTGACCCCGTGTTCCGTGATGAACTCATTTTAAAGCTGAACTAATGAGAAGCCATATAGTGCATGGTGCCGATGGTATGGCCATGGGATCCAAAGTGACGACAGCTTGGTGGCCAATACCGTTTTGGGTACTGAGAAAAGCGCTATATAAATGTAATTTATTATTATTATTAATACTGTAAGAGACCACGAGGAAGATGGAAAAAACGCCGGCACAGCTGAATCAAAGAGGATATGTGGTAAGTCGATGTCACCCCCCATGGTGAGTGGCGTGTTTGACAGATGACCCTGCATGAAAACGGGAAAACAGCTAGGAAGAAGAAGGAGTGTTCACTTTGATGTTACTCTTCCTCCACATAACACTGGCTCCTTCTCAAAGTCCTCACCATGTCCAGTGCACATCCTGCTCAGACCCATACAGATTTCAAATGATGACTTTAGCATTAAGGAGCAACAACTACTCAGCCATAAAGTGGTAGACCACACAAAGTCTCAGAGCAGGGCCGCCAGGAGCTGAAACGCTCTAAAATGGCCGACCCTCATCAGTAGGTGGACTTTGCAATGAGAGCAGCGAACATACTGGATCTTGTTTACACAAACATTCCTGGCGTGTATCAGGCGGACCTTCGCCCCCACCTGGGCTATTCAGACCACCTCTCTGTTACGCTACTTCCAGCATAGAGACCACTTGTCAAGTGATTCAAACCGGTTCTGAGGGAGGTGAAAAAACCTGGCCAGCCGGTGCCATCTCAGCTCTTCAAGACTGCCTTGAGCACACTTGACTGGGACCTGTTCAAGGAGGCTGTGACCAATGGCGACTGCACTAACTTGGATGAGTACACTCCATCGGTGGCCAGCTACCTCAGGAAGTGCATTGATAACATCATTGTCTCCATGTTCATCACCAGAAGCTGTGGTTTACTGTGGAGGTGTGTGCGCTACCGAGGGCCCGTGACTACATTTTCAGAGCAGGTGATAAGACAGCCCTGAAAACAGTGAGGGCCAAACTATCCCGGGCCATCAGAGTGGCAAAGTGTGCCCATGCCCAGAGAATCTGCAGCCTGTGGCAGGGCATCCAGGGCTATCAATAACTACAGGATAACACCACTGGCTTGTGACGGTGATGCCTCTCCTCCAGATGCATTGAATGACTTCTACGCATGTGTTTGAAGTGCAGAACAACATGACGGTGAGGAACACCACCTCTTCTTCCAAAGATCAAGTACTGCGTCTGACCACAGCCGATGTGAGGAAAACTCCACGCAGAGTCAACCCACAGAAGGCTGCTGGACCTGACCACATCCCTGGCAGGGTGCTCAGAGAATGTGCAGACCAGTTGGCAGATGATCACACTGATATCCTCAACATCTCCCTGAGCAATGCCCACTGTTCCAATGTGCTTCAAGACTGCTACCATTGTTCCTCAATGACTATCGCCCCGTTGCACTCACCCTTATCATCGTGAAATGTTTCAAGAGGCTCATTGTGAAGCATATTAAGACCCTATTGCCCCTCTCACTGAACCTCCTTGCAGTTTTCATACCATCAAATCTTTTCAAAAGACGATGCCATATCCACCACCCTCCATCTAGCTCTTTCTCACTCAGACAAGAAGGATGCTTACATGCGAATGCTGTTGATAGACTTTAGTTCAGCATTCACCTCACTCATTCCTCAGCACCTGATTGGAAAGCTAAGCCTGCTGGGCCCAAACACCTCCTTCTACAATCAGCTGGACTCGGAATTCCTTCTGCACGCGCTTGAGCTCATGCTGATCACCGCCTTTAAAAGCCCTTTTCTTCTGGTTCAAAAGGCCCTTGATGTCACTTGTAATCCATGGCTTGTTGTTAGCATAGCAGTGCACTGTTCTTACTGGAACTACAATGTCCATACAGAAGTTGATGTAGTCAATAGTGCAGTCAACAACCTCCTCAATGTTCTCACTATATGATCCCTGCAGGATATCCCCTACTGCAAGGCAGCAGCGCTACCACCGTGCCACCATACCACCCAAACTTATTATTGTATTTATTATTATACTGTTACCTTCTTTACTCCCAGTGTCATGTTTACATCTGTTCCTTTTATTAAAATATTGTCACATTTTTATGGGGTGGTGCAGAGCCCTACTTTGATGGGCTTTGGCCTCACCCAGAAGTGCTTCCAGACCACACTAATGGGCCACCAGAAGTATTCCTGGGGGCAGAATGAAACAAGCCTGCTGCCTTCATTTGAGGAGTCGGGAGGAAGAAGTACAAAGCTTGGAAGAGGAAGGACAGAGAGAGATAGAAAGAGAGAGAGAGAGAAAAGAAGAAATACTTATTATACTTTGGTGCTGTACTGTGCATTAGTGGGAAATGAGGGAGGCCTGTGTGTGTTAATAATAATTCTTTGCATTTATATAGCGCTTTTCTCACTACTCAAAGCACGCAGCAGAGTCCCTATCGGCATTTACGGGATTCGAACCGGCAACCTTCTGATTGCCAGTGCAGATCCCTAACCTCAGAGCCACCACTCCGCCTGTTGCTCAACTTGTGCCTGGTGTCTGTCTGTGTTGGGTTTGGGGAGCTGAGCGCCCCCCACAGGCCACACCCCTCATCTCATTAACATACCCCCTAGTTTCCTATACTTTCTCTCTCACTTTTGTTGTACCTCTGATGCTCTCATTTCTCATTCTGTCTTCTTTTATTTTGTAACTCCACACCTCCATCTCCACATTGCTATTTCAGCACATCTAACTGGTTCTCCTGCACTCTCTTTAGTGCCCGTGGCTCAGCTCCGTACCTCATTGCTGGTCTTAAAACCACTGTCTTAAAAACCTTGTTGTGGAAAAAACTTCCCTCAGTTTTCAATGAAGTCATTCAGGGAGACCAGATGAAAATGCTTCTTTCAACGATTCTTCATTTGTACAGATATGTAGAAATGACAACACATTTAATCCTTATGTGATTGTACAAAATTGTCACACACATTGACATGTACATTTATGGAAGCATTTTAATGACCTCTTGGACACGGCCATCAGCAGTGTGTCTGTCTGAGGAGAGAGTGTCGACCTCATCGAGAGGTTTACTTACCTCAGCAGTGACATTCATGTGACTCTTCCTATGAAGTCAGTAGGCGGATTGAGAGAGCATGGAGGGTCATGAGGTACTTGGAAAGGGGTGTGTGGTGCTCCCGATATCTCTGCAAAAGGATGAAGGCCCAAGTCTTTAGAGTCTTGGTGCTTCCTGTCTTGTGAGACATGGACGCTATCCAGTGACCTGAGACGAAGACTGGACTACTTTGGTACTGTGTCTCTTCAGAGAATCCTTGAGTACTGGTGGTGTGACTTTGTGTTGACTGAGCGCTTGCTCATGGAGTCCCGAATGAAGCACATTACCTGCATTGTGAGGGAGTGTCAGTTACGGCCTAAGGGTGATCCAACTTGCAGGATCCTCATTGCTAAGGACCAGGCCAAAGGGACGCCCATGTAACACTTGGCTGTTCTAGATAGAAGGTCATTTCCGGAGGTTGGGACTGGAACGTCTGTCTGCTCCATGCCATCTGTGATCCCAAGGTGTTTTTATCATGTGATGGGTGTTGCAACGCACTGTACCAGTGCATGCTCCCTAACCTGACCTGACCTTAATGACAGTGTGATCACCACAAGATTGAAACAAGCATGCAGAGGCTTTAAGTGACCTTGTCATGGTGAAAGCAGCAAGCAACAAGGACTTGTAGGCCTACATCCCCTGCTGTCTGGAGATGATGGCTGCTAAACCACCAGCTCCTCCAATTTTACTGAAAAACTCAGAAACTTTTGATATTTGTCCAGCATAATCAGGAAGAAGCCTCAGAAGCTTCAGAGTGGGGCTTTGTCCACCCATCATTAAGAACTACACTAAGAGATCTCTTAGCATGTTGGGTTATTCCCAAGAGGAGAATACACAAGTGGTGACCATTGCACCCTGATAAAACTAAATCAAAAATGACCTCATAAATGGAACCCATGGAATAATGGAATATGAACCTCATAAGTATGGAGGTATATGAGCCTGAACATGAATATGGACCTCCATAAATATAATCTGGACCTATGTAAATGGAATCCCAATACATCATTTAATGTGAGTTAATAACACAATATACCCTAATTGGCTTAAGTGATGCAGAGTCTCATATACAGGAACTCCATGAACAAATTTTGGCGTTGTATATCCAATTCATTATAATAACTATTCATTCAAAAACTGTACTAACCCGTACTCTCTTTTCTGTTTCCTTTTCCGTTGTCCTGTTCATCTACCCAAAGCACCATGATGTCCCAACAATGATGGATGGATTAAAAGCCAGAAGTCTGTACGACCATCAGCATCAAGTGATTCCGTGAAAAACCCGAACTACAAAGAGGACTATTTCATTTATGTTAGCTAGAATGCCCAGAGGGGACTGGGCGGTCTCGTGGCCTGGAATCCCTACAGATTTAATTTTTTTCTCCAGCCTTCTGGAGTTTTTTTTTGTTTTTTCTGTCCACCCTGGCCATTGGACCTTACTCCTTTCTATGTTAACTAATGTTGTCTTATTTTAATTTCTTATTTTTTCTTTTATTTTTCTTCTCTTCATTATGTAAAGCACTTTGAGCTACTTTTTGTATGGAAATGTGCTATATAAATAAATGTTGTTGTTGTTGACCATCTTGGGCCCAGTCTAACTATTATTTGGAGTTGGTCTTGCTTTGACCCCCCCTTAAGTGATACTGTTGGACTTCTCAAAGGAGAACTCGACTACAGTGCTGTGTCCCGATAGATAGATACTTTGGGAGATGGGTGCTGGTCTCATATATTCGTCCATGTTTAAATCTGTCTCGCTGTATTTTGGAAGAGGATAGTGGGAAGAATCTCGATGATCAAATGCGAGACGAGAACAGGCACTGTTAAGCATTGAAAGTAGGAGCTGTGACGGTGCGGGTCCTGCTTCATGCTCCCTCTTCCAGATTTGGGAACTCTTGAACCCAAAACGGTCGGTAATGGAACCGGATGAACCGATCTGATGGGGCCAAATCACACTGAGCAAGGGGATGGTGCAAAAGCCTTTATGAAAAACTGAAACAAATTCAAAACCGTGTCCATAGTGCAGTTCTCCAAAGTGTTCCAATAAATAATACAGAAGGTAAAATCCAAATATTTAAAGCAAGGTTAAAATGAGAATTAAAACCTGCAGCCGTCATTGGAGCACATTAGCCAAGTGCATCTATTTCCACGTCTCCCTAGCTCACCCTGCCTCTCTCAGCTGGCGAGACCTCAGCCACGGCCACCCTCTCACTATACAACCACCCCAGTCTGGGCTGCCAGACCGCTCGGCGATGGTTGTCATTCCTTCTCGGACCCCCAGGAAGGACGCCACCTCGATCGAACCCACTTCCCTAATCAGTGGGCACGATCAGTCCCTCGAGCGCCGATCACTCGCTCTAACACGGGACCCCCGATCGCGCTGACCTCTCTCTTTCAACAGGCTAGCAGCTCGTCCATTCTCTTTTTTCCCCAATGCTGCTCTCGCTCGTCTTTTCCTCCTGATCTCCTGTGCCGGCCCGTACTGAAATGGCTCCGTGGGCTCGGCGGCTCAATGAAGCACCGCAGGAAGCCGATTAAGCAATTGAGAATGATTGCGCCCTCACGTGCAGGTGCGTGTCGCCCCAATTACCTCATCAACTCCCCGCGGCTGCACGAGCGCGCCCACGGAGAGTGACAAGACCAAATGGATTACTGTATTTTAAAAACCTGGCCATTCGTTTAGGGCCGCGGACCCGCTATACCAGGGGTAGGCAACGTCGGTCCTGGAGTGCCACAGTATGTGCAGGTTTTTGTTCCAACCCAGTTCCTTAACGAGAACTCAACTATTGCTGATGAAGCACATATTGCTTAAGTGACATTTTAATGCTTCATTTTAGTGGTCTCGCTTGTTAAGGTTCTCCAACCTTAATTGCTTATTTCAATCTTAAACTGCTGCATTCAGTGTTTTAATTGCTCCTTATTAGCAATAAGATGTAAAACAGGGGTAGGCAATGTCGGTCCTGGTGAGCCGCAGTGGCTACAGGTTTTCATTCCAACCCAATTGCTTAATTAGAAACCAATCATTGCCAATCTCAGACCTTATTTAATTTTATGGCTTGTTAGTCTGTGCAATGTAAGGCTTTTATATCGTAGATTTTTTTCCTTTCCAAGGATATCATCCAAATGATTTGAAGCCTAAAACAGATCATTTTCAGTCTGTCACATTTTTCTATTAAGTGTTTTATTAAATCAAACCGTGCATGATGAACACACACAGATGTAATTGGAAAAAAGCTAGCTGGAGAACTGCTGGCTGCTTTGTCTTTTACAAAACAAAAACCTGCACATACTGTGGCACTCCAGGACCGACGTTGCCTACCCCTGCGCTATACCACAGGGACGTATTCAGTCCTCCAGTCCCTACCTACTGCACAGCATTGCTCAGTAGCAGACTTGCCTGTCAGGACACTTTCAAGGAACAATGTCTGCTCGAGGCTCTGGGCATTATGCCAGTGAATAATTTTTAAGACGTGATCTAAAATGGTAATTACAAAAACAAAACAAACAAGCAAACAAAATCAGTTTCAAAATTCTTTAATGTCCTTGCACGATTTTCCCCATCAAGCAATTCAAGATCCCGGCACCCAGTTGCATAGCTAGGGGAGGCCGGAGGTGGCGATCCGCCTCGAGCAGCACATTTTTGGGGGCGGCATTACTGGCCAAAAGGCTCAGTACAATTCGTGTGTAAATAGCAGCGTTTGGAAAAATATCACTCATGAATGAAAAAAGTAAAATTCTCTGATTTTTATCCACAAATGCATCAAAAATAATTTTCAGACTGTCCTTCTGTGACGACATCAGACAAAGCAAAATAAGCATAAACATTACACCGATAATAATTTCTAGGAAGATAAACGACTAATTTACAATTTATAATTTCATTTCGTTATCAATCCGAATGCGTTCTTGCTCTGCGCAGAAAACATCCCCACTTATCACTTGTGTACACCACAGCGGTTCTGGTTTTCGCAGCGTAATTATATTAAACTAATAATCACAACACGGCTTATCAGAGCGTCTATACTATATTCCTGTCTAGTTGATGCTTATGTGTAAAATGATTTCTGAATCTCTATATATGAATAAATCTATGCAAAATTGATCTTAATTTTTCTCTATACGTCATTTTAATTTTTTATTTAAAAGGTTAACATATTCAGATATGTTGGCGGGCGGCAAATTGAAGCACCGCTCCGCCCCGCCGAGAGCGGCACGAACTCGAGCTACGCCACTGCCGGCACCAAACGACTGAACAAGCAGTACCCACCCACGTGGTGTGGTTTTAGTGCTCCTGAAACTTCTCATCATCGTACTGTTCACTCGAAAGGATCAAGAAAAGTCACTACGAATATATCCCCATACGTCCCGGCTTAACCTGTCTTTCCAGTTCTTGGAACTTAACGGCGTTTGATCTCGATGAATAAATAACGGACATTGAGCTCCCATTATTGGCTGCATTGCCTCAAGAAAGAAATTTCACCACCTTGCCATGGAGGCATTTCTGGAAAGGTTAGCGATCAGACGTAAGGCAGATCGGTCAGCTGACATGTCATACAAACAAAAAATCCTAAGGAGGAAAGGAAAACCATCCTGGATTAAGAAGGACTGCTAAATTACAACCTCAACTGCAGAAGAGTCGGGCAGCGGTGTAAAATGTAAATACAAACAGAATTCAATGATTTGCAAATCTCATCAGCCCATATTTTATTCACAATAAATCATAGAAAACATATCAAATGTTTAAACTGAGAAAATGTCCCATTTTAAGAAAAGAATTTGTTTTGAATTTGATTGCAGCAACACGTTTCAGAAGCGTTTGGCCGGCAGGGCCGTGTTTGCCACTGTGTAGCGTCTCCTCTTCTGGGCACTGATGTGGACCTTTGGGAGAGGAATGTTGTCCCATTCTTGTCTGATCTCAGATTCGAGCTGCTCAACAGTCCTGGGTCATCTTTATAGTTTCATGTTTTCAGCTGGTGAGAGGTGTGGACTGCAGGCCTGCCAGTTCAGCACCTGGACTCTTCTACTGTGAAGCCATTTTGTTCTAATAGACACAGTCAGCTTTGTCGTGTTGAAATATTCAAGGCCTTCCCTGAACAAGACGTCATCTGGATGGGCAGCAGATGTTGCTCTGTATGTACCTCTCAGCACTGATGTTGCCTTTCCAGATGTGCCAGCTGCCAGTTCCACACTCAGCTTGTTATTAGCACTCTGATGGTATGGGGGATACCATCAGAGTGCTAATAGCAAGCTGAGTGGTTCCTCTCTTCTTTAGTCTGGAGGACACGGTGTCCACGTTTTCCAAAAACAATTTCACATTTCGGTTCAGAACAGTTTCTGACTTTGCCATTTTAAATGAGGTTTGGCCCAGTGAAGACAGCGGTGGTGTTTCTGGATCATGTCCACATGTGGCTTCTTCTTTGTGTTTTTAGAGCTTTAAGCTGCCTTTGTGGATGGCACGGTGAGCTGTGTGCACAGATGGTGACTTCTGGAAGTGTTGCTGAGGCCAGACAGTGACTTCCATGACAGAGTCAGGCCTGTTTTTTAATGTGGTCCCACCTGGGGTGCCTAAGATCACCGGCATCCAATATTGATGTTCTATCTTGTCCATTGAGCACATAGATTTCTCCCAATTTCTCAGAATCTTTTGATGATATCATGTACTGTAGATGATGAGGAGTTACTCAAAGTCTTCACAATATTACTTTGAGGAACGTTATTCTGAAATTGTTCCACAGTTTGTAGACACCGTTTTGTGCAGATTTCCGCCCAGCTTTACTTCTGTAGAGACTCGGCCTCTCTGAGACACTCGTTTTATACCCAGTCATGTGGACAATTCACTGAGTTAGTTGCAGAAGGTTCCTCCAGCTCCTCCTTTCTAGCACCCCTTAATTTCCCAGCCTTTTGTTGGCCCAACTTTTCAGAGATGTGTTGCTGACATCAAATTCCCAAAATGAGCTCATATTTTTTTCATGAAATTGTAAAGTGTCTCAATTTTAACATATGATAGGTTTGTTCTATTATGAATAAAATACAGGTTGATGGGAGTTGGAAATCACTGCACTCTGTTTCCATTTATAATTTACACAGCGGCCCAACTCTTTTGGAAATGGGCTTGTAGAACGGAACATGAATGATGAGCAGCTAAAGCTCCAGATGTATTTTATTTGACCCTAGGAATACAAATTAATAGAAGAATCCAGAAAACCACCCCCTTAGAACATTCAATTTCAATATTACGTTATCATTACAGACTAAATCCGGACATACCTTTTCTTAATCGAGTCCTTCAGAAACCATCCGAGCCTCTTAACTTCACTCTTGGTTGAAACACTTTGACCTGCGTAGACAGCTTCAGGGGGATCTCTTTAAATTACAGACAAGTCACAGAATCCGAGTTAAAATATAGCAGCAATTACAGGGGTGTGTCAGAAGAATACGTACGTGGAATGAAGACAAGAATGTCATAAATCAACTTTGTCACTGAAAAGAGTTAGATTAGCCTTTGCAGGAGACTGCTCAGAAACAAACTTACCTCTCTAAGAAGAACATTAGAGTTCATAAAGTTTCACAAATAAAAAGAAAAAGTGCCAACGTCTGACCCACTCGACTATGCCATCCAGTTAGGCAAAGCTTGGGAATTCGGTTGGTTTGTCAAGTTCTGCTCTTAGGTGGCTTCATTCACGCTTATCAAACAGTTTTCAATGTGTGCACTCTGGAGTCAGGTGGGATATTCCTCAGAATTCCCATCTCATCAACCAGTCCCCCCAATGTAACCTCCGTCACCCCGTGTCCACCTTACATCCCCTGCTTATTTGCTACATATTGCCTTGGATTCCAATAAGTCTAATCATTTTCCTCTGATGATGATTCCTGGTAGGAATTGAAAGCTTAGGAATTAAAAACTATCTTGAGATACATAATTTATTTGCCCCCTTTCTGGATTTCGAGGTATATATATGAAAACTGTATCACAAACCTTCACCTCCATATATATATACTGTATGTATATCAGTGGCGGACCATCAGGGCCTTCAAGGCCTTCTCTGCTGGCCTAAAAAAATATCTGAATCACAAGCTGATGTTAATTATATTTTGTCCATGAATACTTATTAAATAATTCCAAATAGCCTGTCCGCTTCCTTTCATAGCTTTTCTGATGGTTGTGCTGTGCCTGCTTCCAGACATGTATTTTCATATTAAAGCATTTAAACAATCACATTTCAGCCATCATTTGTTGCCAGACAGGGTCAAAGTCAAAGAAGTCTGCCCAGAGGCCTTCACAATCATCTGCAGGCCCTCTAACACAAAATAAATGTCGATTAAACTGTTGCTTCAACCAATCAGATTTTGAGTTGGTTTCACTAGGGCCCTCTAGCAGGCATACGGCAACGTCACCGTATTCAGACCCATTGATTGAATAGAGAAGAGAGACGCTCTAAAGGAACTGTTTCATCACATTCTGGAGCATCATGACGAGTATGATGAGGACACTGTGCGTTGTCTTGATATATTTAAAGCACGTCTGGATGATTTTGAGTTTTGCTTTTTGCTTCACATATTCAATGGCATTTTTGAGTGTTCAGATGTGCTCTTTTCAATACAACAGAACAAAAAACTGGATGTGCAGTTTTGTCTGGCTAGGGTAAAGGAGCTGTGTGATACCGTTGAGCGAAATAGAAGCCAATATGAGGAACTCTACGAGGCCACTGAATGCACCGCAGGCACTCCGAGCGCATGAAGAAGTCAAGCGCAAGATCCTCACGCGCACAACCGCCAACTCCATGCCAGGATTCTGGACAATATTATTTGCCAGACACAGACCAGATTTCAAGACCACGAAAAACTGATGTTTGTCACACACCTCGACCCCCAGAAGTTTCGGGAATACAAGAAAAATTTCCCGCAATGCAGCCTTCTCCAGTTTAACACAGAGCGCACGGAGCACTTTTTGATCTGTCTCGGCTAAAAACAGAACTGACTGTAATGTATGCCATGGATGATTTTGCAGGAAAATCTCCCACTGATCTCCTTGACTTCCTTCATCAGAAAAATCTGAATGAGAGCATCATGGGGCAGCTGTACACATTGGTATGTTTGGTGGTGACCATTCCCGTGTCCACTGCTTCTGTCAAGCGGACATTTTCAGGACTAAAGCGAATTAAAACTTATGCTAGAAATACGACAGGGCAGGTTCGACTTTCAGCATTAGCTTCGATGGCGATAGAAAGGGACTTCATTATGGAACTGAAGCGCACGGATAATCTGTACGACAGAGTAATTGAACTGTTTTTGAGGAAAGAGAGGAGAATGGATTTTGTTTACAAATAATCTGAATTTTTGGTGAGTAAAATGTTGCGATTTTCCTAAATAATATTGCAAGTGTATGAGTTATTATTGATGTTTTTTATGTGTGTCGCGGGCTGTAGCTGCAGTAGAAAGGAACTTGTTCACCCCTGGTTTGTCTATTCAATAAAGGCATTTATTGTGGCTACAGGAGTTATCTATCTGCGATGCAATGGCTCTTTATACTGTATTTCTGCATATTAAGATGGTTTTTATAACCATAAATTAGTTTTTGAGGGGCGGGTTGATTCAGACGGAGCACTACTGAAGGCCTAGGTGTGAAATGCATGGTCAGGTGTTTGGAGTTAATTAGCTGATTAGAGTGTGGCACCAGGTGTCTTCAATATTCAACCTTTTCACAATATTCGAATTTTCCGAGATACTGAATTTGGGACTTTCATTAGTTGTCAGATATAATCATCAACATTAAAAGAAATAAACATTTCAAATACATCAGTCTGTGTGTAATGAATGAATCTATTATACAAGTTTCACTTTTTGAATGGAATTACTGAAATAAATCAACTTTGTCATGATATTCGAATTTTATGACCAGCACCTGTAGTGTATGTCATGTGGGTGGCGCTCTTTAACCTTCCACCTCCACGCTGGTAAGAATTCCTCAGTGGGGTTCAGGAGGGGGGGAGTACGGTGGCAGAATCAACGACGACATCCTGGGATGTGTTGCAGTCCACTCTGTGACTGTAGTGGAGTGGTGGAAGGCCACGTTGTCCCACACCCCGATAAATACTGATGCATCCTCTGGTACCATCTATCCCTAAAGAGTGGCAAGGCATGTGGCCTGGATGCAGAAACGCTGAAGGCCAATATTTTAACATCAACTAAAGGCCTTACCGGTCTCTTCCAAAACATCTGGAACAGCGATACCATTCCTGAAGACTGGTCTAAGGGCCTCATTGTCAAAATCCCAAAGAAAGGCGACACCAAAAACGGTGACAACTGGAGAGGATTCAGCCTTCTGTCCATCCCAAGCAAAGTGTTCTGCAGAGTCCTCCTTAACAGAATGGAGCCAGCTATTGCCTCCAAGCTTAGACAAGAAGAAGCAGGCTTTAGGAAAAGAAGAGGATGTATAGACCAGATGTTTGCACTGCGAAACATCCTAGAGCAGTGCTTAGAATGGAGCACACCCCTGTACATCAACTTTGTTGATTTCAAGAAAGCATTTGATAGTGTCCATCGTAACACTCTTTGGAAGATACTCCAGTACTACGGAATCCCAAATAAGATAATTACAATCATAAAAATCTTCTATGAAAAATTTGAGTGCAGTGTCCCTATGGGCAGCTCTCTCACTGAATGGTTCCCTGTACAGTCCAGAGTGAGACAAGGGTGCATCATCTCTCCCACCCTCTTCCTACTTGCAATAGACTGGATCACAACCAATACAATAGCAGACAAACCCAGAGGCATCCAATGGACCCTGTCCTCTCAATTGGAAGACCTGGACTTTTCAGACGACGTTGCTCTCCTTTCGACAAACCACTCCAACATGCAATCGAAAACTGACAGGTTTCATAAACGTAACATCAACTCCTCCAAAACCCAAGTGATGTGCATAAACACCATCCCTACAGCACCCATCCAGGTAAATGGAGCACCACTCGAGTTTGTGGAGGACTTTACCTACCTTGGCAGCCTAATCAGCAAGGACAGCACTGTCCATAAAGACATTAGAGCAAGGCTGGGAAAGGCTCAGGGCGCCTTTTCCCAACTCCGTTCCATCTGGAGGTCTAAACAATACAACCTAAAAACAAAGATGCTCCTGTACAACAGCAACGTAAAGTCTGTCCTCCTGTAGGGTTCAGAGTGTTGGCGTGTGGTCAGTACAGACATGAGGAGACTTGAGGTCTTCCACAACAGATGTCTCAGACGAATCTACCAGATCTTTTGGCCCAACAAAATATCAAACAACAATTATATAAGAAAACAAACAGTCAATGCATCACCAAGGACATTACATTAAAACGCTTAAGTTGGCTTGGACATGTGTTAAGGATGGAGCAAAACCGCATCCCAAGAGTTGCCTTAAGATGGACACCACCTGGAAAAAGAAAAACTGGAAGACCCAAAAAACACCAGGCGTAGAATGGTGGTACAAGAGCTTGAGATGAACCTGTCATGGGGAGAAGCACAACATGCTGCAAAGGACCGCAGGCGATGGAGGGTGCTCAATGAAGTCTTATGTCCCACAAGGGATGAAGAGGATTGATTGATTGATTGATTGATTGATTGATTGATTGATCGATCGATTGATTGATTGATTGATTGATTGATTGATTGATTGATTGATTGATTGATTGATTAATTGATCCTCTGGTACCGGTATCCTGGAGAGTTCATTGAGGAACAAAATGAGGGGGCTGTGTGTTGTATGGGCCAATGACTGGTTTGTTTGACCCAGCACCATCACTGCATATTGCCACACACATTGGGATGTTGGCCCCCCTCCGAAATGGAATTTGCATGGTTGCTCTTTGCCCTAAAATATTTTCTCAATAATCAACAGCACAATTTAGCCAAAATTAGAAGAAAAAGAGACAAGTGTCTGAATTCTGACACAATTCTCATGACTTCCACTCATTCTCTGTATTATCTTTGACACTAATTACTTGGTCCCCCAGCCACTGCATGATCAAAGACTTGAATTTCCAGCAAACCAATTATAAAATAATGAAGGTGTTATTTCTGTGCACAGACTCACAAGCCTTTGTTTTACAAAGAATTGACTTCTGAAACGCATTATTCAAAGGATTTTCAAGTTGCTTAATCTCCAGCCTGCAGCCAATCCAAAAGGTCTCCACAAGGGGATCATGGAAAGAAAACAGATGATGCACACACAAAAGGCTGGATCTGACATCTTAATAGTATGCCCTTTAGGTTAAGTGACACTTTGGAAAATGCTGCTTCCAACACATAAAGCGCAAACTTCAGAATGTGCATTGTGATCACAAGACGCAGGTCATCTTACACTTTGAAGGACAGGTTGGCCTGAGGGGTAGACAGAGCCCGCCCAAACTCTGCAGTCTCTGCACTCAACACGCTCCCTTGTCATACTCTCTCTTGTGCACGAGTTGTATTGTGTATTTGTTATAATATGTTTTGTTATTAAGTTTGATCACTATGTAGTAACACCATGTTAAATGTAACTGTTTGTCCAAATGTACTGTAACTTGTCATTGTTAATATTTACGCTGGTATTAGATGAACGGTACAGAAGCTATAGTAGTACTACACCTCACATTTCCACAAATGATCTTGAAATGTCTACAATGTAAAGAGGGATCTAGTACCTTTTGATTTGTGAATATGACTTTCAAGTATTGTTTTTTTGTCACAGATCTAGTGACAAAGGGTGGCTTGTTATAATATGTTTTGTTATTAAGTTTAATGTCACTGTTCTCTGTGCCCACTGTTATGGACTCATTCATACAGGCAGACCAAGTATGGTACACAGGGGCACAGCATCAGCACTTAGACTTGCCGAGCCAAGCACAGGACTAAAGAGCCAAAGACAACTGGAGAATTGAATAGTCAGCCTAAAGACAGACTTGTATATTTCTGTCCTCTGTCAGCACACTATCCTCTTTCTGTGTTGGGAGAATGAGAACTGCATGTAGGCATTGTGCTATTCCTGTAATTTTGAAGGTGGGGTTTGAGTCCTTTCCTGTTCTTGTTTGGATCCAGAGAAGGAGCCTGCACATGGAGCAACCAGAATATAAGGATGGACCTACGACCAACACACTTTGAAGCTGCCAGGCAGAAGATTATGTCTTCCGTCCGGTGAAAATCCTTTCAGCGTGGCGACGAAAGATGGTAGACTGCATAGGTAAATACCCCCATATTGCTTGATTGAGTCTGTTATAAGCTTCCCGTCTGTAATACTGCATGAACCCGTCAGTAAAGTGAGCTAAATTATCCTTTATACTTCTCGTGTAATCTTGTAACTGTCATATTGCATGCTTGGGGGAATAATACCTTTTTTATTTATAATTATTTAAATTCAGGTTAATTAAGATGCTGCAATTGAAAAGAACACATTTCCAGAGAGCTAATGTCTCTTAAGGAAACAAAATTGGTGTAGTCGGCAGGATTGTGGCTACATTAATAACCGTATATTATTTATAATATAATTATATATATATATAATAGTTTACTGTCAAATAATGTAAAGAGTACACGACACGTGTTTCGCCCTCATTCTGGGCTCATCAGGTGTACACACTCCACTGCACTCCCTCTCGGGAATCGAACCTCGGATGTCAGCGCCAGAGGCAATGCCCCTAACGTTGCACCACGGCGTGTGGTTTGTTTATTTGACAGCATGTAGATCGGGGTAATTACATTCACGGCATTCATAGTCTGTGTCACAATCTGATTGTATGGGTGGTTACCTACCAGGTAACGCTTGTGGTTGGCCAGCAATCTGCTAACATCCGCCACGGTGCCCTCAGTTTGTGAGGAGCAGATCATAGAATGGTTGAAATAGTTTACTGTCAAATAAATGCAAAGAGTACGCGACACGTGTTTTGCCCTCATTCTGGGCTCATCAGGCGTACACACTCACTGCACTTGCTTACGGTAATCGAACCTCGGACGTCAGCGCTAGAGGGGCTTAGCAGCGGTGAAGTATTGCTTTTAAATTTTAATTAAGAAGAAAAGAAAACCTCAGAGGTTCGATTCCCGTAAGGGAGTGAAGTGAGTGGCTGGTTACCTACCAGGTAACGCTTATGGTTTGCCAGTTAGTGAGGTAACATCAGCAACGGTGCCTTCAGTTGTGAGAAGCAGATCATAGAATGTTTGAAAATAGTTTACTGTCAAATAATGCAAAGAGTACGAGACACGTCTTTCCCCCTTATTCTTGGCTCATCAGGCGTACACACTCACTGCACTTGCTTATGGTAATCGAACCTCGGACGTCAGCGCTAGAGGGGCTTCGCAGCTGTGAAGTATTGCTTTTAAATTTTAATTAAGAAGAAAAGAAAACCTTTTTAAATTAATATTAGTTAACGATTAACACATTTCTATATGTATTGTAAGCATACAATACAACTGATAATATGTTGCGCTTATTTATCTGGTGTACCGACATTTTTGCGCGTTTAACATCTGAAATCTAACGTGGTTTGTGCCCTTCAGAATGAAAACAGTTTGCATTTACCTTTTTAGTAAAAGACGAGCTTTTAATCCTGAGAAATCACCCCGTAAATGCACACGTTTAATTGCACATGTGTTAATATGTATGCTTACACAGTATTAAAAGACAGTGAACAACGTCATTTACCTTTGTTCCCGCATTTGATAAAAGGCGAGCTTTTAAGCCTGAGAAATCACCCCGTAAATGCACACGTTTAATTGCACATGTGTTAATATGTATGCTTACACCGTATTAAAAGACACTCAGAAATTAACGTCATTTACCTTCGTTCCCGCGTTTGACTCGTGCTGTAAATCTCTTCCTTGTTTTTAGTTCACGTGATTATGTAGGAGGCGTGATGACGCCATACGTGACTCCGCCTCCTCCATTAGAGTATATGGACAAAAAACATGTTCCAGTTATGACCATTACGCGTAGAATTTCGAAATGAAACCTGCCTAACTTTTGTAAGTAAGCTGTAAGGAATGAGCCTGCCAAATTTCAGCCTTCCACCTACACGGGAAGTTCGAGAATTAGTGATGAGTCAGTCAGTCAGTCAGTCAGTCAGTCAGTGAGTCAGTTAGGGCTTTGCCTTTTATTAATATGTATATATATATATATATATATATATATATAGATAGATAGATAGATAGATAGATAGATAGATAGATAGATAGATAGATAGATAGATAGATAGATAGATAGATAGATAGATAGATAGATAGATAGATAGATAGATAGATAGATAGATAGATATATATGAATGGGAGGGGAGATGATCACGTGACTCCAACACCCACCTTAACTCTCCGTCCCTCCACAAACACACAAACACAGCCACACGGATCCCAACTCTCCTTTATATGTATAGATTAATCATTTTTATATGAATAGTTTTGGGTTGTGGAACAAATCATCTGAGTTTCCATTATTTCTTATGGGGAAATTCACTTTGATATACGAGTGCTTTGGACTACGAGCACATTTCCGGAACGAATTATGCTCGCAATCTGAGGTTCCACTGTACATGTACTATCTAAAAATGTTAGCAATTAAAGTTGAAAAAAGTGATCATAAGAATATTTGTAATGTAGACTGTGCTTAGGTAGTGAAGCCTGGAATGTTTTGAAGCCTACAAGCAGATGCAAGTGATAAATATAAGATGACCTATGCCCTTGCAAGGCAAAAAGACAGCCAGCCGCACAGTCAGTTAAAGAGTTAAGACTTTAAACATTTTAAAAATCTGAATAAAGTTTTATAAGCATAAAGTTTTATATATAACTTCAAGCCTATAGATGTTGTTTTTTCTACAGATTCATCAAAATCTGTGGCTAATGGATGAAACACAAATTTTTTTTCCTATACAAAGCTGCAAGACATAGCTTAATATCAAGTTTGGGTAGAGAAATTAGAAATAATCCAATCAAAGGGTGGTGAATGTTTATCAATCATAGATTAATGAACAGCAGTTATTGGAATTGTTTTCCTTGCATGCTGATTAGTGCAAGTGTAAGGGTATAACATCATGTATATTAAAATGTTTAAATGAAAATACAAAGGTTAAAAAATGTTCCTATAATTAAAATTAGATTGATTTCTTTCTCTAGTCTTCATATAAAAACAGTATAAAGGGTTTACATATTTTGATGTATAACAAATGATTATTATCATCACTTCAGGAATTACAAAATGTATTAGAACTGAATACATGTATTGATTTGTCTCCGTAAGTGATTAATTTTATGAAGATTTGTTATTATATCAATATATTAAGGTCAATGCTCAGTTATAATGCACATAGCTAAATGGAATGTTCAGTTATACATTAGAACCATTAGTCTGTATGAACTGTGCTGTTGTAATATGTTAAAGACATTTAAAAGATTTGTCTCTTGATCGGATAAGCTACAGTTTGTTATATGGTATAGATCAGGGGTCGGCAACCCGCGGCTCTGGAGCCACATGCGGCTCTTCAGCCTCCTTGCAGTGGCTCCCTTTGGCCTTGACAAAAAAATAAAAAC
This sequence comes from Erpetoichthys calabaricus, assembly GCF_900747795.2. Taxonomy (NCBI): domain Eukaryota; kingdom Metazoa; phylum Chordata; class Cladistia; order Polypteriformes; family Polypteridae; genus Erpetoichthys; species Erpetoichthys calabaricus. The sequence goes on along the minus strand of NC_041398.2, from coordinate 21,094,806 downwards.
CATGAAAATGAATAATGGCAATTTCTTAATTTAACGTGTATATATATATATATATATATATATATATATATATATATATATATATATATATATATATATATATATGTGTGTTTATTTACTACTACTACTACTGTTATACATTTTAACATCTAATTTAGAGAGTTTAATTCTGCGTGGACAGAAGCATTTGCCTTCACCGCCAACGACGCTGGCTTACTGGTGTGCTTAATATGTGGTGATAAATTATCGAACAACAAAAAATGTAACGTTGAAAGACATTTTCAAAACAAGCTCTCAGCATTCACTGAAAAATACCCAAGTGAAGATAAGCAAAAGAGAGCAATTTCAGAACTGCAACTGAAAGCTGAACAGAGCAAACATACTTTCAAAAAGTGGATCACTTCTACACAGTCAACTACAGCTGCTAGTTTTGTGGCAGCTCAAGAGATCGTAAGGAGGGGTAAGCCATTCACACAAGAGATCGTAAGGAGGGGTAAGCCATTCACAGACGGAGAATACATGAAAGAATCGTTCATAAAAATATCAGAGCATCTATTCTCCGACTTTAAAAACAAACAGGAAATTGTTCAGAAAATGCAAGCTGCATTTAAAGAAAGATTCAGTGAGTTCAGAAAGGAAAAACACACACTCTCTCCTGGACATCGACCCATCCCTGCTGAACACATCCGCATTCACAGGAGTAAGCCCGATCTAGAAATTGAACTGGCCGACATAGCAGATAAAGATTAATGGGTGTCCAAGTTCAAATGCCTGACAGCGGATCTTAAAGAAGTCACCCGTCAGAAGGCTACTCTCGCTAAAGAGCACAAATGGAGTGATATTGAAAACCTCCCCAAACCCGACAAATTTGTTTTCGACACATGGAGTGCCATTCCCGAAACGTATATGAACATGAAAAAATATGCATTTGGAGTCCTGTCCATCTTTGGCTCAACATACTTAAGTGAGCAAGTTTTCTCAAGCATGAACTTCATAAAGTCCAAATATCGCTCCCGCCTCACACATGAGAGCCTGCAGTCCTGTGTGAAGGTCAAAGTCACATCGTACAGCCCCGACATAGAGATGATCAGCAGCGAACTTCAGAAACAGAAGTCACTTTAAACAGGTGACAACAATAGCATTTAATAAGCTATTATTTTTCAGAAAAACAAAACACATTCATTTCGGACCCGGAGCTGATGTAGGTTTTTTTGTATGTTCAGGTGCTTCAGTTGATTCAGCACACTGAAATGGAATTTAATGTTTACTTTTTTAAAGCTGCTAAGCTACAGCTAAATGTTTTATTTATATTAAAGTGGGCTAGTTTTTATTTTAATTTTACACAGGTATAGGAAGGACCCAAATAGGCCTGCATAGTTCAGTTTAATTTATTTCAAAGTAGCCCTACACATGCACACTGCACTTCTGTTTGTTGTATTCCGTGGTTGTAACATGTAAAATCTAAAAAAAGATTAAAACTTTATAAGCTGTGTTATGTTTTGCGGCTCCAGACTATTTTTCTTTGGAGGAAGGGGGGGGGGCAAAATGGCTCTTTTGATAGTGAAGGTTGCAGACCCCTGGTATAGATAATAAGATTTTTGTTCTATGAGAACACTCAAGTTCAAATATGTCATATCTTGTTATAATTCAAGAAATCTGTAATGTATAACTGATGTCATGTTTTAATTTTAATTGGTATATTATTCTACTGAAGAAACCTTTTCACTAGCCTGGTTTAAATGTAATAATTTGCCATATTTAATTTATCTCTAACTGTTATTTATGATATGAGACTGAGAACTGCGGGTCTAGAATTGTCATTAGTAGTGCTGCATTGTATTATACATATGATTGATAAAGAATTGTTTTATGTTGTGTATTTGCTCTACCTTTTCACCCTTCTTTAGTTAGCCTAGCAAGTATTTTAGTTTTGGCCACTCCATTTAATGGTGCCAAAGTCTCTCCAAGCCAGTGGTAAAAGTTCTATATATGATGAGAAGGTGGTGTATTATGAAATGAAGAATTAAAAAAAAAAGACTGTACTTTTACTAATAACTTTTGATGTGATGCACATACCGGATAATAGCTGGTGAAGAAATGCAGAATCAAAGAAAAATTGTAAGTCCAGCTGAGTAAATCTGAAGCCATGCTGTGTGCAGGCAGTTTTTTGCTGCAAAACCGAGTTTTATGGACTCCTAACAGAAACAGGCTGTAAAATGCCACTGAAGTGAGATGACAGCTGTTGAAGGTTCCCATGAATGACTACTGAATGCAAGGCAAGCCAAGGGGGAAGTGTTCCTCTGCTAAAAATGGACTCTCACCATGTGTGCATCTCATGAGCTCTAATGGCAACAGGACTGTTTCAATTTTTTATTTCCAGCAATAGTAAAAGATTTTAGTTTCCTGAAGCAGTCATACGTTTGTACAGAAGAATCTGCAACGCCACCAAGCAAAAGACTTTATCTACAAACCACTGGAATAGAGAAAGCTTAGAGATAGACTTGAAAATGTTATAAGAGGGGCTCAAAGGTATGAGGATATGCATATCTAACCACCAATAATGTTTAAACTTTAAATTGAATGGGAATAGAACATCCAATAGTGAAGTTGGGAAGGATATAAATAATGTACAAAAATGCAATAATACTAGTTTAAGAACAAGTAATAATCATAGCAATAGATCTAGAATAGCATCTGAGTTATGTTACAACTATTATAACTTATAACAAGGGATCAGACACCAAAGGGTGGGGTACATATAGCAACATACTGAAATTAGAAATGTTATGAGTACCAAAGAATAGTGAAATCCATTAAGATGCTATATACTGTAGAATTATAATATCTGATGCTATGATATAACTGATGAGATATAATGATCACGATGTAGTAACACCATGTTAAATGTAACTGTTTGTCCAAATGTACTGTAACTTGTCATTGTTAATATGTACGCTGGTATTAGATGAACGGTACAGAAGCTATAGTGGTATTACACCTCACATCTCCACAAATGATCTTGAAATGTCTACAATGTAAAGAGGGATCTAGTACCTTTTGATTTGTGAATATGACTTTCAAGTATTGCTTTTTGGTCACAGATCCAGTGACAAAGGGTGGCTTGTTATAATATGTTTTGTTATTAAGTTTAATGTCACTGTTCTCTGTGCCCACTGTTATGGACTCATTCATACAGGCAGACCAAGTATGGTACACAGGGGCACAGCATCAGCATTTAGACTTGCCGAGCCAAGCACAGGACTAGAGAGCCAAAGACAACTGGAGAATTGAATAGTCAGCCTAAAGACAGACTTGTATATTTCTGTCCTCTGTCAGCACACTATCCTGTTTCTGTGTTGGGAGAATGAGAACTGCATGTAGGCATTGTGCTATTCCTGTAATTTTGAAGGTGGGGTTTGAGTCCTTTCCTGTCCTTGTTTGGATCCAGAGAAGGAGCCTGCACATGGAGCAACCAGAATATAAGGATGGACCTACGACCAACACACTTTGAAGCTGCCGGGCGGAAGATTATGTCTTCCGTCCGGTGAAAATCCTTTCAGCGTGGCGACGAAAGATGGCAGACGGTGTAGGTCAAGACCCCCACATTGCTTGATTGAGTCTGTCATAAGCTTCCCGTCTGTAATACTGCGTGAACCTGTCAGTAAAGTGAGCTAAATTATCCTTTATACTTCTCGTGTAATCTTGTAACCGTCATATTGCATGCTTGGGGGGAGGGGGGGGGGGTAATACCTTTTTCACTTATAATGAGTTAAATTCAGGTTAATTAAGATGCTGCAATTGAAAAGAACACATTTCCAGAGAGCTAATGCCTCTTAAGGAAACAAAATTGGTGTAGTTGGCAGGATTGTGGCTACATTAATAACCGTATATGATTTATAATATAATTATATATATATATATATATATATATATATATATATATATATATATATATATATATATATATATATATATATATATATATATATATATATATATATATATATATATATATATATATAATATGCTTCTAATAATGACGGCAATGAAGGGTTCGGTCAAAATATTTAATATATTTTGGGATGGTTGTGCACTCCGACATGAACTCCCAACCGAGTTAAGATGCCAGGGCCTAATTGGAATGGGGATATTATGAATTAATAATAATCGTACTTAATCCCGGCAAAAGACAAGAGGCGATCTTGTAGCGGGCCAAATTCAGGTTATTTAAGATGCTGCAATTGAAAAGAACACATTTCCAGAGAGCTAATGCCTCTTAAGGAAACAGTATTGTGTAATTGTACATGGTATTGCAATTGTAATTGTATCGTGTAATTGTTTTGTGTAATTGTAAGGTATATTGTAATTGTAATTGTATTGTGTAATTGTAAAGTGTAATGTAAGTGTAAAGCGTATTGTAATTATAATTGTGTGATTGTAATGTGTATTGTAATTGTAAAGTGTATTGTAATTGTAATTGCATTGTGTAATTGTAAAGTGCATTGTAATTGTATCGTGTAATTGTTTTGTGTAATTGTAAGGTATATTGTAATTGTAATTGTATTGTGTAATTGTAAAGTGTAAATTAAGTATAAAGTGTATTGTAATTAGAATTGTGTGATTGCAACGTGCATTGTAATTGTAACGTGTATTGTAATTGTAATTGCATTGTGTAAAGTGTATTATGCAATTGTAATAATTATCATAACCAGTTGTTACACATCCTCAGCTCCAAAAAGGCTGAGACAGTGTGGAAAATGCTAATTAAAACAGAAAGGAGGTATCTGTAAATTCTCCTCATCCTGTACAATATTGAAAACACTACAACAAACACATTAGTTGATGTTTTATGTTGTTACTTCTAAGAGTGGGACCAAATTTGTGTCACCACTGTCACCACCAGCTAGTCAGGGCACTTTGTGCAGAGTAATCATGATGTATCAATGAACGCGCTACTGTGTCAAATCCTCCAAGAAGCCTGGAATCAATGAGGAATGGGTCAAATCAAAGGGTTTTTACTGCATACACAAGCACAATAGCACAAGTCGTCTCCCCTTCCTCTCCTTCTCACCACTGCACTACTACTCCTCCAGTCCAGTGTTGTCTTCCTTCCTCCTCGATAGATTGATAAGACAGTTTACTGACTTCAGTCTGTGGCTTTTCCCTTTTGGTTAGACGCTCATTGTCTTGATTATTGTTCTTGTGCCTCTTTCTTTGTGCCGCTCTCAGTGCCACTAGTCCTCTGTGCTTTATTGTGCACATCATTGTGGTGTCAGAACAGAAGGAGCATCCTTGCTTCGGTGTTGGGTATTTTTCTGACGCCCCCAGTCTCTTAATAAAACTGAGTGGCGTAGTCGGATATTTAAACGGTGTCTAGGTTAGATTACCTTAGTGTGGCCGGACATCTGTCACAGTTATTCAGATAAAATTAACAGAGATACACACACCCACACACAAACACACACATACACATAATTCCAAAAATGGTATTTTCGAACTCAGGGAGGTCTAAAACGTCGAGATTCATCAAAATCTCGACAAGAAATTTTTTTGACGATTCCAATACTTCTCTTTATATTTCGTAAACTAGAAAGTAACAGAAATAAAGAAAGGAACAAATCAGTTAATCGCTAAAAGAAAAAGAGCTAAAGAGACAGGAAAAGGAGATCCTCGCTACTCTTACCCTAAAGCAGCGTTTCTCCACCTTTAAGTATTTGCGACCCGAGTTTTCATAACAGTTTTAATCGCGCCCCCCTAAGGTTTTTTTAAAAGGAGCCCACTAATACCAATTTGTTCTTTTTTAATTAATGATATATCATAGATGTATATTTTATTATACCTACTTAACTGTTATCGACATTTATCTAACTCTATATTTATTTTTCTAGTATCAGAATGTAGTTTGTTTTGGTTTCAATAGAATTGTATTTTTCATATTTTCGATTCTTGTTTTCTTTTTTTCACATCTTCGCGCCCCCTTTTTGTTACTTCACACCCCCCTAGGTGGCCCGCCCCACAGATTGAGAACCACTGCCTTTGAGGAAGCCGCGGCTCCTGCTCACACTTCGGGAACCACTGCTGTAGCGTATACTGTAGCGGCCAAAAGGGTTGCCCGTGATATGAATGTTGTGTTTTGCCAACTTTGCCACTTCTACTTTTTCAGATGTTCTTAATATGTTTCTGTGGTATACTGAAGAACAATAATAAACATTTCATAAGTCTTTTATTGGCAAATACATCAAGTAGAAGTTTTGACAGTTTTGACCCTTCTTCTTCACAACTTCTGCAATTCACTCTGGCATGTGCTTCTGGATCAAAGCCATTCTTGCCTTTTTAGTGCTTGGAGTTGATCACAATTGGTGGGCTTCAGCTCGTCCACCCAATTTTTGAGAACTGAGCACAGGTTCTCAATGGGATTAACATCTTGGGGAGTTTCCAAACATTTCATCTCTGAGCCTCTTGGTTATCACTTTTCTGACACGGTGCTGGAGAATACGCAGATCATCATCACCAGATTGCGCCAGGATGGTTAGCAGATGTTGCTCTTGGAGGACGTTTTGATGCCATTCTTTATGTATGGCAGTGGTCTTGGGCTTAATTGTGAGTGAGAAGCAACCCCACACATGGGTGGTCTCAGGATGCTTCACTCTTGGCACAGTGGCACAGGACTCGTGGTAGCATTCATCTTTTCCTTCTCTGGCTTTCCAGGAGTCCCAAACAGTCGGAAGGAGGATTCATCTGAAAAAAAGAACTTTGCCACAGTCTTGTGCTGATCAGATCTTGTACTTTGTGCAGAATTTCAGTCCATCCTTGACGTTTGTCTTGTTGCCCTTCACAACACAAGGACGTTGTCCAAAAGTCTTGGGCTCACCCACAGCCACCTGCTGCCAATAGTGAGCACGGGTGGCAACACGAGACTCTTCAGGAGGAGACGGGCCTGGTGCTTATTGGACACTTTTAGCAGATCATTTTGTGCAGGGGCTAAAATAAGTGAAATGGGGGTATTGTGATAAAATGAACTTTTTTACACAATGAATGACTATGCCTCTGATCACTCTGCACATAATGGGAATCCACACCACAAACACTGAAGCCACAACTTTTGCAAAACACAACATTTGCGCCCCTGCCGAAACCTTTGGCCGCTAACTGCACATCAAGTACTCAGAGCGACTTGTTCATTTTTACAGATTTGAGGTAAACGCTTCATTCCAGCGACTGCACCATCCATTCTTTATGTGGGGCCGTCAATTGCAGGCAACAATAGCAAGTGCTTTACTAAGAGAAATAAGAAGAAAAGAGCCACACAGGAGCAAGAAAAGAGTGATTTAAACACCAGGGAATAGAAACGTTGGAATAAAACAAGAGTAGAAATCGATTGATAAACGAATCAGTCAGTGCTATCTGTGGTGACTTGATGGTTCAAGTGAGCTTTGATTACTAGTGAATGCTCACAGCGATGGAGTCCTGCGTTCATATCACACTGTTTACATGATGGGCTCATTCGGGGGCTTTACTGAGAACACGAACGCTTAGTTAATCGGCGAGTCTGAAATGGCTGAATGGGTTGGAATCTGCGAGGGGGCCATGCACTGGCCTACGTTTGGGTCCTGTCTTGCCCACTAACCTGAAATGATGATGATATACTTTATTGATCCCCACGGGGAAATGGGAAATTGTGCAAGAAAATGAATGGAAGGATGGGGGCAATGATTGCTGGCCACACTGGAGATCACACAACACTTTAAACAAACAAACAAATAAATAAATAAATAAATAGGAGGGAATCGGGGGAAAACTTAAAAAACTGAAACCCAAAAACGAGATAACGGAAAACAACCGAGCAGTTCTGGAAACTTGAATAGGCGCGACTGAGCGAGTATAGTGAAGCACAACTGCGACATCTAGCGGCCACTTTCGGTGTTGCGCACCTGGAATAGCTCGGGGCTAATACCGGACAATAAAGCATTCAGTGTTTTCTGGAACAAACCAGAGGGAAAACACAAATATGGGAAATAAACACCTAAGACAGAAAGAAGCAGACACATTCTGTCACTTATCTTCTACCGAACATAAATTAAACGATAGCCCAGGAACGTCACATGACTTCTAGACGGGGGTGACGGGCGGATTCTTCTGTGGCCGCACTGCTCCCTCTTGTGGTTGTAATTCCATATTGTATGCCAAGTAGGGTTCAGTAATACATTTCTGAGCGCACAGTACTTCGAGAAAGTACGACAGAAGATGTTAAGGTTAACACTTTCGTTCAGGTACTATAAAATGCATCAATTACTCTCATGTAATAAGCCCTTAACAAACGATTTTTTGGTCATCGTAACACTCATAAAACATCAGTAGGTCGGTAATTCCTGTCAGCGCTGTGCTGGTGAAATGACTTGTTAAGATAACGGATTTACTGGGCTTCTACTAAATATGGAATGCGTCTCAGTGAAGCCCCCTCAGACCACTCCAAAGTGAAAGTTAGCCTGTCACATGGCAGAGATGAATAAACACTTCACTGAGACTTTCTGTTATGAAGACGCAAAGAAGAGTTTGTTAAATTCTTGTTACATACTAGTGAACGAGTAATACTGTGTTTAACAACACATCATTCTTCTTTTCTGGGCTATGTGGTTCCTTCTTGAGCTATTGCTTGACCAAGCACCACTTCCTTCTGGGAAGGATTCTCTGCATATGAAGTTAGATCTTTGTGCTATGAAAAACTTTATGTTGAAAAAACTGAAATCTGTAATGTGTGATAGTCTAACTAACAGGAAACTAACGGGTTAAAAAACACCTGCCCTTAACCTGTGTTACTGGACGTGTGCAGCGACAGTCTAAAGTCAGGAGCCGCTGGTATTTCACAAATCTCTAACCATCGATTTATAGTCATTGACTGCATGGAGCCTGTTAAGAATCTAAATACATTTCTGGAACCTTCAGGTAGATGGGTCTTTTGCGAAACCTTAGGGATTATCAAAATTCTTCTTCCACATTTAGACTCTCAAAAGAGTTTGAGGGCAGCTGGAGATGTCAGTCAGGTTATTCTCACGTATGCTGGTTTGTTTGGACCCATTAGTAAAACTCTGACCCGTTACTGAAGTGCTAATGAAGCGCACATCAATGGGCAAACCCAGTGCGTATTACACACGTGGTCCTGGCTAACATTAGACCTAAAGCTGAGCAGACCATGGCTGCAGGCCATTAAGTATGAAGAGACACAGTCTCTCCCAAAAAGGAGCCCATTTGTCCATGTAGCGGATGTTTTGCCTCCTGGTGAAGGCTCTCATCTGGGTGTTAAAAGGCCAACAGTCGGCTGTAGGCTTCATCTGAGCATCTGAGCATGGACATCGATCCAGAAATGACAATCCTTACAGTTGAAGGTCTTCTCCTAGGTAACCTTAACCAGCGGGGTGAAGCTCATCTTCAAGAGTCCCAGCTGTCGATACTAAATATCATTCATGCTGGCAAGCAGTGCTAGATCTGTCTGTTTGTCGATCTATTACTGTATATAGTGCCTTTCAACTATCTTTCTATCTATCATATAGTACCTTTCACATGTATCTGTCTATCTGTTATGTAGTGCAGTTCGCATTTATCTATCTGTCTATAAAATAGTGCCTTCCTTTCTCTTTCTTTCTTTCTTTCTTTCTTTCTTTCTTTCTTTCTTTCTTTCTTTCTTTCTTTCTTTCTTTCTATTATATAGTGCATTTCACCTATCTATTTATTATATACCACCGTTCACATTTATCTATCTGTCTATAAAATAGTGCCTTCCTTTCTTTCTTTCTTTCTTTCTTTCTTTCTTTCTTTCTTTCTTTCTTTCTTTCTTTCTTTCTTTCTTTCTTTCTTTCTTTCTTTTTTTTTTTCTATCTATCTATCTATTATATAGTGCCTTTCACCTATCTATTTATTATATACCACCTTTCACATTTATCTATCTGTCTATAATATAGTGCCTTCCTTTCTTATTTTCTATTATATACTGCCTTTCACATTTAGTTGTCTGTCTATAATATAGTGCCTTTCTTTCTTTCTTTCTTTCTTTCTTTCTTTCTTTCTTTCTTTCTTTCTTTCTTTCTTTCTTTTGATCTATCTATCTATCTATCTATCTATCTATCTATCTATCTATCTATCTATCTATCTATCTGTTATATAGAGCCTTTCACCTATCTATTTATTATATACCACCTTTCACATTTATCTATCTGCCTATAATATAGTGCCTTCCTTTCTTTTTCTTTCTTTCTTTCTTTCGATCTATCTATCTATCTATTATATAGTGCCTTTCACCTATCTATTTATTATATACCACTTTTCACATTTATCTATCTGCCTATAATATAGTACCTTCCTTTCTTTCTTTCTTTCTTTCTTTCTTTCTTTCTTTCTTTCTTTCTTTCTTTCTTTCTTTCTATTATATAGTGCATTTCACCTATCTATTTATTATATACCACCGTTCACATTTATCTATCTGTCTATAAAATAGTGCCTTCCTTTCTTTCTTTCTTTCTTTCTTTCTTTCTTTCTTTCTTTCTTTCTTTCTTTCTTTCTTTCTTTCTTTCTTTCTTTCTTTCTTTCTTTCTTTTGATCTATCTATCTATTATATAGTGCCTTTCACCTATCTATTTATTATATACCACCTTTCACATTTATCTATCTGTCTTTAATATAGTGCCTTCCTTTCTTATTTTCTATTATATACTGCCTTTCACATTTAGTTGTCTGTCTATAATATAGTGCCTTTCTTTCTTTCTTTCTTTCTTTCTTTCTATCTATCTATCTATCTATCTATCTATCTATCTATCTATCTATCTATCTATCTATCTATCTATCTATCTATCTATCTATCTATCTATCTGTTATATAGAGCCTTTCACCTATCTATTTATTATATACCACTTTTCACATTTATCTATCTGCCTATAATATAGTACCTTTCTTTCTTTCTTTCTTTCTTTCTTTCTTTCTTTCTTTCTTTCTTTCTCTCGCGAGAGTGGTGAGTGGGCGGAGCTCTGTGAGAAAGTGAGAGTGAGAGCGGGAGTGTTTGAAGGTTTGTGATTTTACTTTTTTTTTCCTGCTTTTTTATTCTGTCTCTGACTGTTAATCTTTTGGTTGGAGTGGTTTATTCTGAGGAAGGCCAGAATGGCCTCCTCAGGAGGGGTCCGTTTTCGGAACGGTGATTTCGAAAAACTCACCCGACAACATGGAGTAAAGCTAATGCCAGAAGCGACCTGTTCTCTGGAAGAATGTGTATTGGCTTTAGGGAATGTAATAGGCTGTGACAATGTTCGTTCAGCCTCAAGAATGAGCAGTGCGGTGGTTGTGTTTGTTGCTGCAACAGATTTTGTCCATAGATTGGTAGAAAATGGTGTTGTTATAAAAGAAACTTTAACTCCCGTAATGCCTCTTACAACTCTGGCAAAAAAGATGACCCTATCTAATGTACCTCCTTTTCTATCTAACGAGACCCTTGAAAGAGAGCTATCTCGCTATGGACAGTTAATCTCACAGATTAAACGTATACCTTTAGGATGTAAAGCACCCCAGTTGAAGCATGTGATGTCTTTTCAGAGGCAAGTTTTAATGATTTTAAAAAATACAGCGGATGAGTTAAACGTAGCGTTGAGGTTCCGAGTGGACGGTTACGAATACGTTATTTTTGTCACCTCGGAACCGATGAAATGCTTTAAATGTGGCAAAGCTGGTCATGTAGCAAGAGATTGCAAAGATGTTGTTAAAGCTGTAAAATCTGGCAAACAACTGACCATAGATGAGAACCCCGACCGCCCTGGGGATGAGACAGATTCGGCAGAGAAGGCGTCTGCAGTTAATAACGCGGCAGAAAGTAGCGGCGGGTTCGCTGCTGTTCAGAATGAAGACGCTGCTAGCGATCAGACTGCGTTGGTCCAATTGATCAGCGATTCGCTTAATGCTGATCCTAAATTAAATAGGGATAATGGAAATCAGGACACCCCTGTATTAGAGTCTGGAAACATTGCTAATGAGTCGGGTGTCGTGGAGGTATCGGACTCTGCTACAGAATCGGTGGTCACAAGCATATGGGGCGATAAGAACATGGAGTGTGTCGGCTCCGACAGTACTTTCAAAACACCAAAGGCTGTTAAAAGACACCGTGGGGCAGATGAGCAAGTTGCTTCTAAAAAAAGAAGCTTTGAGGAGACTGCAGCTGCGGTTGACACGGAAGCGTCCTCGGTTTCAGATTGTGGGGAGGACGGTTATTTAACTGATTCCTCTGTTGTGTCAGAAAGCAGTCAGGACACCACAGAAGGATATGGATTCTGCAGAATTAGAGCCTTTCTGATTGAAACAAAGGGGAAAAGAGTGGATGTACAGAACTTTTTTCCAGATGTTAAATTATTTATTTCCTCCGTTAAACGGTTAATGAAGCAAAGATCGGGCACTGAGGTTTTTTCAGACAAGGAGGGGTGGAGGCTTAGAAGTATTTTAAGAAAATTACGTACCTCTGCTAATTTAACAGCTTGTTAATAATGGCTCAAAAATCAGCATTTTTTTATATTACTTAATGGTTTTATAGCATTTGTTTTGGTTCCATTATCTATTTTACCAATGTACGATTTTAAAATTGGGAGTCTTAATGTTGCCGGTTGTAAGAGCCGTCTCAAGATAGCGAAAGTGTGCGACTTCCTGAGAGGGAAGCATCTGACAGTGGCTTATCTGCAGGAGACGCACAGCGAAATTGAGTGACAGAAATGCTGGGGAGGAGATGTGTTTTTTAGTCACGGGTCTACACGTAGCGCTGGTGTTGCCATTGGTGTATCTAAACAAATGTGTCCGGCATCGGTGTCTGCCTACGAAGTGATAAAAGGGCGGCTGCTTAAAGTAAAGGTTGAAGTGGAAAACAGCCGGTTGGTTTTTATTAACGTTTATGCTCCAACAATTGGCAGTGAAAGAGTGCGCTTTTTTAAATGTCTTGAGCGTACTTTAGCAGAGTGTGACCCGGATGAATGTGTGTTTTTAGGTGGGGATTTTAACTGCACCCTTACTGATGCATTGGACAGAAACCATGCAGAACCCCACCCGCGATATGCCAGAGAGCTGAAAGCGCTCATTGAGCGATATGAATTGAAGGATGTGTGGAGGGCCCTGAATGAGGGAGACAGGCAGTACACGTGGGCACAGGTGCGAGGTGGCACTCTTTCACTTGCCAGGCTTGATCGGTTTTATACTTTTAACCATCATCTTAACCGTTTTAATTCGTGTGTCATTGTGCCTACAAGTCTTTCAGATCATGCATTAGTTACCTGCAATGTTCTTATGTCATCTTTAAAGTCAAAAAGCTCTCATTGGCATTTTAATGAGCTTTTATGTCAGGACTCCCATTTTAAAAATTGTTTTAGGTACTTTTGGACACAGTGGCGGGAAAGGATGTCAGTTCTCTTCTCTGGGTCAGTGGTGGGATGTTGGTAAAGTGCAGATTCGCCAGTTCTGTCAGCAGTATACTCTGAATGTCACAAGGAGTTTGAATGATTCTATGAAAGCACTGGAGGAAGAGATAGCAGCACTCCAGCAGGACTTTGACTCCTCCTGGACATGTTGAAAGTGAGAAAGGCTGCCCTCACACACCTGACTGATTATAAAGTCCAAGGTGCTTTGGTTAGAGCCCGTTTTCAAGCAGAAACTGAGTGTGATGCTCCAACCAAGTACTTTTTTGGACTGGAAAGAAAACAGGGCCAAAGCAGAACGATTCATTGTTTGCGTGACCCCTCTGGAAGTGAGATGACAAGCTCTTCTCAAATTAGGGCATTTGCTGTTGATTTTTATTCTAAACTTTTCTCATCTGAGCTGGTGGAACAGGACACTGCTTGTTCAGGTTTTACTAAGGGGCTGCCGCAGGTGCCAGAGGAGGAGTTACCAGCTTTACAGAGAGGGCTTACCCTTGAAGAACTCTCACGGGCATTGGCAAGTTTAAACACTTGGAAAGCTCCAGGTATTGATGGACTTACTGTCGAATTCTACAGGTTGTTTTGGGAGTTCATCGGACCAGACCTACTTGCGGTTCTTCAAGAGTGCTTAGATAAAGGTCTCCTCCCCTTGAGCTGTAGAAGAGCTGTTGTTGCCCTCATTCCAAAAAAAGGTGATCTCTGTAATATTAAAAACGGGAGGCCAGTAGCCTTGCTTTGTACTGACTATAAAATATTTTCTAAAGTGTTGGCTACAAGAATGAAGGAGGTGTTGGGGCATGTCATTCACCCTGATCAGACTTACTGTGTGCCAAACAGGTCCATATATGATAACATCTTTTTTATCAGGGATACATTTGACATCTGTAAACTGTTTGCATTACGCGGTGGTCTAATTTCCTTGGACCAGGAGAAGGCTTTTGATCGGGTGGAGCATCAATACCTTTGGCGAGTACTAATGGGATTTGGTTTCCCTCCCTGCTTTGTTTCCATGGTTCAGGTGCTCTATAGTGACATTCAGGGTGTACTGAAAATCAATGGTGGACTGAGCGCTCCTTTCAAATTAGATAGAGGGATTAGACAGGGTCGCTCCTTGTCTGGCATGTTGTATGCCCTGGCTATAGAACCCCTGCTGATCAAATTAAGGAAAGTGGTGGGTGGACTGACTGTCCCTGAGTGTTCAGTGCCTTTTAAGGTCTCAGCATATGCAGATGATCTCGTAGTATTAGTTGCAAAACAACAAGATGTGGATGGGCTGGTATCCGTGCTGGATGAGTTCCAAAAGGTATCATCAGCTAAAGTAAATTGGACCAAGAGCTCTGCAGTACTATTGGGTAACTGGATGGGTCCTTTTTCTTCATTGCCATCTGGACTGAAATGGACAAGAGATGGAATTAAATACCTGGGATTACATCTGGGAGGCATAAACAGTGACATTAAGAATTGGGAAGGCGTTGCAGAAAAGGTCAGAAACCGTTTACAACGCTGGAGATGGCTACTTCCCCAACTGTCATATAGAGGAAGGACGCTAATCATTAACAACCTTGTTGCATCTGCTCTATGGCACAGGTTGGCATGCCTGGAACCCCCACCAGAACTGATTACTGAAGTGCAAAGGGAGTTGATTAGTTTTTTTTGGAATGGGAAGCATTGGCTGTATCAAGGTATTTTGTACTTGCCCAGGAGTGCAGGAGGACAAGGACTGGTGGACATCTGTAGCAGGAAAAATGCGTTCAGACTACAAACTCTGCAAAAACTGCTCTATGGTCATATGGCTGTGTCTTGGAAGCCACTAGCATGTGCTCTCCTGCGCCAAGTTGGCAACCTGAAATTGGACCGAGCACTTTTCTTAATGGACAGTGATTCCTTCCCCATTGGTAATGTGTCAGAGTTTTACCGGAGTTTATTAAGAATCTGGCAACAGTTGGACTGTTGGTTAGAGGAAAAATCGTTGAATTTATATTGGAGTTTAGAGTTGCCAATTGTCTCTACCATGGCAGTAGAATCGACATCTCTGAAACAACACCTGATCAGGGCTGGTATTCTAAAAATTAAAAATTTGATTCAACCACAGCTACTCAGTTGGCTGAGCCCAGAAACGGTGGCTGCAGCTTTAGGACTGAGCTCTGTGCGCACAGCAGAAAGATTTTTGCGGCAGATCTTTTTGAATATACCTTCAACAGCTAAGGATTTCTTGAAAGACTTTTTCAAAGCTATAGATTATCCAGAGCCTTTGTCTGCGTTTCCAAATTTGTTTATTAATGCCAATGAGAACAAGATGGAGGAAAACAACAGGAGAAGTACTAAATATCTTCCTTTTGACTCTGCGGAAGGGAAGGAGCTTTATAAAGTGTGTGTCCAAGCTCGATACCAGTCCCAACTATGCAGATACCCAGATACACCCTGGAGGGATAAACTGGGAGGGGTGGAGGGTGTTGGCCCCATTTGGGAAAGTCTGTACAGTCCACCATTGAATAAGAGAACTGGCAATCTGCAATGGAGAATTGTTCATGGAATTGTGGCAGTTAACTCTTTTTTGTCTTTACTTAACTCCAACATCTCAGAGATGTGTCCTTTTTGCCAACAGAGAGAGACTGTTTTTCACTGTTTTCTTTACTGTTTTAGGATTCAATCTCTTTTATCTGTACTTGGCAGTGTTTTTAAGGTTTTGGGTGTTTATTTTACCAATCAGGTTTTTATATATGGTTGTGCTAATGTGAGAGCTAAAAAGAATGTTAGTAGATTAGCGAATTTTTTATTGGGCCAAGCTAAGCTTGCCATCTATATCACCAGGAAGGAAAAAATTAAGAGTGACGGGGAGTCTGACTTGGTGGGGTTCTTTAAAGCACAATTAAAAATACGAATTTTATTAGATTTCAAGTTTTATAGGATGACCCACAATTTGCAAACATTTATAGAAAAGTGGTGTGCAGTGAATGCAATTTGTAAAATTGTTAATGAGGAGTGTGTTTTTGTTTTGTGAATTACTTATTATGAATCTACAGCAAATTACTCATTGCTAGGTTACATAGGATGTTCTTTTTTTTGTTGGTTTGTTGATTTTTTTATTGATTGTTGAATGTTTAATAAAAGGTATATTTAAAACTCAAAAACTTTCTTTCTTTCTTTCTTTCTTTCTTTCTTTCTTTCTTTCTTTCTTTCTTTCTTTCTTTCTTTCTATTATATAGTGTATTATATATACAACTATCTATTTATTATATACCACCTTTCACATTTAGTCGTCTGTCTATAATTTAGTGCCTTTCTATCTATCTATCTATCTATCTATCTATCTATCTATCTATCTATCTATCTATCTATCTATCTATCTATCTATCTATCTATTATATAGTGCCTTTCACAACTTTTTATCATATAGCGCCTTTCACGTTTATCTATGCTATATATCTGTCAGACAGATATGAAAGGCACTATATATCTATTATATAATACCTTTTGCAAATATCTATCTGTCTATAATATAGTGCCTTTCATATCTATCCATCTAATATAGTGTCTTTCCTATCTATCTATCTATCTATCTATCTATCTATCTATCTATCTATCTATCTATCTATCTATCTATCTATCTATCTATCTATCTATCTATCTATCTATCTATCTATCTATTATATAGTGCCTTATCTGTCTATCTATTATTATGTTGGACTGTCATTTCAGAGTCATTAGCTGGGCTAATCTTACAATTAGTGGAGAAGAGGAGTTTTTAGATGTAATCCGTTGCTGTTTCTTGACACACCAGTGAGGTGGGAGGCCTGTCTGGATTTATTTTTCTTTCCATAGTCAGGACAGAACTGGGGAGTAAAGGTGATTGCACCATTAGGATCAGTGACCTTAAATTTCACTTTAATAGGATAAATGTTTGAGCAGATGCATCAAAGCCTCAGATAAAGTGTGAAGACAATGGAGGAGATGTGCATATAATGAGGTTTAGAAGCATTTTAAATATAATGCTAGACAAGTTCATACAAAAATGTGGAAGCAGTAAGAAATGAAAGAAAACTCTGGTGTGGATAAACACATCTGTATGAAGCTGATGAGACTCGTATTTTTAGTGCTAACTTTATGGCACATGAGAGCAGGAAGGCAAACAGTAAAAAGGTTGTTAGGAAGGCTAAAAGACAGTTGGATAAAAGAGATTCTTTGAGTACTTTAGTAGTAAGAGAGGAGTCGAGGAGGAGGTGAAGAGTATCAAGAATGGTAAAGATGAGCCAGAATATACAAAGAGTGAAAGAGCAAAGGCTCTGGACCAGCACGGATTGAAGTTTATTGTGTGTGAAGAAGTTAAAACCTGCAACAGCAACAGGGACTACTAAGGAGGCGCAGAGGGAGACGTGCTGCTCAGACTAAACAGGCTGACATCTAACACAGTGGTTCTCAATCTGTGGGGTGGGCCCCTATAGGGGGACACGAAGTAACAAAAAGGGGGGCGCAAAGATGCGAAAACAAGAATTGAAAATATGAAAAATACATCTATTGAAACCAAAACAAATTAAGTTAAACTACATTCTGATACTGGAAAAATAAATATAGAGTTAGATAAATATCGATAAAAGTTAAGTAGGTATAATAAATTATGCATCTATGATATATCATTAATTTAAAAAGAACACATTGGTGTTAGTTGGCTCCTTTCAAGAAAATGTTAGGGGGGCGCAATTAAAACTGTTATGAAATCTCGGGTCGCAAATACTTAAAGGCTGAGAAACACTGGTCTAACAGATCACCAGGAGCAGATCACACGTATCCTTCAGCGCTTAAGGGATTTGGCCAGTAAAGACAGAAATCCTTGACACAGATTTTTCAAAAGTCACTGCACACTGGGGAAAATCTTAAGAACTGAAAAATGGAAAATATTATTACAGATCTGGACAGATAAAAATAACTGTGAGCCAATAAATGTGCAACGTGCATCACAGAGAAATTAATGGAAGAATTTATGAAGGAAAAGAATCAAGCAACACATGTCAAGAGCAGGCGTGTTAGTGAGCCGTCAGCACGGGTCGGGTGTTACTCTTATTCTGGAATTCTAGGAGGAAGCAATAAAAGGCTACCATAACAGAGGTGGCACAGGACGTGATTTCTGTTGATCTGATCAGGTACAGTGCACTGAAAAAGTATTTACCCCCCTCTGGCAAGCCACCATATTTCCATCTGACATCATTACAACTTATAAAAATCACACATGCAGAGTATCACAGTGAACTTTTCTTTCTCTGTGTATGTATTATCAAACATTTAGTACTTGGTGAAGTGAACAAATGCAAATTGACGGCCATGTTGTGAAAAATGCTGTTGAAAAAGTAATGGAGCCCTTCACATGACACCCAGTCGATACTTGGTAGCAACACCAATAACTGCTTACTGTCGCTTTGGATCTACAAGCTTAGCACACCTGGATGGAGGCCATTTTTCCCCCCATTCTTCCTTGCAGAGCTGCTCCAACTGGGCAAAGTTTGAAGGCTTGCCACAAATTTTCCAATCGGATTCCGATCGGGACTCTGGCTAGGCCACTGCAAGACTGGGATCTTCTTTTTGTCAAACACGCTTTGGTTCCTTTTGCACAGTGTTTCAGGTCATTGTCCTGCCGGTAGCGTCGTCAGAGTCCCAATTTCATGGCTGACGTTTGAGTTTCTTCCAAAATCTGGATATACTTCTTACTATCCATTCTTCCATGGGACCCAGTGCTTGCCCTAGAGAAGCAGACCCAAAGCATGATGCCTCTGACCCACCATGCTTGATGGTAGGTCTGATGTTTGCCGGATCATTGGCACTCCCTTCCATCTGCCAAACAGACAAACACCTTTGGGCTGAGGCCTGAAAGTTTAATTGTGGTCCCATCAGACCAAAGTACACGACTCCAGAAGGCAGGACTCTTGTCAAGATGTCTATTAGCGAATTCGAATCGAGCTTTCAGATGACATTTTTTTTTAGTAGTGGCTTTTTTCTGGCAACTCTGTCATACACCTCTCTGTGTGAAATATTGTAGTCTTGTGCACATCCACTCCAGCTGCAGGCAACTGAGGGTCACCTTAGGATTTGCTCCGACTTCTCAGACTAGCTTTCTTGACATTGACTTTTATTATTTTAACAGGCCGTCCTGACCCAGGCCAGTTCACTACGCTTTCACTTCGCTATGATTGCCTTCCATAGAAAAAACAGAGTTTAAGGAGCCTGGCGATCTTCTCGACACCATTGCCATCTTTAAACTTCTTAATCACAGTGCGTCTCAAGTCATTCGAAAGCTCCCTCGTCTTCATTTATGTCACTTTTTGAGGTTTCGCTAAATAAGCCACTTGTGCTGATTATAGAGATGGGAGGAAATGATAACCGAACCGTAGAAGCTTGTGTCAATCAATCTGAAACGTAGCGAGTCGAATCACTGTGTCAAAACACCGCTGTCACGTGACCCGTGACGTTTGAAGCTTCGGATGTCAAGTAGATATTGCTGCAGACCGGAGTAAAATGGGCGTGAATATCATTTTCGACTTCAGCCAATCATATATTAAATTTTCGCATGTCAGTCACGGATCAGCCAATCGCAAATTTAAACGTCACGGTCAATCACCGTTTTATTCAACAAATCGCCAATCGGTGTTATTTGTCATTCATGCTCCACTTTAGCCAATTGCCTTTTGGATACGTAAAAAGAAAGGTGGGTGTAATTTCTAAAGGTGGACGTGTAAGATGATTTCTAAAGGTGGACGGTCAAGATAAAGTGACTGTAAGAGACGGGGTGTATACTGTATTCATAAAATTGGCTACCTCTACGACGATAGTCTACTAGTGTCAATATCTTACACTATAGCACTTTGTCGAGTGCATTATTAAGACTGCAGTGTATTTTTACCACAGTCATTTATGAAGTAGCGGTTCTGAAAAAATAATAATAAAAGTTTGCATATGAGATATTTATCGTTACTGAACAACGTCTGAAGAAAATTTAAATGAACATAACAATACAAATTTGTGTCCGCCTAATTTTAATGGATTGACGTGGATTTAAATGTGGGCTCTACTTGATTAAATCAGTCAGATTAAAACAAATGTTTGACTGTTGGTGTTTACTCGAATGTCCAAATGAAATAGCCGCCTACATTTAACGGGTCACTTTAAAGACGGGCTATAAACGTATTACAATTTTAAACGTTGAATAAACTGTCAGAGTTCCTAATATTCCATTGTAGCCCCTTCTTGCCTGCAGATCACCATCTGTTCTTTGTTTGCTGATGTCAATATTCTTCGGTCTTCATGTCTGTTCTCAATATACCAGCAGCTCTAGTGAGTTTCTTGCCTGTGAATCACGTATTTAAGTTTATTTTTTAGCTGTATTATGATTACAGATTATTACAAATCACATACTTGACACTCTCACGTTCAGTTATCAGGGAATATAAAACGTTAAGAAAGCTGGCAATAAAATTGTGACTTTAAAGAATGCATTGGTTGTCTCTATGTTATCAATGTTAAATGTAAGAAACACAGTTTGCATAGTGCTAATAGTCACCTTTCAATTATTATTTTTACAATGAAGTTTACTATGTTAAACGATCTGTGAAGAGCAAATATTATGCTTTCAAAAGTCTAATAATTTGGCTGTTTTTGTGACTGTGCACCTGTTAATCAGGGTATTCAATTATATGACTTAATTGGACCTTTATTACTTTTGGGATTTTAAATACCTCTTTAAGATCATCAAATATGTGTTTATTATAATACATATTACTTACATTTAGAGATTAGAACATGACAGATGTTTGTAGTTCATATCTCATTTATCCTCCATTTGACTCCATCAGGTCCTACTGGTGTGCTGAACACGTCAGCCTGTCTTTAGGGTCTCGGAGACTGGAGGAGGCCAGGAGTCCATCTGTACAGCAGGCACTGATGGGCATCAGCATCACGACTGGTAACAAGATAGAGATGACAGATATTTGAGCTGGACATCATCCTATATGAGTATCCAAGCAAACAACATATTAAGAGCACACCGAGTCTGTATACTCCAGTATGGCCCTGACATAACACCCTGTACAGCTGTACACGACACCACTTAACTGGTCATGTAGCACACACTGCACTGAGTCTGTCAAGTCTGAACCATTAAATCATTCAATCTGAACAGCTGGAAATTTATTTTGGCAATGATATTTCTGATAAGGCATTTTTATATTGTCGTTTCTCATTGGTTTATACTGAAAATCTGGTTTACATCAATGTAGTTTTCAATAGTATGTATTATATATATAGTATATAAAAAAAATTAAAGGAACACTTTGAAAGCACATGAGATCTTAATGGGAAAAAAAATCTTGCTGGCTGTCTCTACTGCTATGGACTGATGTGTTAGGAACAAAAGGATGGCACATCGTTTGTTGGAAATGAAAACGATGAACCTACAGAGGGCTGAATTCAAAGACATCCTGAAAATCAAAGGGAAAAAACAATGCGGCAGGCAGGCAGGTGAGTCCATTTTGCTGTAATTTCATTTCAATATTTGGGGGGCTGGTGGCATGCTGCTAATGAGATGACGGATGGTGTCCTGGGGGATCTCCTCCCAGATCTGGACCAGGGCATCACTCCTGAACAGTCTGAGGTGCAACCTGGTGGCGTCAGATGGACTGAAACATAATGTCCCACCCAGAGGTGTTCTTGGGGGCAGTCAATGGGATCAATCCCTTCATCCTCTGACCACATGAGGCTGGCCGTTGTGGTGCAACAGGAGGAACCCAGGAGCCACTGCACCAGCATAGGGTCTGCCAATGGGTCCAAGGATTTCATCCAGATACCTAATGGCAGTCAAGGTGCCTACTGTTGTCTAGTCTGTAGAGGTCTGTGTGTCCCTCCATGGATATGCCTCCATAGACCATCACTGACCCACCACCAAACCGGTTATACTGAAGTACGCCACAGGCAGAATAACATTCTCCATGGCTTCTCCAGACCCTTTCACATCTGTCACATGTGCTCAGTGTGAACCTTCTCTCATCTGTGAAAAGCACAGGGTGCCCACCAGTGGTAGAGCTGCCAATTCTGGTATTCTGTGGCAAATGCCAATCGAGCTCCCTGGTGCTCACTAGAGGACGTCAGGCCACCTTCAGGCCACCCTCCTCAAGTCTGTTTGTGATTGTTTGGTCAGAGACATTCACACCAGTGGCCTGCCTGCTGGTGGTCATTTTATAGGCTCTGGCAGTGCTCATCCTGTTCCTCCTTGGCCAAAGGATCAGAAACTGGTGAGTCCTGCTGATGGGTTAAGGACCTTCTACGAGGGGCCCTGTCCAGCTCTCCTGAAGTAATTGCCTGCCTGCCTCTTGGAATCTCCTCCATGCCCTTCAGACTGTACTGGGAGACACGGCAAACCTTCTGGCAATGGCACGTGTTGATGTGCCATCCTGGAGAAGTTGGACTACCTGTGCCAGCTCTGTAGGGTCCAGGTATGGCCTCATGCCACCAGTAGCGACACTGACCATAGACAAATGGAAAACGAGTGAAAAAACAGATGAGGAGGGAAAAATGTCAGTGACCTCCACCTGTTAAACCATTCATTCCTGTTTTGTGGGTCGTCTCATTGTTGCCCCCCCCCCCCCCCCCCCCCCAGTGCCCCAAAGCAGCTGAAACTGATGAACAAGCTCCACTGCTACTTAACTGACCAGATCAATAGCCCACAAGTGTCACTGACTTGATGCTGTACTCTCATTAAAAAGGGTTCCTTCCATTTTTTGAGAAGATATATCTATCTATATCTATATTACATTTTTTTAAACAGGATCATATCACGATCAAAAATACCACAGACATTCCATCCATACTTCAATCTTCAGATGTGTTTTTGTGCCCTTTCTGTCATCCGCGACTGTATTCTTCACGCTCGTATATACGAGCAAATGAACACTTGCGAGATCACCGCAGAACAGCAGTTTCCTACGGAGGTACGTGTATCCCACTTTTCCCATTAACTCAGGCTGAGTATGGGTGGTAAATATTCAGTGTTTCCTTTTTGTTTTCTTCACAATTTATCCCATAATTTTATGTGTCCATCTCCTATGGTCTGGTTTAGTGGGTGCCAAATGACCTGTGCCTTGTTAGAATAATTTACAGATATTGGTACTTGTTCTGAGTGTACCATTGCTGAGTGCCGGTGTGGGTACCCTGCTTTTGGAGACGTTCCTTTTTGGGATGCTTGGACAATCAAAGGTGACACCTCACATCCAACCAGGGGAAAATAGTTTAAATAAGCTTGGAATTTTACATTTTTAACTTAGTGTTACTTTAAATACACCAGTGTGTGTTTCAGTGTATACAGGTAAACTTTTTTTTTCTGTTAAATGAATAACATCAATATTTTAATGTCTAAAAGTCAGGACCAAGCAGATCATGGCAGCAGTGAACTCGTTGAGGAATATACTGATACAGCCACACCAAGGTATTAATGTAGAACTTAGTCTACCACTGTGGTTTGATACTTGGTTCAACTTGAGTAAAAGCCTTAAAATTGAACATGGTATGAAGGATTGTCATAAGATTTTTGACCCGTTGTCACATGGGGAGTGTTAGATTGGTCATTTTGATGGTTAGAATAAAAATATCTTCAAAGCTTTTCTGTGACTTGCATATTACTTTAGCCAGTGTCCGGACTGGTGCAATCATAATACTCTGAAGTAATGGATGTATTCAGAAAAGCTATTGAGATCACATCCAACAGGAGTTTTTGTAGTGATCCACGGAGTAATCCTCATAGTTTCAATTGTCTTCCAATGTGTCCACTTTTCCGAGAAAACACAACTGTTCAGACCAAAACCAGACAGCTTGCATACGACAAATACTACTTGTGACAGTCTGATGCATTTATTTGTGTGTGTCCACAGTGTAGGAGAGCAGGCTGGCTGTGTGGCTGCAGCAGGGCAGCTGACTGAAGAACCAAGTGGCTCAGATTTTTGCAGCTGCAGAGATCAGCAGGGCCTACAGGAGGACTCATCATGAAAAACTGTTAGAGTTCATAATAAAGGACCATGGAGCAGATGATCACTTGCTGGTAACTTAGTTCAGATGTCAAGTAAAACTTTGCTATTGTAATATCTATCTGGCAGCAAAGAGTTATGATGACTTTAAAGTGCCAAACACTTGTATTTTCTTGTCCAACAGGCTGTTGTATCTCGTAAGGTATCGTCCAAATGGTTAACAAATTATGAAAATCCTAAAGGTCACCAGGTAATGACTTATATAGAAGATGAGGAGGTGATAGATGGCCTCTACAACTTCTTGGATGAAGTGCTGTCAAGAGCTGTAGGCACTTTTGAGAGGATTGACAGAGTTCACATCATTCTGGATGTGCTGATGCCAGAGGTTAATTAGCCTTCAGTAAATCTCTGAGTACAGAAAGTGTGTCTATGAGTAACATCTTCTCTTTTTCTGTGTTTTTGATAGGCTCTTATTAAAGCTAAACAAACAGTTGAGAGGATTTCTCTGCCAGAGGCAGAACATCTGTTCATCGATGGACCAGCATACAGTGAGTGGTACGTCATGTGGAAAATAAACAGTCCTTTCTTTTTCTTTTCAGCGCCATTATTCTGTTAAACAGAATACCCTATAGTTGTTGTGAATTTAGACAAGAATATAAACTAAATATATATAAATGTGAATATATATGTTTAAAGTGACATTTAAACTGTACATTAGTACATTTGTAGTATTGGTAAAATTACATTTAGAAGTATGCCATATGTAGCATTTATTCTAAACTGTACAAGGTCAAGAACTGTGGTTTCAAATGACAAATGCAGAAGTGTTTCTGGTTGGTATGATTAGAATTTGTTCATTTGTGTGCTTGTTTTTGTTTTGTTTTTTTAGTGAGAGGGAAGAGTTTGACAAACTGTACTTGTTCTGCAACAGTTGGAAGCTCAAGGAAAGCACCACTGAGGCATTTAAACTCGGGATTACATCTCAACCCGACTCAAATAAATGTGTCTCTTTCTTTACTTCTCTTTTGCCTTTTTTATTTCTGTGTGTTAAAATGACTGTGCATACTAGAGTTGTATATATTTAATGTAACTATTAATGTAAATAATAAAGGACACTTTCTGTTATTGTTAAAGATTGTTGATTAAGTTCTGTATATTTGAAATTGCGTGTCTGTTTTTGGACAATTGATGTCATCTGGATTTTTTCTTTAATTGTTATAACTGCTTTGTACAGTTGTTATGCATTTTACATTGTTGTTTTATTTATATATAATAAATATATAGAAGCGGGCATGCTGTTGTTTTAATACTTCAGTGTATTTCTTGATCAGTCTGTTTGTTAAATTTAATCTTTGTGAATTCTTTCTTTCAATTCAACTGACCAATCATTATTGATAATTGTAAATATTTCTTGAAATTGTTGCACAATTTATATTTAATAATTATTAATAAAATCTTGTTTTTGGTAGTGATAATACTGAGTATTCTGTTTTAGTGGCGCTGGTCCAATCACCTTGCGTAGTAACACTGTTAGAACTGACAGATATGACCAGAGCCTCCATGTATCCACAGGGTTACAAATGGTGTGCACTTTGCTAGAAATCCCACAAGATAAAAGAGCTTGGAAACTGAGCGTCCTGATCAAGGCTTTGCTGTTCACTTACAAACACACTCCAGAATAATATGGTTCTTACTTATCTTTTATTAGGAGTCACATTTTCAATAACACTTGCATTTTTAACTTAAAATACAGGTTTTACATATGGGAACAAAAATTAAAAGAAAAGGATTGTATACGCCTGATAAATAGTCAAAACTTTTGGAGCTCAGTATTCTAAAACCATGACTCACAGCTAGGACCTTGTTATTCTAAGGTCTTGACATTATATATATAGATATAGACAGATATATCTTCTCAAAAAATGAAAGGAACCTTTTTAATGAGAGTACAGCATCAAGTCAGTGACACTTGTGGGCTATTGATCTGGTCAGTTAAGTAGCAGTGGGGCTTGTTCATCAGTTTCAGCTGCTTTGGGGTACTGGGGAGGGGGGGGGGGGGGGGGTGGGCAACAATGAGACGACCCACAAAACAGGAATGAATGGTTTAACAGGTGGAGGTCACTGACATTTTTCCCTCCTCGTCTGTTTTTTCACTCGTTTTCCATTTGTCTATGGTCAGTGTTGCTACTGGTGGCATGAGGCCATACCTGGACCCTACAGAGCTGGCACAGGTAGTCCAACTTCTCCAGGATGACACATCAACACGTGCCTTTGCCAGAAGGTTTGCCGTGTCTCCCAGTACAGTCTGAAGGGCATGGAGGAGATTCCAGGAGACAGGCAGGAAATTACTTCAGGAGAGCTGGACAGGGCCCCTTGTAGAAGGTCCTTAACCCATCAGCAGGACTCACCAGTTTCTGATCCTTTGGCCAAGGAGGAACAGGATGAGCACTGCCAGAGCCTACAAAATGACCACCAGCAGGCAGGCCACTGGTGTGAATGTCTCTGACCAAACAATCACAAACAGACTTGAGGAGGGTGGCCCGACGTCCTCTAGTGAGCACCAGGGAGCTCGTTTGGCATTTGCCACAGAATACCAGAATTGGCAGGTCTACCACTGGTGGGCACCCTGTGCTTTTCACAGATGAGAGCAGGTTCACACTGAGCACATGTGACAGATGTGAAAGGGTCTGGAGAAGCCATGGAGAATGTTATTCTGCCTGTGGCGTACTTCAGCATAACCGTTTTGGTGGTGGGTCAGTGATGGTCTATGGAGGCATATCCATGGAGGGACACACAGACCTCTACAGACTAGACAACAGTGGGCACCTTGACTGCCAATAGGTATCTGGTTGAAATCCTTGGACCCATTTGCAGACCCTATGCTGGTGCAGTGGCTCCTGGGTTCCTCCTGGTGCACCACAACGGCCGGCCTCATGTGGTCAGAGGATGAAGGAATCGATCCCATTGACTGCCCCCAAGAACACCTCTGGGTGGGACATTATGTTTCAGTCCATCCGATGCCACCAGGTTGCACCTCAGACTGTTCAGGAGTGATGCCCTGGTCCAGATCTGGGAGGAGATCCCCCAGGACACCATCCGTCATCTCATTAGCAGCATGCCACCAGCCCCCCAAATATTGAAATGAAATTACAGCAAAATGGACTCGCCTGCCTGCCGCATTGTTTTTTCCCTTTGATTTTCAGGATGTCTTTGAATTCAGCCCTCTGTAGGTTCATCGTTTTCATTTCCAACAAACGATGTGCCATCCTTTTGTTCCTAACACATCAGTCCATAGCAGTAGAGACAGCCAGCAAGATTTTTTTTTCCCATTAAGATCTCATGTGCTTTCAAAGTGTTCCTTTAATTTTTTAATATACTATATATTTAATACATACTATTGAAAACTACATTGATGTAAACCAGATTTTCAATATAAACCAATGAGAAACGACAATATAAAAATGCCTTATCAGAAATATCATTGCCAAAATAAATTTCCAGCTGTTCAGATTGAATGATTTAATGGTTCAGACTTGACAGACTCAGTGCAGTGTGTGCTACATGACCAGTTAAGTGGTGTCGTGTACAGCTGTACAGGGTGTTATGTCAGGGCCATACTGGAGTATACAGACTCGGTGTGCTCTTAATATGTTGTTTGCTTGGATACTCATATAGGATGATGTCCAGCTCAAATATCTGTCATCTCTATCTTGTTACCAGTCGTGATGCTGATGCCCATCAGTGCCTGCTGTACAGTTGGACTCCTGGCCTCCTCCAGTCTCCGAGACCCTAAAGACAGGCTGACGTGTTCAGCACACCAGTAGGACCTGATGGAGTCAAATGGAGGCTCAATGAGATATGAACTACAAACATCTGTCATGTTCTAATCTCTAAATGTAAGTAATATGTATTATAATAAACACATATTTGATGATCTTAAAGAGGTATTTAAAATCCCAAAAGTAATAAAGGTCCAATCAAGTCAAATAATTGAATACCCTGATTAACAGGTGCACAGTCACAAAAACAGCCAAATTATTAGTCTTTTGAAAGCATAATATTTGCTCTTCACAGATCGTTTAACATAGTAAACTTCATTGTAAAAATAATAATTGAAAGGTGACTATTAGCACTATGCAAACTGTGTTTCTTACATTTAACATTGATAACATAGACACAGCCAATGCATTCTTTAAAGTCACAATTTTATTGCCAGCTTTCTTAACGTTTTATATTCCCTGATACCTGAACGTGAGAGTGTCAAGTATGTGATTTGTAATAATCTGTAATCATAATACAGCTAAAAAATAAACTTAAATACGTGATTCACAGGCAAGAAACTCACTAGAGCTGCTGGTATACTGAGAACAGACATGAAGACCGAAGAATATTGACATCAGCAAACAAAGAAGAGATGGTGATCTGCAGGCAAGAAGGGGCTACAATGGAATATTAGGAACTCTGACAGTTTATTCAACGTTTAAAATTGTAATACGTTTATAGCCCGTCTTTAAGGTGACCCGTTAAATGTAGGCGGCTATTTCATTTGGACATTCGAGTAAACACCAACAGTCAAACATTTGTTTTAATCTGACTGATTTAATCAAGTAGAGCCCACATTTAAGTCCACGTCAATCCATTAAAATTAGGCGGACACAAATTTGTATTGTTAAGTTCATTTAAATTTTCTTCAGACGTTGTTCAGTAACGATAAATATCTCATATGCAAACTTTTATTATTATTTTTTCAGAATCGCTACTTCATAAATGACTGTGGTAAAAATACACTGCAGTCTTAATAATGCACTCGACAAAGTGCTATAGTGTAAGATATTGACACTAGTAGACTATCGTCGTAGAGGTAGCCTATTTTATGAATACAGTATACACCCCGTCTCTTACAGTCACTTTATCTTGACCGTCCACCTTTAGAAATTATCTTACACGTCCACCTTTAGAAATTACACCCACCTTTCTTTTTACGTATCCAAAAGGCAATTGGCTAAAGTGGAGCATGAATGACAAATAACACCGATTGGCGATTTGTTGAATAAAACGGTGATTGACCGCGACGTTTAAATTTGCGATTGGCTGATCAGTGACTGACATGCGAAAATTTAATATATGATTGGCTGAAGTCGAAAATGATATTCACGCCCATTTTACTCCGGTCTGCAGCAATATCTACTTGCTTCTTTCAGCCCTGGAAAATGCAAATGAGGCACAGTCGGACCTGTGAGTCCGTCAACCAGGAAAAAAGCGGGATCGTGTTAGAAGGAGCCCGTCAACGGGTGAATCGCTCGCATCACCAGCAAGTGGTGGGTACAGTCCATATTTTCGGCGTTTGGTGGCGGCACTGCGAATCGCCCCTCTTTATTTTTGGAGTGTATTGTGAATGACGGGGGTGTGCTCTCTTCGAGATGGTGTGGTGTGGTAAATTTCCAATAGAGGCTCCGGGGGGTGTTATGAAGATAACTGGTGTCCCGTACGACTCACTACTGCAGGATTTAGTGCTGACGTTTGTGTCTTGATTGTAATGAACTGGTACCATGTCCAAGGTTTGTTCTTGTCTTGCGCCCTATGTTAATTGGGATAGATTCTAGCACCCCTGCGACCCTATTTAGGACTAAACGGGTTACTTAATGACTGGCTTTTACTGATGTAAGCTGCTCTCTTTGTAGTACTGAAGATAGTCGCCGCGCGTGATTTTCCTCAATCTGGCAGTTATGCTCATCAGGACGTTTGGTATCGTGATACTTTCTTCGGACTCCGATTCATCTTTCTGGACAGACGTCGTGATAACGAGAAACAGCACGGTATTCTTTTCTCCTAGTTTGTATTTTGGCTTGAGACGCAGATGTGCTATAAGTGTTCTGTCTTTACTTACTCACATACACTCTAAAAAATGTTTTGTTGTATCAACCTAAATAAATTACTTCACAAGGTAACAAGCAATTTAATTGATTTCTTTCAATTTTTAAAAAGTATTTGAGAAAACTAAATTCATTTGAGTTTGTTTTAACCTTTTCAAAAACTTGAATAAAAGCAAAAAATGTATTTAGCTCAAACCAAATTTCTTTAAAAACTCATTAAAATTTCATCCATCGTTGTATTCACTGTAATGCCAACTTAAATTCTTAATTGAACTCAACTAAATATGTTCTTCATATGGTGTTGAATTCACTGTTAGGGTAAAATTGTTTTTAATAAAACAAACAACAATGTTTTGCTTTAAACAATGGAATTTATTTTAAAATCAGTGCTACATTTTGTACAGTGTTCAAAAATTAAACATTTTACCAGAACAAGGTTCCAACAATTATGACTATCAATATAAAGAAAAACCTTTATATGTGAACTTGTGCTTTGTACAAGCTAATTTAAAAGTAGTATTTTATAACCCCGTTCACACATCAGTGAAATTACATTCCAAAGAAATGTGAAGAGAAAGACACAAAGAGTAGAAGTAATCACATTTTCAGTGACAAATCAAATTTTGATAGGCAGTCGTGACAAAAGGCCATGTGTGACACATGCGTCCTTTAATTATATGTTAAAAGTGTTTTAAATGAAAACTTACAATATTAAAAGGCACTTTGCTTGATCTAGGTTTAAACAGCCTGAGCTACACTGGAAAAAGCACATAGTTCCCATAAATTGCGTTCAGTTGTTATTAGTGGGATGAAAACATGGGCAGTTGGCTCTAAGCCTATAAAACACAAGGCCAGTCTTGGCCATATGCAAACATGGTGAAATCATTGAAACAACTAGGCTGCATCAAAAACTGTAACATGTTCCTTCAAATGCTATTTCTATGTATTTACAGAGAACACTTCCGATTCATGCAAATGCAACTCCATTTTTTTTTTTTTAAATCTGGAGAGTAAAGACCTATTTAAAGTTGAATACATCAAAACTGAAAACCAAAAA
The DNA here is from genome assembly GCF_900747795.2 of Erpetoichthys calabaricus. Lineage (NCBI taxonomy): Eukaryota > Metazoa > Chordata > Cladistia > Polypteriformes > Polypteridae > Erpetoichthys > Erpetoichthys calabaricus. Next base: position 21,063,452 of record NC_041398.2, on the reverse strand, counting down.
CTCGAATGACAGAATGTACATTACATTCTACATTTTCTCATTCACTGTTAAGTAGCTTGGTGTATAAAGTCTGTACTCTACATATTTGTTTCTGTACATCTAGTTGCATCTTGAAAGTCTCTTTCAATTAATTTGGATCACTTAAGTTTAGTGTGTATATTAGTCCAAACAGTATTGCACAAGCAGAGGCAACTAAAGAGAGTTCATTCATCACCTCAACACCCTCAATGATGATCCCAACATCTGCAAGTGAACTAAAAAGTTCATCACCCTCCTTCTGGATGATGAGGATGCCCATGGTCATTCTTTCCATGTCTTGTTCAGCTTTCTCAACTTGACAATCCTGTGGGACATAATTCCAGAAAGTAAGCTATATGTATACATTGCACATGTAATACTACACTGGTAATAGCCCACCCTGCTGCTGAACATTTTATCAAGTCAAAGAGAAAAATCTGTCAGAAAAATGCCAATAACTTGAAAATGGATCCAAAACATTGGTTAGAAAAACAATAGAATTTTTTCATTATGTCCCAGACGTCTGTGCCAAATGTTCAAGCCATATTTATTATTGTGGATGCACAGTGAATGATAAAATCATCAGTGTCAAGACTCCTAGATGTTAGAACTGAACTTTCACTAGAATAATAATAATACTTTGCATTTATATAGCGCTTTTCTCACTACTCAAAGCACTTAGCAATTGCAGGTTAAGGGCCCAACAGAGCAGTGTCCCTATTGGCATTTATGGGATTCGAACCGGCAACCTTCCGATTGCCAGTGCAGATCCGTAGCTTCAGAGCCACCACTCCGCCTATGAATAATGAATAAGAAGAATGAATAATACTGTGATTAAGTAGAGGGCAAATTTTACAGAGCAATATTAATCACTTTGTAAAAGATAAGCTTATTTGTACTTACCAGACAGTGTTTTAACAGGAACTTGTCATCCTCACTAAGATAGAGCATAAGGGATCAAAGCACTAATTCTCTCCTTGTGTTGATGTCACTAGTCTGAAAATGAGAACAGTACTATGATTTTAATATATATTTATTTTTTAAACAAACAATGTCTTATTTTGTATGGTTTTTATCATGACAAACTTAGAAGCTTTTCAGATAAGGCCACATTTCACTGTACCTGATTCAAAGCAGTCATGTAGTTGCTAGTTTTGACTCGTGTGGCTCCACCTTTGCTGCTAATGACTTTGATGAGCTGACTGGAATGTCTGTCTAACTCTAAAAAAAAATCTGGACTCAAGGGGAACAGTTGTGATTCGAAGAAATTCTGCATTAATCTGAAACACATACAAAAAAAATAAGATTGAGGCACAGCGAAATTGAAAGTATGAGTAAAACACACAAATATAATCTACTGAAAACAAACATAATTCTTTTGAAAGAGAGCAGGCCATCTCTTCACAAAATCCATAATCCTTGGCTGATCGTTTACCACTTCTTGTCTCCTGTAGGCAAACATCTTTGCCATCATTTCTCGAGTCACTTTCTCGTTGTTTCTCTTCTTCATTTCTTTCAGTAGCAATGTCCTTTCTTTTTCAAGAATTTCTTTGGTCTGACCACTTGGTAAAGCAGGGTAGTAGTTTGCTTCAGCCCGTCTCGGCTTCTTTATATTCTTGGCAGGATAAGCGTCTTCATCAGCTTTGGTCTTGAGTGAATTGACGGTAAGCTCAGCACAACCATAAAATTTAAGTTGGGTTCTGTAATTACCCATTTTACATTTCAGTCTCTGTTTCCATCCATAACAACCATTGTACAAACCTGGTTCGTTTAAACAGGGATGCAACTGTATTAGGGCTTCTGAAACTTCACAGAAGTCAGCATCTGATGGATATGCTTCATCCATATTGCTTGTGCTCAAGTCGGTAATGTTTAAGAAGATGACATCTTCTTTTAAATGGCTGTACACAGTTCTTACAATTCCACATAAAGAGTTTGTTCTACAAAATAAGTAATATACTGCTAAAACAATTTACAACAATACCATCAGATCAAATGCTAACTTGGCCAAAATTAATTTGTTTTATGGGCTGGGGTGAAAACGTGAAAATTTCCAGGTTATATTAAATCACAAAAAAAAAAAAAAATACATTGACTATAGTAAACATCTTAATTATTTTGGACAATATCCATCCATCCATTTTCCAACTCGCTGAATCCGAACCCAGGTCTCCTAACTGCAAGGCAGCAGCGCTAGCACTGCGCCACCGTGCCGCATTTTGGACAATATTCAGATCACAATTATTTAAAGATTACTACATTAAATATACATAAATATTGATTACATTGAAATATACACACACACACACACACATATATATATATATATATATATATATATATATATATACAGTGGTGTGAAAAACTATTTGCCCCCTTCCTGATTTCTTATTCTTTTGCATGTTTGTCACACAAAATGTTTCTGATCATCAAACACATTTAACCATTAGTCAAATATAACACAAGTAAACACAAAATGCAGTTTTTAAATGATGCTGTTTATTATTTAGGGAGAAAAAAAATCCAAACCTACATGGCCCTGTGTGAAAAAGTAATTGCCCCCTTGTTAAAAAATAACCTAACTGTGGTGTATCACACCTGAGTTCAATTTCCGTAGCCACCCCCAGGCCTGATTACTGCCACACCTGTTTCAATCAAGAAATCACTTAAATAGGAGCTGCCTGACACAGAGAAGTAGACCAAAAGCACCTCAAAAGCTAGACATCATGCCAAGATCCAAAGAAATTCAGGAACAAATGAGAACAGAAGTAACTGAGATCTATCAGTCTGGTAAAGGTTATAAAGCCATTTCTAAAGCTTTGGGACTCCAGCGAACCACAGTGAGAGCCATTATCCACAAATGGCAAAAACATGGAACAGTGGTGAACCTTCCTAGGAGTGGCCGGCCGACCAAAATTACCCCAAGAGCGCAGAGACGACTCATCCGAGAGGTCACAAAAGACCCCAGGACAACGTCTAAAGAACTGCAGGCCTCACTTGCCTCAATTAAGGTCAGTGTTCACGACTCCACCATAAGAAAGAGACTGGGCAAAAACGGCCTGCATGGCAGATTTCCAAGACGCAAACCACTGTTAAGCAAAAAGAACATTAGGGCTCGTCTCAATTTTGCTAAGAAACATCTCAATGATTGCCAAGACTTTTGGGAAAATACCTTGTGGACTGATGAGTCAAAAGTTGAACTTTTTGGAAGGCAAATGTCCCGTTACATCTGGTGTAAAAGGAACACAGCATTTCAGAAAAAGAACATCATACCAACAGTAAAATATGGTGGTGGTAGTGTGATGGTCTGGGGTTGTTTTGCTGCTTCAGGACCTGGAAGGCTTGCTGTGATAGATGAAACCATGAATACTATTGTGTACCAAAAAATCCTGAAGGAGAATGTCCGGCCATCTGTTCGTCAACTCAAGCTGAAGCGATCTTGTGTGCTGCAACAGGACAATGACCCAAAACACACCAGCAAATCCACCTCTGAATGGCTGAAGAAAAACAAAATGAAGACTTTGGAGTGGCCTAGTCAAAGTCCTGACCTGAATCCAATTGAGATGCTATGGCATGACCTTAAAAAGGCGGTTCATGCTAGAAAACCCTCAAATAAAGCTGAATTACAACAATTTTGCAAAGATGAGTGGGCCAAAATTCCTCCAGAGCGCTGTAAAAGACTCATTGCAAGTTATCGCAAACGCTTGATTGCAGTTATTGCTGCTAAGGGTGGCCCAACCAGTTATTAGGTTCAGGGGGCAATTACTTTTTCACACAGGGCCATGTAGGTTTGGATTTTTTTTTCTCCCTAAATAATAAAAACCACCATTTACAAACTGCATTTTGTGTTTACTTGTGTTATATTTGACTAATGGTTAAATGTGTTTGATGATCAGAAACATTTTGTGTGACAAACATGCAAAAGAATAAGAAATCAGGAAGGGGGCAAATAGTTTTTTACACCACTGTATATATACACACACACACGTTTCTATATATATATATTTTTTAACCCATTAACACAAGTATTATTTGCATAACAATGATTTTTCTAGAGACTCAATGGCTTTCCATACTGACCCCAGAGGCATTACATAAATTGCAAACATTGACGCCATACCCTCTTGGGCATTTAAACCTAGGTGAAATTATTGTAGTGTAATTAGTGTAAGATGACTAAGGTTTTTGGTCTATCTGCACAAAGACCATATAAAAGAATAAGATGCATATTTACAATAATTAATAGATTTAAAGTAATTAATAATATTTAAATGGCTCGATCACTAAATACATACTTAACCGGGACTACATGATTAAATACATAAACACTGTAGTGTTATATACGAGTGTAGAAAAGACAAACCTTGTCAAAGACACTGTTCTCATACTATTGTTCGTCCACAATATAAGCATTAACAATACAATAAATGTTTAAAAAAAAGTCCCTTTTTAGGACTCAAGAACTGTGCATCCTCAATTCAATAATAAAACTCAATAACAAAATACCTAACTCGTATAAATAATCATATAAGCCTCTTCATTACTCAATCACTGAATTAAATTGAAAAGAATTATACTCTGTATAAAAGGAGACAAATTAAAACACTGGATTTCCCTAACCTGTCTCATTTTCCAACATGCTTTTGTTAAATTTCGAAAGACATACCCATTGTTTAATGAATATATGTATGCCGAACTGTCGTGACAGTGATGTGGGCCTTCTCAACGCAATTTAATTAACATCTCAAACGACCGTAAAAATCGAATATTGCTACAAGCTTTTTATGCATTCAAGTGTTTCGTTCTGTACTCAAGGTAAGGCCCGTCAGCTACAGTGAGACGTCTGTTTAAAGTAGCAGAAGAGAAAACAAGTTTACGTTGGTTCTCCAATGCCTTTCTCATGACTCGGCTCAGTTAAAGGATAATTCGGTATCACCAGTTTTATCATTATCACCCACAAAGACTATTCAGTCACGTATATGTTGATGTACTGAATATCAAGATCTGAATCAAAAGACATTATCCCCTTGCTTATACAACAAAAAATGTTATTTGCATAAATGCAACACATCTGCCTATTAAGTTTTAACCACCATTTTCAAAACCATATCTAAGTGTGTGTAATTTAAGTGCTTTTAAAACATTCTCTGTACATACATCGTATATCTAAACCCAACAACTGATATCCCAAACTGATATTTGAAGTTACTGCCCTTATATCATGATTTTTTTCAAAATACGTATTTTTAGACCATTGATGCAAGTTAGTCGTACAATGCAATAACACCACAGTGAACGCCAATATATTATAACAGTTAACTAATAAGTCCAGCCCCAATCATTATATAAACATTATTAAATATGTTTCACCATAACAATGAACTTGTATATAACAAAAAATATTGAAAGCTTACCGTAAAATAACTCTTCAAAGTTTGTTGTCACTACTGAAAAAAAATGGCGTTTGCCTTCCTGGATCTTCTGTGCAGCGAAGAGAGTGCGACTACGTGCTGATGTGACGGGTTGTGGATGGCAGTCAAAAAGTTCCCAGAATTCGGTGAAATGTCGCGGTTTGAACAACGTGCTAACATCAGTTTCATGTGCAAACTGCAGCACTGAAGCAAATCTGTATCTGAAACTGACTTCTCTAATTTGCAGATGAACTTGATGTTAGCACGTTGTTCGAATGACTATGCGCAAGTCTAACTCAAACGGTAATTAAACAAAATTACATGCCGAAATCAATCCCGACCTGTTGTAACTGGTCTACAGACTTGCTGCGCTCCCCTCCACAATGATGTGTGCATAATCTGATCTGTCACTCTCCCGTTATATCACGTGCCGGGAACTTTTTGACAGCCCCTAGTGCATGAGAAAAGACAAAATTTAATTTCTATCGATGTAAATATTTAATTTGGCTCAAACATGAATGGATTTAAGTCAAACCAAAGCAACATAACAGATCAGATGAAAAAAACTACTACTGTTCATCAGTCCAAATCTAAAAAATACTTGAAATGAACAACTGCGCTTGGAGGTGGTGGTTGTCAAGGGTTTTTATGCCATAAACATGCGCAGCAGACCTTTTAGGTAACAAAAATAATTTTTATTTCTCTCAGACCTCAGAGATGCTTACTCTTCCATTTTCTTATTTCTACACCGCGATAAGCACACAGGATGAATGAACATTTGCATTCTGGGGTTCTGTGCTCAGACACCACAATAAGATGTACCCACCATATTTCCTAAGACTGCCCGCCAACCCTCTTTTAGAACCCCTGTGTTGCCATAGTGACCTTTTACCTTGGTTCTCAAAAATTACAAAAATTGTGTGTTTGTATATATATATATATATATATATATATATATATATATATATATATATATATATATATATATATATATATATAATATATGTGTGTGTATGTATGTGAGAAAATGATTAGACTTAGGCAATATGTGGCAAATAAGGAGGGGAGGATGGGTGGATGTGGGGGATTGATGAGGTGGGGTGATTTACACACATAAAAGTTTGATCAGACACACATTTAAATGGGACTGCAATTAAAATATAAGGCTAATACTAAAAGTGCCAGAGAACTGGCTGAAACGTGGCTATCCAATGCAAACTCCATTAACAGACATATGGGCATGAATCCAGAAGAGTAATAAATAAGACCATGTGACCAACACCCTCTGAACCGAACCTCATACGCACATACATATTATATATACACACATTTTTTCCCTTTTTCTTCCGAATTATGTCTTACACTGATCTTTTCGTTGTCGCGCACCTCGGTACGCCATTTCTAGGGCGGAGTGGTGGCTCTGAGGCTAAGGATCTGCGCTGGTATCCCGAAGGTTGCCGGTTCGAATCCCTGTCACTGCCAAAAGAGATCCTACTCTGCTGGGCTCTTGAGCAAGGCCCTTAACCTGTAATTGCTCCAGGGGGCGCTGTACAATGGCTGACCCTGCGCTCTGACCCCAAGAGGTATGCGAAAAAACTAACAAACACTGTTGTAAGTCGCTCTGGATAAGAGCGTCTGCTAAATGATGTAAATGTAAATGTAAATTTCTCCAGGAAGTGTCTAGCTGCAGACTCCCCGAGGTTCTGTGATTTCACAGTACACCCAAATAAAACACAATTAGACACAAACAAAAAAAAAGTTAAAGTGATAAGTTTTCAGAGCTATTTTTTGAATAAGTGACTTGTACCGTTTACCTCGGGTCCTAATTTGGGATGTTGAGGTGGTTCGTTGTGTTGTGTGTACGTTAACACACTGTAATAGTGCACGCTCCTAACTTCCTTCTCCTCTTTTTTACAAAAAGCAGTCTTAGTTCTTATGGCTACCTCTGACATCAGGGTCAGATCAAATGTTCAGGATGAGAGAATTTCAGAGTTTCAGTTTCTTCAGATATTCAACAATTTGCACATAGGAGCTTCGCTAAACATGATCTACATAACATAAAATGCAAGAATAGTCTGGCGGTGCAGCAATAACCATAGAGCGTCATCCCTGTGACGCATGCGCTTCAGTCAATCTCGTCAGCAGTGCGTCCATCTTGGAGCGGTCGTCTTCTCATTTTCCGCCGCAGTGTTTCGCTGAACAGCCAATAGTATTGCACGTTTATGTCACATGTTTTACTCGGTAGCCATGTTAGAAAAGAATGAACTGCAGTAATCCCTCGCTATATCGCGCTTCGCCTTTCGCGGCTTCACTCCATCGCGGAATTTATATGTAAGCATATTTAAATATATATCGCGGAGTTTTTTCTGGTTTGCGGATTTCTGCGGACAATAGGTCTTTTATTTTCTGGTACATGCTTCCTCAGTTGGTTTGCCCAGTTGATTTCATACAAGGGACGCTATTGGCAGATGGCTGAGAAGCTACCCAGCTTACTTTTCTCTCTCTCTTGCGCTGACTTTCTCTGATCCTGACGTATGGGGATTGAGCAGGGGGACTGTTTGCACACCTAGACGATACGGACGCTCGTCTAAAAATGCTGAAAGATTATCTTCACGTTGCTATCTTTTGTGCAGCTGCTTCCTGAAACGACATGCTGCACGGTGCTTCGCATACTTAAAAGCTCGAAGGGCACGTATTGATTTTTGATTGAAAAACAAACTCTGTCTCACTCTCTCTCTCTCTCTTTGTCTGCTCCTGACGGAGGGGGTGTGAACTGCCGCCTTCAACAGCTTTGTGCCGCAGTGCTTCGCATACTTAAAAGCCCTATTGATTTGTTTGCTTTTCTCTCTATCTCTGTGACTTTATCTGCTCCTGACGTGCACTCCTTTGAAGAGGAAGATATGTTTGCATTCTTTTAATTGTGAGACAGAACTGTCATCTCTGTCTTGTCATGGAGCACAGTTTGAACTTTTGAAAAAGAGACAAATGTTTGTTTGCAGTGTTTGAATAACGTTCCTGTCTCTCTACAACCTCCTGTGTTTCTGCGCAAATCTGTGACCCAAGCATGACAATATAAAAAAAACATATAAACATATGGTTTCTACTTTGCGGATTTTCTTATTTCGCGGGTGGCTCTGGAATGCAACCCCCGCGATGGAGGAGGGATTACTGTATTTACCTTCGCTGCTTAACAGTTTTACACTGTAAAATTAACAGCAATTTTTAATGGTAATGTATCAGTAAATGGCATGTAACACATTTTGAAGGTAGAAAAATATTGATTTTACAGAACCTGGCTGTAATTAAAAAATGAAAAGTACTCTTTAAGATACACGGGTAATTTTCAGTAGAACTATAAGGCAACTTTCCTTTGTTTCCCAGAAAAGGTATTTTGCTCTCACCATTCACAGTATGTTTAATTATATTTAATTTACTGACATTATTTTTTTTTTACAGTGTACACAGTGTGCTCTGAAAAGGACTGGAACATCAAGGCCAATGCATTTCTTGGTGTTTTGCGCTGAAAACATTTGTGCGTGAGATCAAAAAATGAGATGAGAGATCGGAGTTTTGCTTTTTTTTTCCTGGTATTCACATCTCGTTATTTTAAACGACACAGAACAGGGCACATTTCTAACCATCCAGTTTTTCAGGTGAGCAAAAGGATCATGATGTTTTCAGCTAAATTAAAGTCCAAAAATACTTCATAATCAGTCACAATAACTGCATCAGCCTTCCGACCCACAGACTCCAGCAGGTTTCTTGTTTCTTCACTGGTTATGCTTTTCCGCCACAGCACCTTTTAGTTGTTTGTCTCTTTTGTGGAGTTTCTTCCTTCAGGAGGTGACACCCATATTCAATTGGGTTAAGATCTGCTGATTGACTTGGCCAGTCCAGAACCTTCCAGAACCATGATGAGGTCATTTGTTGAGGTGCTTTAGATCCTTATCTTGCTGCGTAATAAAGTTCCTCCCCATCTGTGTGGATGCATTTCTCCATACTTTGGCAGACAATACATTTCCACAGACTTTGGAGTTCATTCTGCTACTCCCGTCATGAGTCACATCATCAGTTAAAACGTCTGAGCCTGTTCCAGAAGCAGCCATGACACAACCTCCAGCAGGCTTCACCGATGAGCTGGTATGTTTTGTGTCGTCAGCAGATCCCTTCTGTCTCCATACTTTGGCCTTTCCAGCACTTTGGTGGAGGTTAATCTTTGCCTCATCAGTCCATCTCTCTGCACTTTTTTGCAAATTCCAATCTGGCTTTCTGTTTTTATGAGGATGGACAGGACTAGACATGAGGACATTAGAGGGTCAGCTCAGTTTGGACACAAAGTCAGAGAGGTGAGATTGTGTTGGTTTTGACATGTGCAGAGAGAGAGAGAGAAAGAGAGATGCTGGGTATACTGGGAGAAGGGTGCTAAGGATAGAGCTGCCAGGCAAGAGGAAAAGAGGAAGGCCTAAGAGAAGGTTTATGGATGTGCTGAGAGAGGACATGCAGGTGATGGGGGTGACAGACCAAGATGACGAGGACAGGAAGATATAGAAGAAGATGATCCGCTGTGGCGACTCCTAACAGGTGCAGCCAAAAGAAGAAGACTGCTGATGAGTGCTTTGTATCTTGCAGTATGGCCTCTGTATTGTTGCTCTCTATGTCTTCTTCAAACCGTAAATTGTGATATTCCCCGCGCTCTTCAGAGGTTGTTCATGACGTTACTGATTGTTGTTTTAGGGGTTTTCTTTTCTGCTCTTGTCAGTTGATCTTGTTTTCCAGTTTTAATGCCTGTTGCTTAGTACACCAGGGGTTTCCTTCACTTTCAGGACATTCCAGATTGTGCCACTGGCTACGCCTAACATTTTTGAAGTCCCTCTGATGGATTTTCTCCCTTTCTCTCAGCTTCAGAATGGCATGCTTTTCCCCCTTAGACAGCTGTCTGGTCTTCATGTTGGTCTGCCCTTCTTAACTGCAAGAGCAGTCTTCGCAGGTGAAAGCCAAAGCTTAAACTGAGGGGAGATATGCAGGGCTGCTACACGATTAAACCATCAAGCTTATATGACTGGCGGAGTGGTGGCTGTGAGGCTGGGGAGTCTGCACCAGCAATCAGAAGGTTGCTGGTTCAAATCCCATAAATGCCAGAAGTGATTCCACTCTGTTGGGCCTTTAACCTGCAATTACTCCATCCTGGGTAGGATGTTAACCTGAAGCCAGCCCTGCATGTAGACCTGCTGGGAACACTTTACGGGACTGGGTTTGTTGGTAGGATTGGCACTCCAGCCACTATAAAACAAACTTCCCACTGTTCTATTCAATCTGATACTAGTCTGTTGTTTTAGGTCTCACCCATTGTATGGCGGCACTCAGGTTCTAATCTGGGATCGGGAGGTGGGTGCAGCTGTATCAGTGGATGTTCCTAACCTCTCTCTCTCTTTCTCGGTCTTTCTGTGTCTCTCACTGTCACTATCTCTCTCTCTCTCTCTCTCTCTCTCTCTCACTTGTTTCTTTTTCCTTAATTAGCAGTGTGACAGCCAGCCAGATCCCATGCCCGGCCGGGACGCCCCTTCTACATATGTTCCGGGGGAGCAGCTATGGACATCTCACTACCTCCCCCGGGATGCTTGGTGGCAGCCTCCCTGGCTGACGATGGTGCCTCAGTTTCCCGCAGGGTTTCATGGGAGATGGAGTTCTCCACAACCCGGTGGGGAGCTGGGGTGGCTGCCAGGGGGTGCTGCATGGAGCCAGGAACCCACCTGGACATCTCTGCAGCCCCACCCGGAAGTGCAATTAGTCACAGGTGATCAAGCACCTGGAGCACTTCCGGGTGGGCTATAAAAAGGCCCAGCATCCACCACTCAGGAGCCAGAATCAGGAGGAAGAGGACGAGGTTGCCTGGGAGGAGTGGTGGTGCCAAGGTGGAGAGAAAAAGTGTTGTTTGTACTGTATTAAGTGCTTGTGGGACTGTGTTGTGGCTGGAGGGATTATGGGTAAGACGTGCCCTCCAGCTGAAGAGAAATAAAAAGACTGTTTATTTTACACATGCCTCTGCGTAAGTCTGTGCCGGGTCAGGCGCTATATAGCATCATATTACAGCAGTCAAACAATAGTGAGATACAAAATGAGCCAAAACAGGACCAGCAAACTGTGACAATCATACAATATCTGAAAAGAAAGAAAGGTGAAGGCCTCAGGAATGTTGATCTGCTCAGGTCCACAAATCATTTGAACAGCGCTCTTAGAAAAGAGACAATCAACAATTTCGAAAATGTCTGCTATTGCACAATGAGAGCAGCAACAAGCCATGGAATTAAAGAACGGGTTTAATGAATAAACAGAACTCGGCACCTAATTAACACTAGAATCACCAGAGACTACGTAAAAACTCGTAGATCCGCCCCACCTTAAATCACTTCGCACCTCTCCATCAACGTCTTTTGTCCTGTAAATGTGTCAATAAGCAGCAAGCAGCCTGCTATCACATCTCTCACCACCGCACAGTTTTCTCAGCTCAAGTCTGTTTACCTGCATGTCAGTTGCTTAGAGTTGTATAGAGTGAGAAGTCAAGCAAAATGACACCTTTTATAAATACTATATTATTATTTGGAACACATTCATTTCATGTGTGTTCCGTGTCTACAACAGTCTATGTAAACAAATCGTTTAAACAGAAACGTTTTTCATGTTTTAGTAATAATTAACAAAATGTAGACATGAAGTGTATAATGTGTGAAGCCTGAATTCCAAATATAAAATAAATACTTTCACAATAGGTACGCATTTGTTACAACTGCTTCGGTGGCGCATCGGTATCAACTGTTGACTGATCATCAAAACTTCACGGGTTTGAGACCGGATGAGTCCATTTTGAGAAGTGAGCTGCTCTTATTCTTATTATCTTAGAATAAAAACATACATTTGATTTCAGTCTGTAACTGCCGGTGTAAATTTATGATACTTGTAAAAGTTAGCTTTTCTTTTCATTTAATTTAGTTTTATTCACTTAGTCGCATTCACGATCCCGGCCCCCCATCTAACACTGCTGTTTTCACATAAAGACGCGCTATAACAGAGGTGAACTCAGATGATGACGACGGTTCTACATCGGAGAAAGAATGCACGTCGCACTTTTGCCATCGCTGTACTTTGTATATGTACACAGGAAGCTCTGCAGTCTACTTGTGACTTGACGCTGTAGGAAGTAAGTAAATAAATAAAGGAAATAAGTAAATAACATTCGATCTGGCTCTTATATACAAAGTACAGCGACGGCAGCTTCCACCTGAATGATGAAGAAATTCAGGGGAACAAAACTTTCAAAGACAAGTCAATTAAAATGAATTCAAAGGAAGTTAATTAGCTTCAAAAACTGGTCACTAATTAAGAAAAGGGTTAGAATGTAAACCTGCTGCCACTGCGGCCCTCCAGGACTAGAGTTGGGGAACCCTGGAGTAAACCATTAACACTTACGATGGTGGTGCGTGGAATGCAATCCTACCCCCCCCAAGCCCCGCCTCCCCATGAACAGTCCTCTGAATGAAATGTAAGGTTTTGTCCTACCAGGTTCCAGTTGTAGTGTGAAGATGTGGTGTGATTGGGAGCACTCTCCAGACAAAGATGTGTCCAACCGAGATGAAATTTCATGGACAAGCAGGCCCAGAACAAGCACAAATATCCAGATAGAAACTGGTCGTAGCTGCAATCCAATCGAGTGTAATCTAATCGAGTGTGAAACATAGAAACAAAATAAACACAAATGATCGTGATCCCCTTGTAGTCTTTAGGAGCCCTTTTTAAAGAGATCACTTAATTATCCAACTTCCCATCAGCCCTTGCACTACACTGACGAAGTCCAGTGGTGTAACACTACCAGGGCTGCTGGAAGTTGTAGGCATTTAGGTAGCGCTGCTATATCGTATTTAAAAATTTAGGCCATTCAATGCACGTACAGCAAAAAAGGTCAAAAACTATTTAGTTCCTCTGAATTTGCCAACATTATCACGTTCAGGGATTCTATCTATCAGGTGTCGTGCACCGCAAAATATAACTTTTGACAAAGTTGTCGACAGTTTAACTGCAAGGAGTATTTTCTGTAAAATTTACAATCTACCTCATTTACTTTTTCTTATATTAGAAAATACTGTACACTCTACCACTAAACACCTTTTAATATTTTGATGAATGGATGTGTAAATAAAAGAAAAAATGTTATAAACTGCCTATTGTAGTTATAGTTAATGGTTATAAGCCATTGTAAGCCCATATACCAGTCTCTAACTGAAAAAGGTTAATCTAGTGATAATATTAATTGAATTGTATTTGCTTGCTGCAGTAGTTTTACCAATTTAAACCATGAAGTAGTCTGTTCTTCTGACCCATTTTTAGGATTTAATGTTTGGCAGCTCAGCGATTATCAATTTATCTATTAAATTATTATTTTTTTTTTTTGGTAGAAGGGCCCAACCAAGTCTGCACAGAAGCCCACATGACCTGAAAATCTGCCACCGTAGCTGAGTATTGCTGCTAACTTACACAGACACACAAAAAGAAACACAAAATGCGTGTATGAAACTTTCCATGCAAATGATGGGATTTATTAAAGAAAACTTGATGGGAGAACATGCGTGTATCGATATTCAGTGACTAATATGGAGGGTTCACAGCATTTCAGATTTTTCGTACATGTTTGATAAAAACTGGGAGTTAATCCCAAAATGTGAATTGGTTTATTTTTGATGATTTTATGAAGTAATTCTATCGCTTTTATTTTGACAGATAAAACCAAGCCTCCTCCCCTGTGTTCATTTCCATGCAGTGAGGCGTCGTAATGACCTCCAGATCAGGGCTGTCCACGTGAGAAGGGAATCGTAAAAGAGAAGAGCAGACACTGAGAAGAGTTTGACACGGAGCAATGGCCTCAACCAAAGATGGTGATATCGTGGATCAGAGGCTAGCCCACATGAAACAAGAGGACTGTGAGTGGGGAGCACCAGCAGATTTGTGTGTGAAGCTGGAGGACTGTGAAGAAATTATTTCAGCTTGTAAAGTGGAGGAGTCGAAGGGTGGATTTGTGAAGATTAAATCTGAGGATCCAGATGATTTCTCAGAAAAGTGTGAAACTGGGAGAATATTCAAGCGAGATATTTCTGAAGAATTTCACTCCAGTTTACAGCCGTGGGTCGCTGATCCCCAGCAGAATTCTGTGGACCTGAAACCTGAATTTGAGGAGAAAATCAATGAAGGAAATGGGAGGGAAAGAGAAGAGAAGCCATCCAGGAGTGTTTTAATAAGTAAGTAATGTGAGTCCATGTAAAAGTAAGTGAAACTGACAACATTTACAAATTGTAGTGGTGGTGGGAGGTGGGGTAGGGGTTGGGCTTTCTGTTTTTAGTAGTGGGAATGAGAATAAGGGGACACTGTTGTGTGAATCTGAATAGATCAGCTACTAGGTTGCATGACAACTAACACTAGCTGACCTAATATATGATAAATTGGCTGAGCACACCTCCAGTACGTGACATTCCCTATACAAAGCTGTGACTTTAGCATTTAGTTATCACAGCCTAATATGATATTATATTTAATTAACTGAAAGGATCTTTTTAAATTAGGCTGAATTTAAGGGATGAATGTGCCCTTAAAAACCCCAAATCCTTACCTCGGTGACTATGCTCCAGATCAACACACTTCAGCTATTTTCCAATGATGTGTCAAGCTTCGTTCATATGCATTGCATCCTGACACACAAACATACTGTAAGGACTCGTTTATACTTCACGCTCAGAATGTGTATGCGCACGCATCATGGCCACCACGTGTTCCCAGCATTCATTTGACGTGTCCTCTGAGCAGGCCCTCAGAAATTAATGACGCGTGTGTGAGTTGCAGTACCAGTAAAAAGTCGTGCAAAAAGTTGGAACGTGACGTCAGAGTCTCTGTTTACTCTCTACATGTGACAGAAAGCTGCTATGAGGATCCTATGGGATTGATGTGCGTGCTTTGACGTTTGATGAATGGTTTGATGTGGTGAAGCAATAATACTGACATATGCATTTGTGGTGCTTTTATATTCAAGTGTCGCATATTCCCGATTGTAATGACATGATACATTTTAAAAGTCTCACATACCATCTTTTGTGCCGTCTTTTTTTTCTGGGGCTTCCTCCTGACCTGACAGGAGTGGCAAACGGCAATAGATCGCCACACAGAGCACATTACATTTATGATATTCTAACTCTCTGCACAATTAGAATCGATAGATTTATACTTGATATCACTTTCATGATTAAATGCATTAAAGTATGTATGTCACATTTTACAGATAAATCGTTAATTTCATTTAAATAATGAATACTGTTAATTACACACATGGGGGTGACACAGTGGCAGAGCGGTAGCACTGCTGTCTCGTAGGGAGTCACGTCGCTGGTATTCCCTGCCTGGAGTTTACATGTTTCCCTGCTGGGTTTCCACACTGTGCTCCGGTTTACTTCTAAAGATATGCAGATTTGGTGACACTAAAATGACACCAGTGTGTATGTGAGTGCTTGTATTCACCATGCGATGAGCTGATGCCCCGTCCAGGGATTGTTTCTGCCTCGTGCCCAATGCTAGCTGGAATGGACACATCTCTGGATTGATGGATTTAATCATAAAACATCCTTTTCAGAGATATTGTGGTAAGGTGTCATCGAAATTTAATGGCTGTTCCAGGCAATTCACAACACAGCAAAGCCGAAATGTTCTCACTGTGATGATATCTCACACTGCCACCTGGTGGATTCTTCCAGATTTACGTTAAGTACATGCAAAAGTATAAACAGTAAAACGCTTGCATAGCAGGAGTCCACTGTAGCATGTGACTCGTCGCGTGAAGTAACCTGGCCTAAGGGCTCATTTATACTTCACACTGAGAATGTGTACGCGCACACATCATAACTGCCACGCGTTCATTTGATGCATCCCTCTGAGCATGTCCTCAGAAATGAACATAATGCATGCATGAAGTGCAGTACCACCTAAAACTTGGGGGCACAGTATGATCAAGTCGGAACGTGACGTCAGAGTCTCTGTTTACAATCTACATGTGACAGAAAGCCGCTGTGCGGATCGATGTGCGGTGCTGCAATGTTTGATGAATAGTTTCATGTGGTGAAGCAAAATGCCGACCTACAAATGCATTCGCGGTGCTTTTATATTCCAGCGTTGCATATTCCCCATCGTAATAACATGATACATTTTAATAGTCTCACATGTACCATCTTCTGTGCTGTCTTTTTTATTTGCACCTTCACAACATCATTAAAATATATGGCAGCGTATTTGAGCCACGGAGAAAAAATTAGGGATACAGTGAAAAGGTCTGTATTGTGATTAAGGTGGACATTTTGGCTTTAATCTCGAAATGTCCACTTTAACCTCGTAGTTTATTTTATCATTAAAGTGGACCGTCATAAACGTCATCTTAAACCCAACCCAGTTGTTAATCATTACCTGCTTCTGGGGCTTCTCCTGACCTGACAGCAGTGATCGCCACACAGAGCACATGACATTTATGATATTCCAGCTCTCTGCACATTTAGAATGCTCAGATTTATACTTGATATCACTTTCATGATGAAATGCTTTAAAGTATGTACAGTGGGGCAAAAAAGTATTTAGTCAGCCACCAATTGTGCAAGTTCTCCCACTTAAAAAGATGAGAGAGGCCTGTAATTTTCATCACAGGTTTACCTCAACTATGAGAGACAAAATGAGAAAAAAAATCCAGAAAATCACATTGTCTGATTTTTGAAGAATTTATTTGCAAATTATGGTGGAAAATAAGTATTTGGTCACCTACAAACAAGCAAGATTTCTGGCTCTCACAGACGTGTAACTTCTTCTGTAAGAGGCTCCTCTGTCCTCCACTCGTCACCTGTATTAATGGCACCTGTTTGAACTCGTTATCAATATAAAAGACACCTGTCCACAACCTCAAACAGTCACACTCCAAACTCCACTATGGCCAAGACCAAAGAGCTGTCAAAGGACACCAGAAACAAAATTGTAGACCTGCACCAGGCTGGGAAGACTGAATCTGCAATAGGTAAGCAGCTTGGTGTGAAGAAATCAACTGTGGGAGCAATTATTAGAAAATGGAAGACATACAAGACCACTGATAATCTCCCTCAATCTGGGGCTCCACGCAAGATCTCACCCCGTGGGGTCAAAATGATCACAAGAACGGTGAGCAAAAATCTCAGAACCACACGGGGGGACCTAGTGAATGACCTGCAGAGAGCTGGGACCAAAGTAACAAAGGCTACCATCAGTAACACACTACACCACCAGGGACTCAAATCCTGCAGTGCCAGACGTGTCCCCCTGCTTAAGTCAGTACATGTGCAGGCCCGTCTGAAGTTTGCTAGAGAGCATCTGGATGATCCAGAAGAGGATTGGGAGAATGTCATATGGTCAGATGAAAAAAACTCTACTCGTCGTGTGTGGAGGAGAAAGAATGCTGAGTTGTATCCAAAGAACACCATACCTACTGTAAAGCATGGGGGTGGAAACATTAGGCTTTGGGGCTGTTTTTCTGCAAAGGGACCAGGACGACTGATCCGTGTAAAGGACAGAATGAATGGGGCCATGTATCATCAGATTTTGAGTGAAAACTTCCTTCCATCAGCAAGGGCATTGAAGATGAAACGTGGCTGGGTCTTTCAGCATGACAATGATCCCAAACTCACCGCCCGGGTAACGAAGGAGTGGCTTCATAAGAAGCATTTCAAGGTCCTGGAGTGGCCTAGCCAGTCTCCACATCTCAGCCCCATAGAAAATCTTTGGAGGGAGTTGAAAGTCCGTGTTGCCCAGTGACAGCCCCAAAACATCACTGCTCTAGAGGAGATCTGCATGGAGGAATGGGCCAAAATACCAGCAACAGTGTGTGAAAACCTTGTGAAGACTTACAGAAAACCTTTGACCTCTGTCATTGCCAACAAAGGGTATATAACAAAGTATTGAGATGAACTTTTGTTATTGACCAAATACTTTTTTTCCACCATAATTTGCAAATAAATTCTTTAAAAATCAGACAGTGTGATTTTCTGGATTTTTTTTTCTCATTTTGTCTCTCATAGTTGAGGTTTACCTGTGATGAAAATTACAGGCCTCTCTCATCTTTGTAAGTGGGAGAACTTGCACAATTGGTGGCTGACTAAATACTTTTTTGCCCCACTGTATGTTACATTTTACAACTAAGTCATTCACTTCATTTAAATAATGAATACTGTTAATAATTACACGTGTGGTGGCAGAGCGGTAGTGCTGCTTCTTCACAGTACGGAGTCACGTCCCTTCTGTTCCCTGCCTGGAGTTTGCATGTTTTCCTGGTGGGTTTCCACAGTGTGCTCAGGTTTCCTTCCAAAGATGTGAAGGTTTGGGAATTTGGTGACGCTAAAATGATGCTAGTGTGTGTGAGGACAACCAAGCCAGATTGTGGCACATTGCGACTGTCATCACCGCCCACCCACCACTGGCCAGACAGCCATCCCACTGTGCATTCCCGCCACCCCTGTGTCAGAGATGGTGAACGTGCGGTGCCACGGCATGCAGCAACAGTTGTTTTCTGTGTGAAACCGTTGCTCTGTGTGCTTTTCAGAAAGTTTTTTAGAAAAATATTCACCCCCCCAAATAGTTAAAATGACATCAATGTTGAAGGAAAAAGAAAAATGCAATGCAATACAATTTAATTTTGTACAGCCCAAACTCACACAAGGAGTGCTGCAATGGGCTTTAACAGACCCTGCCTCTTAACAGCCCCCCAGCCTTGAGTCTCTGAGAAGACAAGAAAAAGATAACCCTAGTACAGAAAAAAATGGAAGAAACCTTGGGAAAGGCAATTCAAAGAGAGATCCCTTTACAGGTAGTTTGGGCGAGCAATGGGTGTCAAAAATATACTACACAGAAGAGGACACAAGTAATCATCAATAATAGCGCAATAGAGATATTACAACGACAGAGCAGAATTCAACAGTAGATGATATCAAAGAATACGATTTGGATTTGTTCAGAGTCCTCGAGACATCAGCCATCAAGCTGCCTCCCCCATTTGGCCATTCCACAACTGAGTCAGCGCTGGGCCAGCTAATCCAATGAAAGGACCCCTCTACCCCACAATTCCTGCGATCCTCCATCAGGGATGACTTTACCTTAGGCAGGCAAAACAACTTGACAAGTGGGCCGTGGCACCAAGTGCCACATTTGATTACCGAGAAGAGAAACAGAATAGGTGAGGGTTAGTAACAAATTCTAACTATCATGTTACTTATGTTTTAGAGCTAATGGCTAACTACAGAGCTGCAGTCTGTACAGTTAATCGGCAGCTCTAGTCAGGGTGTGCTAAACTGAAGTAGTGAGATTTGAAAGCTGAGACCGAAGGGACACCTCTTATAGTAGCAGGCAGACCACTGCACAGTTTAGGGCCCCCCTGTAACTAAAAGCTCGACCTCCCACTGTTATTTTACTAATCCTTAGAATCGTAAGCAGACCGGCATCTTGAGATCTTAATGTGCGCTCAGGTTTGTAAGTCATGATAGGTTCAGATAAGTAAGCCGGACCTCGGCTATTTAAGACTTTAGATGTTAAAAGGAGGATTTTGAAATCTGTCCTAAACTTAACCGGGAGCCAGTGTAAGGATTTAAGAGCTGGAGTAATGTGTTCCTATTTTCTAGTTCTTGTAATAATTCTTGCAGCAGCATTTTGGATTAATTGGAGGCTGTATAAAGAACAGTTAGAACACTGCATTAAAGTAGTCAGTCCTACTAGAAATAAATGCATGAGTTTAATTTCTCAGAATCCTGTTTATTTAGAAAGCGCCTTAATTTCCCAACATTTTTTAAGATGGAAGAAACATAATTTAGTCAACTGTTCTTTAAATGACATGCTAGAGTCAAAGATAACTCCTAGATTGCGGGCTGATTCAGTAAAATCAATGGTGACTCCAACTGAGTTAAATTATGAAAAACTATTGTTCTGATCTGCGTCATTCCCTCCAACAATTAACACCTCGGTTTTATCAGTGTTTAACGATAAGTAGTTCTCATCCATCCACTCCTTTAATTCACTGAGATAACTAATTAAAGACAACATCGGAGAAACTTCATTTGATCAAAAAGAAAAGTATAACTGGGTGTCATCTGCATACGAGTGAAAATTAACATGGTGTCTTCTAACGAGAGATCCCAGTTTAAGAATGTAAAGTGAAAACAGAAAAGGTCCCACTACTGAGACCTGTGGGACACCATACTTAACTTCTGTGTATAATGATGGAGTACTGTCAGCACATTTCTGTACATATTGGAATCGATTTGATAAATAAGAACTAAACCAAGCAAAGACACTGCCTGTAAGCCTGACATCATTTTCCAGCCTGTGCAGTAAAATAGAATGGTCAATGGTGTTAAATGCTGCACTTAAGTCTAACAGCAAAATGAGATTTAAAAAATTAAAGTTAAGGCATGTCAACAACTAACAAAAATAAATAAATTAATTAATTTTTACACTATTATTTAATATGCAAGTATAGAATTTGTGTGTAAATTCAATGATTCAGTCTGCATTTAGCAGTGAACTATACACGTGAAATACCACACTATTCT
This sequence comes from Erpetoichthys calabaricus, assembly GCF_900747795.2. Lineage (NCBI taxonomy): Eukaryota > Metazoa > Chordata > Cladistia > Polypteriformes > Polypteridae > Erpetoichthys > Erpetoichthys calabaricus. Next base: position 21,042,388 of record NC_041398.2, on the reverse strand, counting down.
CAAACACATAATGATAATGTGCAGGAGGCCAGAGCCTGTCCCATCTGAATCAGACATGAGGTAGACTCCAACACTGGATGGGGTGCCAGTCCATGTCTGAGGCCATTCACTCGCACGGTCACACGGGAACAATTTGCAGTCACCCGTTAACTTACCCTGCTCATATTTGGGGATGCAAGAAAGGAGATGGTCGCATTAAAGATTAGGAGGCATAGGTGGATGGAAATGATTAACACAGAAAACAAAACTTAGTAAGAGCAAGTCAAGAAAACAAAGGGTAAGTGGGCAATAAGTGACCATTGGACATGGAGGTTCATGAATTTGAGTGTTGCTAAATCCATGTGAAGGCTAAAATTTCATGATCTCCATTTGTCAGATCCCATTCATCGATTTCTTAACCTGGAGTCACAGGCAGCTTTCTTGAATTAAGGTAGACATCAACACAAGAATGGGTGCCAGGCAACTGCAGGGCACACTGGCACACACATCCACATTCAGTCACACCAGAGAGTGATTAACACAGCAGACACACATCTGTGGCATATGAGAGGAGGATGGAAAAAATGCACGTAAACACCAGGAGAGCAGGCAAAGCCCAAACAGAAAGAGGACAGACTGGGGATAGACTCAAGGAGTGAGGCAGCTACACCAGCCAGTCTGAAACTTGTACCTTTCATTGTTAAATTAAGTCATTTAACTAAACTGTTTTTATTGTTGCAGATTTACATGAGATTGTCAGCTTCCCCACATCTTCATTTTCTCAGATTTCTCCTCGTTGCAGACTGCAACACAGACAAGACAAGGAAGAGATTAAAAACTCAGCAACTGGATCAAAGAATTCCAGAGCAGCCTCTTTCCAGTGTAGTTCTTTTACTGCTACCCAACAAACACGGACAGAAGCCATCAACACTCAGCAACAAGAAAAATGTAAAATAGATCAAAAGGCTTTTAATACCAGCCAAGAGTGTGGAAAAACTTTCAAACACAAATCCGACCTTAAGGATGATGATTCAGCTGATGCTCAACAGAAGCCATTTTCTTGTTCTGAATGTGGCAAACTATTTTCACGCAGATACTGTCTACATAAACATGAACAAATTCATACTGGTGAAAAACTCCATTTCTGTTTAGAATGTGGCAAACGATTTTCAAAAATAAGCAGCCTTCAGAGCCACACTCGAATCCACACTGGAGAAAAACTGTATAGCTGCTCTGAGTGTGGGAAACAGTTCTACCATAGGAGAAGTCTTCAGAAGCACATGAGTGTTCACACTGGAGAGAAACCTCATTGCTGTTCTGAGTGTGGTAAACGATTCTTACAAATAAGTAATCTTCAGAGTCACATAAGAGTCCACACTGGGGAAAAACCATATTGCTGTTCTGAATGTGGCAAACGATTCTCTCGTAATGGCAGTCTTCGGCAGCACACACGGATTCATACTGGAGAGAAGCCATATTCTTGCTCTGAATGTGGCAAGAGGTTTTCTCATAACAGAAATGTTCAGGAACATGCAAAAATTCACACTGGACAGAAACCTCATTGCTGTCCTGATTGTGGTAAAAGATTTGTACAAATAAAATATCTAAAACGGCACTTGATTATTCATGCAGCAGAGAAACCTTACTGTTGTTTGGAATGTGGCAAAAGGTTTTTCCACCGAAGCAGCCTTCAGGACCATGCTAAAAATCACACTGGAGAAAAGCCTCATGCCTGTCCTGAGTGTGGGAAGAGATTCTTACAAGTACGGTATCTGAAACGCCACTACAGAATTCATACTGGAGAGAAAACATATTGTTGTAGTGAATGTAGCAAACAGTTCTTTGATGCGAGCCAACTTCAGAGACACATGCGAATTCACACTGGAGAGAAACCTCATTGTTGCTTGGAATGTGGCAAGCGATTCTCGCAAAAAGGTTCTCTTCACAAGCACACAAGAGTCCATACAAGAGAGAAACCTCACTGCTGTTCTGAATGTGGGAAGCGATTCACAGACACATACAGTCTGCAGTGCCACATCAGAATTCATACAGGAGAGAAACCATATTGTTGTCCTGAATGTGGGGAAAGGTTTTCACGCAGAAGTGCCCTTCGTAATCATGTAAGAATCCATATCGACGAGAAACCTCATAGTTGTTAGGAATGTAGCCACTGTTTCTGTGGTGTCTGTAATCTTCAGAAATACACAAGCATGTACACTGTAGAAAAGCCAAAGTATGCAATCTGAGAATATGCTAGGTGTGAAGTGAAAGCAATGAATTTGGGCCAGTGGTGCTGGGAGTAACAGGACTCTTCCAGACAAACATCTAGGCCCACTTTGACCAACCACAAATTATCATGGATCTCTATGAACTGCTGAAGAAGGCATTAGTATGAACAATCTAGATACTGCAAGCTTAAGGGAATAACAATGACTGGCATAGAACATAAAAGTCAGGACTAATGAGTGGAGTCCACTTCTGTCTAACCCATTTGAACAATTTAACCTCCAGAAATGTTTATTGTTATTGTGAACTGTGTCCTCGCTGTCACAATGGAACTGCCAATGTCATACAGTGTGAGGTACCTGATTCTGTTTAATAAGAGTAATTCACCCTTAAAGAAACACTCCACATAATAATATTTTTGTATATATTACTTTCCCCATTTTGTTTACTATGATGGCCAAGAAAAAAAAAATCAACTCATGTTTATGATAAGGATTGCAAATGAGAAAAGTTTAATACAAGTCCGTGGTGACCGAGGCTGTACAACTATAAAAGATGTATAAAAAGAAAAAGAAAGAAAGAAAACATTTCACATTGCTCGTGTCGTATAAGCCACATGTCAGTTGTCCACTTGTATATTCCAAATGTACAAAACGTATGCATTTTTGCTTTGCACACTTCCCCACCATAACCTGTCATCTATAGCAAGGGTCTCCATCACCGGCCCGGTCCCTTTTCTTAACAAGTGACCCGTTTTTGCTGCTAATTAACTCCTTTTACATTCCTTTTAATTGACTTGCTCTTGAAGACTCAGACCCCTTCATTGTTTCTTTTTCCTTAATTAGTAGCCAAACAATAATGAGATAGAAAATGAGCCAAAACAAATGGTGTCCATCATACAATATCTGAAAATAAAGTAAATGAAGGTTTCAGGAACGTTGATCTGCTCTGGTCCCCAAAACATTTTAACAAGAAAAAAATCAACAATTTCAGAAATGTATGCCATTACACAATGAGAGCAGCAACAAGCCACAGATTTAAAAAATACAGGTTTAACTAACGACAAGAATCAACGCCTAATTAAGCAACTGGTTGAAGTTTGAGGCCCTGACTTAGTGGGTCTTCTCTTTGCTCCCTCACTTTACATTTCATTTCTCTTTGGGTGCCACTACAGGAAAGAAATGAAGGAATTCAGAGGATCGTATCTTAAAAGAGGAGTTAATTAAAATGAATTCACAAGAAGTTAATTAGCAGCACAAACAGGGCACTCATTAAAAAAAGGGTCAGAATGAAAACCTGCAGCCATGGTGGTCCTCCAGGACTGGAGTTGGTGACCCCTGCTCTATAGGGGAGGAGCAATCCATCCATCCATTATCCAACCCACTATATCCTAACTACAGGCTCACGGGGGGTCTGCTGGAGCCAATCCCAGCCAACACAGGGCACAAGGCTAGAAAAAAACCCCGGGCAGGGTGCCAGCCCACGGCAGGGTGTATGCACACACACACACACACACACCAAGCACACATTAGGGACAATTTAGAATCGCCAATGCACCTAACTTGCAGGTCTTTGGACTGTGGGAGGAAACCAGAGTACCCAGAGGAAACCCATGCAGACACGGGGAGAACATGCAAACTCCATGCAGGGAGGACCTGGGAAGCGAACCTCCTAACTGTGAGGCAGCAGCGCTACCACTGCGCCACCATGTAGGGGTGAAAAATTTCAATCTCAGGTTTTCTATGGACCTCAGTGTTTTAGGGTCCCCTGATACCAAAAACATGAACATCTTGCTGATGGCTGTGTGTGTCTGTCTGTGTGGGTCTGCGTGTCATCGGGGATGGTTTAGAGCTAAAATGGCTGGATGGAAAAATCCCAAACTCGAAACTTAAGCCTGTTAGGAGAGGACGAGGTGCTGATTAGTTTTTGAGCCAAATCGTGCAAGAGAAAGAGGCCCTCTAGAGCGGGGGTGTCAAAGTCCAGTCCTGGAGGGCCGCAGTGGCTGTAGGTTTTCATTCTAACCATCTCCTTAATTAGTGATCAGTTTTGGCTGCTAATTCACTTCTTTTGCCTTAGTTTTATTTGACGTGACTCAGCCCCCTTAGTTGTTTCTTTTCCCTTCATTAGCAGCGAAACAATAATGAGACGCAAAACAAGCCACCACATGACCAGCTCACCTGTGCCCATCACACAATAGCTGAAAATAAAGAAGGGTGAAGGTCTCAGTAAAATAGACAATAAAGAGTTTTGGAAATGGCTGCTGTGGCAGAATGAAAGCAGCAACAAGCCATTGAATTAAATGACAGGTTTAATTAACAGCAAGTATGGGCTTCTCATTAAGAAACTGGTTGGACTGAAATTGGTTGGAGTTTGAACCCCCAGTTTAGTTGGTCATCTGTTGGCTCGTTTCACATCTCATTTCTGTTTGGCTATCATTTAATAAAGAAAAGAATCAACTCAGAGGGCTGAATCCTTAAAAATGGGGCTAAAGAAGAGAAGTTAATTAGAAGTGAAAACGGGTCACTTATTACAAAAACAGTTAGAATGAAAAGCTGCAGCCACTGCGGCCCACCAGGCATGGAGTTCAACACCCCTGATCTAGAGGAACCCTCAAATACCAGCATTCTGCCATCCATCCATTATCCAACCCGCTATATCCTAACTACAGGGTCACGGGGGTCTGCTGGAGCCAATCCCAGCCAACACAGGGAATAGGGCAGGAACCAATCCCAGGCAGGGTGCCAACCCACCGCAGGACACACACAAACACACACACACACAGCACACACTAGGGCCAATTTAGAATTGCCAATCCACCTAACCTGCATGTCTTTGGACTGTGGGAGGAAACCGGAGCGCCCGGAGGAAACCCACGCAGACACGGGGAGAACATGCAAACTCCACACAGGGTGGACCCGGGAAGCGAACCCGGGTCTCCTAACTGCGAGGCAGCAGCGCTACCACTGCGCCACTGTGCCGCCCAGCATTCTGCCATCAATGATGAATTCTTCTCGTCAATTGCTATCATAAGAACCTATTTTATGATCAGAAAGATCAGAGCAGTAAACAATTATGAAGATGTTAGAGAATAATTTGGGTAAGTTGATTCCTAGGGCGCAAAGCCTACAGATGATTACATCTGCATTTTTTGATAAAATATTGGTGCATGGATACTTCCGGAGGGAAAAAACAAACCCTGGTTCTAAGTTACACAAGCACACATCTCTGTTGCCTCCTGTGATGGCCCGGGAGAAGGCAGCTTTGGGCTGTTCCTCTTCCTGGGACGACATCTTCTTCTTCTTTGTCTCTCTGTGGCTCCCATTAGGGGCGCCACAGCGGGTCATCTTTTTCCATACCTCTTCCTAGTACATCAATATACAGAGCTGAAACCGAGACGATGAGGACACCCAAAACAACTTATTGTGCAAAAGTGAATAGTTCTATTATTAAAAAAAGGTGTCCAATGCAAAGTGCAGTGCAACTTTAAAGACAGCAATAAATAAATAATCCGTGAAATAGTGCAAATATGAGGAAGATGAAATCAACAAATAAGTCCAGCAAGTAAGGTAAAATGAAGGATTCAATTTCCAGGCGGATTCAGTTCTTTCCTTTCGTTCCAAGTGCTTCTCTCTTTCTCTCTCATCTTGCCCTGCTCACCCAACTTTCAGGTGATGTCGAGATTTTCATGAATCTCGATGTTTTAGACCTCGCTGACTTTCTTGTATACGAGAGTAAAAAATAAAGTGTAAAAAGTCCATTTAGAGATTTTGATGAATCTGAAAATACCATTTTTGGAATTATGCACAGTTAGGTCCATAAAAATTTGGACAGAGACAACTTTTTTCTAATTTTGGTTCTGTACATTACCACAATGAATTTTAAATGAAATCACTCAGATGCAGTTGAAGTGCAGACTTTCAGCTTTAATTCAGTGGGGTGAACAAAACGATTGCATAAAAATATGAGGCAACTAAAACATTTTTTGAACACAATCCCTTCATTTCAGGGGCTCAAAAGTAATTGGACAATTGACTCTTTGGCTATTTCATGGGCAGGTGTGTTCAAGTCCGTCGTTATGTCATTATCAATGAAGCAGATAAAAGGCCTGGAGTTGATCTGAGGTGTGGTGCTTGCATGTGGAAGATTTTGCTGTGAACAGACAACATGCGGTCAAAGGAGCTCTCCATGCAGGTGAAAGAAGCCATCCTTAAGCTGCGAAAACAGAAAAAACCCATCTGAGAAATTGCTACAATATTACGAGTGGCAAAATCTACAGTTTGGTACATCCTGAGAAAGAAAGCAAGCACTGGTGAACTCAGCAACGCAAGAAGACCTGGACGTCCATGGAAGACAACAGTGGTGGATGATCGCAGAATCATTTCCATGGTGAAGAGAAACCCCTTCACAACAGCCAACCAAGTGAACAACACTCTCCAGGGGGTCGGCGTATCGATATCCAAGTCTACCATAAAGAGAAGACTGCATGAAAGTAAATACAGAGGGTGCACTGCAAGGTGCAAGACACTCATAAGTCTCAAGAATAGAAAGGCGAGATTGGACTTTGCTAAAGAACATCTAAAAAAGCCAGCACAGTTCTGGAAAAACATTCTTTGGACAGATGAAACCAAGATGAACCTCTACCAGAATGATGGCAAGAAAAAAGTATGGAGAAGGCGTGGAACAGCTCATTATCCAAAGCATAGCACATCATCTGTAAAACACGGTGGAGGAGGCAGTGTGATGACTTGGGCGTGCATGGCTGCCAGTGGCACTGGGACACTCGTGTTTATTGATGATGTGACACAGGACAGAAGCAGCCGAATGAATTCTGAGGTGTTCAGAGACATGCTGTCTGCTCAAATCCAGCTAAATGCAGTCACATTGATTCATGATACAGATGGACAATGACCTAAAACATACAGCCAAAGCAACCCAGGAGTTTATTAAAGCAAAGGAGTGGAAAATTCTTGAATGGCCAAGTCAGTCACCTGATCTTAACCCAATTGAGCAGGCATTTCACTTGTTGAAGACTAAACTTCAGACAGAAAGGCCCACAAACAAACAGCAACTGAAAGGCCTGGCAGAGCATTAAAAAGGAGGAAACCCAACATCTGGTGATGTCCAGGAGTTCAAGACTTCAGGCTGTCATTGCCAGCAAAGGGTTTTCAACCAAGTATTAGAAATGAACATCTGATTTCCAGTTATTTCATTTGTCCAATTACTTTTGAGCCCCTGAAATGAAGGGATTGTGTTCAAAAAACGCTTTAGTTTCCTCACATTTTTATGCAATCGTTTTGTTCACCCCACTGAATTAAAGCTGAAAGTCTGCACTTCAACTGCATCGGAGTTGTTTCATTTCAGATTCATTGTGGTAACGTACAGAACCAAAATGAGGAAAAAGTTGTCTCTGTCCAAATATTTATGGACCTAACTGTGTGTGTATGTGTGTGTGTGTAAACACGACAACTTGAGCACGCTTTTACTTAAGTCAACCAAATTTTCCATATACAAGTATAAAGTAGAAAACGTAGAATTCGATCAACTTTTGGGTTATTTCCGCTAACCAGAAGTGGTACTTGACCTGAGCACATACTTGATTTTTTTATTATTCATACAGCTGCAGAGTCTGATTTATTCAACTTTACTTTTATAATAATTGCTAAATATATTGTTAATTTGATTTGTTGTTGATGGTTTTTTAATGTGCAAAATATAAAAATATAATCATCGTCGTGCGGTTTACTTCTCAAATATCCATCCCATTATCTGAGTATACAAGAAAGTCGAGGCAATTTCTTATGAATGCTATGGATAATTGAATATGTAAGGAAGGACTCGCACTTAGTTACATGTGGCAGCAACTCCTGGATGTGCGCCTTTTCTTTACTAGAGCACCGGATCTAATCGCCAGGCTGCCGGCAGAAGACACATAGCGTAGAAGCTTGGAAAAGAGAGGAGGAGCCCGACTCTACAATAAGAGAAGAAGGTACAGACCTACCTACCTACCTACCTTCTATCTTCCTGGATAAAGTAAGATCAATGTGAAAATAAAATGGACGAGCTGTCAATGCTGATCAGGAGCCAAAGGGAATGCAAACTCTGCAGCCTCATGTGCTTCGCAAAATGGTATCCTTCAATAAGGGCGCGCACAAAGAGGCCAGCTTCAAAAGGGCGACCTCAATTGGGAGCAGCAAATAAAGGCAAATGCAACAAAACTATTACAGAAAATTTATTAGATAAAGGCAATGATTGAATGTATAAAAAGGCGAAAGCAAGAATATTAAAATGCCGCGCTCAATTGAGGTCGCCCTTTTGAAGCTCGCCTTTATTTACGCGCGCCTTTATTCGCCGCGCCTAATTGAGGTCGCCCTTTTGAAGCTGGCCTTTTTGTGCGCGCCCTTATTGAAGGATACCATTTTTGCCGGCGTTAACCATGTCTCACTCTACTTCACCCTCACCATCGTTTTCCATTTTGTGGACTGTACAACAAGAGAATGCAGGACTCTGCACTTGTTATATGCCAGTTGTAACCACAAGACGGCGCCAGAGAGCCCCAAAACACTGACCCAGCAATGCACCACACGTTAATAGAATAAAATAAAGAATTTTTAACCTTCTCCCAGGCACTTTCCACAATCCCCTCCTGATAAACTAACAATTCTTTCTCCTCCTTTACCTCTGTTGAGTGTTACCCGCTGCCTCCTGCCTCTGACTCCTAGAGCTATGGCAGTGGGCTCCTTTTAAAGTGGACCCGAGAGTACTTTCAATGATGTGACCCATTCAGTTTGGAAATACTTCTGGATTATACAAAAGCCAGGGAAGTCCTCCCCCGGCAGCGCCCTCTATCATCCCCCAGGAATTCCAGACCCCAACTCCCATGCAGCCCTGCGGGTGTCCAGATTGGGACTCTACATGAGGGTCACTGCTACCTAGAATTGTGGGGGATGAACGCTGGTTTCTGCAGTCTTTGGGCATCCCGATCAGGACAGGAATAGTAAGGTGTTCTGGCCGGGTATTGCGTCCACTTATTCCATTCTTCTGTTATATCATCTGTGGAACACGGCCCGGACACAGACAGGCAGACATCTTTTAAGCACCACAACATGTTTATTTATAACATTAATATTTACAAGGTGAAGCACACAACCCAAAACTCCCCCAAAGTCCAGGCCTCTCACACAGTACCTCTTCCTTACTTCAGGCCGCCTCCTTTCCTCTCCTCCTGAGCTCCATCTTTCTCCACTCCTGACTCAAGCCATCGAATGGAGGGAGGTGGCCCCTTAATAAAGTATCTATCTATCTATCTATCTATCTATCTATCTATCTATCTATCTATCTATCTATCTATCTATCTATCTATCTATCTATCTATCTATCTATCTATCTATCTATCTATCTATCTATCTATTTTATACACACCCATATGTGCTCCAGGTGCCTCCCGATTAGTTTCTGCCGGCACTCCCAAGTGTGGCGGAAGTACCAGCTGCGTACCCAGAAGCACTCCGGGTGTTCCTGGTCTTCTTCTCCCCCAGCACTTCTGGGTGTGGTGGAAGTGCTGAGGGCCAGGGCTCCTCAGGTATTGGGGTGCCCCCTGGCGGTGACCATGGACCCCTATAGGGTTGAGCTTCTAAGCTCAGTTACTGTATTCCCCAAAGCCACCAGGGTGGTAGCCGCCTCGTGGTCTGGAGGACATGTAATCCCTCCTCTGGTCCTTCCGGGCATCCCGGCTGGGGGTGGCTTGCCACACATCCTAGCTGGGAAAGGAATCCTTTACAATCCTGAGTAGGACGCCCATTCATCCTCTGGGGCATCTAAACAATGTTAAAGAGGCATACATCCCCATTGCTTAGCCACCATTAAGATGAAACTTTGGTACAGCTCATACATGCATATAAAACCATTGTTGCAAGGTTGCCAGCCACCACCAGGACTGTGCAATAATGGACAACGTAAGCTAAGGGGGTTCTAAATGATGTCTTTGAGAACATTGACTGGGAAATGCTTTGTGAGCCACACAGTGAAGACACCTGAGGGACTCGGCCACTGTGTCACAGACTACATCGAGGTTTGTGTAGATAATATTGTTCCCACAAAAACAGTGTGCTGTTTTCCCCAACAACAAGCCATGGATCCCAAAAGACTTGGAAGCCCTACTGAATACGAAGATGAGAGCCTTCAAGTCTGGAGACAAGGATCAAACCAAGCGGGTGCAGTCAGAACTGAAGAGGGGAGTTTCCCATGAGTGGGAAAGCCCACTAAAGAGACAAACATGAGCACAAGTTACAATACAACAACATGAAAGAAGTGTGGAATGGAATGAGGACTATCATTGGCTACAAGCACATCTTCAACAAGTTTGTCCCATTCTTGTTGGTCCAAACCTCACTCAACACTACTAGTTTCTGGGAGCAAGCTGAAGAGGTTCTGGAATCCCAACTGCCATCTGCACCCTGCACAACGTTTCCCTACAAAGACATCACAATTGTCGTCTCCAGTCCTCCTCAACTCCCTGGACTTTGTGTCTCTACTGATCGAGAGCTAGAAAAACTGTGCCTAAACAAGGCTTCAGGGCCAGATAGAATCACATCAATAGGTGCTGAAAATGTGTGCCAGCCAGCTCTGCAGGGTTCTTCAGCACCTGTTCTCCCTTTCCCTGAATTTTCAGAAGGTACTCCAGCTGAGGAAAACATCATATGTGATCCATGTGCCAAAGAAAGGGTATACTAATGATCCCAAGGACTTCAGGCCAGTTGCTTTTACTTCATAAATCATGAAGACCTTTGAGAGACTGGTCCCAAAACAGATACAACCCCTGGTTTCTAAACATCTGGATTCTCTGTAGTTTTCCTATCTGAAACATACAGGTGTGCAAGACAATCTCATCTACATGCTCCACCGAGCCCACCTCCACTTGGACAAAGCCTGCATCACCATCAGGGTAATGTTCTTTGATCTTCCCAGTGCTTTTGGCACCATTCTGATCACTGACTGGAGAAAAAGTTCAAAGCTTTGCATCTTGGTGCCCCCATAAGCTCCTGGATTGTGGACTACCTGACCAACAGACAGCAGCTTGTGAAGCTGAGGGACTGTGGTTCAGAAATGTGTGTGGTGTGTAATACTGGAGCATCCTAGGGAACTGTCCTGTCCCCTTTCCTGTTCAGCCTCTACAGAACAGACCTCCTCCACAATACCAGCACATGCCAACTACAGAAATGTTCAGATGACTCATCCATTATTGGCTGCATTAATAATGGAGATGAGTCGGAGTACAGGAAAGTCATGGAGGACTTTGTCTTGCTGTGCAGAGACAACAATCCTGAAACTCAACATTGGCAAGACAAAAGAGCCTGTAGTGGACTTCTGGCATATCAAGGAGCCTCTGAGACCAGCCACCATTTAGAAGGAGGACGTGGAAGTGGTGCAGAGCTACAAGTACCTGGGGGTCCACATAAACAACAAACTGGACTGGTCTGACAACACAGTGGCGCTGGACCAGAAGGACCAGAGCAGACAGGACTTGCTAAGGTGGTCTTTTGATGTATGCAGCCAAATGTTCTACCAGTCCATGGGGTGCAGTGTGTTGTTCTACACTGCAGCCACTTGAGCTCAAAAGAAGCACAGAACCTGAACAAACTTTACAAGGAAAGCCTGCTCCATCACAGGGTGAACCCTTGACACACTGGAAGCTGTTGCAGAAAACGGGATGGTGTCAAGAATGGATACCATTATTAAAAATCCCCTCTAGAAGGCGCTGCCTTGGAGTACTTTTAGCCACAGGCTCATTCCTCCATGGTGTGCTAAGAAGCGCCTTTTGGGGTCTTTCCTGCCCAATGCTATCTGGCAATTCAATGTTTTCCATCGATGTACTCATTAAGTTTATTTTTATTGATCGATCGATTGATTGACTGACTGACTGATTGATTGATTGCCCATATTATTTGTCTTGTGAGTCTGTATCCTAGTTTTTTGAATGTTTCTGCTGCTGTATGCATCTGAATATCCCCATGGGATTAATAAAATGTATTTAATCTTTTGTACTTTTGTACGTGTTGTGATGGACGGCCGGCGAGAGTTTCCGGCCCTCACCCCCAGGCCGCCAGGAGGAGCTCTCCCGACAACATGGACGTGCCCCGAATTCCAGCAGGGCCTCATGGACTTTGTAGTTTTTATGCACAGCCCTGCTGGATACCTTGGGGACCACCGGGGAGTCACTGTAGGGAGGCTCGTGAACTCTTATGTGCCCTATAACCTGGAAGTACATCCTGGTCACGTGAACAGGAGAAATGACGTACTTCCAGGTTGAAGAAAAGGACTTTTACCCTGACCCAGAAGTAATAAGGACTTGTGGACTGTTGGGCAGGAACACCTCTGGGTCAGGGAGTATAAAAGGACTCTGGGAAAGCCCAGACGCTGAGCTGAGCTGGGTGGAAGGGTGGCAACGCGTCTGGGAGAGGAGGATTGGTGATTATTGGTTATTGTATTGATTAGTGATTTGTATGAGTAGTGTGGAGTGGAGGGTGCTTTGTGCACAGTATTATTATATAATAAATAATAATTGGAGTTTTACCTGGTGTTTGGAGTGGTACCTGAGGGTTCAAGGGAGCTCTAGTGCCCCCTACTGTTACAGTGTATTTGTATATATCTTGAACCTGACATCAAACCCACCTAATCTAATTCAGTGCTGTGTTTTGCCAGAGCTCATCCCATAGCACAGGCACAAGTTCACTATTAAGTCTATCATATTCATCATCTTGTTTTGTGGTGGGCTGGCACCCTGTCCAGGATGTGTTCCTGCCTTGTGCCCTGTGTTGGCTGGGATTGGCTCCAGCAGACCCCCGTGACCATGTGTTCGGATTCAGCGGGTTGGAAAATGGATGGATGGATATTCATCATCTTGTTTTGCGGCGGGTTGGCACCCTGCCTAGGATGTGTTCCTGCCTTGCGCCCTGTGTTGGCTGGGATTGGCTCCAGCAGACCCCCGTGACCGTGTGTTAGGATATAGCGCACGGGTATCGAACTCCGGGCCTGGAGGGCTGCAGTGGCTGCTGGTTTTCATTCTAACCCTTTTCCTAATCAGTGACCAGTTTTCACTACTAATTAACTTGTTTTCCCTTCATTTTAATAGCCCTGTTTTTTAAGCATTCAGTCCTCTGAATTGATTCACTTCTTCATTAAATGGCAGCCAAACAGAAATGAGATGTGAAATGAGCAAACAGATGGCCAGCTAAACTGGGGCTTCAAACTCCTGCCAATTTCACTCCAACCAGTTCCTTAATGAGAAGCCAATTCTTGCTGTTAATTGAACCAATTCCTTAATTCCACAGCTTGTTGCTGCTCTCATTTCCAAAACTGTTGATTTTCTTTTTTTTTTCTAAAAACACTGTCAAGATGTTTTTGGTGACCTCGGAGATCAGCCTTACTGAGACCTTTACCTTTCTTTATGCTCAAATAATGTGGTTAGCTGGTCGTGTGGTGGCTCATTTTGCGTCTCATTATTGTTTGGCTCCTCATTAAGGAAAAAGAAAGAACTAAGGGGTCTGAGTCAAGTTAATTAAAACTAAGGCAAAAGAAGTTAATTAGCAGCAAAAACGGCTCACTAATGAAGAAGATGGTTAAAATGAAAACCTGCAGCCACTGCGGCCCTCCAGGACTGGAGTTTGACACCTGTGCCCTAAGCTAACAGGACTATCAGTCAACCCAGTGGACGGGGTTAATTGTGGTCATTTAAACTTTCAACATTTGCCATGTCCTGTTAGCAACTGGGTGTAACCCATCATGTTAAACGTTTTCAGAATATGTAATGAATTCCTTGGAATGGAGTTGTGATCTAATCAATGAGTTGTATAAACAGAGCGCAGAGGACACTCTTTACATTGCAAACGCTTACTGATATGAAAAGTTGTTGCCTCTTGCAAGATTAAGATAAAGAATAATAATTGACACTTTCTTCTGCCTCTGTTTTATTTCTTAAATCGGGGCATTACAGTGAGTGGGTGTGGGAGGGGTGTCTGCAGGGCCGGATTTTCCTATAGGCTAACTAGGCTTCAGCCTAGGGCCTCAAGATCAAGAGGGGCCTACATTCAAATTGTTAGCAAAATTTTATTATCTCTCATGTAATTTACAAACTTAAAAATGGAAGGTGAAAGGGCCTCATAAGTGAAATAGCCTAGGGCCTCTTTTCATATAAATCCGGCCCTGGGTGTCTGTTTAAAAATCTTCTTCCATGGTTTGTATTGCATAACTGCATTTTTCTGATGTGGTTCCAGCTGCGCAGCTTTGTGTTTCTTTCTCCTTCGTGACTTCAGTATTTTTCTTACTGTGCCTGAAGTGCTCAGTGGTGTGTTGTTTAGTATTGGGAGCCGAGTAACCACATGCAGATGGTTGACAGTGTTGGGAAACTTAAATTAAAAAAAAAAATGAGGCGAAAAGTAATGTAATCAATGCTTTTCAGAAGTGTGGTGACATATGCAGAATACAATTAGAATGTTAGAACAATCTAGAAGAGAAAAGGCTATTCGGCCCAACAAAGCTCGCCAGTCCTACCCATGTAAGCCTTCCAAAATAACATCAAGTCGAGATTTGAAAGTCCCTAAAGTCTTACTGTCTACCACTCTACTTGGTCACTTATTCCATGTGTCTGTGGTCCTCTGTGTGAAGAAACGCTTCCTAATGTTTGTGCGAAATTTCCCCTTCACAAGTTTCCAACTGGGGCGGCACGGTGGCGCAGTGGGTAGTGCTGCTGCCTTGCAGTTGGGAGACCTGGGGACCTGGGTTCTCTTCCTGGGTCCTCCCTGCGTGGAGTTTGCATGTTCTCCCCGTGTCTGCGTGGGTTTCCTCTGGGCACTCTGGTTTCCTCCCACAGTCCAAAGACATGCTGGTTAGGTGGATTGGCGATTCTAAATTGGCCCTAGTGTGTGCTTGGTTTGTGTGTGTCCTGCAGTGGGTTGGCACCTTGCCCGGGATCGGTTCCTGCTTTGTGCCCTGTGTTGGCTGGGATTGGCTCCAGCAGACCCCGTGACCCTGTATTCGGATTCAGCAGGTTGGATAATGGATGGAAGTTTCCAACTGTGTCCCCGTGTTCTTGATTAACTTGTTTTAAAGTCACCGTCTCGATCCACTGGACTAATTCCCTTCATCACACGCAAGGCTGGAATCAGTGCTGAGCAGTATTGCTATTCTTTTGCTGGTTCTAATTATAAAATTGTATTACAGCTTTCCATACACTCGGCTGTTACTAGCTGACAAACCGAAAGATTTATAAGCGATTCTCCTTCCGTGCATTAGATGGCAGTGTTTAACACAGACAGCGCTTCTTTCCGTGGAGTCGGTTTCGTCGACGACTCGCTTTGTTTCTCTTTGTTTGATTCCTCCGGCGGACTGCGCGGGCGGGCGCACAACGCGAGTGTCTGCACATTCAGAGATAAAAGTATGCAGAGGACGAAAGAAAGAGCGGACGGGGAGAAGTGTTGGTGAGCAACGGGAGCGTCGAGAAGGAGTGAGAGTATCGGGTAGGAGAGGAGACGAAAGAAAATGGGGCAGGAATGTCGGGGTGGCAGAAAGAACAAGGGCGGCGTTTGTTCGCTGAATGTGGAAAGAGGAGGATTAATAAAAAAAAGAGAGATTTGACAATGAAAGTGAGAAGCGAGTTGCGGTGATTTTTCCGGAGCGCTTTAGTGTTGATGGTGGCGGCACACCGCTCGTCCGCCTTTCGTTCCCATTCCCCCTTTTACGTCCACGCAGGCTGCCGTGTAAGCCGCTCGCTTGACCCGTCCCGTTATTTGAATTTCTCCCGAGTTGGCTGTGCGTCAGGAATTCGCAAACATTCGAGATTTTTCAAGAACCTTTTTTCGAATCGCGTTTGCAATACGCATTAGAGTAGACACACGGAGGGTCGTGAGAGAGACCGCCGTCATCATCATCATCATCATCATAATTCTTTACATTTATGTAGCGCTTTTCTCACTACTCGAAGCGCTTCAGTGAGTGGGGAGCTGTTTCCTCCACCATTAAATGTGTACCACCCACCTGGATGATACGACGGCAGCCATTTTTGCGCAAGTTCGCTCACCACACATTAGCTGTTAGGTGGTAAAGTGGTGAGAGAGAGAGAGAACCAATTTGAGACGAGGGATGATTAGAGGGGCTGGAATGACTAGGCTCGGCCGTGTTGGGCAGTTTAGCCTGGATAATAGGAACCGCCATAACTCCATAGCCGATCCTGGTGGCATTAAATACAAGACAGGAACCAAGCACAGCACGGGGTTAATTCCGAGTCGCCATTGATCCTAACTTGCAAGCCTTTCCGATATCGCTGGGGGTGCATTGAGACTGAAGTTCTCTGTACTGAGCAGGGGAAGGTGGGCGTGCAGACTCGGCACAGAGAGCAATGGGGGTGCTATTCAAACGAAGGACAATGAAGGCATTGAACATTTATGATTAGTGTTCCCTCCATTCAGTCGACAGCAGCATTCCGCCTTTCCGCTGTCCAGCCGTGTCATCCCAAACGAATCATCCTTTGAATATGCCGTTTTTCCTATTAATCAAAAAACTTTCTTCTCCTTCCACTTTTATAAATTGAGAGATGCTAGCTTGAATTTTTCCAAGAGAACTTTTGAACCACACAAACGTCCAAAGACTTAAAGAAAGGCGTGAGAGAAGAGAAGAAGTGTGAGGCGTTCATCTAAAACAAGGCGGAAGTGACACGGAGTGGGCCTTCAGTTAATATTGGTGCGGTCAGGTCAGCCACAGTCTTGTGGGCACAAACCAGTTCGCTAGCCATCCCTGCATTACCACTAGCATTTAATTCAGTTCTGGGTTGCATTGGATGCAGGGTGCAAGGCAGGAACCCACCTGGAATGGGGGGGGGGGTATTTGGGACCATATGGGTCGGCTCCACTCTACCATCTGCGTCCCCCCCCCGGGAGCCTCTTGAACCCGCTACCGCCAATCACATACCCGAGGGATGAGCACACTCGCACAAAGCAAGGGGCAGGTGCCTAAAAGTGCTTTTATTAAAATAATCCAAATCAGTGTTCAAAAGTGCAGTGCAAAACTGTTCAATAAATAAATAATCCAATTAAAAAAATAAAAAAGGGGGTACTTGTGTACTAAAAAGGACAGCAGTGAAACCTCCCCCCCTGAGCCCAACACTAGAATGGGTAGGGGGAAACCCTCAAAATTGAAACGTAATAATAAGTTCCAATTGTACATATGTATTTTTTTTCTATAATAAACCATCCATCCATTATCCAACTTGCTATATCCTAACTACAGGGTCACGGGGGTCTGCTGGAGCCAATCCCAGCCAACACAGAGCGCAGGGCAGGAAACAAACCCTGGGCAGGGTGCCAGCCCACCGCAGGGCACACACACACACCAAGCTCACCCTCTAGAGACAATTTAGGATCGCCAATGTACTTAACCCGCATGTCTTTGGACTGTGGGAGGAAACCCACGCAGACTCCATGCAGGGAGGACCCGGGAAGCGAACCCAGGTTTTCTAACTGCGAGGCAGCAGCGCTACCCACTGCGCCACCATGCCACCCTATAATAAACCAATTTCTGTAAATTTCTAACATTTTTTTTTTTTATCCCAATAAATATGTTATGAATTCATCAAAACACTTCTGTTTTAACTTGTCATGCCGTCAAGTACCAAAAAGTGACAGTGGAGATTAAAAACGATTTCCATAAATCATCTTCTTTCGGCTGCACCCGTTAGGGTTTGCCACAGCGGATCATCTTCTTCCATATCGTCTTTCTGTTCTGTCACACCCATCACCTGCATGTCCCCTCTCACCACCTCCATAAACCTCCTCTTAGGCCTTCCTCTTTTCCTCTTCCCTGTCAGCTCTATCCTTAGCACACTTCTTCCAGTATACCCAGCATTTCTCCTCTGCACATGTCTAAACCAATGCCATCTCGCCTCTCTGACTTCATCTCCCAGCTTGAGCTGACCCTCTTAATGTCCTCATTTTTAATCCTCTCCATCCTTGTCACACCCAGTGCAACGATTCCATAAATAATCCATTAAAATGAAGTTAAAACGCAGGCAGGTGTCCTGTCCCCGCTCGTCTCCTCGGCTTACCCCAGCTGAAGAGACGCCTGACAGTTCAGCCAACCTTCTTCACCTCCGCTCCTAGACTTGGCCCCCTGTAGCCGTCTCTGGCTCTCAACAGGGCATCACCCCGAGCCAGGCTGGCATTCCTGTAGTCTATGGCACCTCACTGAGCCCTGCTTTTCTCCCGGCCTTATGCAGAGTCGTGCTAACCGAGCAGCTGGAGTGGCCATCGGCTGCAGTCTTCCTCCTGGCTGCCTGCCTTCTCCTGCGCTCTGTCTATCCCGTCCACTTACTCACATGCATCGCCATTGTCTTCGTCTTCTTTGCCATCTTTTAACTTCTCTCTCTCTTTCTTTTGCTTTTGGTCCACCCTTTCCGATTCTCGTGCCGGCTCTTCCCGATATACCTCTGTGGGCTCAGCGTCTCCATCGCACACTGCAAGAAGCTGATGAAGCAGTCGAGACGGACCGCACCCTCACGTGCAGGTGTGTCACACCTCACCAACCTCCTGCAGCTACGCGAGCACACACACCCACCGAGATCGAGCCGGCCTGTAAATTATTTATTCATCAAAACAGGCTCCTGATTGTTAAACTGCAAACCTGTTATACCTCAGGGTGCCAGTCCATCATTAGACAAAGTCAGCCATCACCCGTCAGTTTAGAGCTGCCAGTGAAATAAATACACACGTGGTAACTGGAGGAACAAAAGAAAAACCTGAGACCATGAATCGACCAGGCCATCTGAAGATATGTGGGGAACATAAAATGTGAGGGGGATAAACATGCGGGAATGTCAGGTGGATTTTAAGGGAATTCTCCTCCTTATTGGGACCATTAGGGCGCAGCCAGACTGGTGTTCAGTCCAGCTGTCTATAGAATAAAAACGGGGCCGTCTCCTATCCAGAGAAGTCTTTTAGAGACTGGGCTGGAAGTGAAACCCGGGTGCCATTATGGGTGTACTTGTACACTGGCAATTTGTTCTGTGCCCAAGCATGTTTGCCCACATATAAGGCCAAGGTGTCTAGTTTGTTTGACTAGTGCAGGGGTGGGCAGAATCAGTCCTGGAGGGCCGCAGTGGCTGCAGGTTTTTGTTCCAACCCAGTTGCTTAATAAGAAGCCCTTATTGCTCAAGTAACACTTCTGCTTCACTTTAGTTGTCTCGCTCGTTAAGATTTTGAACCCTTATTGCTTATTTTAGTCTTAAACAGCTGTAGTCTCGGTTTTTAATTGTTCCTTATTAGCAATAACATGCAAATGACAAAAGAAACCAGCAGTTCTCCATTTAGCTTGTTACCATTTACACCTGTGTGTATTCATCATGCACTGCTGGGTTTAGTTAAATACTTGGAAGGAAAGTGAAGAGAAAAAAGTGAAGCACTGAGAATAACTCGTCTGTTTTAGACTTCAAATCATTTGGATGATATCCTTAGAAAGGACAACAAATCTAGGATATGAGAATGGCCTTACATAGCAGAGTTAAAGCACTAGCAAGCCATGCAATTAAATAATTGACAAGGATTGTTTTTTAATTAAGCAACTGGGTTGGAGAAAAAACCTGCAACCACTGCGGCCCTCCAGGACTGAATCTGCCCACCCCTGGACTAGTGTGATCACTCCATGCTGGGCCAGCCGTCCTGTGCCCTGACCCGCTTGGGAGAACTGTGCCCGAGTACAATTCAGTAGCAGTCGGGTACAATGTGATCGCTAAACGTGCCCAAGCACGGAAAAACTGACGTGATGTCAATGATGCGCCAAGTTAGGTGGTGCAGTTCTCATCTCATTTAATACCATTTGAGTTAAAAACAGGTTTTGGTACTTCTAGCCATCCCTGCATTATCCCCAGCATTTAATTCAGGATGCAAGGCAGGAACCAAATTTGGGGCTGAGTGGTGGCTCTGAGGATCTGTGCTGGTATCCAGAAGGTTGCCGGTTCGAATCCCTGTCACCGCCAAAAGAGATGCTACTTAACCTGTAATTGCTCCAGTGGCGCTGTACAATGGCTGACCCTGTGGTCTGACCCCAAGGGGTATGCGAAAACTAAGGCGAAATAAAGAACAAAAAAAAAAACCTGGAAGGGGAAAAACAAACAAACAAACAAACAAACGTGGGACTGTGCGGGTCGGCTCCACGCTACTGGCTGCGTCCCTGGAGCCTCTTGAACCCGCTACCGCTGATCATATACCCAAGGGATGACTACACTATTTGGCATGTAGACTTGTCTTGTTCTATCTCATCAATAACATTTTAGAATAATCGTTTAAGTTGAGGAAGTGGATTCTCTTTCCTCTTTATTTTCTTCTATTTATTTTTGTTCAGTTACTTATCTACATATTTTGACTATTATTAAAGTTTTGCTCTGCTGGCCTGGCTGTCTTTCTCATGGGTGGGGGTCGATTTGCTTCAAACCTAGTTTTGTTAAACTTGACTTGCTTGTTTGGAATGTTATTTGACTTTCATAAAATTTAATAAAATGTTAAAACAAAAAAAAAAAGAGGAATAGAGAGGTAAGCTGGAGCAGGAGTGAGAGAGATACAGAGTAAGCAAGAGGAGTGTGGAGAGGAGTGGGCAGAGGGAAGAGCTGTCTCACCTAATAGATGGCAGGCCCACCGAGGCTGTAGGTTGGTTTGCTCATCCTTTTAGTGACTGGTCAAACGTAACTCTGTGTTTGTGCTGAACGTGTACTTCTGTTGGTTTCACTGTACACTGAGGGTCTGGAATATTAATAAGTCACAAGCCAAGTCTTTTTAAAATGAAGGTCTCGGTTCAGGTCAGATTCAGCTTTGGATCTTTTCACTGTTGCGTTTAGGCCAGCTTTGGCATATATTCCTATTATAAAACAGTTCAAAGTGATTACGTTTTGAACTTGTTTCCCCTTTCCCTTTCTTGACTTTGCCCTCATCAAGTGGGTTTTCACTCCAAATCTCATGAGACCTTATTAGTTTAACATGGAGGGTTCATAGCATTTCAAATCTCTCATTATTAAACAAGTCAGTAGTTTTTTTTTGGCATTTAGTTAACCTCCAAATGTGGTCAATTTATGTTTTTGTGACCCTATAAAATAATGACGTCACTTTTATTTTGACAGATTAAAATTAAGCTTCCCCACCACTTCCATGTGCTCCTGCAGTGAGGCAACTTAACGGCTTCGAGGACAGGGCTGTCCACGTGAGATCTCCGATGAGAAGAGGAGACAGAGACAGAGAGAGAGAAAGAAGAGTTTTACACGGAGCATGGCTTCATCCAAGGGTGATGACCTGGCTGAAAGAGTGGCGCACATTAAGGAAGAGGATTGCGAGTGGGAGGCAGCCCAGGACTTTTGCGAAGGAAGACTTTCCGTTTTCAAGGAGGAAGAGTTTGAGGGGGAAATTATCCAAGTTAAAGTTGAAGATTCGGAAGATTACCCAGTTAGTCTCGAACCGCAAAACGACGAAACTGGGAATTTTGGTGGAGAATCTCATTCCAGTTTACAGTCCCGCTTCACGAATACCGGACACCTGGCTACCCAGAAGAATTCGGTGGAAGTGAAATGCGAGTTCGAAGAGACGATCATTGGAGGAGACGGGAGGGAAGGAGATGAGCAGGAGCCGTCTAATAGTTTTGGAACAGGTAAGTAGTGGGGTGAAAGTGAGAACGTTTGCAAGTTCTACCTATGATTTTGGTTTGGCGTTTTTTGGTAGGTGCCAATGAGTGTGAGGTGAGGTTCGATTCGATTCAATGTTATCGTCATTGTGCAGATACAATCAAATGCAGTTTAGCATCTAACCAAATAGTAGGTGTAATAGACAGTGGGTGCAAATAGTGCACTAAACAGTAAGGTGCAATATGAGAATATACATCTATATGATATTTGAATTTAGAGTTACTAGTATATAAAAGAAAGCGCATATAGATGTGAATACTGATCAGTAGTACAGATACATGACATGAATAAATGTAAGTGTGTGGCTTGCAGAGGGGGCTCCTGCTGCCCACACCCGACACCGACAGACGCAGGATACAAGTTCAGCACACACATTTTTCTTTTCCCCATGGGAAATGCCTTCCCCCGTTTCCCACATGTAAAGCATAGTCACAGCACAGCACCAAACACCCTTCCCTTCTTTCTTTTCCCGTCTCATCTTTCTCTCTCTTCGCCTCCACTTCTCCCACCCGACCCTGGCTCCCAGAGTAGTGGCTGCTGCCTCTTTTTATAAGGCATCTGGAAGTGCTCCATGGTGCTTGCTGACTGGCTTCCGGCCAGTGCTGCAAACAAGGGCTCAGCAGTTCTCCAGGTGCCCACTAGTGGTGGCCATGGGCCCCAGTGAGGTTGAGCTTCCATGCTTCAAACCTGTGGCACTGCTGCATGTCAGGGGGGCTGCCCTGTAGTGCTCCAGGGGAGGTGATGGGCTAGATGGGCTCTCTTCCCCTGGACCTTCCATTATAGTGGTGTCCCAGCCATACGCCATGAAATACAGATACTGGTCATAAAATTAGAATATCATGACAAAGTTGATTTATTTCAGTAATTCCATTCAAAAAGTGAAACTTGTATATTAGATTCATTCATTACACACAGACTGATGTATTTCAAATGTTTATTTCTTTTAATGTTGATGATTATAACTGACAACTAATGAAAGTCCCAAATTCAGTATCTCGGAAAATTAGAATATTGTGAAAAGGTTGAATATTGAAGACACCTGGTGCCACACTCTAATCAGCTAATTAACTCCAAACACCTGCAAAAGCCTTTAAATGGTCTCTCAGTCGAGTTCTGTAGGCTACACAATCATGGGGAAGACTGCTGACTTGACAGTTGTCCAAAAGACGACCATTGACACCTTGCACAAGGAGGGCAAGACACAAAAGGTCATTGCTAAAGAGGCTGGCTGTTCACAGAGCTCTGTGTCCAAGCACATTAATAGAGAGGCGAAGGGAAGGACAAGATGTGGTAGAAAAAAGTGGACAAGCAATAGGGATAACCGCACCCTGGAGAGGATTGGGAAACAAAAAGTGGGGGAGATTCACAATGAGTGGACTGCAGCTGGAGTCAGTGCTTCAAGAACCACCAGGCACAGACGTATGCAAGACATGGGTTTCAGCTGTCGCATTCCTTGTGTCAAGCCACACTTGAACAAGAGACAGCGTCAGAAGCGTCTCGCCTTTGGACTGCTGCTGAGTGGTCCAAAGTGATGTTCTCTGATGAAAGTAAATTTTGCATTTCCTTTGGAAATCAAGGTCCCAGAGTCTGGAGGAAGAGAGGAGAGGCACAGAATCCACGTTGTGTGAGGTCCAGTGTAAAGTTTCCACAGTCAGTGATGGTTTGGGGTGCCATGTCATCTGCTGGTGTTGGTCCATTGTGTTTTCTGAAGTCCAAGGTCAACGCAGCCATCTACCAGGAAGTTTTAGAGCGTTTCATGCTTCCTGCTGCTGACAAACTTTATGGAGTTGCAGATTTCATTTTCCAACAGGACCTGGCACCTGCCCACAGTGCCAAAGCTACCAGTACCTGGTTTAAGGACCATGGTATCCCTGTTCTTGATTGGCCAGCAAACTCGCCTGACCTTAACCCCATAGAAAATCTATGAGGTGTTGTGAAGAGGAAGATGCAATACACCATACCCAACAATTCAGAAGAGCTGAAGGCCACTATCAGAGCAACATGGGCTCTCCTAACACCTGAGCAGTGCCACAGACTGATCGACTCCATGCCACGCCGCATTGCTGCAGTAATCCAGGCCAAAGGAGCCCCAGCTAAATATTGAGTGCTGTACATGCTCATACTTTTCATGTTCATACCTTTCAGTTGGCCAACATTTGTAAAAATCCTTTTTTTGCATTGGTCTTAATTGATATTCTAATTTTCCGAGATACTGAATTTGGGACTTTCATTAGTTGTCAGTTATAATCATCAACATTAAAAGAAGTAAACATTTGAAATACATCAGTCTGTGTGTAATGAATGAATCTAATATACAAGTTTCACTTTTTGAATGGAATTCCTGAAATAAATCAACTTTGTCATGATATTCTAATTTTATGACCAACACCTGCATATTTAATATACAGAATAGATATATGTAAGCAGGTGAAAATGTACAGCAGGTCAGCTATTGAATGGTAAGTGTTGAGAATGCAGAATCGTGATGGTATTATAAAAGAAACTGTTCCTGAGCCTGCTTGATGCAGGACCGAAGGCTCCTGTAGTGCCTCCCTGGTGGAAGGAGGGTAAACAGTCCATAGTTGAGGTCTCGGGCATCCATAATGAAGCTGCTAGCCCTTCACAGACAACCATGTACGCTGTGGGTCAGCAATAGTCGGCAGCGGGATGCCAGTGATGTGCTGGGCAGTTTTCACCACCCGATGCAGGGTCTTCCTGTCAACTGTTAGCCGTGTAGTTTGTCAATATGCCCCCCACAGCGCAGATGTAAAAGTTCAACAGAATGTGAGGAGACAGGCAGGTGTCCTTTAGTCTCCTCAGAAAGTAAAGTCTTCGTTGGGCTTTGTCAACCAGACTTGAAGTGTTTGTCCAAGAAAGGTCCTCGGAGGCGTGGACGCCTAGGAATTTGAAGCTGGAAAGACACTCCACGTCAGCTCCATTCATATGGATGGGACCGTGTCTGCTGCCTTTAGTTTCCCAGTAATCCACAATGAGCTCTTTAGTTTTCTTGGTGTTGAGGTTGTTGTCAGCACACCATGTTGTTAGGAGCTGAACCTCCTCTCTGTAGGCCGACTCGTCATTGTCACCGATCAGTCCTATTACCACAGTGTTATCGGCGAAATTTATGATGGAGTTAGAGCCGTATAAAGGGATGCAGTCATGGGTGAAGTGGGAGTAGAGGAGTGGGCTGAGCACACAGCCCTGTGGAGCACCGGAATTCAGGATCAGGGTTGATGATGTCTGGTGGTTTAGCCTGACAGACTGGAAGCTGTTGTTTACAAAGTCCAGTGTCCAGTTATAAAGAGAGGTGCTGATGCCGAGATTGCTGAGTTTAGTTACCAGATTGGAGGGGATGAGGTTGTTAAATGTGGAGCTAAAATCAACAAACAACATCGATATGTCTCGAACCTAGTTTTGTTAAAAAAAAATAAATCAATAAAAGCAAGTCAAGTTTATTTTAATAAATAAACAAATAATATCCTGACATAGGAGTTGTTGTGATCCAGGTGTGTCAGGGTAGTGTGAAGAGCCGAGGATACGACATCCTCCATTGACAGCAAACTGGTAGGGATCAAGTATGGAAGGCAGATTGGATTTAAGGTGGGCCAGAACAAGCCTCTCAAAGTGCATGGTGATGATGGGGAATTGTAATACGGTAAAAGTTTGTGCGAATTCCAAAAAAAAGGAAACGTGTCCAGCCAATGGTTTACCCATATAAACCAACATCACCAATGTTATATTTAATGAAGTTAATGTATTATTGTGATATTCCGCTCTACTTACCCATTTCCTGTTTTCTTCAGGGATTAGTGTACTCATCAGGTTTGTTACCGGGTTGGTCTACGGTCACACCTTAAGAGTAACACACACATACACACACACACACACACACACAGACCCTAACCACAAGAGCACTGTATGAAAGACGTATGCACAGCACGTTATTCTGTAGCACTTTAACAAATACCGTATGAATAATACCTGCACAGTCTGATTTCCCTAGGACTCCAAGAGACTTACAGTGCATCTGGAAAGTATTCACACCTCATCACTTTTTCCACAGTTTGTTATGTTACAGCCTTATTCCAAAATGGATTAAATTCATTTTTTCCTCAGAATTCTACACACAACACCCCATAATGACAACGTGAAAAAAGTTTACTTGAGGTTTTTGCAAATTTATTAAAAATAAAAATATTGAGAAAGCACATGTACATAAGTATTCACAGCCTTTGCCATGAAGCTCAAAACTGAGCTCAGGTGCCTCCTGTTTCCCCTGATCATCCTTGAGATGTTTCTGCAGCTTCATTGGAGTCCACCTGTGGTAAATTCAGTTGACTGGACATGATTTGGAAAGGCACACACCTCTCTATATAAGGTCCCACAGTTGACAGTTCATGTCAGAGCACAAACCAAGCATGAAGTCAAAGGAATTGTCTGTAGACCTCCGAGACAGGATTGTCTCGAGGCACAAATCTGGGGAAGGTTACAGAAAAATTTCTGCTGCTTTGAAGGTCCCAATGAGCACAGTGGCCTCCATCATCCATAAGTGGAAGAAGTTCGAAACAACCAGGACTCTTCCTAGAGCTGGCCGGCCATCTAAACTGAATGATCGGGGGAGAAGGGCCTTAGTCAGGGAGGTGACCAAGGACCTGATGGTCACTCTGTCAGAGCTCCAGAGGTCCTCTGTGGAGAGAGGAGAACCTTCCAGAAGGACAACCATCTCTGCAGCAATCCACCAATCAGGCCTGTATGGTAGAGTGGCCAGACGGACACCACTCCTTAGTAAAAGACACATGGCAGCCCGCCTGGAGTTTGACAAAAGGCACCTGAAGGACTCTCAGACCACGAGAAAGAAAATTCTCTGGTCTGATGAGACAAAGATTGAACTCTTTGGTGTGAATGCCAGGCGTCACGTTTGGAGGAAACCAGGCACCGCTCATCACCAGGCCAATACCATCCCTACAGTGAAGCATGGTGGTGGCAGCATCATGCTGTGGGGATGTTTTTCAGCGGCAGGGACTGGGAGACTAGTCAGGATAAAGGGAAAGATGACTGCAGCAATGGACAGAGACATCCTGGATGAAAACCTGCTCCAGAGCGCTCTTGACCTCAGACTGGGGCGACGGTTCATCTTTCAGCAGGACAACGACCCTAAGCACACAGCCAAGATATCAAAGGAGTGGCTTCAGGACAACTCTGTGAATGTACTTGAGTGGCCCAGACTTGAATGCGATTGAACATCTCTGGAGAGATCTTAAAATGGCTGTGCACCGACGCTTCCCATCCAACCTGATGGAGCTTGAGAGGTGCTGCAAAGAGGAATGGGCCAAACTGGCCAAGGATAGGTGTGCCAAGCTTGTGGCATCATATTCAACAAGACTTGAGGCTGGAATTGCTGCCAAAGGTGCATCGACAAAGTATTGAGCAAAGGCTGTGAATACTTATGGACATGGGATTTCTCAGTTTTTTTATTTTTAATAAATTTGCAAAAACCAAGTAAACTTTTTTTCACGTTGTCATTATGGGGTGTTGTGTGCAGAATTCTGAGGAATAAAATGAATTTTATCCATTTTGGAATAAGGCTGTAACATAACAAAATGTGGAAAAAGTGATGCGCTGTGAATACTTTCTGGATGCACTGTACTTATTATCTGCACAAACAATGTGCAATGTTTTAAAATATCTGACCTAAATATTAGTTTGATGTCTAGAAATATAATCTAACATACAAAGGCTCAACATCCTTTGTGTTAGACCATTTATTAGCCAAGAATGCCTTACTTTATGTCCTCTTCCCTACTATTGGGTGAAGCTCTCATCCTCAGCCTTAATAAACCTCGCAGATCGAAGTGTATGGCAAACTTCTGATTGCTCCAGGTGCTCTTCATGTGTACTTTATTACTTCTGTCACTCCAGGTATAAAGACAAAGTATAGAACTGTAAAAGCAGTTTTGTATGTATTACATGAATAATAATACCAAAAAGAACAAGGAAAAATAGAAAATAAGATTGATAGTAAAGTCTGGAGATATATAATATATATATATAATATATATATATATATATATATATATACACATATATATATATATATATATAATATATAGAGAGAAATACAGTACATAGATATAATAAAAATAATTCTTTGCATTTATATAGCGCTTTTCTCACTACTCAAAGCGCTCAGCAATTGCAGGTTAAGGGCCCAACAGAGCAGAGTACCTTTTGGCATTTACGGGATTTGAATCGGCAACCTTCCGATTACCAGTACAGATCCCTAGCCTCAGAGCCACCACTCCGCCTGTAGATATACAGTACATAGATATATACTACGGGGCTTTGCTCGCCAATCCCCGGGTGGGTGCTATGCGCTAGCCACTTCACAGCTCTGTTGCTCCCGTCTGGGGATGCGATTTACAATTTAAACAGATTATTAACCATAGCAAAAAATAGTAAAATGTAATAAATTGAAATAAAATTGTTTCATGTTGCATTAGACGTATTCGTTGCGTTATACGATTTTGTTCTGTTTGGCTTTGAAATTAACACGCAAATACTTTTTAAACTTACACTTTTACTGTAAAACTTCAGTTAAAACAATTTTTTTTAAAGTAACTGTTCCTCAATATCGCATTGAATTTTGTTTCCGTGTTTGGACTTTCATCGTGACAAGACAACGTATAACTTTCCTGTGAGTAAATTTCGTTTCTTTCTCTCTTAATATATAAACCGACTTTTTCAAATGTTTGTCCCTGTGATTTGTTAATTGTCTTTGCAAAAGCTATTCTAACGGGAAACTGTAAATGTTTTAATATGAATGGCATATCGAGATCTCCTTTGTTTTCTGATGTTAGTCCCTGAAGATGTACCACATTACCTTTCTTGTCGCCTGTTAAAATTTGACATGTCAGAATTGTTCATCCAATTTTGAATACAACTAACCTTGTCCCATTGCATAGCCCATCACTCAGACATAAATCACGCAATAACATTACGATACGTCCTTCTGTCAACAGTAATTCGTGCGGTGGAAGACCGGAAAGTGTTAATGGTTGTAGATATTCTTCGTGATATTGCAAGTTGATGTTTTCCTCTTCCGCACCATCACCACCAACTGCTTCAGCAGAGTCTATTGATACACACTTAACCAATTTGCCGTGTAACCGATCGACAATTTTCACGTTAATTCGTTTGACTTTGTTTCTCGGTGCTATGATTTTAGTGTACTCACTTTTTCTGTTGATAACCCTTCGGGATGAAATTCTTCAATAAGATTTACGTCGTCTTTAATTGGGAGCTTAAAGTGAGGAAAATGTCAAAATTTATAAGAGCTTTGAGTGCAGGAACGGAGTCTGACAAAAGCATTCACACCAATGAGAGGCGAGAGGACCGCGGGCATGGGCCGTGAACCGGAAATGGTGGAGAGGAGGGCGGGACTCGAACAAATCTCTTGGCAAAAGTCTCCTCTCGCGGATATAGATAGATACAGTATATAGATGACTGAAGATGACCAATCCACCTCAGGGTCCTGTTAATGAAGATGATGACAGGAACAACAAGACAATGAAGATTAGTAAGAGCTTTGAAAATTACAGAGAGTGAGGGGGCAACAGTGACCTCTGGACATGGAGTGGATTGAAGGTCAGTTTTGCTCCATCCATGTGACAGGCACACTTCTATCAGCTCCACTTCTCACATCCCATCCATCCATTCATTTTCATCACCGACAGTCTTTTGATGAATCAACCTGAGAAGGGATGCCAGTCCACTGCATGGCACACTGGCAGACCCCACGGTGATTAACACAACACACACATCCGTGAGGTACGAGATGAAGCTGGAGAAACTGGACAGGCAGGTGATGAACAGGCAAAGTCCATTTGCACATGAAGGCACATAGTGAGTCAGCTTCACTTAAACCAACAATCTGAGGGTCATTTCAGCCATTTCTGTTCTGCTTAAGGGGATCTGGGAAAGTCACACTTACTAACCGAGGTGTCACCCCTTACAGGCTGCTCTGTCCCAAAGTGAGGAAGAAGAAGCTTAGTGAAGGTGTTGGAACTTGAGAGCTCATGAAATTCACCAGCGATAAGAAGCAAAACCTCGGAGAAAGGAGTCTGTGTTAGCATTTATAATGTTGCCGAATTCTCATTTATGTCAGTCATGCATACAGTGGGTATAGAAAATAATCCCCCCCCCCTTTTGAAATATTCCCATTTTTATTGCTTTACAGCCTTAAATGAAAACACACACACCAATATTTTTTTCCAGCTGTACTTACTCAATGCAATCTCTAACATCCAAGTGACAGATATCACAGCTACAGTTCAGAACAATTATAAAAAATCAAAAACAATTCCCACTGAGATGAATAAAGGAAACCCCCAAACTCAATGAGGTGTCAGTGCCCCCCATTTCCATTCATGGTTACTGTCTTCCTCCCACCTGTGATCAGTTGTAATGAGTGGGATTAGTGAAGCTGTTCCTGGTCCATTCATCCCCTTGCTTGGTAGTGCAACTGACAGCAAACACCTGACTAGGGGTGGCCAGCCACTTCAGAAGATCTCAGGGATAGAATTGTGGACAGACATAAGGCAGGAGATGGAGACAAAAACATCTCAAAGGCTTTATCAATCCCAAGGAGCCCAGTAAAGTCCATCATAAAGAAGTGTTTGGTACTACTGGGACCCTCCAAACTGGATGGAAGACCAAGGAGGACACTGGTAAGAGAGGCTACTGAGAGGCCAATGGCCACTTTGAAGGAGTTACAGGATTTGATGGCACAGAGTGGTCATTAATGGGGTGCATGTGACAACAATTTCACAAGTGCTCCACCATTGTGGCTTGTTCGGGAGGGTCGCACTTCTCAAGAAAGGCCACATGAAGGCTCGTTTGAGCTTTGCCAGAATGCACCTTGAAGATTCTGATGCCAAGTGGGGAAAAAAGGTCTTATGGTCAGATAAGACCAAGATCAAACTATTTGGCCTCAACACCAAACGGTACACCAATGCAGCTCACCATCCACAACACACCACACCTACAGTAAAGCATGGAGGGGGCAGCATCCTGTTGTGGGGGGGCCTGGGGCTCTCGTTAGTGTAGAAGGAAAAATGGATGGGGCAAAATACCATCAAATTCTGGAGGAAAACCTGCTACCCTCTGCTAGAAAGTTGAAGATGGGCAGAATGTTCACCTTTCAACACAACGACAACCCGGAGCACACAGAAAAATGGACCACAAGGAGAAGAAAGTGAATGTGCTGGTGTGGCCAGTCAGAGCCCAGACCTAAATCACACTGAAAATCTGTGGAAACATCTGAAGATAGCAGACCAGCAACGCTCACCACCCAATATGAGTGAACTTGAACAATTCAACTGTAAAGAAGAGTGGGGGGCAAATATTACACAATCTAGGAGTGCAAAGCTGATAGAGAAGAATCCCAACAGACTCAAGGGTGTCATTAAAGCAAAAGGGGGGGGGGCAACAAAATGACATTGACATTGGGGGAGCTGATCCTTTATTCATCTCAGTAGGTCTTGGTTTTGATTTTTTAAAGGTTTCTGAACTGTAGCTGTGATATCTTTCACTTGGATCTTTCACTCTCAATTTCATAGGTGCTCTCCTTGGAATACCCCAGGAATGGACCTGAGGGGTGAGGCAGAAACACCAGCCAACCAGTGGGCCACCTATCTCGTGTTAATAATAATAATTCATTACATTTATATAGCTCTTTTCTCAGTACTTAAAGCGCTATCCACACAGGGAGGAACCGGGAAGCGAACCCACAATCTTCCACAGTCTCCTTACTGCAAAGCAGCAGCACTACCACTGTGCCACCTGTGAGGACATTTAAGATTTTATTTGTTTTAAGGCTTTTAATGAAACTCTTTGTATCATTTGCAGATTTCCGATGGAATGGCAGCTTCTCGCAGTCGTCATCTGCTCAGCTCTCGCTTCAACGTAAATTGCAACACAAACAGGACAAGGAGAAGATGAAGAAATCAACAAGAGGATTGGAGAATTTGACTGCAACCTCTTTCCAGTGCAGTTCTCTTCCTGCGAGAGAATCCATCAACACTGGAAAACGGCAAGGGCCTAACACCAATCCAGTGGCTTTGTGTGCTGGCCAAGAGTGCAGAGGAACTTTTAAAAACAAGTCTGACTGTGTAGATGTCAAGTCAAATGATACAAGACCAAAGCCATATGCCTGTTCTGAGTGTGGCAAAACATTCCTCCATAACTGCAGGCTCCAGGCACACACAAGAATTCATACTGGAGAAAAACCCCACTGCTGCTCTGAATGTGGCAAGCGATTTTCCGACAGTCGTTGTCTCCAAAGACATAAAAGAATCCACACTGGCGAAAAGCCGTATGGCTGTGCTGAATGTGGCAAACGATTCACCGACAGTAGTGCTCTCCAGAGCCACACAAGGATTCACACTGGAGAGAAGCCGTTTTGCTGTTCTGAATGTGGCAAAAGATTCACCGAGACGAGTGCTCTTCAGAGCCACAAAAGAAGTCATACGGGAGAGAAGCCATATTGCTGTTCCGAATGTGGCAAACGCTTCACCAGCAGCAGTAGTCTTTGGCAGCATGCACGAATTCACACTGGAGGGAAGCCATACTCCTGTCCTGAATGTGGCAAAAATTTTCTACACAAGAGCAGTCTCCAAAATCACATACGAATTCATACTGGAGAAAAGCCTCATTGCTGCCCTGTTTGTGGCAAGCGATTTTCTGACAGTAGCACTCTCCACAGACATACAAAAATCCACACTGGCGAAAAGCCCTATAGCTGTGCGGAATGTGGAAAAAGATTCATTGACAGTAGCCGCCTCCAGAGCCACACCCGGGTTCACACTGGAGAAAAGCCATTTGTCTGCCCTGAATGTGGCAAACGATTCACCAACCGGAATGGTCTTCGCCATCACGTACAGATTCATTCGGGCGGGAAGCCATACGGCTGCTCCGAATGCGACAAAAGGTTTTTACTTAAGAAAAGCCTCCAGAACCACGTAAGAATTCACATGGGAGAGAAGCCGACATCTAGTTGAGATCTGAAGGTCTCGAACGTTCTGCCCTCCGCTGCACTACTTGGTAACTTATTCCATGTGTCATCAGTTCTTTACGTGAAGAAAAACGTACATTTGTGCGAAATCCGCCTTTAACAAATAGTCAACCGTGGCCCCAGCGTGCTTGTGCAGAATTTATTTTCGAAGGAACAACTGCTGTCCTCGCTCATTTCCTTCATCATTTTAAACACTGCAGTCCTGTCACCTCCTCTGGTTCTCCGGTGGCTTGAACTGAAAAGATTCACCTTCTTCAATCTTTCCCCAAAGCTCACACCTCGTAATCTTGGAATTGGCCTTGCTGCTCTCCTCTGGACTTTCTCTAGCGCTGCAATGTCATTTTTTTTTTAATATGGAGACCAAAGCTGACAGCAGCACTCCAGGTGAGGCCTCACCAGTGTGTTATTTAGCTTCAGCACGACTTCCTTTCAGGTGTACTCTACATTTTGGAGATAAAGAACAGCCTGAGCTTTCTTGATCACATCTGACCAATGCTTGAATGGAGGTACTGATGAGTCCACTTTGACTCCTAGTTTCTTCACAAAAGGGGGACTTTCATGTTTAGACTTCCCATCGTGTATTCAAATCTAACATTTTTTTACTTCCTACTGTACATGTATTTCCTTACATTAACTCACATTAAATTTCGCCTGCCCAAGCCCGTATGCTGTCCAAGTCCCTCTATGATGGTTCAGTGGACTCCATCTAGTTTGACATCCCCTTCAAACTTAACCTTAACGTATTGATTATGTCCTCCTCCAGATCATTTATGTGTATCACGCTTCTTGGAGTTTGGCTCCGGCTCAGAGTTCTGTGTAAATGCAGTTATTCACAAGTCAGACTTGGGCCAGGTTTATACTTCACTCGACGTGACGTGTGCTCCAGCGGACGCTACTGCTACACGAGCGTTTTACTGTTTATACATAAACACGTACTTTATGTAAGTCTGGAAGAATCCACCAGGTGGCAGTGCGAGATATCATCAACGGTGAGAACAGGGGGTTATTTTTCGTATGTGGATTACTCGTTTAGCTGGATGTAATTGCTGACAATTTGGCCTGATCCTGGATCTGTCGGTTTTTCGAAACTCTTGGTGGAAGTGTTGTTATAGCAACACATCCAAATCCGCAAAGCTGCTCGGAGCAGGTATGTTCTACGTAAACAAGGATGAGCTCATACACTTAATCAGTGTCTGTGCATGGAAGTCATCCAGTCATGGCTTCGCCGTTCATGAATGAGCGACCAATTGATATCGGTGTGCAAATTATAAGAAGAGAATTTCATATAGAGAGGGTTTTGCGCGATCGGCAAGATCCTTTATTGCTCCCGGAGGAAATTATTGTCGAAAGATACCGCTTTAGCCGAGGGGGAATATTGTACCTCAAAGATTTATTAGCACCTTATATTCGAAGTCAAACTCGGTGAAGTCGGGCTCTCACAACCACACAGACAGTAGGCATTGCTTTGAGGTTTTTTACAAGTGGCACTTTTTTATATACTGTAGGCGATGCGGAAAATCAACTAAAAGTGCAGTTTACCAGGCAATTCGTAAAGTCTGTTTGGCTCTGAAACATTTCCTTCAGATTTTCATTGTGTTTCCTGGACACCTGCGTGTGCAGACAATAAAAGAGGCGTTTCATGCCATTGCAGGTAGGTAATACACAGGCTAAAACACACACAGTTCTGTGAAGAATCTCACAATCAGCCTGACATTCTCATTACCAGGATTTCCAAATGTGATTGGGCACATGGGACTGATCAGAGTGGAGTTTGATCAAACATTATTTGGAAAATGTACCTCTCCTCCTGATGAATAATCAGACACAGTGTCTTCATCAAATATTTGACATTCGTCAATATCTCGTTGGTCAGACACAAGTTCAAGGGATATGACATTCCCTGCAACTGACCCAACAATAAAAGAGGGCTATATGGAACATACCTATGGCACACATGGAGGACAAATCTATGCAATGACCATCCTTTACCTGAAATGAAGTGACCACTGCATCCTGCCACTGGTTCTGAGGAGGAGCTTCCCCCTGGAATGCCCTCAGAAACAGGGCGATGGGCATTTTGCTGGAGAGCCAACTCTTCTGCAGGGGTTAGGTCTGGACCGTGTGGACCTCCAGCTGTTTTTTGCTTGTCTGCCTCCTTATTAGCTTTAAAATTAATGTTCTTTACATTATATATGATTCTTTATGTCAACAATTCTTTAAATAGTTATATACCAATATTTACCAGTTTGAAGTATATTCTTGTACTTCACTTTAACCTGTTCTCATATTCTCCTTGTGCTCACGTTTGATCTGGAATTATGACATATCTTCTTCTATAATACGCCACAATGGCTGTTCGTTTGTCTGTCCAGGATTTTAAATCACTTGTAGCTCGCAAACCGTTTCACCCATTGACTTGAAATTTGGTACACATATACTACGTGACGTCTACTATCAGCTTTCAGGGTGATGATTTTATTACTCTTTTTATTTTAATTTTAATTTTATTCTAGAATCAACTCTCTGCAGCGCGCAGCAGGGCGGCCGTGCGGCGCACAGTAATCATTCCTGAGGCAGATTGAAGACTTAAATGCCAGATTAAGTGAAAAATTAAAGAAAACGTACTAAGTAATTTCAACACAAAAACTAACTTTTAATCAGTTTTAACGCGAAAAGATGCCGACGAAAGGAGAAGCAGCGGGCCGCTACGGTGGAGAAATGGAAGAGCTGCTCAGGAAGCAGCGAGCGCATCAACCTCTGGGCAAACGAATGCTAAACGTACAGAGAAAGAAAGGGGATGAATACTAGGAATGCTCAAGTCAAGTGTATTCACTGCACGCGCCATTGCTGGTTAAATAATAATTAATCTGACACATACTGTAGGAAATGAAACGCTGCATTCAGTAAGTACAATGCACACTACTTACTTTTTGCCAGCAGTCTTTTCTGGTTTGGGCTGCTTTTGCAGTGTTACCCCTTGTGCATATTAAATCTTGAAATTCTTCATGTCCTTCGAATAAAACGGTCTTGCTCCGCTTGTGTGAAAAAAAATGCGCCCGTTCTTTCGTCATTTTGTTACAGCCTATCAAAGACTTGCTGATCATGTTTTCTAGACTCGATATATATCGGCTTTTCACTCAGCGACGGGCGCGCGCGCGCATTCATCTCGGATGATTAGATCCAGCTCGACTAATTTAACACACGGCTGCGTTTGAAAAACCGACTTATCCCGGATGAGTGTCACCGGCATTAACTCATCCATGATGAGGCACCTGATCTCGGATGATTTCAGCGACGTACGGAAAATACCCCCCTGTGCTCACCGTGATGATATCTCGCACTGCCACCTGGTAGAATGTTCCAGATTTATGTAAAGTAAGCACTCAAGTATAAAGAGTACAACGCTTGCGTAGCAGTAATGTCAGCTGAAGCACACGTCGCATCGCGTGAAGTATAAGCCGGCCCTAAGGATCTGCTTTACAGTGTTACGCTCAAATAACTCTCAGGACGGTATTCTACTGCCATCTAGTGGGTGAACTTAAGTTACGCTGCATAAAAATCAAATGTGTGTTTTTCCACTAAGGTAACTCCTCAATATTCATGAGTGGGTTGGAGCCTTCAGTCAGTCATTTTCCAACCCGCTATATCCTAACACAGGGTCACGGGGGTCTGCTGGAGCCAATCCCAGCCAAGACAGGGCACACACACACCAAGCACACATCAGGGACAATTTAGGATCGCTCAGTGCTGTGTGAATCAGAAGGCTGTAAAGGTGCATAGCAGAATGATTGCAATCCTTTAGGAGGGCAAGAAAGGTGTTAGCCCCCTAAGCACTGTTCACAATGCAGCAACTTTCATTATTTGTGTCAGGAGAAAATGTGGAAGTCATTAAGCCTGGTGCTGTGGTAGCCCACGATGATACAAGGGGAGTGAGTGTCAGTCATGCAGATCAGGCACTGATGTTCTAGTCTGTCTTGTGCAATAAACAAACAAATTTCATTTTGTATATATATATATATATATATATATATATATATATATATATTTGCAGTTGGAGATCCACAAAGGGAGAAAAAACGAATCACGTATCATAAAATAGTTTTTATTCCTGAGCTTTCAACCCCTATCAGGGGTCTTCATCAGAGGATAATGCTTAGACTTACAAGAATCAACATATGCACTTTAATTTAACGATAACCCCCCCCCCCCTTTTGATCATACGGACTTAGTCACCCCCACCCACCTCCCCCTGAATGTGTTGCTATATATTGCCTTTGATTCTTGTAAGTCTAAGCATTATCCTCTGATGAAGACCCCTGATAGGGGCTGAAAGCTCAGGAATAAAACTATTTTATGATACGTGATTCGTTTTTTCTCCCTTTGTGGATCTCCAACTGCAAATATGCAAACCGTATCACAGACCTTCTCTTCCATATATATATATATATATATATATATATATTGCCCAAAGAAACACACTTCTAGTGTCCCGATTGCAATGCTGGGCTGTGTGTTGGTGAGCGTCTCGTAACATGAAGGACGAGTACTGAATGTGCAGCAGGAGACACGTGACATTCCCCCTTCTACTGTATTTATGTTCACATTTTGGTTACACACACTGTTTTTCATTGCTAAAGAAAGCAAGTTTTTTGACTTTTCTGGGAGTAAACATAACGTTAAGGAGGCCATCGACACAACTTTTAACATCGCCCAATTTTGAAGAAGTTCCCTGCATTATGACCCTCTGCTTCCTGTGTTTGGGCCACGTTTGTACCCCACCTCACCCACCATGTCTTGGATTCCCATTTCCATTTTTTTTTTTGATCACAAACCTTTTCGAGAGATACAGTGGGTTGAAAAATTATTCGACCCCCTCCCAGTTTAAATTTCCTGTAATATTTTCTTGAAAAATGCATCTTTAGTTTCATACGGTTACATATAAATGAAGGGATTCTCGGACCACATGTTTTCACTAAAAAAAAAAACAAAATATCAAATCACACTGCAATAATAAAGAACATATGAGTGAAATCTGCTGTGGAATAAATATTCGACCCCTAATAGCTTGGAGACTGTATGATTATTAACAATGCCATAAGGGTAATGAAAACAGGCGTACACAATCAAACAATGAATCCTCGAGCTTGTTGACTGGTCTAGAAGTGATTATTTAGGCCACTGAGAAATCAGTTAGTGATGGCAAAATGAAGCCACATGAAGGAGTGCTGCTGCTTTGCAGTTAGGAGATTGTGGGTTCGCTTCCCGGGTCCTCCCTATGTGGAGAGCACTTTGAGTAGTGAGAAAAGCGCTATATAAATGTAAAGAATGATTATTTATTCTTATTATGAATGTAGTGAGAAGTTAAGCAGAATGACACCTTTTTTTGGCTAAATAAAAAAGATTACAGGCCTGAGTTGCCTCGAAAGCTTGCATGTTATAATCTTTTTCATTAGCCAGTTAAAGGTAGCCTATCATTTTGTTTGACTTCTCACTACTTGTGCCGAAAAAGATTCGAAGCGTTGAAGCCTGTATAAACAGCGACATCTGGTGATTAACTGAGGTCAGGACACGCTCTCAAGAGCGCAAGTGAAGCGGCGCTCGCTGTTTCAGTCAGACAAGTCTGTGTTCGTTTTCTTCTGCTAAGGTCCTTATCCATTTATACTATTTAAATTTTGAACGACGTTTCCCGCTGTTAGTCGCCATCTGTCACCAAAGCTCTCCAAATTTCTCCCTCCTCACAACCCACCATTGTTCACAGCGTCAAAGCTGTCAAACCAATGAAGCGCACTGTGACGCGCAGATGACGTCCGAAGCTTCAAACGTCACGGGTCACGTGACAGCGGTGTTTTGACACAGTGATTCGACTCCCTACGTTTCAGATTGCTTGACACAAGCTTCGACGCTTCGGTTTATCATTTCCTCCCATCTCTATAATCAGTACAAGTGGCTTATTTAGCGAAACCTCAAAAACTGACATAAATGAAGACGATGGAGCTTTCGAATGACTTGAGACGCACTGTGATTAAGAAGTTTAAAGATGGCAATGGTGTCGAGAAGACCGCCAAGCTCCTTAGACTCTGTTTTTTCGAAGGAAGGCCATCATAGCGAATTGAAAGCGTAGTGAACTGGCCTGGGTCAGGACGGCCTGTTAAAATAATAAAAGTCAATGTCAAGAAAGCTAGTCTGAGAAGTCGGAGCAAATCATAAGGTGACCCTCAGTTACCTGCAGCTGGAGTGGATGTGCACAAGACTACAATATTTCACACAGAGAGGTGTATGGCAGAGTTGCCAGAAAAAAGCCACTACTAAAAAAAAATGTCATCTGAAAGCTCGATTCGAATTCGCTAACAGACATCTTGACAAGAGTCCTGCCTTCTGGAGTCGTGTACTTTGGTCTGATGGGACCACAATTAAACTTTCAGGCCTCAGCCCAAAGGTGTTTGTCTGTTTGGCAGATGGAAGGGAGTGCCAATGATCCTGCAAACATCAGACCTACCATCAAGCATGGTGGGTCGGAGGCATCATGCCTTGGGTCTGCTTCTCTAGGGCAAGCACTGAGTCCCATGGAAGAATGGATAGTAAGAAGTATATCCAGATTTTGGAAGAAATTCAAATGTCAGCATTGAAATTGGGACTCTGACGACGCTACCGGCAGGACAATGACCTGAAACACTGTGCAAAAGGAACCAAAGCGTGTTTGACAAAAAGAAGATCCCGGTCTTGCAGTGGCCTAGCCAGAGTCCGGATCGGAATCCGATTGGAAAATTTGTGGCATGATCTCAAACTTTGCCCAGTTGGAGCAGCTCTGCAAGGAATTATGGGGGGAAAAATGGCCTCCATCCAGGTGTGCTAAGCTTATAGATCCAAAGCGACAGTAAGCAGTTATTGGTGCTGCTACCAAGTATCGACTGGGTGTCATGTGAAGGGCTCCATTACTTTTTCAACAGCATTTTTCACAACATGGCCGTCAATTTGCATTTGTTCACTTCACCAAGCACTAAATGTTTGATAATACGTACACAGAGAAAGAAAAGTTCACTGTGATACTCTGCATGTGTGATTTTTATAAGTTGTAATGATGTCAGATGGAAATATGGTGGCTTGCCAGAGGGGGGTAAATACTTTTTCAGTGCACTGTACCTGATCAGCTCAACAGAAATCACGTCCTGTGCCACCTCTGTTATGGTAGCCTTTTATTGCTTCCTCCTAGAATTCCAGAATAAGAGTAACACCCGAGCCGTGCTGACGGCTCACTAACACGCCTGCTCTTGACATGTGTTGCTTGATTCTTTTCCTTCATAAATTCTTCCATTAATTTCTCTGTGATGCACATTGCACGTTTATTGCTCACAGTTATTTTTATCTGTCCAGATCTGTAATAATATTTTCCATTTTTCAGTTCTTAAGATTTTCCCCAGTGTGCAGTGACTTTTGAAAAATCTGTGTCAAGGATTTCTGTCTTTACTGGCCAAATCCCTTAAGCGCTGAAGGATACGTGTGATCTGCTCCTGGTGATCTGTTAGACCAGCGTTTCTCAGCCTTTAAGTATTTGCGACCCGAGATTTCATAACAGTTTTAATTGCGCCCCCCTAACATTTTTTTGAAAGGAGCCCACTAATACCAATGTGTTCTTTTTAAATTAATGATATATCATAGATGCATAATTTATTATACCTACTTAACTTTTATCGATATTTATCTAACTCTATATTTATTTTTCCAGTATCAGAATGTAGTTTAACTTAATTTGTTTTGGTTTCAATAGATGTATTTTTCATATTTTCGATTCTTGTTTTCGCATCTTTGCGCCCCCCTTTTTGTTACTTCGTGCCCCCCTATAGGGGCCCACCCCACAGACTGAGAACCACTGTGTTAGATGTCAGCCTGTTTAGTCTGAGCAGCACGTCTCCCTCTGCGCATCCTTAGTAGTCCCTGTTGCTGTTGCAGGTTTTAACTTCTTCACACATAATAAACTTCAATCCGTGCTGGTCCAGAGCCTTTGCTCTTTCACTCTTTGTATATTCTGGCTCATCTTTACCATTCTTGATACTCTTCACCTCCTCCTCGACTCTTCTCTTACTACTAAAGTACTCAAAGAATCTCTTTTATCCAACTGTCTTTTAGCCTTCCTAACAACCTTTTTACTGTTTGCCTTCCTGCTCTCATGTGCCATAAAGTTAGCACTAAAAATACGAGTCTCATCAGCTTCATACAGATGTGTTTATCCACACCGGAGTGTTCTTTCATTTCTTACTGCTTCCACATTTTTGTATGAACTTGTCTAGCATTATATTTAAAATGCTTCTAAACCTCATTATATGCACATCTCCTCCATTGTCTTCACACTTTATCTGAGGCTTTGATGCATCTGCTCAAACATTTATCCTATTAAAGTGAAATTTAAGGTCACTGATCCTAATGGTGCAATCACCTTTACTCCCCAGTTCTGTCCTGACTATGGAAAGAAAAATAAATCCAGACAGGCCTCCCACCTCACTGGTGTGTCAAGAAACAGCAACGGATTACATCTAAAAACTCCTCTTCTCCACTAATTGTAAGATTAGCCCAGCTAATGACTCTGAAATGACAGTCCAACATAATAATAGATAGACAGATAAGGCACTATATAATA
Organism: Erpetoichthys calabaricus; assembly: GCF_900747795.2. Lineage (NCBI taxonomy): Eukaryota > Metazoa > Chordata > Cladistia > Polypteriformes > Polypteridae > Erpetoichthys > Erpetoichthys calabaricus. Next base: position 21,000,775 of record NC_041398.2, on the reverse strand, counting down.
GATAGATAGATAGATAGATAGATAGATAGATAGATAGATAGATAGATAGATAGATAGATAGGAAAGACACTATATTAGATGGATAGATATGAAAGGCACTATATTATAGACAGATAGATATTTGCAAAAGGTATTATATAATAGATAGACAGATATGAAAGGCACTATATGACAGATATATAGCATAGATAAACGTGAAAGGCACTATATGATAAATAGTTGTGAAAGGCACTATATAATAGATAGATAGATAGATAGATAGATAGATAGATAGATAGATAGATAGATAGATAGATAGATAGATAGATAGAAAGAAAGGCACTAAATTATAGACAGACGACTAAATGTGAAAGGTGGTATATAATAAATAGATAGTTGTATATATAATACACTATATAATAGAAAGAAAGAAAGAAAGAAAGAAAGAAAGAAAGAAAGAAAGAAAGAAAGAAAGAAAGAAAGAAACGAAGGCACTATATTATAAACAGACAGATAGATAAATGTGAAAGGTATTATATGATAAATAGATAGATAGTAGTGAAATGCACTATATAATAGAAAGAAAGAAAGAAAGAAAGAAAGAAAGAAAGAGAAAGAAAGAAAGAAAAAGAAAGGAAGGCACTATATTATAGGCAGATAGATAAATGTGAAAGGTGGTATATAATAAATAGATAGGTGAAAGGCACTATATAATAGATAGATAGATAGATCGAAAGAAAGAAAGAAAGAAAGAAAGAAAGAAAGAAAGAAAGAAAGAAAGAAAGAAAGAGAAAGAAAGACAGAAAGACAGAAAGAAAGAAAAAGAAAGGAAGGCACTATATTATAGGCAGATAGATAAATGTGAAAGGTGGTATATAATAAATAGATAGGTGAAAGGCTCTATATAATAGATAGATAGATAGATAGATAGATAGATAGATAGATAGATAGATAGATAGATAGATAGATAGATAGATCAAAAGAAAGAAAGAAAGGCACTATATTATAGACAGACAACTAAATGTGAAAGGCACTATATGATAAATAGAAAGTTGTGAAAGACAGTATATAATAGAAAATAAGAAAGGAAGGCACTATATTATAGACAGATAGATAAATGTGAAAGGTGGTATATAATAAATAGATAGGTGAAAGGCACTATATAATAGATAGATAGATCAAAAGAAAGAAAGAAAGAAAGAAAAAGAAAGGAAGGCGCTATTTTATTGACAGATAGATAAATGCGAACTGCACTACATAACAGATAGACAGATACATGTGAAAGGTACTATATGATAGATAGAAAGATAGTTGAAAGGCACTATATACAGTAATAGATCGACAAACAGACAGATCTAGCACTGCTTGCCAGCATGAATGATATTTAGTATCGACAGCTGGGACTCTTGAAGATGAGCTTCACCCCGCTGGTTAAGGTTACCTAGGAGAAGACCTTCAACTGTAAGGATTGTCATTTCTGGACGGCTGTCCATGCTCAGATGCTCAGATGAAGCCTACAGCCGACTGTTGGCCTTTTAACACCCAGATGAGAGCCTTCACCAGGAGGCAAAACATCCACTTCCTGGACAAATGGGCTCCTTTTTGGGAGAGACTGTGTCTCTTCATACTTAATGGCCTGCAGCCATGGTCTGCTCAGCTTTAGGTCTAATGTTAGCCAGGACCACGTGTGTAATACGCACTGGGTTTGCCCATTGATGTGCGCTTCATTAGCACTTCAGTAACGGGTCAGAGTTTTGCTAATGGGTCCAAACAAACCAGCATACGTGAGAATAACCTGACTGACATCTCCAGCTGCCCTCAAACTCTTTTGAGAGTCTAAATGTGGAAGAAGAATTTTGATAATCCATAAGGTTTCGCAAAAGACCCATCTACCTGAAGGTTCCAGAAATGTATTTAGATTCTTAACAGGCTCCATGCAGTCAATGACTATAAATCGATGGTTAGAGATTTGTGAAATACCAGCGGCTCCTGATTTTAGACTCTCGCTGCACACGTCCAGTAACACAGGTTAAGGGCAGGTGTTTTTTAACCCGTTAGTTTCCTGTTAGTTAGACTATCACACATTACAGATTTCAGTTTTTTCAACATAAAAGAAAGTTTTTCAAAGCACAAAGATCTAACTTCATATGCAGAGAATCCTTCCCAGAAGGAAGTGGTGCTTGGTCAAGCAATAGCTCAAGAAGGAACCACATAGCCCAGAAAAGAAGAATGATGTGTTGTTAAACACAGTATTACTCGTTCACTAGTATGTAACAAGAATTTAACAAACTCTTCTTTGCGTCTTCATAACAGAAAGTCTCAGTGAAGTGTTTATTCATCTTTGCCATGTGACCGGCTAACTTTCACTTTGGAGTGGTCTGAGGGGGCTTCACTGAGACGCATTCCATATTTAGTAGAAGCCCCGTAAATCCGTTATCTTAACAAGTCATTTCACCAGCACAGCGCTGACAGGAATTACCGACCTACTGATGTTTTATGAGTGTTACGATGACCAAAAGATCGTTTGTTAAGGGCTTATTACATGAGAGTAATTGATGCATTTTACAGTACCTGAACGAAAGTGTTAACCTTAACATCTTCTGTCGTACTTTCTCGAAGTACTGTGCGCTCAGAAATGCATTACTGAACCCTACTTGGCATACAATATGGAATTACAACCACAAGAGGGAGCAGTGCGGCTACAGAAGGAATCCGCCCGTCACCCCCGTCTAGAAGTCATGTGACGTTCCTGGGCTCTCGTTTAATCTATGTTCGGTAGAAGATAAGTGACAGAATGTGTCTGCTTCTTTCTGTCTTAGGTGTTTATTTCCCATATTTGTGTTTTCCCTCTGGTTTGTTCCAGAAAACACTGAATGCTTTATTGTCCGGTATTAGCTTTTCCAGGTGCGCAACACCGAAAGTGGCCGCTAGATGTCGCAGTTGTGCTTCACTATACTCGCTCAGTCGCGCCTATTCAAGTTTCCAGAACTGCTCGGTTGTTTTCCGTTATCTCGTTTTTGGGTTTCAATTTTTTATGTTTTCCCCCGATTCCCTCCTATTTATTTATTTATTTATTTATTTATTTGTATAAAGTGATGTGTGATCTCCAGTGTGGCCAGCAATCAGTGACCCCCATCCTTCCATTCATTTTCTTGCACAATTTCCCATTTCCCCGTGGGGATCAATAAAGTATATCATCATCATTTCAGGTTAGTGGGAAAGACAGGACCCAAACGTAGGCCAGTGCATGGCCCCCTCGCAGATTCCAACCCATTCAGCCATTTCAGACTCGCCGATTAACTAAGCGTTCGTGTTCTCAGTAAAGCCCCCGAATGAGCCCATCATGTAAACAGTGTGATATGAACGCAGGACTCCATCGCTGTGAGCATTCACTAGTAATCAAAGCTCACTTGAACCATCAAGTCACCACAGATAGCACTGACTGATTCGTTTATCAATCGATTTCTACTCTCGTTTTACTCCAACGTTTCTATTCCCTGGTGTTTAAATCGCTCTTTTCTTGCTCCTGTGTGGCTCTTTTCTTCTTATTTCTCTTAGTAAAGCACTTGCTATTGTTGCCTACAATTGACGGCCCCTCATAAAGAATGGATGGTGCAGTCGCTGGAGTGAAGCGTTTACCTCAAATCTGTAAAAATGAACAAGTCGCTCTGAGTACTTGATGTGCAGTTAGCGGCCAAAGGTTTCAGCAGGGGCGCAAATGTTGTGTTTTGTAAAGGTTGCGGCTTCAGTTTTTGTGGTGTGGATTCCCATTGTGTGCAGAGTGATCAGAATCATAGTCATTCATTGCGTAAAAAAGTTCACTTTATCACAAAACCCCCATTTCACTTATTTTAGCCCCTGCACAAAATCATCTGCTAAAAGTGTCCAATAAGCACCAGGCCCATCTCCTCCTGAGGAGTCTCATGTTGCCATCCGTGCTCACTATTGGCAGCAGGTGGCTGTGGGTGAGCCCAAGACTTTTGGACAAGAGGCCTTGTGTCGTGAAAGGCAACAAGACAAACGTCAAGGATGGACTGAAATTCTGCACAAAGTACAAGATCTGATCAGCACAAGACTGTGGCAAAGTTCTTTTTTTCAGATGAATCCTCCTTCCGACTGTTTGGGACTCCTGGAAAGCCAGAGAAGGAAAAGATGAACGCTACCATGAGTCCTGTGCCACTGTGCCAAGAGTGAAGCATCCTGAGACCACCCATGTGTGGGGTTGCTTCTCACTCACAATTAAGCCCAAGACCACTGCCATACATAAAGAATGGCATCAAAACGTCCTCCAAGAGCAACATCTGCTAACCATCCTGGCGCAATCTGGTGATGATGATCTGCGTATTCTCCAGCACCATGTCAGAAAAGTGATAACCAAGAGGCTCGGAGATGAAATGTTTGGAAACTCCCCAAGATGTTAACCCCATTGAGAACCTGTGCTCAGTTCTCAAAAATTGGGTGGACGAGCTGAAGCCCACCAATTGTGATCAACTCCAAGCACTAAAAAGGCAAGAATGGCTCACCATCAGTCAGGGTTTGGGCCAGAAGCGCATGCCAGAGTGAATTGCAGAAGTTGTGAAGAAGAAGGGTCAAAACTGTCAAAACTTCTACTTGATGTATTTGCCAATAAAAGCCTTATGAAATGTTTATTATTGTTCTTCAGTATACCATAGAAACATATTAAGAACATCTGAAAAAGTAGAAGTGGCAAAGTTGGCAAAACACAACATTCATATCACGGGCAACCCTTTTGGCTGCTACAGTATACGCTACAGCAGTGGTTCCCGAAGTGTGAGCAGGAGCCGCGGCTTCCTCAAAGGCAGTGGTTCTCAATCTGTGGGGCGGGCCCCCTAGGGGGGTGTGAAGTAACAAAAAGGGGGGCGTGAAGATGTGAAAAAAAGAAAACAAGAATCGAAAATATGAAAAATACAATTCTATTGAAACCAAAACAAACTACATTCTGATACTAGAAAAATAAATATAGAGTTAGATAAATGTCGATAACAGTTAAGTAGGTATAATAAAATATGCATCTATGATATATCATTAATTAAAAAAGAACAAATTGGTATTAGTGGGCTCCTTTCAAAAAAACGTTAGGGGGGTGCGATTAAAAACTGTTATGAAAACTCGGGTCGCAAATAATTAAAGGTGGAGAAACGCTGCTTTAGGGTAAGAGTAGCGAGGATCTCCTTTTCCTGTCTCTTTAGCTCTTTTTCTTTTAGCGATTAACTGATTTGTTCCTTTCTTTATTTCTGTTACTTTCTAGTTTACGAAATATAAAGAGAAGTATTGGAATCGTCAAAAAAATTTCTTATCGAGATTTTGATGAATCTCGACGTTTTAGACCTCCCTGAGTTCGAAAATACCATTTTTGGAATTATGTGAGTGTGTGTGAGTGTGTGTTTGTGTGTATCTCTCTGTTAATTTTATTTGAATAACTGGGACAGATGTCCGGCCACACTAACGTAATCTAACCTAGACACCGTTTAAATATCCGACTACGCCACTCAGTTTTATTAAGAGACTGGGGGTGTCAGAAAAATACCCAACACCGAAGCAAGGATGCTCCTTCTGTTCTGACGCCACAATGATGTGCACAATAAAGCACAGAGGACTAGTGGCACTGAGAGCGGCACAAAGAAAGAGGCACAAGAACAATAATCAAGACAATGAGCGTCTAACCAAAAGGGAAAAGCCACAGACTGAAGTCAGTAAACTGTCTTATCAATCTATCGAGGAGGAAGGAAGGCAACACTGGACTGGAGGAGTAGTAGTGTGGTGGTGAGAAGAAGAGGAAGGGGAGACGACTTGTGCTATTGTGCTTGTGTATGCAGTAAAAACCCTTTGATTTGACCCATTCCTCATTGATTCCAGGCTTCTTGGAGGATTTGACACAGTAGCGCGTTCATTGATACATCATGATTACTCTGCACAAAGTGCTCTGACTAGCTGGTGGTGACGGTGGTGACACAGATTTGGTCCCACTCTTAGAAGTAACAACATAAAACATCAACTAATGTGTTGTTGTAGTGTTTTCAATATTGTACAGGATGAGGAGAATTTACAGATACCTCCTTTCTGTTTTAATTAGCATTTTCCACACTGTCTCAGCCTTTTTGGAGCTGAGGATGTGTAACAACTGGTTATGATAATTATTACAATTGCATAATACACTTTACACAATGCAATTACAATTGCAATACACTTTACAATTACAATGCACGTTGCAATCACACAATTCTAATTACAATATACTTTACACTTAATTTACACTTTACAATTACACAATACAATTACAATACACTTTACAATTACACAATGCATTTACAATTACAATACACTTTACAATTACAATACACATTGCAATCACACAATTATAATTACAATACACTTTACACTTACATTACACTTTACAATTACACAATACAATTACAATTACAATATACCTTACAATTACACAAAACAATTACACAATACAATTACAATTGCAATACACTGTACAATTACACAATACTGTTTGCTTAAGAGGCATTAGCTCTCTAGAAATGTGTTCTTTTCAATTGCAGCGTCTCAAATAACCTGAATTTGGCCCGCTACAAGACCGCCTCTTGTCTTTTGCCAGGATTAATTACGATTATTATTAATTCGTAATATCCCCATTCCAATTAGGGCCTGGCATCTTAACTTGGTCGGGAGTTCATGTCGGAGCACGCAACCATCCCAAAATATATTAAATATTTTAACCGAACCCTTCATTGCCGTCATTATCAGAAGCATATTATATATATGTATTGTATTATATATATATATGTAATGTGAATTTCCCATTGGGATTGATAAAGTATCTATCTATCTATCTATCTATATAATTATATTATAAATAATATACGGTTATTAATGTAGCCACAATCCTGCCGACTACGCCAATTTTGTTTCCTTAAGAGGCATTAGCTCTATGGATATGTGTTCTTTTCAATTGCAGCATCTTAATTAACCTGAATTTAAATAATTATAAATAAAAAAGGTATTATTCCCCCAAGCATGCAATATGACAGTTACAAGATTACACGAGAAGTATAAAGGATAATTTAGCTCACTTTACTGACGGGTTCACGCAGTATTACAGACGGGAAGCTTATAACAGACTCAATCAAGCAATATGGGGGTATTTACCTATGCAGTCTACCATCTTTCGTCGCCACGCTGAAAGGATTTTCACCGGACGGAAGACATAATCTTCCGCCTGGCAGCTTCAAAGTGTGTTGGTCGTAGGTCCATCCTTATATTCTGGTTGCTCCATGTGCAGGCTCCTTCTCTGGATCCAAACAAGAACAGGAAAGGACTCAAACCCCACCTTCAAAATTACAGGAATAGCACAATGCCTACATGCAGTTCTCATTCTCCCAACACAGAAACAGGATAGTGTGCTGACAGAGGACAGAAATATACAAGTCTGTCTTTAGGCTGACTATTCAATTCTCCAGTTGTCTTTGGCTCTCTAGTCCTGTGCTTGGCTCGGCAAGTCTAAATGCTGATGCTGTGCCCCTGTGTACCATACTTGGTCTGCCTGTATGAATGAGTCCATAACAGTGGGCACAGAGAACAGTGACATTAAACTTAATAACAAAACATATTATAACAAGCCACCCTTTGTCACTGGATCTGTGACAAAAAAACAATACTTGAAAGTCATATTCACAAATCAAAAGGTACTAGATCCCTCTTTACATTGTAGACATTTCAAGATCATTTGTGGAAATGTGAGGTGTAGTACCACTATAGCTTCTGTACCGTTCATCTAATACCAGCGTAAATATTAACAATGACAAGTTACAGTACATTTGGACAGTTACATTTAACATGGTGTTACTACATAGTGATCAAACTTAATAACAAAACATATTATAACAAATACACAATACAACTCGTGCACAAGAGAGAGTATGACAAACGAGCGTGTTGAGTGCAGAGACTGCAGAGTTTGGGGGGCTCTGTCTACCCCTCAGGCCAACCTGTCCTTCAAAGTGTAAGATGACCTGCGTCTTGTGATCACGATGCACATTCTGAAGTTTGCGCTTTATGTGTTGGAAGCAGCATTTTCCAAAGTGTCACTTAACCTAAAGGGCATACTATTAAGATGTCAGATCCAGCCTTTTGTGTGTGCATCATCTGTTTTCTTTCCATGATCCCCTTGTGGAGACCTTTTGGATTTGCTGCAGGCTGGAGATTAAGCAACTTGAAAATCCTTTGAATAATGCGTTTCAGAAGTCAATTCTTTGTAAAACAAAGGCTTGTGAGTCTGTGCACAGAAATAACACCTTCATTATTTTATAATTGGTTTGCTGGAGATTCAGGTCTTTGATCATGCAGTGGCTGGGGGACCAAGTAATTAGTGTCAAAGATAATACAGAGAATGAGTGGAAGTCATGAGAATTGTGTCAGAATTCAGACACTTGTCTCTTTTTCTTCTAATTTTGGCTAAATTGTGCTGTTGATTATTGAGAAAATATTTTAGGGCAAAGAGCAACCGTGCAAATTCCATTTCGGAGGGGGGCCAACATCCCAATGTGTGTGGCAATATGCAGTGATGGTGCTGGGTCAAACAAACCAGTCATTGGCCCATACAACACACAGCCCCCTCATTTTGTTCCTCAATGCACTCTCCAGGATACTGGTACCAGAGGATCAATCAATCAATCAATCAATCAATCAATCAATCAATCAATCAATCAATCAATCAATCAATCAATCCTCTTCATCCCTTGTGGGACATAAGACTTCATTGAGCACCCTCCATCGCCTGCGGTCCTTTGCAGCATGTTGTGCTTCTCCCCATGACAGGTTCATCTCAAGCTCTTGTACCACCGTTCTACGCCAGGTGTTTTTGGGTCTTCCAGTTTTTCTTTTTCCAGGTGGTGTCCATCTTAAGGCAACTCTTGGGATGCGGTTTTGCTCCATCCTTAACACATGTCCAAGCCATCTTAAGCGTCTTAATGTAATGTCCTTGGTGATGCATTGGCTGTTTGTTTTCTTGTTGGTTTGATATTTTGTTGGGCCAAAAGATCTGGCAGATTCGTCTGAGACATCTGTTGTGAAAGACCTCAAGTCTCCTCATGTCTGTACTGACCACACGCCAACACTCTGAACCCTACAGGAGGACAGACTTTACGTTGCTGTTGTACAGGAGCATCTTTGTTTTTAGGCTGTATTGTTTAGACCTCCAGATGGAATGGAGTTGGGAAAAGGCGCCCTGAGCCTTTCCCAGCCTTGCTCTAATGTCTTTATGGACAGTGCTGTCCTTGCTGATTAGGCTGCCAAGGTAGGTAAAGTCCTCCACAAACTCGAGTGGTGCTCCATTTACCTGGATGGGTGCCTTAGGGATGGTGTTTATGCACATCACTTGGGTTTTGGAGGTGTTGATGTTAAGTTTATGAAACCTGTCAGTTTTCAATTGCATGTTGGAGTGGTTTGTCGAAAGGAGAGCAACGTCGTCTGCAAAGTCCAGGTCTTCCAATTGAGAGGACAGGGTCCATTGGATGCTTCTAGGTTTGTCTGCTATTGTATTGGTTGTGATCCAGTCTACTGCAAGTAGGAAGAGGATGGGAGAGATGATGCACCCTTGTCTCACTCCGGACTGTACAGGGAACCATTCAGTGAGAGTGTTGCCCATAGGGACACTACACTCAAATTTTTCATAGAAGATATTTATGATTGTAATTATCTTATTTGGGATTCCGTAGTACTGGAGTATCTTCCAAAGAGTGTTACGATGGACACTATCAAATGCTTTCTTGAAATCAACAAAGTTGATGTACAGAGGTGTGATCCATTCTAAGCTCTGCTCTAGGATGTTTCGCAGTGCAAACATCTGGTCTATACATCCTCTTCTTTTCCTAAAGCCTGCTTGTTCTTGTCTAAGCTTGGAGGCAATAGCTGGCTCCATTCTGTTAAGGAGGACTCTGCAGAACACTTTGCTTGGGATGGACAGAAGGCTGATTCCTCTCCAGTTGTCACCGTTTTTGGTGTCGCCTTTCTTTGGGATTTTGACAATGAGGCCCTTAGACCAGTCTTCAGGGATCGTATCGCTGTTCCAGATGTTTTGGAAGAGACCGGTAAGACCTTTAGTTGATGTTAAAATATCGGCCTTCAGCGTTTTTGCATCCAGGCCACATGCCTTGCCACTCTTTAGGGATAGATGGTACCAGAGGATGCATCAGTATTTATCGGGGTGTGGGACAACGTGGCCTTCCACCACTCCACTACAGTCACAGAGTGGACTGCAACACATCCCAGGATGTCGTCGTTGATCCTGCCACCGTACTCCACCCCCCCCCCCCCCCCCCCCCAGAACCCCACTGAGGAATTCTTACCAGCGTGGAGGTGGAAGGTTAAAGAGTGCCACCCACATGACATACACTGCAGGTGCTGGTCATAAAATTAGAATATCATGACAAAGTTGATTTATTTCAGTAATTCCATTCAAAAAGTGAAACTTGTATATTAGATTCATTCATTACACACAGACTGACGTATTTCAAATGTTTATTTCTTTTAATGTTGATGATTATAACTGACAACTAATGAAAGTCCCAAATTCAATATCTCGGAAAATTAGAATATCAATTAAAACCAATGCAAAAAAAGGATTTTTAGAAATGTTGGCCAACTGAAAGGTATGAACATGAAAAGTATGAGCATGTACAGCACTCAGTATTTAGTTGGTGCTCCTTTGGCCTGGATTACTGCAGCAATGCGGCGTGGCATGGAGTCGATCAGTCTGTGGCACTGCTCAGGTGTTAGGAGAGCCCATGTTGCTCTGATAGTGGCCTTCAGCTCTTCTGAATTGTTGGGTCTGGCGTATTGCATCTTCCTCTTCACAATACCCCATAGATTTTCTATGGGGTTAAGGTCAGGTGAGTTTGCTGGCCAATCAAGAACAGGGATACCATGGTCCTTAAACCAGGTACTGGTAGCTTTGGCACTGTGTGCAGGTGCCAGGTCCTGTTGGAAAATGAAATCTGCATCTCCATAAAGTTCGTCAGCAGCAGGAAGCATGAAGTGCTCTAAAACTTCCTGGTAGACGGCTGCGTTGACCTTGGACCTCAGAAAACACAATGGACCAACACCAGCAGATGACATGGCACCCCAAACTTTCACTGACTGTGGAAACTTTACACTGGACCTCACGCAACGTGGATTCTGTGCCTCTCCTCTCTTCCTCCAGACTCTGGGACCTTGATTTCCAAAGGAAATGCAAAATTTACTTTCATCAGAAAGCAGCAGTCCAGTCCTTTTTGTCTTTAGCCCAGGCGAGACGCTTCTGACGCTGTCTCTTGTTCAAGAGTGGCTTGACACAAGGAATGCGACAGCTGAAACCCATGTCTTGCATACGTCTGTGCGTGGTGGTTCTTGAAGCACTGACTCCAGCTGCAGTCCACTCTTTGTCAATCTCCCCCACATTTTTGAATGGGTTTTGTTTCACAATCCTCTCCAGGGTGCGGTTATCCCTATTGCTTGTCCACTTTTTTCTACCACATCTTGTCCTTCCCTTCGCCTCTTTATTAATGTGCTTGGACACAGAGCTCTGTGAACAGCCAGCCTCTTTAGCAATGACCTTTTGTGTCTTGCCCTCCTCCTTGTGCAAGGTGTCAATGGTCGTCTTTTGGACAACTGTCAAGTCAGCAGTCCTCCCCATGATTGTGTAGCCTACAGAACTCGACTGAGAGACCATTTAAAGGCTTTTGCAGGTGTTTGGAGTTAATTAGCTGATTAGAGTGTGGCACCAGGTGTCTTCAATATTGAACCTTTTCACAATATTCGAATTTTCCAAGATACTGAATTTGGGACTTTCATTAGTTGTCAGTTATAATCATCAACATTAAAAGAAATAAACATTTGATTAAACATCAGTCTATGTGTAATGAATGAATCTAATATACAAGTTTCACTTTTTGAATGGAATTACTGAAATAAATCAACTTTGTCATTATATTCTAATTTTATGACCAGCACCTTTACAGCAGTGGCGGACTGTGCATTTCACACCTAGGCCTTCAGTACTGCTCCGTCTGAATCAACCCGCCCCTCAAAAACTAATTTATGGTTATAAAAACCATCTTAATATGCAAAAATACAGTATAAAGAGCCGTTGCATCACAGATAGATAACTCCTGTAGCCACAGTAAATGCCTTTATTGAATAGACAAACCAGGGGTGAACAAGTTCCTTTCTACTGCAGCACATCAAAAACATCAATAATAACTCATAAACTCGCAATATTATTTAGGAAAATCGCAACATTTTACTCACCAAACATTCGGATTATTTGTAAACAAAATCCATCCTCCTCTCTTTCCTCTAAAACAGTTCAATTACTCTGTCGTACAGATTATCCGTGCGCTTCCGTTCCATAATGAAGTCCCTTTCTATCGCCATCGAAGCTATTGCTAAAAGTCGAACCTGCCCTGTCGTATTTCTAGCATAAGTTTTAATTCGCTTTAGCGCTGAAAATGTCCGCTCGACAGAAGCAGTGGACTCGGGAATGCTCACCGCCAAACATACCAATGTGTACAGCTGCCCCATGATGCTCTCATTCAGATTTTTCTGATGAAGGAAGTCAAGGAGATCAGTGGGAGATTTTCCTGCAAAATCATCCATGGCATACATTACCGTCAGTTCTGTTTTTAGCCGAGACAGATCAAAAAGTGCTCCGTGGCTCTGTGTTAAACTGGAGAAGGCTGCATGCGGGAAATTTTTCTTGTATTCCCGAAACTTCTGGGGGTTGAGGAGTGTGACAAACATCAGTTTTTCATGGTCTTGAAATCTGGTCTGTGTCTGGCAAATAATATTGTCCAGAATCCTGCCATGGAGTTGGCGGTTGTGCGCGTGAGGATCTTGCGCTTGACCTCTTCGTGCGCTCGGAGTGCCTGCGGTGCGTTCAGTGGCCTCGTAGAGTTCCTCATATCGGCTTCTATCTCGCTCAACGGTGTCACAGAACTCCTTTACCCTAGCCAGACAAAACTGCACATCCAGTTTTTTGTCCTGTTGTATTGAAAAGAGCACTTCTGAATACTCAAAAATGCCATTGAATGTGTGAAGCAAAAAACAAAATTAAAAATCATCCAGACGTGCTTTAAATCCATCAGCACAGCGCACTGTGTCCTCATCATACTTGTCATGATGCTCCAGAATGTGATGAAACAGTTCCTTTAGAGCATCTCTCTTCTCTATCCAATCAACGGGTCTGAATACGGTGACGTTGCCGTACGCCTGCTAGAGGGCCCTAGTGAAACCAACTCAAAATCTGATTGGTTGAAGCAACGGTTTAATTGACATTTACTTTGTGTTAGAGGGCCTGCAGAACGGATTGTGAAGGCCTCCGGGCAGACTTCATTGACTTTGACCCTGCCTGGCAACAAATGATGGCTGAAATGTGATTGGTTAAATGCTTTAACTCTTTGAGGGCTGAATATTTTTTCCAAAAAACTCCGTTTTCTGAAAAGCACACAAAGCTATGGTTTCACACTTAAGTCAACATACAACATGTGTTGCTATGTGCTGTGGCTGCTGTTAGCGCATGTTCGGCATCTCTGGCAGCAGTGGCTGCATGGGGGCACCTCAATGGTCAGCAGGAATGCACATTGGGCCAGCTGCCTAGCTGTCTTTGCACACGAGGTGGGTGGGTGGTGGTGGCGGTTGCAGTGTGACACAATATGGTTTGTACCACTTGTCATCATAAGTGGTGGTCCTCACAGGCAAATGCTGCTGTAGGTGCATCAGCTACACGAAAGTGTTCAGTGCCACGATCAGCTGAGGACCGATCAGAAGATGCTGGCACCTCACTTTTATTTCTGACATCCATCTCCAGATCATTTGCATCAAACTTGGAGTCCGACAAGTCAGAATCGTATTCAACAAAATTACGTAAAACATCCATGGAGTATTTTGCTTGGCACATTTTCTTTGGTCTTTCACCAGATGTCTGTGCCATTTTATAGGTTGCTTGGTTTTTGCTACTCATGCACGTGTAGGGACTCGAGGTTAAATCAACAAAGCTATGTAACTGTTATTTCTAGCAAAGAGACTCAAACTAAAATGGAAGGGTGAGTTTTGTTGCAGTTTATAGCTGATTACCATCCTCTACGCCTGAATTTTGACAAAAGTTGACACCAGCCCTGAAAGAGTTAATACGAAAATACATGTCTGGAAGCAGCACAGCCATCGGAAAAGCTATGAAAGGAAGCGGACAGACTATTTGGAATTATTTAATAAGTATTCATGAACAAAATATAATTAACATCAGCTTGTGATTCAGATATTTTTTAGGCCAGCAGAGAAGGCCTTGAAGGCCCTGATGGTCCGCCACTGATATACATACAGTATATATATATGGAGGTGAAGGTTTGAGATACAGTTTTCATATTTATACCTCGAAATCCAGAAAGGGGGCAAATAAATTATGTATCTCAAAATAGTTTTTAATTCCCAAGCTTTCAATTCCTACCAGGAATCATCATCAGAGGAAAATGATTAGACTTATTGGAATCCAAGGCAATATGTAGCAAATAAGCAGGGGATGTAAGGTGGACACGGGGTGACGGAGGTTGCGGGTGAGGGGGGGGGGGACTGGTTGATGAGATGGGAATTCTGAGGAATATCCCACCTGACTCCAGAGTGCACACATTGAAAACTGTTTGATAAGCGTGAATGAAGCCAGCTAAGAGCAGAACTTCACAACCCAAACGAATTCCCAAGCTTTGCCAAACTGGATGGCATAGTCGAGTGGGTCAGACGTTGGCACTTTTTCTTTTTATTTGTGAAACTTTATGAACTCTAATGTTCTTCTTAGAGATGTAAGTTTGTTTCTGAGCAGTCTCCTGCAAAGGCTAATCTAACTCTTTTCAGTGACAAAGTTGATTTTTGACATTCTTGTCTTCATTTCACGTACGTGTTCTCCTGACACACCCCTGTAATTGCTGCTATATTTTAACGGATTCTGTGACTTGTCTGTAATTTAAAGAGATCCCCCTGAAGCTGTCTACGCAGGTCAAAGTGTTTCAACCAAGAGTGAAGTTAAGAGGCTCGGATGGTTTCTGAAGGACTCGATTAAGAAAAGGTATGTCCGGATTTAGTCTGTGATGATAACGTAATATTGAAATTGAATGTTCTAAGGGGGTGGTTTTCTGGATTCTTCTATTAATTTGTATTCCTAGTGGGTCAAATAAAATACGTCTGGAGGTTTAGCTGCTCATCATTCATGTTCCGTTCTACAAGCCCATTTCCAAAAGAGTTGGGCCGCTGTGTAAATTATAAATGGAAACAGAGTGCAGTGATTTCCAACTCCCATCAACCTGTATTTTATTCATAATAGAACAAACCTATCATATGTTAAAACTGAGACACTTTACAATTTCATGAAAAAAATATGAGCTCATTTTGGGAATTTGATGGCAGCAACACATCTCTGAAAAGTTGGGTCAACAAAAGGCTGGGAAATTAAGGGGTGCTAGAAAGGAGGAGCTGGAGGAACCTTCTGCAACTAACTCAGTGAATTGTCCACATGACTGGGTATAAAACGAGTGTCTCAGAGAGGCAGAGTCTCTACAGAAGTAAAGCTGGGCGGAAATCTGCACAAAACGGTGTCTACAGACTGTGGAACAATTTCAGAATAACATTCCTCAATGTAAAATTGTGAAGACTTTGAGTATCTCCTCATCATCTACAGTACATGATATCATCAAAAGATTCTGAGAAATTGGGAGAAATCTCTGTGCTCAATGGACAAGATAGAACATCAATATTGGATGCCGGTGATCTTAGGCACCCCAGGTGGGACCACATTAAAAAACAGGCCTGACTCTGTCATGGAAGTCACTGCCTGGGCTCAGCAATACTTCCAGAAGTCACCATCTGTGCACACAGCTCACCGTGTCATCCACAAAGACAGCTTAAAGCTCTAAAAACACAAAGAAGAAGCCACATGTGGACATGATCCAGAAACACCACCGCTGTCTTCACTGGGCCAAAGCTCATTTAAAATGGCAAAGTCAGAAACTGTTCTGAACCGAAATTTGAAATTGTTTTTGGAAAACATGGACACCGTGTCCTCCAGACTAAAGAAGAGAGGAACCACTCAGCTTGCTATTAGCACTCTGATGGTATCCCCCATACCATCAGAGTGCTAATAACAAGCTGAGTGTGGAACTGGCAGCTGGCACATCTGGAAAGGCAACATCAGTGCTGAGAGGTACATACAGAGCAACATCTGCTGCCCATCCAGATGACGTCTTGTTCAGGGAAGGCCTTGCATATTTCAACACGACAAAGCTGACTGTGTCTATTAGAACAAAATGGCTTCACAGTAGAAGAGTCCGGAGGCTGAACTGGCCGGCCTGCAGTCCACACCTTTCACCAGCTGAAAACATGAAACTACAAAGATGACCCAGGACTGTTGAGCAGCTCGAATCTGAGATCAGACAAGAATGGGACAACATTCCTCTCCCAAAGGTCCACATCAGTGCCCAGAAAAGGAGACGCTACACAGTGGAAAACACGGCCCTGCCGGCCAAACGCTTCTGAAACGTGTTGCTGCAATCAAATTCAAAACAAATTCTTTTCTTAAAATGGGACATTTTCTCAGTTTAAACATTTGATATGTTTTCTATGATTTATTGTGAATAAAATATGGGCTGATGAGATTTGCAAATCATTGAATTCTGTTTGTATTTACATTTTACACCGCTGCTCGACTCTTCTGCAGTTGAGGTTGTAATTTCGCAGTCCTTCTTAATCCAGGATGGTTTTCCTTTTCTCCTTAGGATTTTTTGTTTGTATGACATGTCAGCTGACCGATCTGCCTTACGTCTGATCGCTAACCTTTCCAGAAATGCCTCCATGGCAAGGTGGTGAAATTTCTTTCTTGAGGCAATGCAGCCAATAATGGGAGCTCAATGTCCGTTATTTATTCATCGAGATCAAACGCCGTAAAGTTCCAAGAACTGGAAAGACAGGTTAAGCCGGGACGTATGGGGATATATTCGTAGTGACTTTTCTTGATCCTTTCGAGTGAACAGTACGATGATGAGAAGTTTCAGGAGCACTAAAACCACACCACGTGGGTAGGTACTGCTTGTTCAGTCGTTTGGTGCCGGCAGTGCCGTAGCTCGAGTTCGTGCCGCTCTCGGCGGGGCGGAGCGGTGCTTCAATTTGCCGCCCGCCAACATATCTGAATATGTTAACCTTTTAAATAAAAAATTAAAATGACGTATAGAGAAAAATTAAGATAAATTGTGCATAGATTTATTCATATATAGAGATTCAGAAATCATTTTACACATATGCATCAACTAGACAGTAATATAGTACAGACGCACTGATAAGCAGTGTTCTGATTATTAGTTTAATATAATTACGCTGCGAAAACCAGAACCGCTGTAGTGTACACAAGTGATAAGTGGGGATGTTTTCTGCACAGAGCAAGAACGCATTCGGATTGATAACGAAATGAAATTATAAATTGTA
The DNA here is from genome assembly GCF_900747795.2 of Erpetoichthys calabaricus. Classification (NCBI taxonomy): domain Eukaryota; kingdom Metazoa; phylum Chordata; class Cladistia; order Polypteriformes; family Polypteridae; genus Erpetoichthys; species Erpetoichthys calabaricus. The sequence continues at coordinate 20,983,273 of NC_041398.2, read as the reverse complement.
AATTAGTCGTTTATCTTCCTAGAAATTATCGGTGTAATGTTTATGCTTATTTTGCTTTGTCTGATGTCGTCACAGAAGGACAGTCTGAAAATTATTTTTGAAGCATTTGTGGATAAAAATCAGAGAATTTTACTTTTTTCATTCATGAGTGATATTTTTCCAAACGCTGCTGTTTACACACGAATTGTACCGAGCCTTTTGGCCAATAATGCCGCCCCCAAAAATATGTTGCTCGAGGCGGATCGCCACCTCCGGCCTCCCCTAGCTATGCAACTGGGTGCCGGGATCTTGAATTGCTTGATGGGGAAAATCGTGCAAGGATATTAAAGAATTTTGTGAAAACTTAAAACTGATTTTGTTTGCTTGTTTGTTTTGTTTTTGTAATTACCATTTTAGATCACGTCTTAAATATTATTGGTATTCACTGGCATAATGCCCAGAGCCTCGAGCAGACATTGTTCCTTGAAAGTGTCCTGACAGGCAAGTCTGCTTTTGAACAATGCTATGCAGTAGGTAGGGACTGGAGGACTGAATACGTCCCTGTGGTATAGCGGGTCCGCGGCCCTAAACGAATGGCCAGGTTTTTTAAAATACAGTAATCCATTTGGTCTTGTCACTCTCCGTGGGCGCGCTCGTGCAGCCGCGGGGAGTTGATGAGGTAATTTGGGGCGACACGCACCTGCACGTGAGGGCGCAATCATTCTCAATGGCTTAATCGGCTTCCTGCGGTGCTTGATTGAGCCGCTGAGCCCACGGAGCCATTTCAGTACGGGCCGGCACAGGAGATCAGGAGGAAAAGACGAGCGAGAGCAGCATTGGGGAAAAAAAGAGTGGACGAGCTAGCCCAGGGGTAGGCAACGTCGGTCCTGGTGAGCCGCAGTGGCTACAGGTTTTCATTCCAACCCAATTGCTTAATTAGAAACCAATCATTGTCAATCTCAGACCTTATTTAATTTTATGGCTTGTTAGTCTTTGCAATGCAAGGCTTTTATATCGTAGATTTTTTTCCTTTCCAAAGATATCATCCAAATGATATGAAGCCTAAAACAGATCATTTTCAGTCTGTCACATTTTTCTATTAAGTGTTTTATTAAATCAAACCGTGCATGATGAACACACACAGATGTAATTGGAAAAAAGCTAGCTGGAGAACTGCTGGCTGCTTTGTCTTTTACATCTTATTGCTAATAAGGAGCAATTAAAACACTGAATGCAGCCGTTTAAGATTGAAATAAGCATTTAAGGTTGGAGAACCTTAACAAGCGAGACCACTAAAATGAAGCATCAAAATGTCACTTAAGCAATATGTGCTTCATCAGCAATAATTGAGTTCTCGTTAAGGAACTGGGTTGGAACAAAAACCTGCACATACTGTGGCACTCCAGGACCGACGTTGCCTACCCCTGAGCTAGCCGGTTGAAAGAGAGAGGTCAGCGCGATCGGGGGTCCCGTGTTAGGGCGAGTGATCCGCGCTCGAGGGACTGATCGTGCCCACTGATTAGGGAAGTGGGTTCGATCGAGGTGGTGTCCTTCCTAGGGGTCCGAGAAGGAATGACAACCGTCGCCGAGCGGTCTGGCAGCCCAGATGGGGGTGGGTGTATAGTGAGAGGGTGGCCGTGGCTGAAGTCTCGCCAGCTGAGAGAGGCACGGGTGAGCTAGGGAGACGTGGAAAAAGATGCACTTGGCTAATGTGCCCCAATGACGGCTGCAGGTTTTAATTCTCATTTTAGCCTTGCTTTAAATACAGTATTGTCATTTTATTGGGACACTGTGTGATTAACGGTGGATAATAAACTTTGTTAAAATGGTATCGATAAATGTCAGTTTGTTAGTTGTTATTTCAGTCATTTTTGCATGCACACTATACAGTGGAACCTCGGTTCATGACCATAATTCGTTCCAAAACTCTGGTCATAAACCGAGTTGGCCGTGAACCGAAGCAATTTCTCCCATAGGATTGTATGTAAATACAATTAATCCGTTCCAGACCGTACGAACTGTATGTGTGTATATATATATATATATATATATATATATATATATATATATATATATATATATATATATATATATATAATATATATTTAGTTTTTAAGCACAAATATAGTTAATTATACCATAGAATGCACAGCGTAATGGTAAACTAAATGTAAAAACATTGAATAACACTGAGAAAACCTTGAACAATAGAGAAAACTAACACTGCAATAGTTCGCGCTATAGTGCTAGGAACCGCTAGCTAAAAACACTTTTTTTAATGAGTTTTAAGCACAGGGGAAAAATGCACATTTGAAAAATCCGTAATTTAATAAACCACCAAGAAAAGTAACATTGCAACAATGCAGGCTATGAACCGATCGCTGTAAATAGAACTGAAAACAAAAACAAGCCTTCTCTACCTTATGCGTCCCTCTCTCTCGCACGTGCCTGTGTGTGCGCGTGCGTCTCTCTTTTGCGAGCCTGCAGCGCCTGTGTGTGTGTCTCTCTCTCATGCTCCTGTGTGTGTGCGCGTGGCTCTCCTGTGCTGCCTGTGTGTGTGCCTGTCTCTAGCACTGCTTCTGTGTGTGTGTGTGTGTGTGCGTGCACGCCCCTCGCTCTCTCCCTTGCTTGCTGCACAGGAAATGCACAGGGAGAGACTGAACATATACAAACCGAAAGGGAACCTGGCTTGTTCGTATACCGAGTGTGTTGTCGTAAACCGAGGCAAAAGATTGGTGAACTTTTTGGTCGTAAACCGAGTTGTACGTGTACCGAGACGTTCGTGAACCGAGGTGCCACTGTGTTTGGATTTTACCTTTATCTGGGTTACTTATTGGAACACATAGGAGAGCTGCACTATGGACACGGTTTTGAATTTGTTTCAGTTTTTCATAAAGGCATTTGCACCATCCCCTTGCTCAGTGTCATTTGGCCCCATCAGATAGGTTCATCCGGTTCCATTACCGACCGTTTTGGGTTCAAGAGTTCCCAAATCTGGAAGAGGGAGCATGACACAGGACCCGCACCGTCACAGCTCCTCCTTTCAATGCTTAACAGTGCCTGTTCTCATCTTGCATTTGATCATCGTGATTCTTCCCACCATCCTCTTCCAAAATACAGCGAGACAGATTTAAACATGGACGAATATATGACACCAGCACCCATCTCCCAAAGTATCTGTCTATCTATCTAGACACAGCACTGTAGTCGAGTTCTCCTTTGAGAAGTCCAACAGTATCACTTAAGTGGGGGTCAAAGCAAGACCAACTCCAAATAATAGTGAGACTGAGCCCAGGATGGAGCCTTATTTTGAAGTCAAGGTCAAGGCCAAATTTGTTCATGGAGTTCCTGTGTATGAGACTCGGCATCACTTAAGCCAATAAGGGTATATTGTGTTATTAACTCACATTAAATGATGTATTGGGATTCCATTTACATAGGTCCAGATTATATTTATGGAGGTCCATATTCATGTTCAGGCTCATACTGTATACCTCCATACTTATAGAGGTTCATATTCCATTATTCCATGGATTCCATTTATGAGGTCATTTTTGATTTAGTTTTATCAGGGTGCAATGGTCACCACTTGGGTTATTCCCAAGAGGAGAATGAATACACAACATGCTAAGAGATCTCTTAGTGTAGTTCTTAATGATGGGTGGACAAAGCCCCACCCCGAAGCTTCTGAGGCTTCTTCCTGATTATGCTGGACAAACATCAAAAGTTTCTGAGTTTTTTCAGTAAAATTGGAGGAGCTGGTGGTTTAGCAGCCATCATCTCCAGACAGCAGGGGATGTAGGCCTACAAGTCCTTGTTGCTTGCTGCTTTCGCCATGACAAGGTCACTTAAAGCCTCTGCATGCTTGTTTCAATCTTGTGGTGATCACACTGTCATTAAGGTCAGGTCAGGTTAGGGAGCATGCACTGGTACAGTGCGTTGCAACACCCATCACATGATAAAAACACCTTGGGATCACGGCTGGCATGGAGCAGACACACGTTCCAGTCCCAACCTCTGGAAATGACCTTCTATCTGGAACAGCCAAGTGTTACATGGGCGTCCCTTTGGCCTGGTCCTTAGCAATGAGGATCCTGCAAGCTGGATCACCCTTAGGCCGTAACTGACACTCCCTCACAATGCAGGTAATGTGCCTCATTCGGGACTCCATGAGCAAGCGCTCAGTCAACACCAAGTCACACCACCAGTACTCAAGGATTCTCTGAAGAGACACAGTACCAAAGGAGTCCAGTGTTCGTCTCAGGTCACTGGATAGCGTCCATGTCTCACAAGACAGGAAGCACCAGGACTCTAAAGACTTGGACCTTCATCCTTTTGCAGAGATATCGGGAGCACCACACACCGCTGGAAAGCAACCTCATGACCCTCCATGCTCTCCCAATCCATCTACTGACTTCATAGGAAGAGTCACATGAATGTCACTGCCGAGGTAAGTAAACCTTTCGATGAGGTCGACACTCTGTCCTCAGACAGACACACTGCTGATGGCCGTGTCCAAGAGGTCATTAAAATGCTTCCATAAAGGTACATGTCAATGTGTGTGACAATTTTGTACAATCACATAAGGATTAAATGTGTTGTCATTTCTACATATCTGTACAAACGAAGAATCGTTGAAAGAAGCATTCTCATCTGGTCTCCCTGAATGACTTCATTGAAAACTGAGGGAAGTTTTTTCCACAACAAGGTTTTTAAGACAGTGGTTTTAAGACCAGCAATGAGGTACGGAGCTGAGCCACGGGCACTAAAGAGAGTGCAGGAGAACCAGTTAGATGTGCTGAAATAGCAATGTGGAGATGGAGGTGTGGAGTTACAAAATAAAAGAGGACAGAATGAGAAATGAGAGCATCAGAGGTACAACAAAAGTGAGAGAGAAAGTACAGGAAACTAGGGGCTATGTTAATGAGATGAGGGGTGTGGCCTGTGGGGGGCGCTCAGCTCCCCAAAACCAACACAGACAGACACCAGGCACAAGTCGAGCAACAGGCAGAGTGGTGGCTCTGAGGTTAGGGATCTGCACTGGCAATCAGAAGGTTGCCGGTTCGAATCCCGTAAATGCCGATAGGGACTCTGCTGCGTGCTTTGAGTAGTGAGAAAAGCGCTATATAAATGCAAAGAATTATTATTAACACACACAGGCCTCCCTCGTTTCCCACTAATGCACAGTACAGCACCAAAGTATAATAAGCATTTCTTCTTTTCTCTCTCTCTTTGTCCTTCCTCTTCCAAGCTTTGTACTTCTTCCTTCTGACTCTGTCTCCGCGAATGAAGGCTGCAGGCTTGTTTCATTCTGCCCCCAGGAGTACTTCTGGTGGCCCATTAGTGTGGTCTGGAAGCACTTCTGGGTGAGGCCAAAGCCCATCAAAGTAGGGCTCTGCACCACCCCATAAAAATGTGACAATATTTTAATAAAAGGAACAGATGTAAACATGACACTGGGAGTAAAGAAGGTAACAGTATAATAATAAATAAATACAATAATAAGTTTGGGCGGTATGGTGGCACGGTGGTAGCGCTGCTGCCTCGCAGTAGGGGATATCCTGCAGGGATCATATAGTGAGAACATTGAGGAGGTTGTTGACTGCACTACTGACTACATCAACTTCTGTATGGACATTGTAGTTCCAGTAAGAACAGTACGCTGCTATGCTAACAACAAGCCATGGATTACAAATGACATCAAGGGCCTTTTGAACCAGAAGAAAAGGGCTTTTGAAGGTGTTGATCAGCATGAGCTCAAGCGCGTGCAGAAGGAACTCCGAGTCCAACTCAGGGCGGCGAAGGAGCAGTACAGGATAAAGCTGGAGCAGAAGTTGCAGAATAACAGCATGAAGGAAGTGTGGGGTGGGATGAAGATCATCACTGGCTGCAGCTCGAAGCGGGGTGCCACCATCGAGAGAGACGTGAAGAGAGCAAACCAGATGAACAACTTCTTTAACAGGTTTGACCACCCTAACCCACTCTCACCTCGGAGTACTGCACCCTCCACCCATCCTTCTGCTGATACCAGCATAGGAGAGACATCCCCACCCACAATTACAACAGCGCAAGTGAGCAGAGAGCTGAGGAGACTTCGTGCCAGCAAAGCAGTGGGTCCAGATGGAGTATCGCCACGACTGCTGAAGGTCTGTGCATCGGAGCTGGGGGGTCCTCTACAGCGCATCTTCAACCTGAGCCTGGAACAGGGGAGAGTCCCGAGGCTTTGGAAAACATCTTGCATCACCCCAGTCCCAAAGGTATCACGTCCTAATGAGCTGAATGACTTCCGGCCTGTTGCTCTGACATCACATGTGATGAAGACCATGGAGAGGCTGCTGCTTCACCACCTTAGGCCACAGGTTCAACACGCCCTCGACCCTCTGCAGTTTGCATACCAGGAGAAGGTGTGTGCGGAGGATGCCATCCTCTACATGCTACACAGATCCCTCTCCCACTTGGACAGAGGCAGTGGTGCAGTAAGAATTATGTTTCTAGACTTCTCTAGCGCCTTCAACACCATTCAACCTCTGCTCCTTAGGGACAAGCTGACAGAGATGGGAGTTAATTCATACCTGGTGGCATGGATCGTGGACTATCTTAAAGACAGACCTCAGTATGTGAATCTTGGGAACAGCAGGTCTGACATTGTGGTCAGCAACACAGGAGCGCCACAGGGGACTGTACTTTCTCCGGTCCTATTCAGCCTATAGACATCGGACTTCCAACACAACTCGGAGTCCTGCCACATGCAAAAGTTCTCTGACGACGCTGCTATCATGGGCTGCATCAGGAGTGGGCAGGAGGAGGAGTATAGGAACCTAATCAATGACTTTGTTAAATGGTGCGACTCAAACCACCTACAACTGAACACCAGCAAAATCAAGGAGCTGGTGGTGGATTTTAGGAGGCCCAGACCCCTCATGGACCCCGTGATCATCAGTGGTGACTGTGTGCAGATGGTGCAGACCTATAAATACCTGGGAGTGCAGCTGGATGATAAATTGGACTGGACTGCCAATACTGATGATCTGATTAAGAGAGGACAGAGCTGACTATACTTCCTTAGAAGGCTGGCTTCCTTCAACATCTGCAATAAGATGCTGCAGATGTTCTATCAGACGGTTGTGGCGAGCGCCCTCTTCTACGTGGTGGTGTGCTGGGGAGGCAGCATAAAGAAGAGGGATGACTCACGCCTGGACAAACTGGTGAGGAAGGCAGGCTCTATTGTAGGCACGGAGCTGGACAGCTTGACATCTGTGGTGGAGCAACTGGCGCTGAGCAGACTCCTGTCAATTATGGAGAATCCACTGCATCCACTGAACAGTATCATCTCCAGACAGAGGAGCAGCTTCAGCGACAGACTGCTGTCACCGTCCTGCTCCACTGACAGACTGAGGAGATCGTTCCTCTGCCAAACTATGCGACTCTTCAATTCCACCCGGAGGGGTAAACGTTAACATTATAAAAAGTTATTGTCTGTTTTTACCTGCGTTATTATCAATCTTTAATTTAATATTGTTTTTTGTATCAGTATGCTGCTGGAGTACGGGAATTTCCCCTTGGGATTAATAAAGTATCTATCAGTAAGCAGACCCGGGTTCGCTTATTATTAATTATTATTAATGTCTTATTTTAATTTCTTATTTTGTCTTTTATTTTTCTTTTCTTCATTATGTAAAGCACTTTGAGCTACTTTTTGTATGAAAATGTGCTATATAAACAAATGTTGTTGTTGCTTCCCAGGTCCTCCCTGCGTGGAGTTTGCATGTTCTCCCCGTGTCTGCAGGGGTTTCCTCCCACAGTCCAAAGACATGCAGGTTAGGTGCTTTGGTGATCCTAAACTGTCCCTAGTGTGTGTTTGGTGTGTGTGCCTTGTGGTGGGCTGACACCCTGCCCGGGATTTGTTCCTGCCTTGAACCCTTGGGATTGGCTCCAGCAGACCCCCGTGACCCTGTGTTAGGATATAGCAGGTTGGATAATGGAACGATGGAATAATAAGTTTAAAGATATGACCTCATTGAGTGGTAAGGTGTGTACGTGTTACCGGCTGAGTCCCTGAGTGTTTAGGAGTGTTATGGCTTCAGGGATGAAACTATTACACATTCTGGTAGTGAAGGCCTGAATGCTTTGGTAACTTTTTTCCAGACAGCAGGAGAGTGAATCGTTTATGTGAGAGTTGTCCGTCGGGTCCTCCACAATGCTGGTGGCTTTTCAGATGCAGTGTGTGGTGTAAATATGGAGAGAAGAGAGATTCTGGTGATCTTCTCAGCTGCAGGGTCTCGCAATCCATGATGGTGCAATTCCCAATACCAGACAGTGTTGCAGCTGCTCAGGATGCTCTCAGTAGTCCCACTTTGGAAGGTGATGAAGATGGCTGGAGGGAGATGGGCATTCCTCAGCTTTCGCAGGAAGTAAAGACGCCGCTGGGCTTTCTTGGCTGTGGAGATGGTGTTGAGGGACCAAGTAAAGTTCTCTGCCAGGTGAACACCAAGGAATTTGGTGCTCTTGATGATATCCACGCTTGAGCCATTGATGTACATCTAGATATTCTGAAGTCAACAACTATTTGTTTTGTCTACGTTCAGAGACAGGTTGTTGGCTTTGCGCCAGTCCGTTAACCTCTGCACCTCCTCTCAGTATGCTGACTCATTGTTCTTGCTGATGAAGCCCACCAGAGTCGTGTTGTCAGTGAGCTTGATGATGTGGTTTGAGCTGTCGTGAGTCAGTAAAGTGGACTAAGCACACAGCCCTGTGGCACACCAGCGCTCAGTGTGGTGGTGCTGGAGATGTTGTTTCCAGTCCTGACTGACCGAGGTCTCTCCATCAGGAAGGCAAGGATCTGATTGTAGAAGGAGGTGTTTGGGCCCAGCAGACTTAGCTTTCCAATCAGGTGCTGAGGAATGAGTGAGGTGAATGCTGAACTAAAGTCTATGAACAACATTCGCATGTAAGCGTCCTTCTTGTCTGAGTGAGAAAGAGCTAGATGGAGGGTGGTGGATATGGCATCGTCTTTTGAAAAGATTTGGTGGTATGAAAACGGCAAGGGGGTTCAGTGAGAGGGGCAATAGGGTCTTAATATGCTTCACAATGAGCCTCTTGAAACATTTCACGATGATAAGGGTGAGTGCAACGGGGCGATAGTCATTGAGGAACAATGGTAGCAGTCTTGAAGCACGTTGGAACAGTGAAATGTTGAAGATATCAGTGTGATCATCTGCCAACTGGTCTGTACATTCTCTGAGCATCCTACCAGGGATGTGGTCAGGTCCAGCAGCCTTCTGTGGGTTGACTCTGCGTGGAGTTTTCCTCACATCGGCTGTGGTCAGACGCAGTACTTGATCTTTGGAAGAAGAGGTGATGTTCCTCGCCGCCATGTTGTTCTGCACTTCAAACACATGCGTAGAAGTCATTCAATGCATCTGGAGGAGAGGCATCACCGTCACAAGCCAGTGGTGTTATCCTGTAGTTAGTGATAGCCCTGGATGCCCTGCCACAGACTACAGATTCTCTGGGCATGGGCACACTTTGCCACTCTGATGGCCCGGGATAGTTTGGCCCTCACTGTTTTCAGGGCTGTCTTATCACCTGCTCTGAAAATGTAGTCACGGGCCCTTGGTAGCACACACACCTCCACTGTAAACCACAGCTTCTGGTGATGAACGTGGAGACAATGATGTTATCAATGCACTTCCTGAGGTAGCTGGCCACCGATGGAGTGTACTCATCCAAGTTAGTGCAGTCGCCATTGGTCACAGCCTCCTTGAACAGGTCCCAGTCAAGTGTGCTCAAGGCAGTCTTGAAGAGCTGAGATGGCGCCGGCTGGCCAGGTATTTTCACCTCCCTCACAACCGGTTTGAATCACTTGACAAGTGGTCTCTATGCAGGAAGTAGCGTAACAGAGAGGTGGTCTGAATAGCCCAGGTGGGGGCGAAGGTCAGCCTGATACACGCCAGGAATGTTTGTGTAAACAAGATCCAGTGTCTTCGCTGCTCTCATTGCAAAGTCCACCTACTGATGAGGGTCGGCCATTTTAGAGCGTTTCAGCTCCTGGCGGCCCTGCTCTGAGACTTTGTGTGGTCTACCACTTTATGGCTGAGTTGTTGTTGCTCCTTAATGCTAAAGTCATCATTTGAAATCTGTATGGGTCTGAGCAGGATGTGCACTGGACATGGTGAGGACTTTGAGAAGGAGCTGGTGTTATGTGGAGGAAGAGTAACATCAAAGTGAACACTCCTTCTTCTTCCTAGCTGTTTTCCCGTTTTCATGCAGGGTCATCTGTCAAACACGCCACTCACCACGGGGGGTGACATCGACTTACCACATATCCTCTTTGATTCAGCTGTGCCGGCGTTTTTTCCATCTTCCTCGTGGTCTCTTGCAGTATTAATAATAACTAGCAAAATACCCGCGCTTCGCAGTGGAGAAGTAGTGTGTTAGAGGTTATGAAAAAAAAAAAGGAAACATTTTAAAAATAACGTAACATGATTGTCAATGTAATTGTGTTGTCATTGTTATGAGTGTTGCTGTCTTTTATATATATATATATAATATACACACACACACACACACACATAAACATATATATACATATACATATATATATACATATCTACATATACACATCTACATATACATACGTATATACACATATACACATCCACATAAACATATATATACATATACAAATTTACATATCTACATATATATATATATATATATATATATATATATATATATATATATATATATATACTGTGTGTGTATATATATATATATATATATATATAATACTGTATATATACATATCTACTTATTGGCTCCTGTATTTAGGATATAGCAGGTTGGATAATGGATGGATGGACATCTGTATGCATAGCCCTATTTGCCCGTTTTCGTTTTTTTTCTTTCTTCAGTAATATTTCAGCAAACCCGGAGCTTGTCAGTTCAAATCCTGGTACTGACACCACTGTGTGACCCTGAGGAAGTCACTTCACCTGCCTGTGCTTTAAAAAACAAAAGTAATGTAACAAATTGTACCTCAGATGTTGTAAGTTGGTGGAATAAAGGCATAAGTAAAATAGATAAATATGTATTATACACATAGGAACTATTCATTTATTTTCAGTTAAGTCATCTGCAGCAAACTTTTATAAATGAGGGTTTCTCCTTTTTAGATAGTGCAAACTGTTTCTTCTTCATTGACGTTTTCTCTTGGAGAGCTTTGAAAATGAAAGCAGCAGCTGCCAAAATATGTAGCTTTCTTATTAATTTTTCAACATTGTGTAAAATAAATGTTTAAAGTAACATAAAAGGTTTAAATACTGGTTATCCTTTTACACTAAAATATTACTAAAGAGAAACAAAAAAAGTAAAATGGATATGTTCTTTTTCTTTAAGGAGATTAAATATTACTGAAGAAAGAAAAAAAAAATTAAACAGCCAAATGGGGCTATGCATACGAACTTAAAAGGTTTAAATAAAACAGAAATATATATTTTATTTTTACTTGCTTAACTTGTGGAGGGTGTATCCTGTAGCAAAGCCCTAACTTTTTTCGTGAAAGCCCGTTTCAGTCAATAAGTCTTAAAAACAGGTGTAAAGATATTGACAATAAGCTACGCAAACCGACCAAGACATGGAATCGTTTAAATCAAGTATCATTACATCTTCCTTTCTTAAAGAGAAGTAAGGCAGTACTTATAAGCTTACATATTTATATATAGACATACATATATATATATATATAAAATATATATCTGAAGCCGTGCAAGCACACTCTTGAGAATGCAACGTATAGTTGTACAGAAGAAAAGCAATCTTGCCTCAAATGAATGGCAACCTTTTGTAGGTCTTTGAAGTTAATTTAAACTTTAGGTTTACACGGTGCTTTCTTTCCGAAGTACCTGCACTCATGAATATGTCTGTATATGTCAGTCGGTCAAATCCACGCGCTTCGCACCGGCGAAGTACCGCTTTTAAATTTTTATTAAGAAGAAAATAAAACGTTTTTAAATTGAGGGAAAATATACTAATAACAGTTTGTTAAGGATCTGTTTTTTTGTGAAGCTGCCTTCACTCGAGTGATCACTTCGACCTGACTTGGTGGCCAACTATAAGCGTTACCTGGTAGGTAACCACCCATACAATCAGATTGTGAATCAGACTACGAATGCCGTGAATGTAATTACACACTCACTGCACTTGCTTACGGTAATCGAACCTCGGACGTCAGCGCTAGAGGGGCTTAGCAGCGGTGAAGTATTGCTTTTAAATTTTAATTAAGAACAAAAGAAAACCTCAGAGGTTCGATTCCCGTAAGGGAGTGAAGTGAGTGTCCGGTTACCTACCAGGTAACGCTTATGGTTGGACAGCAAGTGACGTAACATCAGCCACGGTGCCTTCAGTTGTGAGAAGCAGATCATAGAATGATTGAAAATAGTTTTGCATTTACCTTTTTAGTAAAAGGCGAGCTTTTAAGCCTGAGAAATCACCCCGTAAATGCACACGTTTAATTGCACATGTGTTAATATGTATGCTTACACAGTATTAAAAGACAGTCAAAAATTAACGTCATTTACCTTCGTTCCCGCGTTTGACTCGTGCTGTAAATGTCTTCCTTGTTTTTAGTTCACGTGATTACGTAGGAGGCGTGATGATGTGATACGTGACTCCGCCTCCTCCATTAGAGTATATGGACAAAAAATATGTTCCAGTTATGACCATTACGCGTAGAATTTCGAAATGAAACCTGCCTAACTTTTGTAAGTAAGCTGTAAGGAATGAGCCTGCCAAATTTCAGCCTTCCACCTACACGGGAAGTTCGAGAATTAGTGATGAGTGAGTCAGTCAGTCAGTCAGTCAGTCACTCAGTCAGTCAGTCAGTGAGTCAGTGAGGGCTTTGCCTTTTATTAATATGTATAGATAATAATAAATTACATTTATATAGCGCTTTTCTCAGTACCCAAAACGGTATTGGCTACCAAGCTGTCGTCACTTTGGATCCCATGGCCATACCATCGGCACCATGCACTATATGGCTTCTCATGAGTTCAGCTTTAAAATGAGTTCATCACGGAACATGGGGTCACAGTTGGAAACTCGTGAAGAGGAAATTTCGCACACACATTAGGAAGTTTTTCTTTACACAAAGAATGATAGACACTTGGAATAAGTGACCAAGAAGTGTGATAGACAGTAAGATTTTAGGGACTTTCAAAACTCGACTTGATGTTTAATTTTGGAAGAAATAAGTGGATAGGACTGGCGAGCTTATTGGGGTGAATGGCCTGTTCTCATCTAGATTGTTCTAATGTTCATCAATCGGCACCAGGCACATGAGCTTCCGAACATCTTTACTCATAACGTGGTTAAATCTGAGGAGGGTGAGTACCCATCACAGCATTCGCATCTCCATGACGTGCACCCAGCATTCATCCCCATACATGGCTACTGGGCAGTTGACCATTTTATAGATCTTCCCCTTCAGATACTTAGGGATCTTGCAGTCACACAGGACACCAGTGACCTGATGCCACTTCAGCCAGGCCAGCGTTGACTCGAGCTCGGGCATCCGGGATGGAGTCACTATCTGAACAGACGAGAGATCCCAGGTATTTATATGTGATGACCTTCTTGAACTCTGGGTGGTACGGTGGTGCAGTGGGTAACGCTACTGCCTCGCAATTAGGAGACCTGGGCTCGCTTCCTGGGTCCTCCCTGCATGAAAGTTTGCATGTTCTCCTCGTGTCTGCGTGGGTTTCCTCCGGGTGCTCCGGTTTTCTCCCACGGTCCAAAGGTTAGGTGCATTGGCAATTCTAAATTGTCCTTGGTGTGTGTGTGTGTCCTGTGGTGGGCTGGCACCCTGCCCAGGGTTTGTTTCCTGCCTTGCGCCCTGTGTTGGCTGGGATTGGCTCCAGCAGACCCCCGTGACCCTGCAGTTAGGATATAGCGGGTTGGATAATGAACAGATGGATGGATGGACCTTCTTGAACTCTTATCCATCGACTCGGATGGTCCCATCAGTCGCATCAAGCCACACATCAAGTAAACACAATTCATTTCAGGGCACCACAGCCTTTTCCAGCAGTAGCAGGCATAAGGCAGGAAGCAGCCGTAGAGAGGATGCAAGTCCATCACAGGGCACATTCAAACACGGACAACTGACAGTCATCTGCTAACCTATAGCAGGTGTCTTTGGCAATGAGGGAGGAAACAGAGGTTACCAAGAAGAAAGCTTATGGAGAGTGCGGAAGAAACGACCGTCACCCCCTGGGTGACCTAAAACCTCTAAGAGAAAACAGGCAGGAGGAAGTTTAAATCATAAACCATTTATTCTGCTTGAAGAGGGAGCACTTCTATCACAGCATTCTGTAACAAGACGCACACAGCATTCTGCTAGATCAGGTCTTTGTTATACACAAGCCAAAGGTACAGAATTAGATGACTTACATCATACAAAGTTTCTCATCATCATTGGCTTCTTCCAGTTGCTAGCTGGTGTAAGAAAGGGCCAGGATGCCCCTGCGATGGAAGGATGGAGGAAGGCAGCTTTTCAAGGACACTGCCTCCCCCATGACTCTAAATGGCAGCTTCCCTGGACTACAGCTGTGCCCCGAATGACTGCAGGGCACTATGGGACTTGGAGTCCGGCGACATAGCCCAGCTGGGTACCGCTGTGGGAGAACTAATTCTCACCTAGCCCATAAGTACTATTGGATTATGACAACAGAAGCCTTGATTAAAATCCTGAGTTCTCCAGCTGACCCGGAAGTGCTGGCAAGTCACATGGTCAGGAAGAGCAGAAGCACTTCTGGGTCAAGGGCTATGTAAAGCAGGGGTTGCCAACTCCAGTTAATACTATCCACTTGCAGAGCCACAGCACCATACGTCACCGCAGTTGTAGACCCAGAAGTGACGTCTCTGTCGTTTCAGGATTGACTTCGTAAAATTACTTTTGGAAGGTTTTGGCAGGTCTCGGCAAAGCCTGGAAAGTAACGTCGGTTGAAAGACCCGTTTCAGAAATTAAGCGACAAAAATGAGAAGGAAAATAAGTACATCAAACTAAATAATACGTATCATTATGAAGTTCAGAGGGTTTCTGCCATCACGTCGTATCATACATCAACTAAACAATACGGATCGTTTCTGTGAAATATCAATATTAACATTTACGTTGTGTTCAGGTCTTTGGGAACCATTTAGCATGTCGACAAAATTCAAATCATCAAGATCTGTGTTAATTGAAAATTGTTTTTCATTTACATTCATGAAACAAATTATACAATATAATTATAATGTTTACACCACGTTAGAGTTTAGTAAAACGTTAATAATAAAAGTGATTACATTTTTTAAAATGTACTATGCATGTGTGCAATATTGTTCTAAACCAATTTAGAATAAACATTTAAGCCAATCTAATATTTTTAAACATGCATGTGAAGAAAACGGCAATCCATATTCTACACTGAATTACGCTATATATTAATTGCCTTATATAGAACTGCTCTAGTTTTTGTCACTTATTATTATAAACTAGACAAAGAGCCGGTTTCGACAACATAGGATGAAACGGGCACGAGTTTGTGTCAGCACTGTATGAAAAACAAATGATAAGTAACGAAGAAGTTGTTTTGTAATGATTGTAGTCCGCTTTACTTATTACTGTACAGGCTTGTACTGTTAGTTGATGAACTTTCCAGGCCTATAGTATAATATTGAATGATGAATGTTCCAGTACAATATGGAATAGTGATAAGTATAAGCACCACAAACCTGATATAGGTGTATTGAATGAATGCGTAATTGAATCAGAATGCGCAATTAGGCCTCGAGCTGTAGTCGAAATCGCCCTTCAGGCCTCTAGAGCTTTAATCAAAGTCGCCTTTCTCTTTGAATTTTAGCGACCATAAACCCGCCGCCTGCCGCGATGCTGGGGTTGGATGTTGGTCTCGTAAGGTTTTTCGGGCAGCTGCACAGAAGGCGCCTGCGCATTCGGCTTCGGACGGACGTGAGTGAGTGAGTGTGTGAGGGGGCAGGCGAATTATATATTAAGATGATGGTCCCGCAAAAAAAAAAAAAATTAATAAGAACACAATTTATTTATATAGCACCCTGCCCAAAATTCAGAAAGAACAACAGGACCTATATAATAACATTGGCTACAAATAATATCTTCACTAAATTAAAGATAAATACAGGATATACAAAACATTCAAATAGAATAAAAGACAATAATCCAGACTAAAATACAAAATATAATACTACAAAAAATCTTGAACAAATAGCATAAATTGTGATAAAAATTCAAACCCCGAGTACCTGGACAGGTAGAGGGGGTAAACTGAAAGAAGGGGCAGAATGTCAGGTCTGTTTAATGTCCTCCTAAACGAATGAGTTAAAAACAAATGAATGGAGTCAGCTGATGTCATTAATGTTGGGAGGTCATTCCACAGTCTGGGCGCTATATACAGCTGTCACCCACAGAGTGCAGGTTAGTGGGGGGCACAGAATGAAAGGACCTTAGTGGGCAGGTCAATAACAGAATTTGATATCCAGTCCTGTAAGACACAGGGAGCAGTGAAGGTTCAGCAGGATGGCTGGGATGTGCTCGCTGTCGGTGGTCCGTGTCAGGACTCTTGCAGTTGAGTTTTGAATCAGCAGGAGCTGTGACAGAAGATTAGAAGTGACACCTGCCGGTAGTGACTTACAATAATCAATGCAGGTTGTGATAAAAGCAGGGACAAGATTCTCAGAATTAGAAAAGAAGAGGAATGAGCAAACATAAGAAAGGTGACGCAGGTGGAAGTTTCTTAATGTGGCTTACATGGGTGACATAAGAAAAGGAGGAATCAAAGTGACACCGAGATTCTTTGCAGTATAAGAAGGTCAGATGAGATCATCACCAAGAATGGTTGAAGAGGAGCTTGTTTTCTTAAGTTACACTTTAGTGCCACTTTGCAGGAGTTCAGTTATGTTGCAATTTAATTTTAAAGAGTTTTGCTCTGTTCGGGTTTTAATTTTAATTTAATTTCACTGAGGCAAGTTGTGACCTGAGAAGGCTGTGACAAAGAGTCACTTTTAACACTGAAATAGATCTAAGCGGCGGCACGGTGGCGCAGTGGGTAGCGCTGCTGCCTCGCAGTTGGAAGACCTGGGGACCCGGGTTCGCTTCCCGGGTCCACCCTGCGTGGCGTTTGCATGTTCTCCCCGTGTCTGTGTGGGTTTCCTCCGGGCGCTCTGGTTTCCTCCCACAGTCCAAAGACATGCTGGTTAGGTAGATTGGCGATTCTAAATTGGCCCTAGTGTGTGCTTGGTGTTTGTGTGTGTCCAGCGGTGGGTTGGCACCCTGCCTGGGATTGGTTCCTGCCTTGTGCCCTGTGTTGGCTGGGATTGGCTCCAGCAGACCCCCGTGACCCTGTGTTTGGATTCAGCGGGTTGGAAAATGGATGGATGGATAGATCTAAGCATCATCTGCATAAAAATGATAAGCCTGTCCAAAGCTATGAATAACTTGCCAAAGGGGAAGCACAGAGATACAGAAGAGCAGAGGATGTCATTTCATTAACAAAAAGGAAGTCAGATGGAAGAACTCCTGTGAGAAATTAAGGGACAAGGATTGCCCTGGACATGACATAAGCTACATGGCCACAACGCCATATGCTGTAACTTACTTTTACACAATCTGGGACAGTAGCTCCTCAAGATGAAGGTAACAATGCTTAGCACAATAAGGAAAAATAAGCCAGAGCTCCCATCTCAACTGCTGGCCACACAGAATAGGCCAGTGAAGACCTTCACGTTTGTCTAAACAAATGACACACACCCGGTGCAAAGGGATAGGAGATTCCATGGTCAGAATGGACTATAATGCTACAAAAAGAAGAGTGGAGAATTTAGACAAAACGTTACACTGGATGCTGGCAACAGGCAATTTTTTCAACATATCTTGTTAAAATAAAGCAGTGGCAGACCGTGCATTTCACACCTAGGCCTTCAGTAGTGCTCCGTATGAATCAACCCGCCCCTCAAAAACTAACTTATGGTTATAAAAACCATCTTAATATGCAGAAATACAGTATAAAGAGCCGTTGCATCGCAGATAGATAACTCCTGTAGCCACAATAAATGCCTTTATTGAATAGACAAACCAGGGGTGAACAAGTTCCTTTCTACTGCAGCACATCAAAAACATCAATAATAACTCATAAACTTGCAATATTATTTAGGAAAATTGCAACATTTTACTCACCAAAAATTCGGATTATTTGTAAACAAAATCCATCCTCCTCTCTTTCCTCAAAAACAGTTCAATTACTCTGTCGTACAGATTATCCGTGCGCTTCAGTTCCATAATGAAGTCCCTTTCTATCGCCATCGAAGCTATTGCTGAAAGTCGAACCTGCCCTGTCGTATTTCTGGCATAAGTTTTAATTCGCTTTAGGGCTGAAAATGTCCGCTCGACAGAAGCAGCGGACTCAGGAATGCTCACCGCCAGACATACCAATGTGTACAGCTGCCCCATGATGCTCTTGTTCAGATTTTTCTGATGAAGGAAGTCAAGGAGATCAGTGGGAGATTTTCCTGCAAAATCATCCATGGCATACATTACCGTCAGTTCTGTTTTTAGCTGAGACAGATCAAAAAGTGCTCCGTGGCTCTGTGTTAAACTGGAGAAGGCTGCATTGCGGGAAATTTTTCTTGTATTCCCGAAACTTCTGGGGGTCGAGGAGTGTGACAAACATCAGTTTTTCGTGGTCTTGAAATCTGGTCTGTGTCTGGCAAATAATATTGTCCAGAATCCTGCCATGGAGTTGGTGGTTGTGCGCGTGAGGATCTTGCACTTGACCTCTTCGTGCACTCGGAGTGCCTGCGGTGCGTTCAGTGGCCTCGTAGAGTTCCTCATATCGGCTTCTATCTCACTCAACGGTGTCACAGAGCTCCTTTACCCTAGCCAGACAAAACTGCACATCCAGTTTTTTGTCCTGTAGTATTGAAAAGAGCACGTCTGAATACTCAAAAATGCCATTGGAATGTGTGAAGCAAAAAACAAAATTAAAAATCATCCAGACGTGCTTTAAATCCATCAGCACGGCGCACTGTGTCCTCATCATACTCGTCATGATGCTCCAGAATGTGATGAAATAGTTCCTTTAGAGCGTCTCTCTTCTCTATCGGATAGAGATAATATCCTCTCTAGGGCCCTCTAGCAGGCGTACGGCAACGTCACCGCATTCAGACCCATTGATTGGATAGAGTCTATCCAATCAATGGGTCTGAATATGGTGACATTGCCGTACGCCTGCTAGAGGGCCCTAGTGAAACCAACTCAAAATCTGATTGGTTGAAGCAACAGTTTAATCGACATTTATTTTGTGTTAGAGGGCCTGCAGAATGGATTGTGAAGGCCTCCGGGCAGACTTCTTTGACTTTGACCCTGCCTGGCAACAAATGATGGCTGAAATGTGATTGGTCAAATGCTTTAATACGAAACTACATGTCTGGAAGCAGCACAGCCATCGGAAAAGCTATGAAAGGAAGTGGACAGACTATTTGGAATTATTTAATAAGTATTCATGGACAAAATTTAATTAACATCAGCTTGTGATTCAGATATTTTTTTAGGCCAGCAGAGAAGGCCTTGCAGGCCCTGACGGTCTGCCACTGAAATAAAGTGACCATCTGATTTTAAAAAAAGTACCTCAATAGACATATGTAGCAAGAATGTAATCATAAGTTGAGATTCAACACAATTACAGTTAAGTCCATAAATATTTGGACAGAGGCAACTTTTTTCTAATTTTGGTTCTGTTATCACAATGAATTTGAAATGAAACAACTCAGATGCAGTTGAGATGCAGACTTTCAGCTTTAATTCAGTGGGGTGAACAAAACGGTTGCATAAAAATGTGAGGCAACTAAAGCCGCTGCAGACCCCTGTGACCCTGTAGTTAGAATATAGCGGGTTGGCTAATGGATGGATATTAGCCTGGAGTACTTGGGTGTTGTACCGTGTTAGCCATTTTGAATGTAGTGAGAAGTCAAGCATGCAGTGAAAGGTGTCCTATTGCTTGACTTCTCGCGATATTAGCCTGGAGATGTTGAACTGACCCTGTGTGAGGCTTGGTGGTGGCACGAGTGGACCTCATTCGAGTTCGGTTCCTGTCAGTTTAATGTGCCATGGTGGACACTGGCTGCCCATGACCTTTGAACTGGATTATGTGGGTGTGAGAAGGTTATGCTAAGAGAAATAAGACGTCCGCTTACCTGCATGTTGCACTCATGGATTCTTGACAGCTGGGCAGTGTCTACAAGAGTCGCTTCATTTTTTGGCATGTCTGAATATAATGCAGTGCAGACATGATGAACTTCTTACTAAGAGCAGGCTCTGGATTGGCTGTATGGTATATTGGGGTCCCAGTAACCCAGTAGGGTTTAAAGAGGATCATCTGTATCACTGCTTTTCAGTGTCCCTGCATCTGTTGTTTAATGAGGGATTGGAAGAGAAATAACTACTGTGTCAACTGTGCTGCTTCCCATCTCTTTGTCTTTTTAAGGACTCTATTAGATCTCTGTTGTGGTGTTTTCCACATCCCAAGACATTGGATCAAACCTTCCTTTCTTTCCTTTTCTCCTAAAGAAAGATGGGAGTCTGGCTCTGCCGCAGGATGCCGGTGCAGAAGATCTCCGCCACCTTGTTCACTGGGACTATGGTGGTAGCCCTCGTAATCCTGGCAGTCAGCTTTGACACGAGGCACCTGGCTCAGATAAACGTTTTCCACAGGGTCAGCCACAGGATCACTGTTCATCTCCACACGTCGCAGAGGTAAGGACCAGTAGAACATTTTTGATCAGAGTTGTCATAAGATGATGAGGCTGTGTTATGTTTCAGGACCTGAGTGGCCAATACTGGATTTTCTGTTTTCTGCGACTGATCAGGTGGCATCCAAAAACTGTTCCATTGGACATCATTTTGATGGGGTTGGATGTACAGGTGGAGACATGGGAGTGTCTGTGGTCATGATGGCCATCTTTCCCAGTCTGCTCTTCCTTGGTGTACAACTAGAGTGGAGTGTGAGTTACGGTCCAGGTCAGGTCCACACTCCCTTTGTTGCATCCAGGAGCTTCTTCAACTGCAAATCATGGACAGTCATGAACTATCCACTATGGAATATTCTTGCATGATTGTCTAGGCCAGTCTGTGTGGAGTTTGCATATACTCTCAGTGCCTGGTGGGATTTTCTCCAGGTGCTCCAGTTTCCTCTTCATCACCCATCTCTATGTAGACCTTTGGCTGGGTGGCCAGATCTAGGAAGAGTCTCGGTTGTTTCAGGCTTCAGGCCAATCAATTGAATTGACCACAGGTGGACTCCTATCTTCTTCTTCTTCTTCTTCTTCTTTCGGCTGCTCTCGTTAGGGGCCGCCACAGCCGATCATCTTCTTCCATATCTTTCCGTCCTCTGTATCTTGTTCTGTCACACCCATCACCTGCATGTCCTCTCTCATCACATCCATAAACCTTCTCTTAGGCCTTCCTCTGTTCCTCTTCCCTGTCAGCTCTATCCTTAGCACCCTTCTCCCAATATATCCAGCATCTCTCCTCTGCACATGTCCAAACCAACGCAATCTCGCCTCCTATATATATATTATATAGTGAAACGAGCCTCGGACACAGACAGGCAGACATGTTATTATGCACCCCCACACGTTTATTAACAGTTCCTACTATTTACAAGTCAATAAGTGCAACACAAACCCCAAGATACTCCCCCAAAGTCCAGGCCTCTCACACTCTGCCTCGTCTTTTCAGGCCACATCCACTCTCTTCTCCAGACCTCGGACTCCTCCTCACCTGACTCCAGCCCTGAATGAAGGGAGGTGGCCCCTTTTATAAGCACCCGGATGTGCTCTAGGTGTCTCTGCTCTTCTTCCCCCCAGCACTTCTGGGTGTGGTGGAAGTGCTGAGGTCCAGGGATCCCAAGGCATCCGGGCACCCCCTGGCAGTGACCATGGGCCCCTACAGGGTTGAGCTTCAAAGCTCGGTACCCCAAAGTCACCAGGGCGGTCGCCCCCTTGTGGTCTGGAGGAAGCACAAGACCTCCTCTGGTCCTCCTGGGCGTCCTGGCTGGGTACCACCCCCAGCCACGTGCCACAAAATATATATATATATATACTGAAATTTCCCATTGATGGAAGTACTCAGATCTTTTACTGTGACACTTGACTGCTGGCCCAGATGCATCCCATTCTGTGGATCATTGTTGATGTTTCTGCTCCGTGTTTGGAGTCCACCTGTGGTCAATTCAATGGGTTGGACTGATTAGGAACAGACACACAAGAGTCTATAGAGGGGTCTCACAGGTGAGCGAAAACAAGGCGATGAGGTCGAAAGAACTACTGGGAGAACTTAGAGGAAAGAATTGTGTTGAGTCGCAGATCTGGGGAAAGGCTACAATAAAATAAATAAATAAATAACCTGCAGCTTTGAAGGTGCCCAAGAGCACAGTGGCCTCCATATTTCTTAAATGGAAGAAGTTTGAAACTATTCCTAGATCTGGCCACCCAGCCTAACAGAGCTATTGGAGCAGAAGGGCCGTGGTCAGACAGGTTACCAAGAAACCGTTCCTTTGGACCTAAAAAATTCAGAAGATGCTTTGATTGAACTCAATATGAAAACTTTATGCTTTTATTTGAAATGACTTTGCTTAAATCTTTTTGGGGCCTGCTTTTGTGTCAGTAAAATGTTTTGCTTATGAATGAGGTGCATCAATGAAAAGAGATGGCATCCGCCATTTTTCAACATCAGTTCATTGGAGTCACAGGAAGCCGGGGGTTATGTTGATAGCATTTAAACTGAAGCCAGGAAGCACTTCTGTATGCAGAGAGGCGTGGGACTCTAGAACAAACTGGACTCTAGAACAAACTACCGAGACATGGAGTTCAAGCAGAAACCTTGAGAACCTTCAAGAAGAATCTGGAGGAGATATCAGGACAGTTGAGCCATAAGCTAAACAAACAGGGGACAAATGGACTGAATGATCTCCTCTCATTTATCAAATGTTCTTATTGAATGCTCTATAAATGGAAACACAAGAGTGTGAGATGAGGGCGGCACAGTGGGTAGCGCTGCTGCCTCGCAGTTAGGAGACCCGGGTTCACTTCCCGGGTCCTCCCTGTGTGGAGTTTGCATGTTCTCCCCGTGTGGGCGTGGGTTTCCTCCAAAAGCTCCGGTTTCCTCCCACAGTCCAAAGACATGCAGGTTAGGTGGATTGGCGATTCTGAATTGGCCCTAGTGTGTGCTTGGTGTGTGGGTGTGTTTGTGTGTGTCCTGCGGTGGGTTGGCATCCTGCCCGGGATTGGTTCATGCCTTGTGCCCTGTGTTGGCTGGGATTGGCTCCAGCAGACCCCCGTGACCCTGCTCTGCTTCAGTATGTCACAGGACATGTTGGCATTCAAGGTACCCTCAATGAACTGTAGCTCCCCAGTGCACTCATGCAGCCCCAAACCAGGACACTCCCACCACCATGCTGGACTGTAGGTAAGACACACTTGTCTTTGTACTCCTCACCTGGTTGCCGCCACACACGCTTGACACCATCTGAACCAAAGAAGTTTATCTTGGTCTCATCAGTTCCAGTAATCAATATCCTTAGTCTGCTTGTCTTTCTTGTGCATCATCTTTAGAAGAGGCTTCCTTCTGGGACGACAGCCATGCAGACCAATGTGATGCCGTGTGCAGCGGGCGTATGGTCTGAGCACTGCCAGGCTGACCCCCCTCTGCAGCAATGCTGGCAGCACTCATACGCCTGTTTTCAAAAGACCACCTCTGGATATGACGCTGAGCACGGGCACTCAACTTCTCTGGTCGCCCGTGGCGAGGCCTGTTCTGAGTGGAGCCTGTCCTATTAAACCTGTCGCTGTATGGTCTTGGCCACCGTGCTGCAGCTCAGTTTCAGGGTGTTGCCAATCTTCTTATCGCCTCGGCCATCTTTATGTAGAGCCACAATTCTTGTTTTCAGATCCTCAGAGAGTTCTTTGTCATGAGGTGCCATGTTGAACTTCCAGTGACCAGTATGAGAGAGTGTGAGAGCGATAACAGCAAATGTAACACACCTGAGACCTTGTAACACCAACGAGTCACATGACACCGGGGAGGGAAAATGGCTAACTGGGCACAATTTGGACATTTTTCACTTAGGGGTGCACTCACTTTTGTTGACATTAATGGCTGTGTGTTGAGTTATTTTGAGGGGACAACAAATTTACACAAGCTGTACACGGACTACTGGACATTGGAGCAAAGTGTCAGATCTTCAGTGTTGTCCCATGAAACAATATAATAAAATATTTACAAAAATGTCAGGGGTGTACTCACTTTTATGAGATATATGTATTTAACTTGCTTTAAAGGTATCATTCCATTTCCATTAATAGTAGGGGGCTTTGCCCCCCTGCTCGCTTCGTTTACCAACCCCCGAGCCTGTGCTACGTGTTAGCCTGTTTACGGTTCTGTCGCTTGCATCTGGGGAATGCGGATGTACAATTTAAGCAGATTTTTATTTTCATGGAAATTGCTACATATGCATCAACGCGACGTATAACTGTCTGTGACTGAATTTTATTTCTTTCTCTCTTTTAAATAAAACAACTTTTTCGAATGTTTGTCCCTGT
Organism: Erpetoichthys calabaricus; assembly: GCF_900747795.2. Taxonomy (NCBI): domain Eukaryota; kingdom Metazoa; phylum Chordata; class Cladistia; order Polypteriformes; family Polypteridae; genus Erpetoichthys; species Erpetoichthys calabaricus. The sequence goes on along the minus strand of NC_041398.2, from coordinate 20,958,625 downwards.
GATTTGTTAATTGTCTTTGCAAAAGCTATTCTAACGGGAAACTGTAAACGTTTTAATACAAATGGCATATCGAGATCTCCTTTGTTGTTTAATGTTACCCACAGAAGATGTACTACATTACCTGTCTTGGATACATCCTTCATTCTAATGTAATTCATGCAGTGGAAGACCGAACGGTGTTAACACTTGCAGATATTCTTCGGGAAATTGTAAGTTGTTGTTTTCATCTGCCGCACCATCACCACCAACTGTTTAAGCGTAATCTATTGATACGCATTTAACCAATTTGCCGTGTAACCAATCGACAATTTTCGAGTTAATTCCTTTAACTCCCTCATTTCTCGGTGCTAGGATTGCCTGTGTACTCATTTTTTCTGTTGATAACCCGTCAGGATGAAATTTTTCAATAAGAATTGAACATAAGACGTCTTCTTTAATTGGGAACTTAAAGTGAAGAAAACATAAAAATTTATAAGAGCTGAGAGAGAAGGAACTGTGTCTGACCAAAGCATTTAGGTCAACCAAATTTTGCATACAGGTATTAGGTCCAAATGTAGATTTGGGATCAACTTTTGGGCTATTTCCGCTAACTGGAGGTGGTACTTTACCTTTTATTCGTGCAGCTGCAGAGTCCGATTTATTCAACTTTACTTGTATAACGATTGTTCAATATGTGATTAATTTCATTTAATTTGTTGTCTGTGGTTCTTTAATGTACATAATATAAAAATATAATCATTGTCTCGTGGTTTACTCGTCAAATATCCATCCCCATATCTGAGTATATGATAAAGTCGAGGGGAGACCACCCCTGATTTTTAAAATAACCCCTGACCCACACCCTCTGCCAGTCTAACGTGACTTACAGCTGTTATCTGTCCATTTCTGGCCATCTCTCTCTCTCTCTCTCAGCTGAATTATATAGCTTTGTGAAATCATTTTCACAAATTAAATTGGCACAAATATCCTTCTTATTGCAGATGGTTTCCTTGAAAAGGAACACAATCTATGATACAAGAACCTAACATTGCAGGATAACATGCCATCAATTTAAATAAGGTCTGAGACTGGCAAGGTTTGGGTTCTGATTAGGCAGTTGGGTTGGAACGAAAACCTGCAGCCGCCGCGTCCCTCCAGGACCGACGGTGCCTACCCCTGCATTAAGCTGCCACCCAAACACACGTGCGTCACCAACCCTTTAAATGAAGACGTCTCACTCACTTGAAGAAATGAAGAAAGTGCCTAAAAACAAAGAGATGTTCAAGAGCAAGTTCTACATGTGACCATAAGAAGTATTCGGACATAAACATGTAAGACCACCATAAACAAGTCAACGTTAATTTAGATTTTATTCAGTAAAATGAATGAATCCGTCAAACCGAAAGAGGATAAGCATGAGGGTAAGTCGATATTTATCCACACTTTGTGATCATTTTGATGGGGTTGGATGTACAGGTGGAAACAAGGGAGTGTATGTGGTCATGGTGGTCACTGATTGGTCAATCTTTCCCAGTCTGCTCTTCCTTGGTATACAACTAAAGTGGAGTGTGTGACGGTCCGGGTCAGGTCCACACTCTTTTTTTGTTGCGTCCAGGAGCCTCTTCAAACCGAAACCGTGGATAGTCATGACCTGAGATGAGCCGGGCAAATGAAGACAGACACATATAGCCAGGGGTTGGCGCATAAAGGGCCAGTGCTTTTGTTAAAATCAATCAAAAATCCAAACAGTGTTCAAAAAAAGTGAAGTGCGTCAGATTCTTCACCTAATACATAAATAATCCAACAAAGTACAATGTCCTTGAGAAGTTAACCCAGGGGTGCATTACCTTAATTATGTGGCGGTTTAAGGGTTAAAAAAAAATCCAAAAATTAAATATCCATCAAAAACAAGGTTAAAATCAGAAAACGGTTCTACATGGTGCATCCTTTCTAAAAGCCTGATGTCTCCTCTGCTTAACCCAGAAGGGGATCCTGCAGCCAGAGGACATGTCCTTCCAAGAGGCAGAGCCAACGTTTCATCGCTGGCTTCTGCCACTGCTGTCACCCCAGTCTCTTAGTAATGTGCTGCTCCTCGCGTTGCTCCCTCATCTCCCACTGTCACTCCTCGGACTTAAGTGGGAATCCCCTATGACCACGGTTTTCAAACTTTTTTGAACAAGTACCACTCCGCGAGGACCAGTAAACTGAAGTACCACTGTCAATGAATTGTTAATTTATGCCCATGTTGTTTTGAAGAAAAAATCACTATAATGACTATAATTATGACGTTAAAGTGATATTAAACTAATTAAGGAAATGGGTGCCCGTGCTAATAAAAGCCGGCTTGGAGTCTTCCACGCATTTGCAGTAGTATACTTATACTATATATGATTATATGCAACATATTGGCATTCTAGCAACATCGATTCATGGAAAATAAAGGACCACATGATTACCACTTGGCATGACTTGAAGTACCACCAGTGGTACGCGTACCACAGTTTGAAAACCATGTCCCTATGAGAATTGGGTCACTCCAATGCTCAATTAGAGTGACCCTCTTCAGCCCCCTTAAGTGTCGACCCTACACTCCTCCTGGCCTGCCTCCTTTCTTATGCACCCCAGTGGCTCCTGATACTGCCATCTCCATAATCTTTTCCCCTTTTAACTTTTGACTCTCTTTCTCTCTTCTTTTCTTCTTCCGTTCCCTTCTTTTACTCCAATTTTGTCCATCCCTCTGCTGTGCAGGTTCCTTTTTATCTGGCCTGATGGGGACACATACGCCCTTACCTCCGAGGTCTGAATGATGGACCTGACTGATCCGCTTGCCTTTCAGTCAAGAACCCACCAACCAACCCCAGAGCAAAACTGCGTTCACGCATACCCACACCCGATTGGAGCCCACCCTTCCTGGGACGCAATTATTTATTTAAAAAACACACTGCGCCACGGACCTTTCATCACAGAGCGACCATATTTACTCGTAGTAAATAACAAGAGAAATTCAAAACTTGACCTCTGCGACCACAGAGTCGCCACGTTTCCACATTGGTGTGAGGGCAAGTCTTCAGTAAATATGATGCTGTGTTTAGAGCTGAACCGTTGTGAGTCTACATTGTGAAGAGCAGCGGGCTAATAACCCAGCCCTGTGGAGCTCCTGTTGCTGAGTGTAATGGATGCTGGAGGAGTTGCTGTCATTACGCACTGACTGGGACTATTCCAACTGGTGACAGTGTGAATCCTGCTCCAGGCTCCCACTACCAGTTTTGGGAGCCTCGGGAATCCAACACCATCGATAATGTAACTGAATGAGCCGGCAGATGAGGACAAATCAGAGGTGGAGCAAAGGGAAGGTGTAAAGAGTGCAGTGCTTTTATTGAACAATACAAATTGAAACAGTGTCCAAAGAGCAGTTCTCCAAGTTCATAAATAAATAATCCATAAAACAGGATGTCAAATGTGGAGGTTAAAATTGCCAATAGATACTTCCAATAAAAGCAAGGTTAAAACATCTGGCAGGAATCTATCCATTATTGGCGAAGCCCTTGAAAACCGCGGTCTCCTCGGCATAAGCCCAACGGGACCTAACAACTGAGGAAGACAACTTCTCGACAGGCACAGCCTTCCCTCTATGCGGTCAACAGGTCCGGATCCCTGGTTAACAGCAGGGCTCTCGATACGGACCCAGGCTCGGGTCCTTCCTGTCCATAGACAGAGAAAGAAAACTTCCTGAACCTCTGTTGCCAGCTCCTGTGCTGCCTTCCCGAACTTAAACGGTGAGCAGCAGAACTCCTGGTCACTGTAGCTCTCTGTAATGCTCAAGAAGAGCAATCCCACACCGCTGGCCTCTGTACACACTCCTCTTGGGGTTCTCCTCCTCCAGGCTGCTTCCTCTCTCACTCACTCACTTTCTCGCTCCTGCCTTTCATCCTCCGTTTCATCCCCCCCTCCCCTCTCCGCACTCACGCTTCTCCTTAAAAATGGGGACGTGGCACAGGTGTGGTGATTAGCAGCTCCCAGTATCAATTACAGGCACAGGCGATTCGCCTATGACGTAGCAATTGTGCAGATTGTGCAAAGTACAAGGGCCTACGAGCTTGGGGGTCCATTTAGGGCTGTATAGTTTTGAAAAAAAAAAATAACTAAAACAACGGTTTCATAGTCTCGATGCAGTGGCTTCAACATTCAATACCTTGTTACCTCGCTGGCTGACGACGAATTGCATGCTGCTCAAGATCTTCTCATTACACGCTATAGCACTGACATTTTACTGGTGTTTTCCACTCAATTGTTGTCATTTTGCACATGTCTTCAATCCATCCTGTCAACCAATGTAGCTCAGCTGTTGCTGATAGGTCACTGTCATCTGCTTTCAGTGACGTTTGCACGGCTTACATGTTAACGCTGACCATACCAGTGACTCCAAATAAAAACTCACCAGAAATGACCTCAGAAGTGCCACGTCGCGTCAAGACAGACTTTGTGACTTGGTTGTACTCGCAGTCGAAAACGAGCATGTCAGGCATCGTTAAGACTTTTGTGTGACAAAACACATGCACGCGAGTATTTTAAGGTGCTGGTGATATTATAAGTACAGTGAACCCTCGTTTATCACGGTTAATCCGTTCCAGACTCTACCACGATAAATGAATTTTTGCGAAGTAGGATTCTTTATTTATAAATCGAATATTTTCACTGTTAGAGTATAGAAAACCTGTCTACGACCTTCTAAATATGTTTTTTAACATTATTAGAGCCCTCTAGACATGAAATAACACCCTTTAGTCACCATTACACTTGTATTACCCAATATATTCGACAAAATTAGAGAAAATAAGACATATTAGATGTTACAAATATCATATTATTATTATTGTACTGTGCATTTAATTACACACACACACAGTTCTTACACACAGCCACTAACCTATGAAGGCACGAGCTCAGTAGGAGAGTCTTCAGGTGGTGCAGTATCTTCAGCAGGTGCGTCGTTGTCTTCTTCCGCTGAAGGAGTACTAGGAGTAGGCAGTGGGTGTCCGGGCACGCAGCTGAAGAACATCTTGATAGGCAGTTGCTGGCGCTGTCTTTTCATATGCGTGAGGAGGCTTTTGTAGGGTATTGCCATCTTTGATCCTATCCAAGAGTTTCACCTTCTCCTGGATGGTAAGCATCTTCCTCCGGTGCTTAGTTTCATTGTCAGAAGGCTTAGAAAAAGCAGCACGTTTAGGAGCCATCGTGGGGCTTAGATAAAAGTTCTCAGAAAGCGCATGTGTAGTGATGTAAGCGTGTATGAGAAAAAATCGTGATAGAGTGAAGCCGCGAAAGTCGAAGCGTGATATAGCGAGGGATCACTGTAATATGATTTGTGACTTGTCGGTCAGTTCCATTTTTGTAAGCTTTATCTGTAATCTGTTTTATTGTGTACACTGAAAAAAAAATGTCAGATTAAAATAAAAAACATGTACATCAGTTGCACATAATAAAATTGTTTTTATCAAAAATAATTTAATTATGTTTAATGCTCTAAATTAATATATCCTGAAACAACATTTTTATAGAAAATGAATGAAACTTTTTAATGTTAATTATATAATGTTAAATAAACATGTCAATAAAGCATAATATCAGTGCACAACAATTTTTTTGAAACAACTGGGTATGCACAAATTTAGTTTTGGTTTTACAGCATCACATAGGAACTCTGAGTAATAAACATTTATATGTTTACCGACAATAACGTATTTAGTCACGTAATGTTTCGCATAAGCTATTAAATTCAACAGAATTCAAAGTGTTTTGCTCCTGATTTTCTTTTGTACTCAATGTCTGGTGCATCACGTTGCAGTGTCCAACAGCAGTCACCAAGCATTGACTGATTCCAGTTGCCCTGGTATCGTCTCTCCATTGTAGCGATGTCCTGGTGAAACTTTTCACCGTGTTCGTCACTGACAGCACTGAGATCTACGGGGAAGAAGTCCAAGTGTGAGTGGAGGAAATGAATCTTGAGTGACATGTTTCACTTCATTGTCTTGTACGCTTTGAGAAGTTTGTCTACCAGCTAAAGGGAGTTTGGGTGTGCCAGAAAATTGTCAACAACGTCTGTGAAGGCTTTCCGGGCAATTTTTTTCTGGCCCGACTAACAGATTTTCAGACCGCTTGTCGCTCATAACAGGTCTGATCTGGGGGCCAACAAAAATGCCCTCTTTGATCTTGGTGTCTGTTATTCTGTCTTAAATAATGAAAAACTTCGCCTTCCTTGTTCAGTGCTTTCATGAAATTCTTCATGAGTTCCAGTTTTATGTAAGGAGGAGGCAAAATATCTTTGCCAGGTCGATAAGTGATTCATGTGCCACATTTTTCAGTCCTGGAACTAACTTTTAACAGAGTGGCCAGTTCTGTTAAGAAGAGTGCAATTCTTTGGCACGGCTGTCCCATTCACAGATGAAACAACAGTACATTGTATCGCCAAGCTGCAGTCCGAGTAACAGAGCAACGACTTGAAGATCTCCATAGATATTCCAGTTGCTTCAGCCGCAGTTCCATATCCTCGTACGTTTCTTTCATGTGTGCTGCATAGTCAACAGGTACTGAAGGATAAATGCTGCCATTGTGTAGCAGAACAGCTTTCAGGCTTTACATTGATGAATCAATGAAGAGACACCAGTCTTCCGGGTTGTGATCACAACCCAAGGCCGAGAACAATCCTTCAATGTCACAACAGAAACAGAGACTGTCGACTTGTGCAAAAAATGTGGTTACATCATGATGTTGGCCTTGAAACACAGACATTTTCATACCTGGCGACAGCAAACACCATTCCTGCAGTCTCGAACCCAGCAGCTCGGCTTTTGCTTTTGACAGACCCAAATCTCTGACCAAATCGTTCAGTTCGGACTGTGTTACCAGATGTGGATCGCCTGATGAGTACGGTTCAAAATCCGGGTCAATGTCACTGTCAGTACCCTGCATTGCAGTTTCTTCATCTGGTTCATCTAAGGTCCAGTCCTCTGGTAGTTTCAGAATTGGAAGACTGTCGTCATGTGGCAGGTGTCTCATTGCTGAAGGCAGATTAGGATGTTCAATGGACTTCTTGTTTTTGGCAGAGAAACCAGACACATCAGTCAGACAGAAGTAAGAGTCCGTCACATGGTCTCTCTGTTCTCGCCATAACATCGGAAACAGCAAATGTCATTGTCTTTCGAGTGCCTCTGAGCGAGGCTCTCAGACGGACAGCACATGTCACACAGCTAATGTGAGGCGCCCATTCCTTGTCTTGATCACCAGCTGAAATACAGATGATAAGCTTTCTTCACAAGAGCAGTCATGTCAATGTCAATGTCAATTTATTTATATAGCACATTTAAACAAACATAGTAATGCTGTGGCCAAAATGCTTTACAAAAATAGAACAAATTAACATAAAACATAAATAGAAATAAAATATATGAACATAAATAAAATACATAAAAAATAGAAGTAATGTAATAGAATCACAAAGAGGAAGCCATCCGTATTACTGAAGGTAACTGAATGCAAGTGAGTAGAACTGAGTCTTTAATCTTGTTTTAAACAGTTCAATTGTAGACGACTCCTTTATATGATGAGGTAAAGAGTTCCACAGGTGAGGAGCAGCAGCTGCAAAACCATCTGTCCCCCTTGGTTTTACACTTGGTACGAGGGACAACCAGAGACAGCTGACCAGAAGATCTAAGCACTCTAGATGGCTGATGTAAAACACACAGTTCAGATAAATAGGCAGGAGCAAGCCCATGTAAAGATTTAAAAACTAGTAGCAAGATTTTAAAATCAATTCAAAAACTGACAGGCAGCCAGTGTGAAGAAGCTAAAATAGGAGAAACAGAGTCAGACTTTCTTGCCCCAACCAGAAAGCGAGCGGCAGCATTTTGTACCAACTGTAACCTGTGTATCAAGGATTTGTTAATCCCAGAATACAGCGAGTTGCAGTAATCGAGGCGAGAAAAAATAAACGCATGAGTAGCTATCTCAAGATCTCTAGAAGATAAAAAAAGGCTTGATCTTACCTAATAGGCGAAGTTGGAAAAAGCAACTCTTGACTACAGAAGTTATTTGTTTCTCAAAAGAGAGGTTACTGTCAAAGGTAACACCAAGATTGCGGACTTGAGCTTTGGAAAAGACAGAGAAAGAGCCGAGAAGACCAAGACCAATTTGGGCTTTAGCAGTCATCCAATGTCTCTGAGGCGCAAGTGTATATTCGCCACAGATATAGCAGAATGTATCGCGGCTGTTACGATGTTGACGACACACCAAAACGTCTAAAGCATCAAGCTTACTTACTGTTACAGTGCGTCCAGAAAGTATTCTCAGCACTTCATCACTTTTTCCACATTTTGTTATGTTACAGCCTTATTCCAAAATGGATTAAATTCATTTTTTTCCTCAGAATTCTACACACAACACCCCATAATGACAACGTGAAAAAAGTTTTCTTGAGGTTTTTGCAAATTTATTAAAAATTAAAAAATTGAGAAAGCACATGTACATAAGTATTCACAGCCTTTGCCGTGAAGCTCAAAATTGAGCTCAGGTGCCTCCTGTTTCCCCTGATCATCCTTGAGATGTTTCTGCAGCTTCATTGGAGTCCACCTGTGGTAAATTCAGTTGACTGGACATGATTTGGAAAGGCACACACCTGTCTATATAAGGTCCCACAGTTGACAGCTCATGTCACAGCACAAACCAAGCATGAAGTCAAAGGAATTGTCTTTAGACCTCCGAGACAGGATTGTCTCAAGGCACAAATCTGGGGAAGGTTACAGAAAAATTTCTGCTGCTTTGAAGGTCCCAATGAGCACAGTGGCCTCCATCATCCGTAAGTGGAAGAAGTTCGAAACCACCAGGACTCTTCCTAAAGCTGGCTGACCATCTAAACTGAGTGATCAGGAGAGAAGGGCCTTAGTCAGGGAGGTGACCAAGAACCCGATGGTCACTCTGTCAGAGCTCCAGAGGTCCTCTGTGGAGAGAGGAGAACCTTCCAGAAGGACAACTATTTCTGCAGCAATCCACCAATCAGGCCTGTATGGTAGAGTGGCCAGACGGAAGCCACTCCTTAGTAAAAGGCACATGGCAGCCCGCCTGGAGTTTGCCAAAAGGCACCTGAAGGACTCTCAGACCATGAGAAAGAAAATTCTCTGGTCTGATGAGACAAAGATTGAACTCTTTGGTGTGAATGCCAGGCGTCACGTTTGGAGGAAAAAGGCACCGCTCATCACCAGGCCAATACCATCCCTACAGTGAAGCATGGTGGTGGCAGCATCATGCTGTGGGGATGTTTTTCAGCGGCAGGGACTGGGAGACTAGTCAGGATAAAGGGAAAGATGACTGCAGCAATGTACAGAGACATCCTGGATGAAAACCTGCTCCAGAGCGCTCTTGACCTCAGACTGGGGCGACGGTTCATCTTTCAGCAGGACAACGACCCTAAGCACACAGCCAAGATATCAAAGGAGTGGCTTCAGGACAACTCTGTGAATGTCCTTGAGTGGCCCAGCCAGAGCCCAGACTTGAATCTGATTGAACATCTCTGGAGAGATCTTAAAATGGCTGTGCACCGACGCTTCCCATCCAACCTGATGGAGCTTGAGAAGTGCTGCAAAGAGGAATGGGCGAAACTGGCCAAGGATAGGTGTGCCAAGCTTGTGGCATCATATTCAACAAGACTTGAGGCTGGAATTGCTGCCAAAGGTGCATCGACAAAGTATTGAGCAAAGGCTGTGAATACTTATGGACATGGGATTTCTCAGTTTGTTTTATTTTTAATAAATTTGCAAAAATCTCAAGTAAACTTTTTTCACGTTGTCATTATGGGGTGTTGTGTGCAGAATTCTGAGGAAAAAAATTAATTTAATCCATTTTGGAATAAGGCTGTAACATAACAAAATGTGGAAAAAGTGATGAAGCGCTGGGAATACTTTCTGGATGAACTGTATGTGGTTAATCCAGCACTGTAAATCCGCCTTACCTGTGTGTGTGTGTGTAAAGAATGCTGATGAGATATGAAACATAACTAGTAGTTAATGTGTATGCTGGCTGCCAATTGAATTGTCAATAAGCTACTCTTTGGGGTTCATATATTTATAAATCTGACCAGCCATGAACCTCACCACACGTCTCTGAGAATGACGGTATTGAAGGCTGAGCTAAAGTCAGTAAAGACCATCCTCACATAACTGTCTTTCTTCTCCAGGCTGGTCAGCAAAAACTGGAGCACAGTGGGTACTAAGTTGGCGGTGGATCCTGTGTCGGCAGTGGACCGGTTTGGGCGGTAAGCAAACTGCAAAGGGATCATTGAGCTTGGGGAGGCTGGCCTTAATGTGGTTCATGACTAATCTTTCAAAGCATTTCATAATGACTGAGGTAAGCGCCACAGGGCGATAGCTATTCAGGCAATTCACGGTTGATTTCTTTGGTACTGGAACATGTGGAGTGGTCTTGAAGCATGCTGGGACAAGTGCTTGGCTCAAGGAAGTTTTAAAGAGATCTGTGAGGACATCAGCCAGCTGATCTGCACATTCTTTGATCACACGGTCTGGTATTTTAATGATCAGGTCCAGTAGCGTTGTATGGATTCACTTTCGTTAGAGCAGTGGTCTCAAACTCTGGTCCTGGAGGGCTGCAGTGGCTGCAGATTTTCATTCTAACCTGTTTATTAACGAGTGACCTGTTTTTGCTGCTAATTAACTTCTTTTGATCTAATTGTAATTGACTTGTTTCTGAAGACCCAGACCCCTTCATTGTTTCTTTTTCCTTAATTAGCAGCCAAACAATAATGAGATACAAAATGAGCCAAAACAACTGGTGTCCATCATACAATATCTGAAAATAAAGTAAGATGAAGGTCTCGGGAATGCTGATCTACTCTGATCTCCAAAACATTTTAGCAGTGCTCTTATTAAAAGAGAAAATCAGCAATTTCGGAAATGTCTGCTATTGCACAATGAGAGCAGCAACAAGCCATGGAATTAAAGAACGGGTTTAATGAACGACAAGACTCAGCGCTTAATTAAGCAAGTGGTTGGAGTTTGAGGCCCTGACTTTGGTTGGTCTTCTGTTGGCTCCCTCGCTTCCCATTTCATTTCTGTTTGGGTGCCATTAAGAAAAGAAATGAAGCAATTCAGAGGAATGATGAAGAAATTCAGGGGAACAAAGCTTAAAAAAACAACTCAATTAAAACGAATGGAAAAGGAATTAATTAGCAGCAAAAACAGGTCACTGATTAAGAAAAGGGTTAGAATGAAAACCGGCAGCCACTGCAGCTCTCCAGGACTGGAGTTTGAGACAACTGGGTTAGAGTATACAATTTATTTTTGTACAGCCCAAAATCACACAAGGAGTGCCACAATGGGCTTTAACAGACCCTGCCTTTTGGATGGCACCGACTGGCAGCACTCCAATCTCTTTCTGTACAGCAGTGGTGCCCAAAGTGTGCAGACGAGCTGCGGCTTCCTCACAGGGGTGCCGTGAAATATTAGAAAATTTTCATAATTTGATTTCCATTTTCAATTCCGTGTCATAGGACGTGACGTCTGGAGGACCTGGTGCAAACCAGTAACTCGCTTCATAATAACTGTTTGCGGAAGCCTCTACAAATGGTTACTAGATGGCGCTCTACACCGAAAAAAGTATAACATTGATGTTGTTCATTCAATGTAAATTTTCTCTTTCAAGCGACTTAAGATTAGTCATTTAGTGTTGTAGCTTGAAATATTTGGTTTCAGATCTCAATCAAAGTAAAAAAAATTGTTTCTACCAAAGTAAGTTATGGTGGAGGGAATAAACGTAGAAATCCTATTTCAGTTAACTTAACATTTTAGTTTGTTTGTGTGCTGTGTTTGAGGGGCCGTTTGTATATTCTTCCGGTCGAACTTTCCAGCGTGCTGGCTTTCCAACTGTCAAAAAAGAAGAACAACTTAAATAATAGATTTAGTATAAAACAAGTGAATTGCACCCAATCACTCTAAATGATTTGCCTCAACTTAAAAATTGTGGGATCAATAAGCTAAAAAGAATTATATTGGTTCAGATTCCTCGATACTTTTTGTTCGTATATAAATAGCCGTCGGTTTCGTGCGGTCTTAGTGTTGAATTAGTTTTCGGAGATTGTATCAACTGTATATTGTTGTGATTACGTCAAGTGAAGTTTCTGATTTCTTCTCATATGTATTTTTAAAAATGGCTCGGTTTTTACTAAGCAGTAATAAGCATTGTGAGAGTGAAAATAAAGAGGGCACAGCGTCAGAGTGTGAAGAAGCGCAACTACCGAAAATATCCATCCATCCATCCATTTTCCAACCCGCTGAATCCGAACACAGGGTCACGGGGGTCTGCTGGAGCCAATCCCAGCCAACACAGGGCACAAGGCAGGAACCAATCCTGGGCAGGGTGCCAACCCACCGCAGGACACACACACAAACACCAAGCACACACCAGGGCCAATGTAGAATCGCCAATCCACCTAACCTGCATGTCTTTGGACTGTGGGAGGAAACCCACGCAGACACGGGGAGAACATGCAAACTCCACGCAGGGAGGACCCGGGAATCGAACCCAGGTCCCCAGATCTCCCAACTGTGAGGCAGCAGCGCTACCCACTGCGCCACCGTGCCGCCCCACCGAAAATATGATGACAGTTATTTGGACTTTGGTTTTACATTGACAGAAGTCAATGGTGAAGAGAGGCCGCAGTGTGTACTGTGTATGAACGTTTTGGTACCAGAGTGCATGCTACCAAGTAACTCGAAACGCCATTTAGAAACCAATCTTATAGTAAATCTCACGACTACTTTACCAGAAAGTTAAAAGAGTAAAATCAACTAAAAGGTAGGTTTTATAAGCGGGTATCAATACCAAGCATCTTACAAAGTGGCACATAAAATCGCAAAATGTAAGAAGCTACATACCATCGTAGAAGAACTCATTCTACCGGCTGCTGTAGATATGATGAACATTATGATCGGTGTGTCTGCAGGGAAGCTGCTTTCAAAAGTGCCTCTGTCCAATAACACCATCAGTCGATTTAATATAGCATACAGCGGAGGACCTCAATGATCGATGAATTCAAAAGATAAAAGGGAAGGAGTTTGGGTTGTAGCTGGATGAGGCCACAGATAATAATAATGATGTTCAGTTGATTTGCTATGTACGGTTTATAGATGGTAGTAACATTGTAGAACACCGTCTCTTTTGTAAAAGTATCACTGCTGGTGCAAAGGCTCAAGACTTGTTCGAGATTGTTGATACTTTTATATCCATCCATTATCCATCCCGCTATATCCTAACTAAAGGGTCATGGAGGTCTGCTGGAACCAATCCCAGCCAACACAGGGCGCAACGCAGGAAACAAACCCTGGGCAAGGTGCCAGTCCACTGCAGGGCACACAAACCTAACCTGCATGTCTTTGGACTGTGGGAGGAAACCAGAGTACCCAGAGGAAACCCACGCAGACACAGGGAGAACATGCAAACTCCACGCCGGGAGGACCTGGGAAGTGAACTCAAGTCTCCTAAATGCGAGGCAGCAGCGCTACCCACTGCACCACCGTGCCGCCTACTTTTATATCTATCTATCATATATATAAATATACACAGACGGGCAGCATGGTGGCGCAGTGGGTAGCGCTGCTGCCTCGCAGTTGGGAGACCTGGGTACCTGGGTTTGCATTCCCGGGCCCTCCCTGCGTGGAGTTTGCATGTTCTCCCCATGTCTATGTGGGTTTCCTCCGGGCGCTCCGGTTTCCTCCCGCAGTCCAAAGACATGCAGGTTAGGTGGATTTGCGATTCTAAATTGGCCCTAGTGTGTGCTTGGTGTGTGGGTGTGTTTGTGTGTGTCCTGCGGTGGGTTGGCACCCTGCCCGGGATTGGTTCCTGCCTTGTGCCCTGTGTTGGCTGGGATTGGCTCCAGCAGACCCCCGTGACCCTGTGTTCGGATTCAGCGGGTTGGAAAATGGATGGATGGATATATATACAGTGCATCCGGAAAGTATTCACAGCGCTTCATCACTTTTTTCCACATTTTGTTATGTTACAGCCTTATTCCAAAATGGATTAAATTCATTTTTTTTCCTCAGAATTTTACACACAACACCCCATAATGACAACGTGAAAAAAGTTTACTTGAGGTTTTTGCATATTTATTAAAAATTAAAAAACGGCATATGGCTGTTTGGTGCTGAATTTTGGTGCTGAATTTTGTGGCCGGGATACAGGAAAGGTTTTCTTCTGCTGACTCGACCATGAAGGTCCTGTTTGTTTAGGTGTCGCTGCAGAGTAGAACAGTGGACCACCACTCCAGAGTCTGCTAAACCTTCATGCAGTCATAAGGGGGGTTTTGATTTGCCTTTCTAGCAATCCATTGAGCAGATCTGTCAGAAATTTTTCTTGGTCTTGTAAACCTCAACTTGACCTTCGCCATTCCTGTTCACTGTCATTTCTTAATAAAATTAGGAACTGAGGAGACGGCGACCTGAAATTGCTTTGCGGTCTTCGTGTTGCCTTGTCATCCTGCTTTGTGTTTCTCAATTCTCTGATTTGTCAGAGTGCCTGGCAGCTGCTTAGAGGAGCCCCGATTGTTGGTTGACACGGTCTGAGGGGTCTGAGAATTTATAAAGCTATGCACTTTATATCCCCATCCCCTAACGATGACTGTGAACAAGCCATAGTCCTGACAAGCTAATGAAGGTCTGAGACCATCTTGGGAAAAGCTATCTAGGACCTCAAATATGCTGGGGGGCACAAACCTTTGCATGGTCCTCCTTTCCTTTTTTCAGTGTACAATTGTACAAAACAAACACAATACACTAATCAGGCATAAAAGGCTAAAAAGAAATGTGTCATCTTGAACTTTAATGCCTTTTGGTGAACAGTTCATCTTCTGCTCACTTAACTATTCACAGGTACAGACATTTTAAGCAAGGGGGCCAAAACTTTTGCATGCCACTGTATGACAAGGCAATGTAGAAAAAGGAACACCACATCCGTACAGGTTGACAATGATGACGAGAGGTACAATGGACTAGAACAGAACAGTACTTAGATAAGAGCCTACGCAGGGGCATTGTGTTCAAGAGCCTGCCTGCCAGTGTGATGAAGCTGTTGTTCAGTCTGGTAGTGCTGGTTCCCAAACCAGATGGAAGATGGTAGGAGTGGGAAGGAAGGGATCCTGCAGAATGCTTATGGATGCTGGCACTTTGTGAACATGTCCTCGATGAAAGGGAGACCTTGATGATGGTCTCCACAGTGGGCACTATGAGTTGTATGAATTTCTGATCAGGCCCATTATCGTTCCAGGTTGGTAGTTTAGGGGTAATTAGACCTGTAAGGAACCCATGTGTCATTTCAGTTGATAAGAACTGGCGAACCTACAGGTGGTGGATGCCTTCCCCCAGTCAGTTTCTACTCTTTTGTGATGACTTCTCTTTCTGCTCCTACCACTCATGGACCCCCCTCCTAATATTTTTCTAATTTTCTTGCCTTTGTTTTCAGCTCACAGTGGAAAGGTTCAGAAGTTCGACCTCTACAGACGAACAAGTCAGATGAAAAGCAGTCGCCCAGATCCTGTCAACCCAAAACGAACGTGATGTTCCTGAAAACCCACAAAACCGCCAGCAGCACCATCCTGAACCTGCTCTGCCGATTTGGGGACAAACACAACTTGACCTTTGCCCTGCCTACTAATTACCGGTTTGGCTATCCTGAATTTTTCAGTTCACGCAGCATCAAGGGCTTCTCGCAGCAGAATGGACGACTCTACAACATCATGTGCCACCATATGAGGTTCAGGCGACCCGAGGTATGATGCGTGTGAGCACCTGCCTGTGGGGAAAGGTTGGGAGTCCTGCGATTCTTTTTACCTGCCGAAAAGCACAACGAGTGTTCAACCAGAGACCACGAATGTTGGCGTCAGATGATCTCAGAGGTCTTACAGGTTTGAAACACTACAGGGTCAGCTCACGCCTGTGTCATTGCAAAGATGTCTGTTAACCCATGCTTTCATGGGGATTTTTGTGCATGGGTTTGCGTTTTTAGACCGTTCATGCACTAATTACACATTCATCTGCTTGCAACTTTGTCTTCTGATAAACTTCTTAAGGAACAAGAGAATAAAACACCATGTCAGTCACTCTCCATAAGTTCTGTGGACCTGTGTGTTTCAACGTCCTTTCAGTATGGTGACCTCTTGTATTACCGTGATATTTCCCTCTACTTACCCTTTACCTGTTTTCTTCAGGGGTTATCGGGTTGGTCTACTGTTGCTCCTTAACATTAACACACACACGCACACACACAGCCCTAACCACAAAAGTACAGTAGGAATGAAGCATACACACCCTGTTATACTCTAGCACTTTAAACCACTCAAGTGTGTGTGTGTGTGTGTGTGTGTGTGTGTATATATATAATATGTGGTGGACGGCCAAGGATGCCCCTTCAGCATATGTTCTGGGGGAGCAAGCATGGGAGACCCAAAACTTCCACCTGGACATTAGATGGCAGCCTCCCTGTGTTGCAGCGGTGCCTTGGACTCCTGCAGAGCTTCATGGGAGTTGGAGTTTGGTGCAGCTCTGTTGGGTTCCGCAGGCGCCGCCAGGGGGTGCTGCAGCATGAACTGTTAGGCCCTTGTGGGCAGTATTTTCACCACACCCAGAAGTGCTGCCGGGATTCGGCAATCAAGCACCTGGAGCATTTCCAGGTGCTTAATAAAAGTAGTCAGCAGCCACCACTCGGGAGCCAGAGTCGGGAGGAGGAGGAGGACGAGGTTGCCAGAGAGGAGTGGAGGAGGAAGAAGAGTGTGTGCTTTACTTTAGTATTTGGTGTGCTTTGGGACTGTGTTAGGGCTGAGGGACAAGGGGAAGGCGTGGACCTCAGCTGAAGAAAAAAATCTTTTGTTGATTTTACACATGCTTCTGCGTCAGTCTGTGTCGGGTCGGGCACATATATAGCGCCTTTTACAATATATATATATATATATATATATATATATATACTGTATATATTCATGGCATTCATAGTCTGAATCACAATCTGATTACATGGTAGGTAACCACCCATACAATGCTTGTGGTTGGTCAGCAAGTTGGCTAACATCCGCCACGGTGCCCTCTTTCAGTTGCAAGAAGCAGATCATAGAAAGGTAACCAACCATACAATCAGATTGTGATTCAGACTATGAATGCCATGAATGTAATTACCCCGATCTACATGCTGTCAAATGAACAAACCACACGCCGTGGTGCAACGTTAGGGGCTTCGCCTCTAGCGCTGACGTCCGAGATTCGATTCCCGAGAGGGGATGCAGTGAGTGTGTACGCCTGATGAGCCCAGAATTAGGGCGAAACACGTGTCGCGTACTCTTTGCATTATTTGACAGTAAAACTATTTTCAACCACATATATATCCATCCATCCATTTTCCAACCCGCTGAATCCGAACACAGGGTCACGGGGGTCTGCTGGAGCCAATCCCAGCCAACACAGGGCACAAGGCAGGAACATACATACACATATTCCTGTATATAAGGGGCGTGCAGTCAGGGGAGGCAGGTCATCATGAAAAATACAAAAACTAATAATGATAACATAAAATAAACTCGTTCACTAGTCTGTGCTATAAATTTGTTTTCTGTATTATTCCAATAACTGTGATAATTTTTATAGTCAAAATCTCTGAATTGGCGCAGTTACTTTTCAAATACACGGGAGAAATGCGAGGTGTGGCAGCGACGAGACTCACCTCACCTCGGACTGCGCTCTTCGTCACACACTGCTGGGGTGATGTGTGCAATTGACGCGTGCCTGTTGCTGTCTCTCTGTATGTTGCCAATGTAAGGTTTACGGACACGTTTATTATACACCCTGACTGTCCGCAGTCTGGCTAATATCTTTAATGAATGTGTGTGACAGATTTAGTCTCGCTGATTGGACATAACATCGCAGTGAAAAGGCACAAGGTGAGCAGACAGTACAGTGCTGACCTGAAGGGGGCGCATGTGAGCCAAACAGGTGCTCGTTGCTGCTGTTCTTCTACGCTGAGGCGCCAATAAGTTAGCGATATCAGAAAGTCAAGTGCACTGCAGCGGGCCGTTTATTTTCATTTTTTGTTCCAAATGACTGCCAAAATGGAAGATTATATATCTAAGCTTAAAAACTTACTTTCAGTCAAAACATGTAAGTGATAAAATACGGAAGACCAACAGCAGAGAGAAAAGATTTGGTTCCAACCAACAGACAACTAAATTTTGACCTTCAATAAAATATTCTTTCGTTATTCTTGTTATCTTTTGTTGAACAGTCTGTGTTGAAACTGATTAGAGTATGAAAATTAAAAACTGAGGTCAAAATTGAAATCCGTTTTTTGTGCACCACCCCATACTTTCATTTGTATTGAATGAGTATGAATCGTGGAATTGCAACGACAAATTTAGAACACATGGAGGGTGAGGAGTAAATGCGCTCCCTCCACTCGCTCTCTTTCGCCGCTATAAATGTAACATTCTTTCTTATCCAGATATGTACCTCACCTGTGTGTGTTCAAAGTATGCTGATGAGATATGAAACTTAAGCAGTAGTCCATGTGCATGCTGGCTGCCAGCTGCATAGTGAATAAGCTACTTTTTCGGGTTCCTGCATTTGTAAATCTGACGCTGAAGAACTCAGTGCCTCACCAGTCATGAATCTCACCACACATCACTGATATAGATATCTTATATATAAACGTCTACACGTGGAAGTGTGTGTGTCTGTCTGTCCAGCCCAGAAGTGAGAGGTGGAGTTGGGGTAAGGATACACAAGTGAGGCCAGCACGTCAACAAAAC
The DNA here is from genome assembly GCF_900747795.2 of Erpetoichthys calabaricus. Classification (NCBI taxonomy): domain Eukaryota; kingdom Metazoa; phylum Chordata; class Cladistia; order Polypteriformes; family Polypteridae; genus Erpetoichthys; species Erpetoichthys calabaricus. The sequence continues at coordinate 20,939,799 of NC_041398.2, read as the reverse complement.
AAACCTCCAAATAAAGTCACTCACATAATACAGAAGCGAGGTGAACACATCGGCAACACGGTATATCTTTTAATTTTCCTCCTGCCACTAATACACAAGTGAGGCGAGCACGTCGGTGTTTTAGTTTGGGAAAATGGTTCAAAGGTTTAAACAGAAAATAAGCAGGCAGGAATCAGAGAGGAAAGGTCCAATACTTCAATTGTTTACTTGTTCAAATATAATATCAGTTACATACAATATAATAGCAATATACATGCAGATATAGGAATTGTACTATTGACTTACAGTAATACAGATATATATAAATTATACTATTGACTTACAGTAATACAGATATATGAATTATACTATACTTACAGTAATATCAAAAGACCCAGAGCCATCATCCTAGACCAGTAGACTGAGGGAGCCCGCGTGTCAGTCTCGTCAGAGGATCAACTCGTGAGCCTGGTCCAATACCGGGCGGTGTGCACGTTCCCCACGGTTGAGCTTCCGAAGAAACTGAGGGCGGAACCTTCCCTTATATACTAATTAAGTGTCCTTGCCCAAAATGGCTTACGTGTAAGCAGTGTATACAGAAGTGATCAGTTTCAGCACACACCCTTCCACGGGACGCGGTATTATTTTTCTTCTACTTGGCCCTCACTGAGACGGTGCCTAGTATCAGAAGACACACAATAACAAGCGTTGCTTGCAATGAAGCCCCTCAAAGCGAAAAACAAGTACATAGCCTTGACTGTATTCCCATAACATTCTGAAACTCTTTATGAGAAACAAGTTTTTGCACATTCTTTCGCTATCATCCCAGACATTCCAATCTTTGTAGCTGGTTTTGCACTGAAGCGACCAACCCCCCCTCTTACTCCTTTATTTCATCCCTTCTCCTGTTACAGAGAAAACCTTTTTATTACAGTCGGTAAGACGAATCCTCCTAGGAGAGAGAGACGGCCAGAGTAGTTCCTTTCAATTACCTGACATCTCTATGTTTCAGACTTTTTCTGATGATTTCAATAGTTTCTAGGACCCCGGGCTTCTTACAGCACGGGTTTACACAGCTAGTCTTATTATATATATATATATATATATATATATATATATATATGTATATATATGTATATGTATATATACAGTACTGTGCAAAAGTTTTAGGCAGGTGTGAAAAAATGCTGTAAACAAAGAATGCTTTCAGAAATGGAAGTGTTAATCATTTATTTTCATCAATCAACAAAATGCAGTGAATGAACAAAAGAGAAATCTAAATCAAATCAATATTTGGTGTGACCACCCTTTGCCTTCAACACAGCATCAATTCTTCTAGGTACACTTGCACACAGTTTTTGAAGGAACTCGGCTGGTAGGTTGTTCCAAACATCTTGGAGAACTAACCCCAGATCTTCTGTGGATGTCGGCTTCCTCACATCCTTCTATCTCTTCATGTAATCCCAGACACACTCGATGATGTTGAGATCAGGGCTCTGTGGGGGCCATACCATCACTTCCAGGACTTCTTGTTCTTCTTTACGCTGAAGATAGTTCTTAATGACTTTGGCTGTATGTTTGGGGTCGTTGTCCTGCTGCAGAATAAATTTGGGGCCAATCATACGCCTCCCTGATGGCATTGCATGATGGATAAGTATCTGCCTGTATTTCTCAGCATTGAGAACACCATTAATCCTGACCAAATCTCCAACTCTATTTGCAGAAATGCAGCCCCAAACGTTCAAGGAACCTCCTCCATGCTTCACTGTTGCCTGCAGACACTCATTATTGTACCGCTCTCCAGCCCTTCGACGAACAAACTGCCTTCTGATACAGCCAAATATTTCAATTTTTGACTCATCAGTCCAGAGCACCTGCTGCCATTTTTCTGCCCCCCAGTTCCTATGTTTTCGTGCATACTTGAGTCGCTTGGCCTTGTTTCCACGTCGGTGGTTGCAACTTTTCCATGAAGACCACTTCTGGCCTGACTTCTCCGGACAGTAGATGGGTGTACCTGGGTCCCACTGGTTTCTGCCAATTCTGAGCTGATGGCACTGCTGGACATCTTCCGATTTCGAAGGGTAATAAGCTTGATGTGTCTTTCATCTGCTGCACTAAGTTTCCTTGGCCGACCACTGCGTCTACGATCCTCAACGTTGCCCGTTTCTTTGTGCTTCTTCAAAAGAGCTCGAACAGCACATCTTGAAACTCCAGTCTGCTTTGAAATCTTTGTCTGGGAGAGACCTTGCTGATGCAGTAGAACTACCTTGTGTCTTGTTGCTGTGCTCAATCTTGCCATGACATGAAACTGTCTTCCACAACCTCCTCACCTTGGTAGCAGAGTTTGGCTGTTCCTCACCCAGTTTGAAGCCTCCTACACAGCTGTTTCTGTTTCAGTTCATGACTGTGTTTCAACCTACGTGCGACATTGATGATCATTACCACCTGTTTGGTAGAATTGGTTGATCAGACACCTGACTAGAATCCTACAAAATCCCTGACTTTGTGCAAGTGGACCTACAAGAATTGATGCTGGTTTGAAGGCAAAAGGTAGGAACACCAAATATTGATTTGATTTTGATTTGTCTTTTGTTCGCTCACTTTGCATTTTGTAAATTGATAACAATAAACAATCATTATTTATGTTTCTGAAAGCATTCTTTGTTTACAGCATTTTGTCACACCTGCCTAAAACTTTTGCACAGTACTATATGTATTTGTGTATATGTGTATATATATATGTACATATATATAAAATCCAACATCTGTCTGTATGTCTGTCCGCTTTTCAGGAAAGAACTACTTAAGAGATTTAGATTGGGTTTTTTTTTCTATAATTTGCTTGAACATTCTGGTTGATTTTGCGACTTCACTCATTGCTCTAAGAATCATAGTTTGCTTGCAGCAGCGACTTATTCACTAATCTTACACAGAAGTTGCGGGCTGAGGGGAGGGGAAATCGGGACGTCAGGAGTAGGGAGCCAGGCAGGGCCCTCCTCACTGTCCTGTTTCACTTCTATGCTGGCGGAGTCACGGGGCATGGCTAGTATATGTATATATATATATATATATATATATATATATATATATATATATATATATATATATATATTGTCACAAACTCGAGACAGAGTCATATAAAGGTTTGGGGCAGCCACCCGTATAATTTGGTTTCCTGGCTGCAAAGTTGCTTTCTTAAATTATACAGCACTGATGTGCATACAACCGAGTCCAAAACAAGAGTGAGGGAATAGGGAAAAGGTGCAGGCTTCTAAAGGGGGAGACAGGAAGTGAGATCATAAGGATAATGCTCATCTTCTTCAGTCATTGGTTCGAGCCCAGACATGACATCACAGGGGCCGGAGCCGGCAAGGTCTCCTTCCATTGGCTCGGTCCCGGAAGTGACGTCAAGAGAGCCAGATGGAATCTCCCGTGAATGGTCTACAGGAAAGGGAGAAAAAGAGTCGGTGCAGTCTGCCACATCCCGGTATGCCTCGGAACTGCCCTCACTCAAGCCCTTTAGCTGCCTCCCAAATTATATATATATATATATACTAGCAAAATACCCGCGCTTCGCAGCGGTGAAGTACTGCTTTAAAATTTTAAATAATATACTGAGGGAAAATGTACCAATTTTGTTAAGGATCTCTTTATATACCACGTTGTCAGTTCGCCCCTCTGGTTATAATATGAGCAAGCTGTGCGCTGAGCTTACTCTTGAACGTATAGTTGGCCATGTGAAAAGCAATCTTGCCTCAAATCAATGCCAACCTTTTGTAGGGTCTGTCCATGAGACTTATTAATTGTCATTGTGAAGCGGAGACTTACTGGAAATTGGAGGCGTTTGAATTGAAATGGGAGATCAGAGGGTATAACGGGGATGTGAGGAATAAAAACTCTCTCCCCTGAGCCACCGCCTGTAAAAATAGTCACCTCAATTAGGTTCTTTTGCAGGCATGTGACCTGAAGTCTCGTGCCATTACAAAGTTTCGGTGGCTGTAAGTTTCTCAGTAACATTATTGGTGCCCCAACCTTCAAAATTAGATTATGATCAGGAGTGCCTGGAGGATTCAGAGTGTGGACCGAGCTGCAGGCTATGGACGTATATATGTACGTAAGTAGGATTCAGTTAGCGTTGGGAACCCGCGTACCAAATTTCTTGAAGATGGGCCCATTAAGTAACAAAGACCGTTGGAAAGTTCAATATGGCGGCCGACAGTGGTGTCATACCACCGAAATAAGTACGTACATCGGTTTCGATGAGCGCAGGGAAGCCGCCTACTAAATTTCGTGAAGATGGGGCCATAAATAAGAAAGTTTAACATGGCGGACGTTGTCGACTGTTATGACCGTTACGTGTAGAATTTCGAAATGAAACCTGCTTAACTTTTGTAAGTAAGCTGTAAGGAATGAGCCTGCCAAATGTCAGCCTTCTACCTACACGGGACGTTGGAGAATTAGTGATAAGTGAGTCAGTGAGGGCTTTGCCTTTTATTAGTATAGATGTATATGTATATATGTGAGTGTACATATATATACATATATATTTATATATAATATATATATCCATCCATTTTCTAACCCGCTGAATCCGAACACAGGGTCACGGGGGTCTGCTGGAGCCAATCCCAGCCAACACAGGGCACAAGGCAGGGAACAATCCTGGGCAGGGTGCCAACCCACCGCAGATAATATATATATAATATATATATATATGTATATAATATATATATATATATAGATTATATATATATTATATACTGCGGTGGGCTGGCACCCTGCCCAGGATTGTTCCCTGCCTTGTGCCCTGTGTTGGCTGGGATTGGCTCCAGCAGACCCCCGTGACCCTGTGTTCGGATTCAGCAGGTTGGAAAATGGATGGCTGGATGGATATATTATATATAAATATATATGTATATATATGTGTGTGTATGTGTATATATAGTGTATATTTATATATATATATATATATATATATATATATATATATATATATATATATATATATATATATATATATATATATATTATATATATATATAGCTGTACCGGGCCACACGTTGCTGTGGCTCAGTCTGGTTAAATGGAAAAGAAAGAAAAGAGAAAGCGCACGTTTCTAATATGTTTAATTTCACAATGCTTGTGGGTATACAATATTTTTTGTTGTTCCATTATCTGTGCAGAATGTTAGACTGAATAATATTGTTAAGTTCGTAGACATCTTTGTTTTTGGCCGCAAGAATAGCTCGTTCACTCAGCCAATCGTGATTCTTATAATTGGTTTGAATATTGGGAAATACTTTTTCAACCAATTCTTCTTTTGACGTCACTAAATTGCAGAAGTTATGAAGCAATGAAATTCGTCGTGAGTTCACATCAACCGGCACCTTTCCGTTCCCAATTTCCAGATTTCTCCAATCCCGTTATTGACAGTTTGCATTATTTGATCGTAAATGCCTTTTTGCTGAAGCGTTAGCTTAGGAATATTTGATTGCACATACGACAAAAGATCACCCGTGTTGTAATTTTGTTCATGACGCAATTCTACATCGAACAAAACAGCAGCAGATCGATTCGGTGATGGCATTCCCAATTGATTGGGAACTTTGTTCGCGATTTCTAAGCACAAATCTTCAATCATTATCAACGCTTAATTGTAGATGACTGCTGTGAAATCCATGTTTATATTTGAATATTACTTGCGTATTCGACAGAAAATATCTTCAGCCATGTGCGATTTATGTTTCTCCCATAACTGTGTTGGAGATGAAGGAGAGCAGGCGGTCAATATGATTGCAAACAATGCAGGAATTTGATTTGGATGTGACGTGTTGCACGCGTCATTAATGTATACATCCCAGTGTCAGTCGTTCTCCAATAAATTCAGAGCTTGACATGTACTTCGGAAAGTGGCATGTGTAACGCCGTTGACAATTCTCAGTTGCTGGAAAGACGTTGGACCGGACACATTTACCAACAGCATGTGAACAAAGAAGAATTCATCTTGATTGGGATGCACGGTGTACAGTCTGTCTATCGTAGTTTCTTTGAATATGCCAGGTTGTCCGTTGACTCGCTCTCCTCGTTTGCGTTGTTCAAATGATTTTCTACTCTCATTCCATGTGTAATACGTAGGCACTTCCGAATACAGCAGTGTTTTCGCAAACACGTCATTTTGACATAACGTAAAGAAAGCAGTTAACGTTGTAGTCGGTGGATTCAGGGCTATTTGTTGCACATTTGCAGCTGTGAAATAAACGCATTGTCCATTTTCTAGATGTACTGCTAAGTGAACAACATCTGGACTTCGTTCATGTATGGGAAATGAAAGAATTCGCCATATCTATCTATCTACAGCTTCATTGCTGCTTATGTATCTTCCAGCCTAATACTGTGCGATTTCATCGATATGTATGACCGCATTCCTATCACTTCTTTCTGGTTGCACGCCAAAAACTGCCATGTCGCTGCCTTTATTCACGTACTTACAAATGTATTTGATCGAAACATTGAAATAGAATCGTAAAATATTTAGTATGGCGTGTGTTGCTTATACGTCCAACAGATGGCGCTGTGTTTTCAAAAAAAGCATGTTTTTACCGGTCACAGGTGTGACATCTATATAATATGTATATAAAAACACGAGCGTATTCGAATGCAACGTTGTGTCAAAATTTCAAAGCAATCGGTGAAGAACTTTCGGAGATTAAAGGTTTTGAACAAACGAACATTTACATTTTTATTTATATAGATGTATATATTTATGTATGGTTGAAATAGTTTACTGTCAAATAAATGCAAAGAGTACACGACACGTGTTTCGCCCTCATTCTGGGCTCAGCAGGTGTACACACTCCACTGCACTCCCTCTCGGGAATCGAACCTCGGACGTCAGCGTCAGAGGCGATGCCCCTAACGTTGCGCCACGGCTTGTGGTTCGTTTATTTGACAGCATGTAGATCGGGGTAATTACATTCACTGCATTCGTAGTCTGTGTCATATATATGGCTTTGGCAGCCAAGCGCTTTTTTTCCAACCTAGAAGACGTCTCTTGAGATCCGTTTAATCGCCTCGTTGATTGCATGTCTTCCCAGGTAGTTTCAATACCCATTTCCTGCACCGAGTCATCTCCCCTTTTATGAGTGACTGTGTTAGTCGCCGTACTTCGTACAGGTCTTTGAACGCACTGAATACTTGTAACTGGTGTCGCCCGTTGGCTACTTTCAGCAGGGAATGGAAGCAATTGTTGAGTAACAAAAATTTTTTGTAAGTAATTTCGCATTGAAGAAATAGTAAAAACTTGATCACTTGGGTCAATACCTAAAGAAATACACACAGCAAATGCAATTGCGAAAACACCAGAATCTGTATGATTTAATTGTTGCTGTGCGTCTTCATAAACTATGGGAGGTTTGTAAGGAAACAAACATGCTGATCTGCTCCCATTTCATCTTACAGTACTCTACGACGGGAACTGATCTGATGTTCATACTAACCTGGCTTATGGCTCCGGGGCGATCACGCCTGAAATTACCAAGCGTTACTGTTTATGGCTGTGCATTGGAACATCCAAATCCTGCTTCCTCCTCCTGCTGCTTGCTATCGCTGCTCACCTACGCTACCACACCCGCCTGTCCTACCGGCTGCGTTGTGCTGTGCTGCTTCTACACTGCTATCAGCTAAGTATCACTCACTATTTTAGCGCTTTGAGTACTGAGAAAAGCGCTATATAAATGTAATGAATTATTATTTATTATTAAACACTAAAGTACAAAAACGAAGTAGAAAGTAACACTAAACTGCAACACCGCCGGGAGCACCGGCACACCGCGTCTACTAAACACTAAGAAACACTAAAGGAAAAAATACTATTCAGTAAGTACCACGTCTACTAAACAGTAAATCAGTAAAGGAGAAAGAACTAACCGCGTCAGCTCGGAGTGAAATGAAGTGAATGAAATCAGGTGAATGGGAGGGGAGATGATCACGTGACTCCCCCACCTGCCTTAACTCTCCGTCCCTCCACAAACATAGTGACATGGATCCCAACTCTCCTTTCGTACACCGCATCTACTAAACACTAAGTAGAAACACTAAAGGAAAAAATACTATTTAGTAAGCACCGCGTCTACTAAACAGTAAAGGAGAAAGGACTAAACACTATGGAAAAAGAACGGCAAGACGGCGTCAGCTGCGGAGCTCAGCTCAGAGCGAAATGAAGTGAATGGGAGGGGAGATGATCACGTGACTCCAACACCCACCTTAACTCTCCGTCCCTCCACAAACACAGCCACACGGATCCCAATTCTCCTTTATATATATATATATATATATACAAACATTTTTTCCAGCTAATAGCTAAGCAGTCCCCACCACTGGCTTTATTAAAAGGACACATTTTACTGTTGATGTCCGGCTTTTTTTTTTTTTTTTTTTTTACTTAAAAACAATCCACTGTAACACTTTATCACCCAAATGACTAACTAGTGAACCCCTGATTCTCATCCTTCTCCTTCCACTCCCAGTCTTTCATTCTTCCATTTCCATGCCCTACTAAGCGTTTAGAGAGCACACGACTTACTGTCATTAAGAATATAAGAAATCTGACCAAGAAGAGGAGAGACCGTTCAGTCCATCAAGCTCATTTGTCAGCTAATAATAATAAAAATAAAAATACATTTTATTTATATAGCGCCTTTCACATGCTCAAGGCACTTACAGAATAAATAAAGAACGGCAGAATATACAGTATATAGCATTGTACAAACCAGATAAATAAACAAAGAAGATTAAGACAGTAAATTCTGAAAAAAAAAAAAACAGACACCATAATTGATGGTCTAGCACACACATACAGGTTACATGAGCAACTTGACAGAGATGTAAACTGAGAGAAAGGTAATAAAGTCAAGTAGAGCTAAAAGCCTTCCTGAACAGATGAGTTTTGAGATGTTTTTTAAAAGAAGTCATGGAGTCAGCTGACCTGATTCATTTTGGTAGGTCATTCCAGAGTCTGGGCGCTATACAGCTGAAGGCCCTGTCACCCATGGAGTGTAGATTAGTGAGGGGCACAACAAGATTACCAGAATCAGAGGACCTTAGTGGGCGGGCAGGCACATAGTGATGGAGAAGGTCACTGATGTAGTTTGGTGCGAGGTTATTTAAAGCTTTGTAGGTTATTAGTAGGATTTTATATTCGATTCTGTAGGACACAGGGAGCCAGTGAAGACGGAGCAGGATGGGTGTGATGTGCTCGCTGCTGCTGGTTCGAGTAAGGACTCTTGCAGCTGAGTTTTGAATAAGCTGGAGCTGTGATAGAAGATTAGAAGGGGCACCTGCCAGTAGGGAATTACAATAATTGATGCGGGATGTGATAAAAGCATGGACAAGTTTCTCAGCATTAGAGAAGGAGAGGAAGGAGCGAACACGGGATATGTTAGAGAGGTGAAAGTAAGAAAGCTTCTTAATGTGATTTATGTGGGTGGAATAAGTGAGGGAGGAATCAAAAATGACACCAAGATTTTTTACAGTAGAGGCAGGTCTGATGAGATCACCGCCAAGATGGACTGGTGAAAGAGCTCATTTTATTAAGTTGCATTTTAGTCCCAATTTGCAGGAGTTCAGTTTTATTGCAATTTAATTTTAAAGAGTTCTGCTCCATCCAGGTTTTAATTTCACTAAGGCAGGTTGTGAGCTGAGAAAGCTCTGATGAAGTTCCACTTTTAACATTGAAGTAGAGCTGAGTATCATCTGCATAAAAATGATAACCCAGTCCATAGCTATGAATAATATGGCCAAGGGGAAGCATATAAATACAGAAAAGCAGAGGACAGAGCTCTGAGGGACTCCTTGTGTGACTGGCGCTGAGCTGGATCTGCTGTTGCCAAGACTAACAAACTCTTGCCTATCAGTCAGATAGGACTTGAACCACTGGAGGGCAGTGCCAGAGATACCCAGCATGTTCTCCATTCTGGACAGTAGGATGTCATGTCTAACAGTGTCAAATGCTGCACTGAGGTCTAACACAATTAATATGCTAGTTTGTCCAGAGTCTGCTGCCATAAGCAAATCATTGGTTACCCGTAGCAGAGCAGTTTCACAGCTGTGCCGCGCCCTGAAACCAGACTGAAAGGGTTCCATCAAATTATTAGAGGTTAGGTAATTGGTGAGTTGGGAGGCTACAACACACTCAAGAACTTTTGACAGGAAAGGTAAGTGGGAAATAGGCCGGAAATTGTTAAGATTGTCAGCATCAAGACCAGACTTTTTTAACATTGGGGTTACAGAAGCAATTTTAAAAGTGAGCGGCACAGAGCCAGTGTCAAGGGATGAGTTTATTATAATTGTAACAGTCGGGATTGTGGCATGAAGGCAGGATTTAAGTAGTGTGGTGGGGATGGGGTCCAGTACACAAGTAGTCAGCCTCATCTTACAAAGCAGGTTATTAACAAACGCAGATGTGACTGGTGAGAACTTAGAGAAGGAGCTGGATGGAGTGGGAAAACAGGGGGAGATCTAAACAGATGATGTATTTATGTTAGTTGAATTATTTAGATCTTTAATTTTGTTACGGAAAAAGTGGAGGAATTCCTCACAGACTTCAGTAGAAGAGGTAGTTGGACCAGATGCGGGTTCGAGTAGTTTATTAACTACAGAGAACAAAATCCTTGGGTTATCATGGCCACTTTCTATTATTCTGCCATAATGGGTGTTCTTGGCAGAAGTTAGTGCTTCTCTGTAAGCTCTTTGGTGGTCAGATGTGCACGGTGAGGCCAGTCTTACGTAACATTCTCTCAAGGCGTCGGCCAGCTGCTTTCATAGATCGCAATTCTGAGTTATACCAAGGAGCTGAGCGTTTAAAGGAAACCTCCTTATGTTTTAAAGGAGCTGTTTTATCTAATGCTGAGTGAAGGGCTGAGTTATAGTGGTGAACAAAACTATCTAGTGTTGATGGAATAGGTGCAGACAGTAAAAGATCAGAAATGGATCCAGAAAGGATAGAGGGACAGATATTTTTAAGGTTTCTGTAAGAAATTTGTCGTTTACAGGTAAGAGGTGGGAGAGGTAATGACACAGTGAAAAATACTGCTTTATGGTCAGAGTCCCAAATCAGTGCTGTAAATGTTGGCAACAGATAGTCCAGAAGTGCAGATCAGGTCCAATATATGACCACCAGAATGGGTTGGAAAATCAAGTAGTCCCAACATCTCATCCAGACACCTTTTAAAGGTTTCTCAAGGTTTCTGCTTCAACTTCACGTCTCGCTATTTTGTTCCAGAGGCCCACAAATCTTTACAAACAGAAGTGCTTCCGGGCTTCAGTCCTAAATGCACTTCGCCGAAGTGGGACATTTTATATCGACAGGGGTCATCCAACATTCCCACATAAAAGCATCATAAAAGCAGTTTGGATTTTGGACATGTGTGTGTGTGTGTGTGTGTGTGGCTACAGCTAAACATAAAATGTATTTTCCCCAAAGTAGCTGAGTGGCACAGTGGATGTCAGTGTTCCCTGCTCTCATGATTTTGTGGAGTTCTTCTCCATGAACTTATGGGGTTCCTCCCAGAGCTGAAAACCTGCTAAGCTCAACAATGTCACGAGATTCACCCTTCTGTATGCAGACCTCCAGGCTATGGAAGAGTTCACCTCCCACTGACCTCGGCGACTGGCACATGTCTCTTGTCTCTTACAGGTTCAGAAAGTGATGCCAGCAGACACCTTCTACTTTACCATTCTGCGCAACCCAGTCACACTGGCGGAGTCCTCCTACACCTACAATACATTTCTGGTACCGTCCTTCCATCGTTCTGCCAGCTTTGTAAACTTTATTGCCAATCCCTGGAAGTACTACCAACCAAAGCTACAGAATAGCTACTTGGCTCGAAACCTGCTTTGGTTTGACTTTGGCTTTGACCACAATGCTAACTTCTCACTCCAGGAGGCCCAGATTGGGGTGGCAGAAATCCAGCAATCTTTTAATCTCATCCTTCTAGCGGACTACTTTGATCAGTCAATGGTCCTCCTCCGGGATGCTCTCTGGATGACATGATCACGTTCAGGCTCAATTCCCGCAGTACTGTTGCTCGAAAGCACCTATCCCGAGCACAGGAAGACCAAGTAAAGCAGTGGAATGCTATGGACTGGTACTTATACCAACGTTTCAATAAAACCTTCTGGCAAAGGGTGGAGAGTTTTGGGAAAAGTAGGATGGACCAGGAGGTTGCCAGCCTTCAGGCCCGGCGAAAGGAACTAGAGAACCTCTGTATTTTGCAGGTAAGGAACGGAGAACAAAACAAGATTGGCCAAGCCAGGATCCTGGGATACGATCTGAATTTAAACCTCAGCCTTCCAGACAAAGAACGTTGCTTGCGGATGATCCTGACCGAACATCAGTATACAGATTTGCTGGACAAAAAACAGTTTCCAAGGACAGGAAGTGTGCCAAAGCAACTTGTAGCCAAAAGGAGTCGGCAGGCTCCAATTCAAGGTTTAGGAGTCAATAAAAGGAGTCGTGTCATCTGGCCACTGGGCAGGTTCAAGAAGAAGCTCCTTAGAGGCCAAGGACAGCACACTCCTCATTAGTACTGATGTATCCTGAGCAGACGGCCTATTATTTGAACTTGCTGTAAGTGCAAGTTGTAGGTGTCCCCTAATAGAACATTAAAAGATCTTGGTCCACTCCTGGTTGCCTTTACTAGATTTTGCTGTCTTGTCATGGAGCATTTTATAGTCCTCTATTCTGGGAAGTGGGTGCCATCTCCCTATTGCCATTGACGTATCCAAATCCTTTGGTTGAGGGAGGTACCCAAGTGATGTCACCCTTCAGGTCGAATTCTGGGGGATCTCTGGGGACTTTCAGAAAGCATTTGATGAGGTGCCACATGAGAGAGTGGGCATCAAACTAAAAGAAGTGGCAGTTCAGGGTGTGGTGGGTACAGAATTGGCTCAGACACCGGAAGCAGAGGGTGATGAGGAACCAAATCAGAATTGGCTGATGTTAAGAGTGGCGTCCAGCAGGGGGCAGTGTGGGGGCCGCTGCTGTTTTTAATATATAGAAATGATTTAGATAGGAATATAAGTAACAAGCTGAAAAAGTTTGCATATGATACCAAGATAGGTGGACTGGCAGATAATTTGGAATCCGTTAAATCATCAAAGAGGGACTTGGACAGCAGACAGGCTTGAGTAGATTTGTGGAAGATGACCTTTAATGTCAATAAATGTAAACAATAACATGTAGGAAGTGAAAATGTGAGGTTGGAAAACACAATGGGGGCTCTGAGAGTCCACCATATGAGAAGGATTTAGGTGTCTTAGTGGACTCTATGCCACCAAATCCCAGACAGTGTTCAGAAGCCATTAAGAAGGCTAACAAGAATGCCAGGTTATATAGCGCCATGATGTGTGGAGTACAAGTCACAGGAGGTTCTGCTCAAGCTTTATAACACACTGGTGAGGCCTCATCTGGAGTCCTGGGTGCAAAAAGAACATAGCAGCACTAGAAAAGGTCCAGAGGAGAGCGACTAGGCTGATTCGGGGCTACAGGGGATGAACAAAGAGGAATGACCAAAGAGGAATGACAGTAGGAGCCGAGTCTTAAGGAGATTAAGAGGAGACCTGACTGAAGTGTTTAGAATTATGAAAGGAATTAGTCCAGTGGATCAAGATGGTGATTTTAAAATGAGTTCATCAAGAACACGGGGACACAGTAGGAAAGCTGTTAAGGGGAAATTTCACGCAAACATTAGAAGTTTTTTTTTTTTTTTTTTTTACATAGTGAACAATAGACACGCAGAATAAGAGACCAAGTAGTGTGTTATTAATCATTAGGAAGAGTTTATTTAACTTAAACTAAAGAAGAACAAAAAATGGCAAAAAAAAGAGAATAAAAATAACAAAGGAAAAAGAAAGAGACTTGCCTGGAAAGAACCCAAATCCAAATATACTGCAAATGTCCACAAAAACAGAAGCACAAATCCAAAAAATCAGAATACGTCCAAACGGAACTCACAAAAAGAAACAACTGCACTCTGCCATTTCAATGAACCAATGAAGGAGCAGCTCCCCAGGTGCATATAAAAGCAGAGGGCGGTCCTTCAGATAACTGTTAGAGATGGCCCCGCCTCTTGGGAGTTCTACACACAAAACACAAGGAACAAAATCACATTTAAATACATAATATAAAAATCTCAAATAAGAAATTGATGTAACGTTATTAACAGAAATTACATTGAAATGGAAAAAAATGCATGAAAAATAATAAAAAAAAACAACAAAGAAAATAGATGATGAACGTGTGTGTAACATGACATGAGCCATCGAGTCGAGTCCGTACAGTTTGGTTGGTCACTTCATGGTAATCGCTTATCTCGATTAGCTGATCCCAATTAGTATGTGGAGTCTTGCTGAGTGCCCAACCCCCTGTGTGTGTCCCCAGGTTTCTATGTGCAGATCTGTCAATGATGGTAACTCCAACTCAGAGTATTTTTGAGCACTGGCCATTATGTGCAGATCTCTTACACTGTAAACAGTTTGAATGTCAGCAGTCAGTATTAGCTGATTTCTGGGTGGTCTATTAGGTTGCTTCAGTTTGATTAGTTAATTGCTTTTTCGTATATGAAATATACAGTAGGTTAAGTATTGCAAACATCCAAAAATTCGATGTCGAGATTTTGATGAATGTCAACGTTTTAGACCTCCCTGTCTTTCTCGTATACGAAGTATAGGAAAATTATTGTAGTCCTCGAAAATTTAAATTTCAAGAATTCAATGAATTTCGATGTTTTAGACCTCCTTGACTTTCTCGTATACGAAGTATAGGAAAATTATTGTAATCCTTGAAAAATTTAATTTCGATATTTTGATGAATTTCGACGTTTTAGACCTCCATGACTTTCTCATATACAAAGTATAGGGAAAGTATTGGAATCCTCCAAAAATTACATTTTTAGATATTTATGAATCTCAACGTTTAAGACCTCTCGGAGTCCAAAAATGCCTTTTTTGGAATTATGTCCGTTTGTGTGTGTAAACATGATAACTTGAGTACGCTTTCACTTCGGTCAACTAAGTTTTGCAAACAAGTGTTAGGTACAAAAAGTAGATTTCTATCAACCTTTGAGCTATTTCTGCTAATCGGAAGTGATACTTTACCTTTAATTCATGCAGCTGCAGAGTTCGATTTATTCAATTTTACTTTTATAATAATTGTTCAAGGTATAATCAATTTGATTTGTTGTTGATAGTTCTTTAATGAATAGAATATAAAAATATAATCATTGTCTTGCAGTTTATTTCTCAAATATCCATCCCCATATCTGAGTATACGAGAGTCTGGGGGAGACCACTCCTGATTTTTTGTAATAATTGTAATGTAGATTCAGTATAGATATCGGTACACCATCAGATTGAATTGTTTGCTAAGTGAATATAAACAGTTACATGGAAAAAAAATCTGATTTAAGCCAAAAATTGGAATCGAGTCACTTTTTGACTGCAGTCTGATTGTTACTTGGAGCAACACAGAGATTTGAACGCCACCAGTACGGACCTCCCAACTCCTTTTTCTCATTGTGACTTTTATCTACCATTGCTACAGGATTATTATTAGTTGCCATTGACTCAAGTTCGAGTTCCTAGCAACTTGATAAATAGAAGATCTAAAAAGAAGTCGGTTTTGTGCTACTCTGGCGAGGTCCTCCAGTGTCATCGCCATGGTCATCATCAAACGTGTCCTGCCAACTGGTTCTCTTTGTAGCGGGGCTACATAGTTATAGTGTTGTCAAATGTTAGTACTAAGTGCGTCTTGTTTCCATCATCCCGTTTGCTGTTTATGTGTGTGTCAGTGAATGCCGTCCCCGTAAAGGGGGACAGATGATGTAAGGAGACCGCAGCCCCAAACCTGGAAAACACCTGTTCACTATCAATCAATTACATCCATCACAGGACTATTTAAGCAATCAGGAGGGAATAGCCAGGGGAGAAAGGAGAGGAGAGAGAAGGAGACTTTCATTTTCACGACCACGAACCGTCTGTACCTGCTGTATTCCGCATTTGCATCCAGTTTGTTTTTCATTCCGCCGGACTTATTCCACTACCCTCATCGCGAGAGACCCCGGGGTCGGACTTCATCATCCACCACGCGCCAAGGATTCACGGGGAGGCTGTTTCATTTTGTTCCGGGAAATACAAACACTCCACATATCGGTTAACCAGTCATCTGCATTCAGGACAATTGTTACTCGGACTCAAGTTCACGACCATTCATCTCCGTATCTCATTCATTTTTGTTATTTGTGTTGTCTGTTATTTGTTACAAGGGTAACGGAGGGTTTATTGTGTATTTATATATATATATATGTATGTATGGTGTTGTCACGTTGTTGCTTTGGTGGAGGGATATATATATATTTATTTATTTTGCTATTTTTCTTGTTATTGTTTCATTTAGTATAATTAATCACCTGTTTTACATATCTGTTTTTGGCGTGCTTGATTAAACCGTCGATTGTGGGGAAAATTTTCATTTGTTAAGAGGTACGGCTTGTTATTTAGATTCAGCTCAGTAGTTTATCCAGGCCACAGGTCTTGGAGGTGTAGCTACCGGCCGGGTAAGGGGTCGGCCACTACATCTTCACCGGGTTCCTTCGATCTTCCCAAACATGATGTCCTTCTCCAGAGATCTCTCTCTTCAGACGATGTGACCAAAATAAGACAGTTGTACCTTTATCATTTGGGCTTCAAGCGACATAGCCAATTTGATCTCTTCCGAAAATCGATTCGTTAGTTCTTCTGGTGGTCCACGACACGCATTGAATCCTTCTGCCGCAAATGAGTGAATCGTCTTTCTGTCTCATTAGTTCAGTGTCCAGCTTCTGCATCCGTAATTGACCAATGAGATGAGTGTGTGGATGAGTCTGATCCTCGTTTTGAGTGCGATTTCCTTGCCTTTGATTACTTTCTCCAGAACCTTCATTGTAGAGCGACCAAGTGCTGTTCTGTGGAGTATTTTGTCACTGCTAGTTGCTTCCATGTCTACGAAAGATCCCAGGAGAATGAAACTCTTTACAACTTCAATTCTGTTGCCTTCAATCTCAAAATAGCCATCATTTTCCATATGTTCCTAATCTTTGTCTTGTTTTTGTTCAGTTCTAATCCCGTGTTATGACTTTTGGCTTTGACTCTTCTCAGTAGGTACAGCACGTCTTCTTTATTATTGCTGAGGAGCGTTGTGTCATCTGCATAGTGCAGGTTGTTTACATTACGGCCTCCAACTTTAAAACCAACGCTCTCATTTTCCAAATGTGCATTTCAGAATTTCAGCTTTGCCATAGGTGTTCAACAGGTAAGTTGACAAGTTGTCACCTTATCCACTACCGGATTAAGGGGGACGGATTCCCCACTGATCCCCAAAGCCAGCACCTACACTATATTGCCAAAAGTATTTGGACCCCCCCCTCCAAATAATTGAATTCAGGTGTTCCAGTCACTTCCATGGCCACAGGTGTATAAACTTGAGCCCCTCGGCATGCAGGCTGCTCCTATAAACATTTGTGAAAGAAAAGGTGGCTCTCGGGAGCTCAGTGAATTCGAGCCTGCTACCCTGACAGGATGCCACCTGTGCAATAAGTCCATATATGACATGTCTTCGCTACTAAATATTCCACCGTCAACTATATTATAACAAAGTGGAAGCAATTCTGAACAACAGCAACTCAGCCATGAAGTGGTAGGTCATGTCAAATCACAGAGCGGGGACAGCGCATTGTGACGATGAGGGTTCCGCTCCATGCTCCCATCTTGCTTCTGGGAGCCTTTGAACCCGACACCGTCGGTAATGTCACCGACGAGCTAGGCAGTGAAGCACAACAATGAAGCAAGGGGATGGTGCAAAACGTGCAAAGTGCTTTGATTAAAACAGCAAAAAACCAAAACAAAGTGTCCACATAAATAGTGCAGTGCTTCAAAGTTAATAAATAAATAATCCAATAAAAATGAGTGAACAGTGGAGGTTAAAAACACAATAGAAGACAATCCTTTAAAAACCCGAGGTTAAAATAATGTCTTCTTTCTACTGGTGACTCCCCTGCTGCTCCCGTCCAGGCTATGCACCAGGGTAGTCACCCTACCTGCAGCTGACCTTCTCTCTACTGCCTTCTTCTGGTCTGTTCACCTCACCGATCCCTGGCTCCGGTACGCTTCACCAGAACGTGAATCCCAATTAATTTTACTGAATCAGCCCGCAATCTAGGAGTTATCTTTGACTCTAGCATGTCATTTAAAGCGCATATTACAAAGTTGTCCAAAACATGCTTCTTCCGTCTTAAAAATGTTAGGGAATTAAGGCGCTTTCTAAATAAACAGGATTCTGAGAAATTAATTCATGCATTTATCTCTAGTAGGATTGACTACTGCAATGCGGTGTTCACTGGATGTTCAAACTGTTCTCTATACAGCCTCCAGTTAATCCAAAATGCGGCTGCAAGAATTATTACAAGAACTAGAAAATACGAACACATAACTCCAGTTCTTAAATCCTTACACTGGCTCCCGGTTAAGTTTAGGGCAGATTTCAAAATCCTCCTTTTAACATATAAAGCATTAAATGGCCGAGGTCCGGCTTACTTGTCTAAACTTATCATGACTTACAAACCAGAGCGCACGTTAAGATCTCAAGATGCTGGTCTGCTTATGGTTCCAAGGATTAATAAAATAACAATGAGAGGTCGAGATTTTAGTTACAGGGCCCCTAAACTGTGGAATGGTCTGCCTGCTACTATAAGAGATGCCCCTTCGGTCTCAGCTTTTAAATCTCACAACTTCAGTTTAGCACACCCTGACTAGAGCTGCTGATTAACTTTACAAACTGCATCTCTGTTGTTAGTCATTAGCACTAAAACATAAGTAACATGAGAGTTAGAATTGGATACTAACCCTCACCTACTCGGTTTCTCTTCTCGGTACTCAAATGTGGCACTTGGTGTCACGGCCCACCTGTCAAGTTGTTTTGTCTGCCTAAGGTAAAGTCATCCCTGATGGAGGATCGCAGGAATCGTGAGAAAGAGGAGTCCTTTCATCGGATTGGCTGGCCCAACACTGTTTCAGCCGTGGAATGGCCAAAAGGGGGAGGCAGCTTGATGGATGAGGTCTCCAGGACTCTATAAACAAATCCAAATCTTATTATGTGATATCATCTACTGTTAAATTCTGCTCCGTACTACTAAAAAAATTGTATTTTTTATTGAGGATTTGTTCTGTTCTGTGTATTGTATTGTATTGACCCCCTTCTTTTGACACCCACTGCACACCCAACCTACCTGGAAAGGGGTCTCTCTTTGAACTGCCTTTCCCGAGGTTTCTTCCATTTTTTCCCTACTAGGTTTTTTTGGGAGTTTTTCCTGGTCTTCTTAGAGAGTCAAGGCTGGGGGCTGTCAAGAGGCAGGGCCTGTTAAAGCCCATTGCGGCACTTCCTTTGTGATTTTGGGCTATACAAAAATAAACTGTATTGTATTGTATTGTACCGTGACATGGGCGCTCACGCTGGGGGGTTCATTTCCCAAGTCTCGACTCCCGCTGCGAGACATCCTCATTCCGGTCACTCCCGCTCCTCACTAATACTCAGTGGGAGCAACCACTACCGACTGCTCCTGGGGTGCCGGCCAAACACCCAGGCTCACTGCTCAGCTGCATCTGTTCTCTACAACAAGCACCTTCGCTCGTTCATGCACAGGCTTCCTCCTCCCTGCTTCCTGCCTTCTCTCCTGTAACCTCCATTCATTTTTTTCTTCCTCCCCCATAGCCGCCTCGCGCTTACCTTATTTATCACGGGGATGTGGATCAGGTGTGGCAATAAGCAGCTCCGCCAACAATTACGGATGCGGACGACTCCTCACCTGTGCACTTAAGCAAGGACCGCACGCTACACGATTTTACCAGCCACACTACCGCGCCCCCTCTCTAAGCTGCGAGTGCGGCGACGATTTATTTAAAAAGTGGCCTTTTTGACTTGAGCTGTAGGTCCGCTACACTACGTTCCTCCCCCCATAAGCTCCAGTTGCACGGGAAGGCCCCATGCCATTGCCAACCCTGTGCAACTGGCAGCCCAGGTCCACATCTCGGCTACACTACCACTGCACTAAAAGGAATAAATAATAAAGCACTAAAAACAATCCCACACTAAAACTAACCCAAGCCCCCCTCCCCCCCCCCTGTAAAAACAGGACATTAAAAGAATAAGAACTTTAAAAAGACAATAAAATCAATCAAATAAAATGCTCTGTCCTTTAAAATGTCCTGTCTGGCACCAATCCCACTTGCTGTACCGTCGGTCCCCACTGCCAGCTCATCCCATCGCTGCCACCAAATGTGACGATGCGGGTTCCGCTCCATGCTCCCATCTTACTTCTGGGAGTCCTCGAACCCGACACCGTCGGTAATGTCACCAATGAGCTAGACAGTGAGGCACAACAATGAAGCAAGGGGATGGTGCAAAAAGTGCAAAGTGTTTTGATTAAAACTGCAACAAACCAAAACAAAGGGTCCAAATAAATAGTGCAGTGCTTCAAAGTTAATAAATAAATAATCCAATAAAAATGAGCGAACAGTGGAGGTTAAAAACACAATAGAAAAAAATCCTTTAAAAACCCGAGGTTAAAATAATGGCTGGAAGCCATCCTTTTAAAAACAAAGCCCGGTGCCTTCTTTAATAATAATAATTCTTTGCATTTATATAGCGCTTTTCTCACTACTCAAAACGCTCAGCAATTGCAGGTTAAGGGCCTCGCTGAAAGGCCCAACAGAGCAGAGTCCCTTTTGGCGTTTACGGGATTCTAACCCAAGGGGAGTCACCAGTAGAAAGAAGGCACTGGGATCTGTTTTTAAAGGACTGCTTCCAGCCATTGTTTTAACCTCATCGGATTTTAAAGGAATTATTTATTGTGTCTTTATCCTCTTACAGTTCACTTGTTTTTACGGGATTATTTATTTGAAGATTTGAGATACTGCACTATTTGTTTGGAAACTTTGATTTTTGTTGTTTTTAATAAAAGCACTTTGCACTTTTGCACCATCCTCTTGCTTTGTTGTTTCTCACTTTCCAGCTCATTGGTGACATTACTGACGGTGTCGGGTTCAGAGCTCCCAGAAGCTGGATGGGAGCATGGAGCAAAACCCACATCGTCACATTCATGCTGAGGTGTGCAGAAGTTGTCAACTTTCTGCAGAGTCGATAGTTACAGATCTCCAAAAGTTCAAGAACAGTGCAGCGTAGAGAGAGAGAGAGAGAGAGAGAGAGCTTCATGGAATGAATGGGTCTCCATGGCCGAGCAGCTGCAGCCAAGCCTGACATCACCAAGTGCAACGCAAAGCATCAGACGCAGTGGTGTAAAGCCCACCGCCCGCCACTGGACTCGACAGCAGTGCAGACGTGGAGTGACGAATCATGCAATCCGATGGACGAGTCTGGCCAGGAGAACGGGACTCAGCTGACTGCACTGTGCCAAGTGGAAAGTGTGGTGGAGGTGGGGGATTATGGTGTGGGGTTGGGCCCGGCCCCTTAATTCTAATGAAAGGAACTCTTAATGCTTTGGCATACAAAGCCATTTTGGATAATTTCAGGCTGCCAACATTGTGGGAACATTTTGTTAATGGCAATATGACTGCACACGCACCAGTGCACAAAGCAAGGTCAATAAAGAAATGGAGAAGCGAGTTTGGTGTGGCTGCACAGAGCCCTGACCTAAACCCAACACTACACCTTTGGGAAAAATTCGAGCAGAGATGGCGAGTGAGCCAGGCCTTCTAATCCAACAGCAGTGCCTGACCTCACAAATGCTCTCCTGGGGCCTCATGTACAGAGTTCACACTATGCGTAGAATTCACACTAAAACATGGTGTAAGGACAAAAGTGGAAATGTGCGTATGCACAAAATAATCCAGATGCATAAATCTGTGCATTCGCCAAATTCCATGTTCTTCCGCTCCATAAATCCCGGACAGCGTGAAAAGTAACGCAGATGCACGCGCCTGCCACCACTCGCCAAACTCCTCCCAGAATTATGCCTCTTTGAATATGCAAATCAATATAAATAGCCCTTAAGCTCAGACTTCTGTGAAAAGACAATGGGAAAAGCACGGGGGTTATAGAAGAATTTCAGCGAATACCAAGTTGAGGCAAAGAAAAACGCACCATTTGTTGGTTTAAAAGCAGTGGGATAAACAACAAAAGGAAATTGATCGAGTGACATAGCGTGTCAGAGAAACTCGAAAGCTCAAGTTCACAAAGTTGCGCAGTGCCCGAAATAAAAAAGAAATCACATATCAAAGTCGCCGTGAAAAGCCGAGTCGTAGCCCACCGTCTGAGTGTCATATCAAAGCATATTAGGGTACAGAGAAAAGAAAAAAAAATAGGGACATAGTGGGGGAAAAAAGCACGAAATGTCAACTTTAATCTCGAAATTTCCACTTTAATCATGTAGTTTAGTTTGTCATTAAAGTAGAACATCATAAACTTCATCTTTAAACAGTTGACAAGTTTCTCAATCCCATCGTAACTAAAGTAGCACGTTAAAAGCTTTGTTTTGTATTTGATCTTCTATGTGCTCCATGTGTGTGAATCACTACGTGCTCTTCCTCCGACAGGACACAGAATCCATTACGTTCGTAATAGTACAGCTCTCTGAGTAATTTAAAATACTGAGAAGTATACGTGATATCATTTTCGTGATGATATGAGTTAAAGCAGGTTATTAAACATGGGAACACGGTGGCGCAGTGATTGTTCATGTCTCAAGCAAGATGCTTGCTGCGCCATGCACGACTTTCGATGAAAATTTATCACAGCAGTACTGTCTCTTTCAAACGTACGAACTCCCAATTCCTGTCCTTCCTTTCTTTCTCCAAATACCCAATCGCCACACAATCAGCTCTGTAATAGACGTGAAGCCATCTGTAAGCTTAGAACGCCGATTCTTCAAAACTTTTAAGGAACATTGAAATATCTTAATAGTACGTGTTTAATTATTCTATCTATCTATCCTACCAGTGTCACGCCAGCCCCAGCAAGAATACAGCGTGAGGCAGGAACAATCCATGAACGGAGCACCAGCTCCTCGCTAGCGCTGCGACATTGTGTCCTCGCATGTTTATTTATTAACAATAGAGATTATTTACATGAAGTTAAAGTTTTATCTGTATAATATAATAAACATATTTTGCTGCATTTCATCTTAAAAATGATATCTCCATCATATGTAAATACGCGCTTCATAAATCGGCTCAGGTTGTGCAATATTATAACTATCGCAAATTTACAGTGAGGCGATTGTACAAACAGTTCTACAAGGAGCACTTGACAGACTGATTGAGTGCATTTAGAGTTCTTGGGATGAAACGGTTTCTGAACTGCGAGGTCAGTACAGGAAAGGCTCTGAAGCATTTGCCATGTGAGAGCAGTTCAATAGACAGCATGGCTGAGGCAGCGTGTGCTTGATGCTGTATACCGATAATTCTCTTTCCGATCAGCTGCTGTAGAGCTGCGATTCCATAATCAGATACAGTGGGATAAATACTCTGAGTGGTGCAGTGAGAGTAATATGGAAAAAGATGATCTGCTGTGGCAACACCTAACGGCAGCAGCTGAAAGAAGAAGGAGAAGCGTTTGCCGAATGGGAGAACTGCAAATAGACTGTGCGCATATCTGAGGCAGCATGTGGTAGAAACTCTATCCCAATTATCTTCTCAACACAATCCATGGTACAGCTTTTCGATCAGTTGCTGTAGAGCTGTGATTCCACACTCAGATACAGTGGGATCAAATACTGAGTGGTGCAGTGAGAGGAACAACGCTAAAGCAGTTATGGTATTTAGAATAGTTTGACCATTCCGTGGATCATTATATTGTTACTGGTTAATTACAATCAGATGCATTAAACTAATAAACAATATGCGGTTAACTTCAGTGTATTTATAAAGCCACGTCAGGGATGTGGATCTAAAAAAGAAAGGGAAACCACACTGGAACAAAAGCACTGCTTTTTGACGCTGGGTGCCACCAGTTTGCAAAACCGAGCAGAGAACTCGCATACGCCAGGGTTTGAGCTAGCATGAAAATGTGAGTGGCTTTACACCAAGTTTAGATTTTATACATCGCGATTTGAGCGTGTAAACAGGAGTACACAACATTTTTGTGTGTATGCACCGTTTATACATTAGGGCCCTGGTCACCAATTCCCATCAACACACTCCTACACCTTCTGGAAAGCCTTCCCAGAAGAGTTGAAGCTGTTACAGCTGCAAAGGGTGGGCCAACTCCATATTAAAGCTTATGTGTATTAAGAATGGGATGTCATTAAAGTTCATGTGGGTGTAAAGGCAGGCGTCCCAGTACTTTTGGCAATGTAGTGTATATAAATGGTGCAATAATTAGACAAATGGGACACATATTTAAGCTTTTCTTTATAATAAGAAATAATTTTACCTCAGTGACCGTAAAGGGAGTATGCGTGCAGAGGCAAAGGACGTACTGTAAAAAATAAAAGGTCTAAAATTACCTTCTCAGACTCAGATGAAATGTTTCAGAAAAGCTGACACTTCCCATGAGTGTGAGGATGCCACAATAGTTTCCAGTGGTTTGCAGAAGAAAGTCCTGGAAAGAAGACAATATTAAATAAGTAGAGATGTCAGAAGTGAATGTTGTGTACAATGCCAATCAATGCGACAGATGATGTACAATGTTAAGCAGGCATCACTCAGAAAGAAAACTGTTCACCCATCTTCTCAGTCCAATGTCCGGGGTCAACACGGCATTCAATTTGTCTGAAATATCAGATGGAAAGACAATATTACATTTCTGCTGTTGATGAAACAACCGTGTCTCTAGGCCAAATGTTAAAAGAAACTTGTACCCATAGAAGAAGGCTGAAACTGGAACCTCTGACCAAAGAACAAGGCCCACAACTGTAACCATAGAACAAGGATGCAGCTCGAACCTGTTACCACAGAACAAAACTGTAACCAGAACCTGTTACCACAGAAAATATGCCGCTAAAACCTGCGGCCTTACAATAAGACTGCAAGTAAAACTGCTGGCCAAAGAACAAGGCCAAAATTGGACCATGTGACTATAATACGATCTCAGACCTGGAACCTCAGACCATAAAAGCAAGGCCGCCACCTTAACCTGTAACCACAGAACAAGACTGCAGCTTAAACATCTGGCCATAGAACAAGGCCATGACAGGAACCTGTAAGTTCTCTTTGTTAATGCAGACTGAGAAATGCAAATCCCATGGTAACTTGCTTTTTTCATGTGTCGCAAAACATCAGACATGAGCAGTACAAACCGGTCAGTGTCGTGAAAGTCATTCTTAGTAAGCAGGGAGCACATGTGCGAGGCAAATCGGATTGGGGACTCGTGTAGTAAAATGAAAAAAGTGGATTGGGCACTTTCGTAACAGTAAAGTTCTACACGGATCAGGCAATACTTGTGCTCATGCACACAGATCAGGTAGTGACATCGGACCCAACAGTACCAGGTCACAGCCCAGCGATAGCATTTCGGGGTCAATCAGGAACCCCTGAGGAACAGGAATCATAAACCTCTGCAGCACCCCCTGGTGGCACCCATGGGACCAAGAAGAGCGGATTTATGATGCTGCAACTCCCATCATGCCCTGCAGGTGTCCACATGGTTACTGAAGTCCTGGGATGGTGCCATCTAGTGCGTAGGAGATAAACAACAGGTGCACTAGAGGGGCAACAATGAAACAACACCCAAAACAGGAATGAATGGTTTCACAGCTGGAGGGAGATCACTGACATTTTTCCCTCCTCATCTGTCGTTTTGCATTTTTCTACGGTCAGTGTCACTACTGGCAGCATATACAATACAATAGTTTATTTTCGTATAGCCCAAAATCACACAGGAAGTGCCGCAATGGGCTTTAACAGGCCCTGCCTCTTGACAGCCCTCCAGCCTTGACTCTCTAAGAAGACAAGGAAAAACTCCCAAAAAAAACCTTGTAGGGAAAAATGGAAGAAACCTTGGGAAAGGCAGTTCAAAGAGAGACCCCTTTCCAGGTAGGTTGGGCCTGCAGTGGGTGTCAAAAGAAGGGGGTCAATACAATACAATACAGTACACAGAACAGAACATTTTCTCAATATAGTAAGAAATAAAAAATATAAATTTTAGAAGTACAGAGCAGAATTTAACAGTAGATGATATATCCCATAATAAGATTTGGATTTGTGTAGAGTCCTGGAGACCTCATCCATCAAGTTGCCTCCCCCATTTGGCCATTCCACGGCTGAAACAGTGTTGGATCAGCCAATCTGATGAAAGGACCCCTCTTTCCCACGATTCCTGCGATTCTCCATCTGGGATGACTTTTCCTTAGGCAGGCAAAACAAATTGGCAGGTGAGCCATGGCACCAAGTGCCACATTTGAGTACCAAGAAGAAAAACAGAATAAGTGAGGGTTAGTATACAATTATAACTGTCATGTTACTT
The DNA here is from genome assembly GCF_900747795.2 of Erpetoichthys calabaricus. Classification (NCBI taxonomy): domain Eukaryota; kingdom Metazoa; phylum Chordata; class Cladistia; order Polypteriformes; family Polypteridae; genus Erpetoichthys; species Erpetoichthys calabaricus. The sequence goes on along the minus strand of NC_041398.2, from coordinate 20,913,314 downwards.
ATGTTTAAGTGCTAATGACTAACAACAGAGATGCAGTCTGTACAGTTAATCAGCAGCTCTAGTCAGGGTGTGCTAAACTAAAGTAGTGAGTCTTCAGCCGGGATTTAAAAGCTGAGACCGAAGGGGCATCTCCTATAGTAGCAGGCAGACCATTCCACAGTTTAGGACCCCCCTGTAACTAAAAGCTCGACCTCCCACTGTTATTTTATTAATCCTTGGAATCATAAGCAGACCGGCATCTTGAGATCTTAATGTGTGCTCAGGTTTGTAAGTCATGATAAGTTCAGACAAGTAAGCCGGACCTCGACCATTTAATGCTTTATATGTTAAAAGAAGGATTTTGAAATCTGCCCTAAACTTAACCGTGAGCCAGTGTAAGGATTTAACAACTGGAGTTATGTGTTCATATTTTCTTGTTCTTGTAATAATTCTAGCATGAGGCCATACCTGGACCCTACAGAATTTGGTGGCACAGGTAGTCCAACTTCTCCAGGATGGCACATCAATACGTGCCTCCCATTGCCCAGAAGGTTTGCTGTGTCTCCCAGCACGGTCTCAAGGTCATGGAGGAGATTCCAGGAGACAGACAGGCAGTTACTCGAGGAGAGCTGGACAGGGCCCCTCATAGAAGGTCCTTAACCCATCAGCAGGATCCACTGCTATCTCCTCTTTTGGGCAAAGAGGAACAGGATGAGCACTGCCAGAGCCTACAAAATGACCTCCAGCAGGCAGGCAGGCCACTGGTGTGAATGTTTCTGACCAAACAATCAGAAACAGACTTCATGAGGGTGGCCTGAGGGCCCAGCATCCTCTAGTGGGCACCGTGGAGCTCGACTGGCATTTGCCAAAGAATAGCAGAATTGGCAGGTCCACCACTGGTGGACACCCTGTGCTTTTCACAGATGAGAGAGCAGGTTCACCCTGAGCACATGTGACAGACGTGAAAGAGTCTGGAGAAGCCGTGGAGAACGTTATGCTGCCTGTGACATCGTTCATCATGACCGCTTTGGTGGGGGGTCAGTGGTGGTATATCTGCGGAGGCAAATCCATGGAGGGACGCACAGACCTCTACAGGATACACAACAGCACCTTGACTGCCATTAGGTATCGGGGTGATATCCTTGGACCCCTTGTCAGACCCTATGCTGGTGCAGTGGCTCCTGGGTTCCTCCTGGTGCACCACAATGCCCGGACTCATGTGTGTGTAAAAACAAAGAGGACTATTTCATTTATGTTAGGTAGAATGCCCAGAGGGGACTGGGTGGTCTCATGGCCTGGAACCCCTGCAGATTTTATTTTTTTCTCCAGTCGTCTGGAGTTTTTTTTTTTTGTTTGTTTTTTCTGTCCCCCCTGGCCATCGGACCTTACTCTTTTCTATGTTAATTAATGTTGTCTTATTTTAATTTCTTATTTTGTCTTTCATTTTTATTTTCTTCATTATGTAAAGCACTCTGAGCTACTTTTTGTATGAAAAAGTGCTATATAAATAAATGTTGTTTGTGAGAGGATGAAGGAATTGCCCCCCCACACTCACTCGCCTGACCTCAATCCAATAGAACACCTCTGGGTGGGACATTATGTTTTGGTCCATCTGACACCTCAGACTGTCCAGGAGTTCAGTGATGCCCTGGTCCAAATCTGGGAGGAGATCCCCCAGGACACCATCTGTCTCATTAGAACATTGTCAGGCAGGCATACAAACACGTTTGGCATACAAACTAATGAGTACGATTTGGAGTTGCTGCAATGAAATTTCAGCAAAATGGACTCGCCCGCCTGCCTGCTGCCTCATTTTTTCCCCCTTTGATTTTCGGGGTGTCTTTGAATTCAGCCCTCTGAAACTTGATGTGCTTTCAAAGTTTTCTCTTAATTTTTTTGAGCAACTGAGTCACTCATTTTCTAACCCTCTTAGTCCTAAACAGGGTCACGGGTTGGGTTTAGGGGGGGGCCTGGGCCGATTCCAGCCAAAATAGGGTGCAAGGCAGGAACAAACCCTGGACAGGGCGCCATTCCGTCATAGAATGTAAAGGAGTGTAATTGAAAAATATGATAAGTCATTATGCAAATTAAACAGTCAATGACAGAAAAGTAGCCCAGCACAAATAGTCCATTTAATGTTGTCCGACAGTGAAAATACTCATTCGTCTTCGGCCTTTTTCTTCCTCTGCTGCATTTTTTTTTTTTTAACCCTTTCATTATAAACCTACTCATTTTGAATTTGTTAGAGGAGGCTACTTCCAAATAAAATATTTTAAATTTGTGTAAAACGAATCTAATGTAGGCATTGCACTGTACTGGCTTGGGCAGACCGCTCCTCGTGAGTGCGCGCTCTTAATTTGACTCGTAGCTCTCTACTCCATCTAGTGGATGGAAATAGAAATTGCAATGTAAGCTAACGAAAGGTAACAATGTCATTATTCTTAACAGTATTATTATTCTTTAACTTTTTTGCTTCTTTTGACTCAATTTTGCCTATTGCGTGTCTTTGCAAACCCATAATCTCCGCAGTAAAAGCGGCTAATTATCATGCAGTTTTTTTTTTTCCGCCCTTTGGAAAATCGCTGCCGAACGTCTCCTGGAGAGCGTCCACTTTCATTCGCTCCAGTTGTTCAGACTCCACACGACCCATAGTTTAAAAAACATTGATCTACAGAACAACAATGCAAGTAATGAGTAACCAGAAAATACATCAATGTATTCCATAAATAAAAAGCGACAGAATTTAAAGAGGCAAAAACACAAAATCAGGACCCAAATATAACGAGACGCCTATACGAGCTCAGACTGCACGGCAATGCAGTTCAGGCGTATTTTACTGAATTGAGGGTCTTCGTGACTGATAAACATTTGCTTGTACAAAGTGATCTGCTTTTTCTGCTCTTAAATGAATGATTAAATAAAGTTGCTTGGATATAACCTTATGCATTTAATTGGTTAAAAGAGTTTTAAAAGTGTGTTAAATAAAGCCTATTACAAATAAAACTTACGCTTTCGAGCTCACCAAAATATTTGCTAAAGTTACCTTTTTTTTTTTTTTTTTTTTTAAAGAGAAACAGATTTCCAAACGTTAGCACAGACGTGGATATGAGCGTCCCCTGCAGGAGATAGAATAGAGGAGCACAGAAAAGAAGATTGTACTGAATGAAGTGTTATAAATGACTGTCCTATAATCTCAGTAAATAAACTGTGCACAATTCTTTCTGTCCCGTGTTCATTTTTGCGGGCAGCAGACAGGGCCACATGACCACAGCAATGTCCCAGCAGTGGAAATAAATGACCACTTACGTGTGAAAAGACACTAAATCAAAAGGGACAAGGGATTTCATGTGACAACCACGTCTTCATAACTCGTAATTCACCGGAAAAATCGGAGTGCGGACATCGCGAAGGCGGCGCGGCGACTGAGCGGGAAGCAGGGCGAGAGGCTGCGTGTGCACGAGCCCGACGATTGGCTAAAGATGCAAGAAGACATGAATACCAATTACTGCGCGAAACACATCGCGACCATGACTTACCTAACAGTCACCGACATCTACTGAACTCTACAAGACAACAACTATAGTGAGCAGCGACTGTAATGAGTAGTAAACTCACGTTGTAGCGACTGTCTGCCTGCCATCGAGTCGCCGTAAAGGCGGCCAACAGGCACCGCCGTACGTCGCCCATTCCCGACTATCAGTTCTGGCTTTGTCTCACATTCCGAACTTTTCCTTCTTTTTATGCTGACAGAGAACACGTGGAGCGGGAATCCCGAGTTTTGAGAAAGGACGCCAAATGACGTCATCTACATGCGACGAGGACTCGTGACCCCGCCTACTCACCCGCAAAGGCTTAGTGGTAGGATTCGCGTCTCTTGGACTGCTTCGACAGCTGTGTGTGGCACGCGTCTGCAAGAAGGAGAGAAGAGAAAGACGGGAGAGAAAGAGTGTCGGTGAGCAACGGGAGAATTGGGAAGGGTGGGCTGGAATGTCGGGAAGACGGAAAGACAACGTCAGCATGAAGGCGATGAGTCCGGAGAGAGTGAGATTATGTGGGTAGAAACTAACAATGAAGAGTCGCGGCAGTCCTTCTGTTTTAGTGGTGAGTGGCACCCCATTATACTCTCCCGTTTACGTTCACGCTGGTCCAGATCTCCAGACTGTCGTGTAAAGCAGCCTGCCCGTCCCGTCCCGTCCTCTCGCATCCCATAATTGTCGTTCAGCCTCTGTTTATTTCATAAAATTGCGAGATTCCAGGTTTGAAGTGCCACAGGAACTTTTCCCCGAGTGGCATTTACAGTACGACTAGAGTACCGCTGGAATATCCAGCCTTATGGCACTGGATATTACCCAGGAAAACAGCCCCGGACAGAGTACCACAGCATCACAGACCAAATTCGCAAACCTCACACTCATATTTGTTTGAACTTCCAAAAGAATCAGTAAATCAAACAGACATACAGAAGACTTTAATGGAGGGTGCCAGAGAAAGAGAAGCCGTGGGAGCAGTTTGTCTTGAACAAGGCTGAAGTGACACTGAGGAGGTCAGTTAATGTGGTGTGTGTTAACACAGCAAGGTTAGCCAATTGGAAAACAATTAGTTTAGGTACTGCTAGCCATCCCACCATTATCACAGACACTTAGTCTAGCGTTACAGTGGACACAAGCAGCAGTGGGTTTAAGACATGAAGCAAACCTGCAGGGTGTGCCAGACCATCACAGGACACCCTCAGTCATTGTGGGCCAATTTTAGAGCTGCCAGTAGTGGACAACAGGGAATGCTTCAGATCCCCAGAGGCCCGGACACAAGTGTATAAAATAACAAGAGAATTTTATTGTGGGAAACTCTTCTCCCAAGCGCTTCCCATGCCACAAGTACAAATCGGCACAATGTAAAGCACAGAATATACTGCAGTCATGGTCTTCTTTTCTTGGTCTCTCAAACATTGCATTCTCCTCGTTCCCAACTATGGCTCCATTCAAGTGTGGCAGGAAGCTTCTTTTATCCAGTCCCCAGAAGTGCTTGGTGATATGAAGCTAGGGTTCCAAAGCACTTCTAGGTGAGGCACCAGTCCCTGGTGGCACCCTCGCAACCCAACAAGGCTGAGTCGAAGAACTCCAATTCCCAGTATGCCCTGTGGGAATCCAAGGCACCACTGCAGCCCAGGTGGAGGTAATGCCCTGTGCATGTTCTTACCCTGAGACCTTCCATCTTGAGGGTGTGCCAGCTGGGCAAGGAGGCTGGCTGTCCCTCATACAGTGAACTGGACACACGTGTGTTTGGGATGCAAGAAGAAAAATGAAGAGCGAAAGTAAAACCTTGAGACCATGCGTGACCAGGGCAGAAACAGAAATGAGCCTTCTCTAGATATTGGCAGGCAGTGTGGAATTAGGGACTTCAAAGTGTGAGGTTGTGGGTTCAAATCCCGCTACTGACGCTTTGCTCCAACTGGAAAAATAAGTGCATTGGAACTAATTGTGTCATGTAGAGTTGTGGCCAGAAGTTTTGAGAAGTGACACAAATATGAATTTTCACAAAGTTTGCTACCTTAGTTTTTATGATGGCAATATGCATCGACTCCAGAATGTTCTGAAGATGATCGGGTGAATTGCAATGAATTGCAAAGTCGCTCTTTGCCATGAAACTTAACTTCATCCCAAAAAACCCATTTCCACTGCTGTTGTGAAAAAGGCTATAGGGCGGCCAAGAAAGTCTAGCAAGTGGCAGGACCGTCTCCTAAAGTTAATTCATGGCTCGGGATCGGGGGGCACCACCAGGGCAGAGCTTTCTCAGGAATGGCAGGGCAGCAGGCAGGTGGGAGTGCACAGTGAGGGAGGATGGCCTGGTGGGTGTCAAGAAGGGCAGCAAAGAATCCAAGAAAAAATTCAGGGACAGACTGATATTCTATAAAAGGTACAGGGTTTGGACTGCTGGGGTCAAGTCATCTTCTCTGATGAATCCCCTTTCTGATTGGAATAAAGAAAAGGTGAGCGGCGCTACCATCATTCCTGCGTCATGTGTGCCAACAGTGAAGCATCCTGAGACCATTCATGTCAGCCAAGGCAGTGGGCTCATGAATAAAGAATGGGAACCAAAACCTCCTCAGAGAGCAACTTCTCCCAACCATCCAAGAACAGTTTGGTGACCAACAATGAACAGTCCAGCACGATGGAACACCAGTCCATTAAGGCAAAAGTGACAACTAAGTGGCTCGGGGAACAAAACATTGAATTTTGGGGTCCATGGCCAGGAAACTCCCCATTGAGAACTTGTGGTCAACCCTCAAACAAAAACCCACCAATTCTGACAAACTCCAAGCATTGATGATCAAGAATTGGCAGCTGCCATCAGTCAGGATTGGGCCCAGAAGTTGATTGCCAGCCTGCCAGGGTGAACTGGAGAGGTCTTGAAAAAGAAAGAAGGGCCAACACTGCAAACATGGACGTCATGGAATTGTCAATAAAAGTCTTTGAAACTTCTGAAATGCTTGTCATTCTACTTCAGTGTACCAGAGAAACATCTGACACAAAGATCTAAAAACACTGAAGCAGCCAACTCGGTAAAAACCAAGACTTGGGTCATTCTCAGAACATTTGGCCACGACTGTATTTTAAGTCACCTTGAATAAAGGTGTCAGTCAGTCAGATAATAAGCAATAAAGATGTGAGGGCAATAAAGTGTGTGTAGGATAAACCTGTGGAAATGTGAAATGTCTTACTTCTTAAACATACTGGAGACCAAAAGCAGGCTGTGTTCGGTTTTTCAGTTTAATATAAAAATTATTAAAGAGTTTAGGGAACTGGAGGAGGCCAAAATGGTGGTAAGAACTGCGGCCTCATGGATTCAGCATCCTCGGCCCTCTGCTCTTCTGTGTCTCTTTGCTTCCCCTTGGCCATGTTATTCATAGGTTTGGACTGGGTTATCATTTTTATGCAGATGATACTCCTCTCTATTTCAATGTTTTCAGGGCTTTCTCAGCTGAAGTTAAAGCCTGGATGGAGTGGAAGTCTTTATAAAATTAAATTGGAACTAAAGTGCAACTCAAGACAATGAGCTCCTGCTGACTCACTCTTGACGGTGATCTCATTAGAAATTCTTCTGATTCGAGGTGTCATTTTTGATTCCTCCCTTTCTTATTCTGCCCACATAAACCACATTAAGAAACTTTCTGACTTCCACCTCCGTCTCGTATCCCGTGTTTGCTCCTTCCTCTCATTTTCTAATGCTGAGACACTTGTCCCTGCTTTTGTCACATCCCACATCGATTATTGTAATTCCCTACTGCCAGGTGCCCCTTCTAATCTTCTATCACAGCTCCGGCTGATTTCAAAACTCTGCTGAAGGAGTCCTGACACAAACCAACAACAGCGAGCACATCACAGCCATCCTGCTTCACCTTCACTGGCTCCCTGGATTGAACATACAATTCTATTAATGACTTATTTCAATGGCCTCACACCGGACTACATCAGTGACCCTCTCCATCGCGCTGTTCCTGGTCACCCACTAAGGTCCTCTGATTCTGTGCCCCACACTAACCTGCACTCTATGGCTGACCAGACTTTGGAGTGACCTCCCAAAATGACGCCATTCACTCCTTTAAAATAACAACTGAAAACTCACCTGTTTAGGAAGGCGTCGAACTTCACCTGACATTCTGCCTCCTCTTTCAGTCTTCCTCTCTGTCCAGATGTTCAGTATAATGTGTGTCTGTGTGTTATATTACACATGATGTGATTTGTTCAGGCTTTTCTTTTAGTATTGAATTTAGTATTTTACTCTGGTCTCTTGTCCTTTATTCTATTTAATAACTTTGTATATCCTGTATCTTACCTGTTTTAATGTGCTATTCAGGAGACATCTGTATCCAATGTTTCATCTACCTGCTGTTTCTTTATGAGACTCTGTGAAGCACCTTGAACGTGGGAAAGGCACTATATAAATACAATTTATTATTATTACCAGTAAACCCCCGATTCTCTAAAGAATCACATATCCAAGAATGGCAATCACTTTCTGTCCCCTCCGATCTTTGGAAGGATGAAAAATGATGGAGGGTGGGAGCATGCTGGGAAAGTTTTATCCATCCATCCATTTTCCAACCCGCTGAATCTGAACACAGGGTCACGGGGGGTCTGCTGGAGCCAATCCCAGCCAACACAGGGCACAAGGCAGGAACCAATCCCGGGCAGGGTGCCAACCCACCACAGGACACACACAAACACACCTACACACCAAGCACACACTAGGGCCAATTTAGAATCGCCAATCCACCTAACCTGCATGTCTTTGGACTGTGGGAGGAAACCCACGCAGACACGGGGAGAACATGCAAACTCCACGCAGGGTGGACCCGGGAAGCAAACCCAGGTCCCCAGATCTCCCAACTGCGAGGCAGCAGCGCTACCCACTGCACCACCGTGCCGCCCTGGCAATTAATTATTAAATAATTCCTCCCATATAAGTAACATTTCTTGGACTGCCTTCTTCCATCTCCGAAATATTTCTAGACTTGGCCCTGTTCTTACCCAACACAGCACTTAAGAATTGGTTAATGCCCGAGTCACCTCACGTATACAAACTCCATGCAGGAAGGACCCTGGAAGCGAACCCACGTCTCCTAACTGCAAGGCAGCAGCGCTACCCACTGCGCCACCATGCCGTCCTTTTATAAACTTATTCTAAGTGCTGCCCGGGAAAGTTTTAATTTAATTAAATATATTTTAATAAATTGGTTAATTTTAGTACAAAGTAAAATTGAAATTTAATTGTTGTATCATTTTAAGTCCAAAATGTCTTTGAGTTGCTGCACTTATAAGTAAAAAAAAAAAAAATATATATCGGCGTGCAAAGGTTCAAATGAAGTAAACTGGAAACAAAAAATTCATAAAATGGTAAATTCAAAATAGTTAATCACAAATTTCTTTATAAACAACATTTTTGGTAAAGATGGTTTCCTGTCCTTGAATTAGCTCTCCCTGGTATGGAGCAGTTAAAACCTTCACTTTAACGTCACACGAACGCCGAACTCTTGAAAAGGCAACATCAACTTGTCCATGTCCAGATACAGGCTCAGATAGGTAATTGTCTACTTTGTCCGTGGTTTGTCCTTGGGATTTGTTGATCGTCATGGCAAATGTAGCCTTAATGGGAAATAGGCGTCGTTTACGTTTAAAAGGTAATTCCAGGTCAGAACTTGTAAGGTCATTTCTGGGAATCAAAACAGTATTGTTAGTATGGGATCCCATAAGCACTTGTGCCTCAATAGCATTTTCTCTCCTGCTGTTCATGACCAACCGTGTACCGTTGCATAAACCTTGTTTAGTATTAAGGTTTCTTAATAGCATGACTATTTTACCTACTTTTAAGGTTAGGATTGTGTTGTGGTAATCCAGCCGGGTTAATAGTGTTTAAATATTCTAATGGCAAATTAAGTTGCTCAGTTTCGTCTTCAGAATCGACACTGTCAGTACTTAGAAAGACACGGCTTTCTCCAGGAAGCAGTGCAATCACTTGGTTATTTATCTGGTCAACGTCAATATTCTTTGGACATAATATAGCCCGGTGCGTCAAAAGTGGTATCTGGTCTAATGATATTGCTTCACCAAACACCTCTGTTACCAAGTCATCGCAAATAAAGGCGTGAGGGATTTGAAGAATATCTGGGTGAAGCTCAAACACACTGGTAAGGTTTCCATTTCCTAGTTGCAACAAACAATTGGTATATTCTGGATCTGTACACCGCATGTTCTCTACCAAGCTTAGTTTCTCAAAGTAATGCCAATTTTCTGCGTATTTCAAACTGGACTGAAGAATAGCTGAATGCATGGCGTGCGGAACAACAGCCAAGCATTGTTGAAAATCTTCTCCTAATACAGTGCATCTGGAAAGTATTTACAGCGCATCACTTTTTCCAAATTTTGTTATGTTACAGCTTTATTCCAAAACTAGTCATTTAGCCCGTTACAATAACGGGCGCTAGAACAGTAGTGCATAAACATTAGTCTATATTAAATGGCAAGGGACTTTGACCTCATTCTGTTTGTTGGTCGTATTTTTCTTTCTTTCAGCCTTTCTTTTGTTGATGTTTACTTGCTGAGCTGACCGTTCTTCGTGGGCTGCCGCCATGTATTGTGTGTCTTTAATTTTCTGTGACAGTGATACTGTCTTGTACGGCTCTATTCAATAAGGGCGCGCACAAAAAGGCGAGCTTCAAAAAGGTGACCTCAATTGAGCGCGCCTTTATTCGCTGCGCCCAATTGAGGTCGCCCTTTTGAGGCTCGTCTTTTTGTGCGCACCCTTATTGAAGGATACCGTCTTGTACGTCCGCTGTCTTGTATGTCCGTAATATACCTTTAATTTTCTCTGGCAGTAATACAGGCATGCGCGTCGGTAATATGCCTTTAATCTCCTCTGACAGTAATACTGGCTTGTATGTGGCTGTAATATGCATCACTGTACTGTGTACCTTTAATTTCCTCTCGCAGTAATACTGATTTGTATTTCCATAAAACGCCTGTAACTTTCTCTGACAGTAATATCGCCCATCGCACCGTGCCCCGCGCATGCGCACTTCATCAGAAGACACCCACACACGGACACCTGGACGCACACAGGGATTTTATATATATATAGATGGATTAAATTCATTTTTTTCTTCAGAATTCTACACACAACACCCCATAATGACAACGTGAAAAAAGTTTACTTGAGGTTTTTGCAAATTTATTAAAAATAAACAAACTGAGAAATCCCATGTCCATAAGTATTCACAGCCTTTGCTCAATACTTTGTCGATGCCCCTTTGGCAGCAATTCCAGCCTCAAGTCTTGTTGAATATGATGCCACAAGCTTGGCACACCTATTCTTGGCCAGTTTGGCCCATTCCTCTTTGCAGCACCTCTCAAGCTCCATCAGGTTGGATGGGAAGCGTCGGTGCACAGCCATTTTAGATCTCTCCAGAGATGTTCAATCAGATTCAAGTCTGGGCTCTGGCTGGGCCACTCAAGGACATTCACAGAGTTGTCCTGAAGACACTCCTTTGATATCTTGGCTGTGTGCTTAGGGTCGTTGTCCTGCTGAAAGATGAACCATCGCCCCAGTCTGAGGTCAAGAGTGCTCTGGAGCAGGTTTTCATCCAGGATGTCTCTGTACATTGCTGCAGTCATCTTTCCCTTTATCCTGACTAGTCTCCCAGTCCCTGCTGCTGAAAAACATCCCCACAGCATGATGCTGCCACCACCATGCTTCACTGTAGGGATGGTATTGGCCTGGTGATGAGCGGTGCCTGGTTTCCTCCAAACGTGATGCCTGGCATTCGCACCAAAGAGTTCAATCTTTGTCTCACCAGACCAGAGAATTTTCTTTCTCATGGTCTGAGAGTCCTTCAGGTGTCTTTTGGCAAACTCCAGGCAGGCTGCCATGTGCCTTTTACTAAGGAGTGGCTTCCGTCTGGCCACTCTACCATACAGGCCTGATTGGTGGATTGCTGCAGAGATGGTTGTCCTTCTGGAAGGTTCTCCTCTCTCCACAGAGGACCTCTGGAGCTCTGACAGAGTGACCATCGGATTCTTGGTCACCTCCCTGACTAAGGCCCTTCTCCCCCGATCGCTCAGTTTAGATGGCCGGCCAGCTCTCGGAAGAGTCCTGGTGGTTTCAAACTTCTTCCACTTACGGATGACGGAGGCCACTGTGCTCATTGGGACCTTCAAAGCAGCAGAAATTTTTCTGTAACCTTCCCCAGATTTGTGCCTCGAGACAATCCTGTCTCGGAGGTCTACAGAAAATTCCTTTGACTTCATGCTTGGTTTGTGCTCTGACATGAATTGTCAACTGTGGGACCTTCTATAGACAGGTGTGTGCCTTTCCAAATCATGTCCAGTCAACTGAATTTACCACAGGTGGACTCCAATGAAGCTGCAGAAACATCTCAAGGATGATCAGGGGAAACAGGATGGACCTGAGCTCAATTTTGAGCTTCACAGCAAAGGCTGTGAATACTTATGTACATGTGATTTCTCAATTGTTTTATCTATATATATAAAATCTCTGTGTGCGTCCAGGTGTCCGTGTGTGTCTTCTGGTGAAGTGCGCATGCGCGGGGCACGGTGCGATGCGCGATATTACTGTCAGAGAAAGTTACAGGCGTTTTACAGAAACACAAACCAGTATTACTGCGAGAGGAAATTAAAGGTACACAACACAGTGACGCATATTACAGCCACATACAAGCCAGTATTACTGTCAGAGGAGATTAAAGGCATATTACCGACGCGTACGCCTGTATTACCGCCAGAGAAAATTAAAGGTATATTATGCACTACTGTTCTAGCGGCCATTATTGTAACGGGCTAAATGACTAGTTTTTAATAAATTTGCAAAAACCTCAAGTAAACTTTTTTCACGTTGTCATTATGGGGTGTTGTGTGTAGAATTCTGAGGAAAAAAATGAATTGAATCCATTTTGGAATAAGGCTGTAACATAACAAAATGTGGAAAAAGTGATGCGCTGTGAATACTTTCCGGATGCACTGTAAAAGTACTTTTCCTTCAAACGGAATATTATTATCCATTAACGCTCTGAGAAGTTTATTTTTTTTTTTTTGTTCTTTATTTCGCCTTATACAATTTCTTGTATTAGGAATTTGGTAGTTTTCGCATACCCCTTGGGGTCAGAGCGCAGGGTCAGCCATTGTACAGCACCCCTGGAGCAATTACAGGTTAAGGGCCTTGCTCAAGGGCCCAGCAGAGCAGTGGCCTTTTGGCAGTGACAGGGATTCGAACCGGCAACCTTCGGGACACCAACGCAGCTCCTTAGCCTCAGAGCCACTCTGGTATTGAGTAAATGACTGGATGCCATTGTACATTCGTCTAAAATCAATAGTTTTGCCAGACAGATGTCATTTGCACTGTCACTTTGCATTTTCATAGTTGAAACAGATATTTCCGTGATTGGAACTGGAAGCTTGAATAAAGAGTGACATGTCCGACCATTTATCAACAAATTAGCCGCTACCCCGGTTGTAGCTGATGCAAAAAGGTGTACGCATTCGCGTTCAGGCGTCGGTTGTATTGTGCACGACTTGCTTCATGCCTCTGCAATCCTTGCATATATACAAACATTACTAAACGACGGTTGTATATGCGGTGGTGTGCGCGTTTGCGTTCGGGCAGCAGTTGTACAGTAATCCCTCACTTATCGCGGGAGATAGGTTCCAAGGCCGACCGCGATAACTGAATTTCCGCGAAGTAGGGACACCATATTTATTTAATTATTTAACGTGTATTTGGATGTTTTTAAACCCTCCCTGTATTGTTTACAACCCACCCCTTTACTCTATTAATAACAGGGACAACTGCTAAGCAATATGAAATCGGTAGATAAGTTTACACTTACTGTATAGCGAAGTACACGTAGCTATATATGACGTGATGATGGTGATGAATATGCTGCGCAGTAAAAATGATGACGATGAAGGTGATAATCCCCTGAATGCAGTAGCAAGAGCACGTTAATGGTGAATGAGTGAGATGAGACTTCCTGGTTAATGCAGCACTCCGTCGCTGAGCCAATCAGCAGCACACAGGAACTTAAACTGCGTGCTCTGATTGGGTAGCTTCTCAGCCATCCGCCAATAGCATCTCTTGTATGAAATCAACTGGGCAAACCAACTGAGGAAGCAAATACCAGAAGTAAAAAGACCCAGTGTCCGCAGAAACCTGCGAAGCAGCAAAAAATCCGCGTTATATATTTAGATATGCTTACATATAAAATCCACGAAGTCGTGAATCCGCGAAAAGTGAACCGCGAAGTAGCGAGGGATTACTGTATTGTGACCTGAAGTTTAGTTTACAAGGTTGTGTTGTGTTGTTTGGGCGCCACCTACTGACTCTGAGAATCCGCTGGGTTTGACTCTGGGGCGCTGAGGCTCAGTACGCATGCGCGTTCGGTGCTTCTGGCATCCGTGCATGTATACAACCTTCGTTTAGTAATATAGATTTATTAGGTTGAAATCCCATTCCTGGTGTGCAGTGCAAAAAAAACAAGACAGAACAGATTAAGGGTTGGGGGAACCGTTCCCCGTATACTGTGTACCACTCAAGCAGTGAAAACTGAGGTACCGGTCATTTGCATACAAAGTACAAACAAGACAATAAATCGCTGACAGAGGGAGATTTTATGGAGTCGGAACCGGAAGGATTACAGCTGTAGAGGAAACAAGGGTGACATAAACAGAGTGGGATGGAGGTGACATTGCCGTCTGGAGCCAGAAATGATGATGACATCAGTGAGGGACTGGAAATGAAGTCAGCACAGGAGGACTGCTAGTGGATGCGGAAGTGCGTTGGGCTTTGTTTGTCAGGGAGGTCGTCTGCGGAATGTCCTGTTTATACAATTTTGGGACTTCGGGTCTTTGCGTTTTCTGGTATGAGAGAGAGAATGGCATTAATACGTTGTCCCTGTACTCCCATCCTCACTCTGTTGGGGCCCATTGGCTGCCCCCCTTAATCACGCGTGTGACGGACACTGGTTATAGTTTTCCTGTTCTCCTCATTTTAGACAGCCTGCTGTTTTCCCGCCCCCCTGCACAAATACACGTGTGTTTGGTAAACTGCTGCCTCTAAGTGGAACTTATGGGTGTTTGTGTGTGAGTAAGTGGGCTCTGTGATGAACTGGCATCCTGCACAGGGCTCTTCTCTTCTTGTTCTTCTTCTTCAGCCCCCCCATTGAGCTTGAATTGTATTCAGTTGGTTTAAGAATGCTATGTAAGTATTAGAGGTAACAATGGTGTTCTGGATGTTGTTAACGGTGCTACTGGGGATTAAAACTACAACTCCCAGCAGTCCCTGCAGTGGCTCTGATTGGTCTTCTGCTGAGAGTGCAGGTGGCTGTTGGGGTCAAAGGAGGTCAGCACGGCTTTTAAAAAGGGGCTGGTGACCAAGAAAGAAAAATGTTAAAGTATTATGTGTTTGAAGTTCCTGTCTGTCTGCCTTCTGTTGGGCTACCTGTACTTATTCATTTTGGTCCTGGATCATTTCGTGGTTGGCGTCTGAATTGTCTGCCGTCTGCCTGTGCACATGAGGACTGTAAGTGGATTCACGGCCATTCTGCAAAGAAAGGAGCGCTCCTGAACCCGTCCACCTGTCTTCACCATTTCAGGAACTAGCGGTAGGACTGATCTTTACATTCCCATTCAACGTGCGGATCTCTGGACTATCTGTCTTCATCCATTGCTGTTTCCATTGACTTTATATACGGTGGTCCAGATCTAACCTATGCAACGTTTATGCAGTGCAATGCAATAATTGCATAATTAGATCTGGACCACCCCTGTAGTGAGTGTTTATTGTTGTGGTTTGTTTTGTGTTTATTGTACATTGTCTTAAAGGGACTGGGGTGGGATCATTGTTTCATTACATTCTTTATTAACTGTTTGATTACCGGTTTGCTTTGTTTTTGTCTCTGTTTGTGAGTGTGTGCAGATCGGGCCAAGGCTGGGTGCATTCCTGGAATCTCCACCGTAAAAATAAATAAATAAATCTGTGAATCTTAGCAGCACCGGACCCCATTACAATGTGATGGTTATTGAACCTCCAGTGTGACATGGGAACTCCATAAATTGGCGGGGTGCGACAGGAGTAACTTTGCCTGCTGGGAATTACACAGAGAGGGACGGCGTTTGTGCAGATTGCATACAGAGCTTCCTAAATATGACAACATGGAATGGGATTGTCAAGTCTGCTTGAGCCCAATGCTGTCAGGTCAGGCCTCCGCTTACCCGTGATCGTGAAGTGAAGCTGTGGATTAACAGATTCATGGATGGATGAACTTCTTATTTCAAAAGGTAGATGAGGCTTGCAGAAAGATGTGCCTGAAGTAAAGACTCCAGGCCTCAAAAAGCTTGTTCCGTGAGATTAAAAAGTGGGAAGGATCAGCCATGACCCATACAATCAGACATTTCTAACGAGCTGTTTCCTTTAAAAAAATCCACTTCCCCCAGTGGTTGTTGTCTCCATGTTTCCAAAACTGAGGTTCTCCCGTTTTCCTCCCACATCCACACAGACACGCAGGTGACCTGAAACTGGCTCCAGTGTGGGCCCCGTGTGTCACGTTTACTCCACGGCCTGCGTATTTTCTGTTTTTCTTCTTTTTTGTTATGCCATTTCTGTTAGGCTTGTCTACCCATCCATTATCCAACCCGCTAGATCCTAACTACAGGGTCACGGGGGTCTGCTGGAGCCAATCCCAGCCAACACAGCCGGATTAGCGAATAAATCGCTGCCACAAGCAAACTATGATTCTTAGAGTGATGAGAGAAGTCACAAAATCAACCGGAATGTTCAAGCAAATTATAAAAAAAAAAATCCTGGTCTACAGACAGATGTTGGATTAATATATATGTACACACATATATATATATTCTAATGTATTTATTTATATCCATCCATTATCCAACCCGCTATATCCTAACTACAGGGTCACAGGGGTCTGCTGGAGCCAATCCCAGCCAACACAGGGCACAAGGCAGGAAACAAACCCCAGGCAGGGCGCCAGCCCACCGCAGGGCACACACACTAGGGACAATTTAGAATCACAGTATGAATGTAATCCCATTTATCACACTATGGATTCAGAACTTTCTTTTAAATCGTTCACAGACAGTTAAAGTTCAGGACACTTTTTCAAAAGCTCTTCATTCAAACACAGGAAGTCCACAGGGCTGTGTCTTATCACCATTACTGTTTACTCTGTACACAAGTGACCTGAGACAGAACAATGACCACTGCTCCATTATTAAGTGTGCGGATGACACCATGATCATAGGATGCAAGCCACTATCTAAATCAAGTGGACTGGATGGTAAACTGGTGCAATAAAAACTCTCTCACTCTGAATGTAAAAAAGACCAAAGAAATGATATTTGATTTTAAGAGACAGAAATCTGTATGTTCACCTGTTGTAGTTCTGGGAGAGGAGGTAGAAATAGTGAATGAATACAAATACTTAGGAACTTACCTAGATAACAATCTTAACTGGAATACAAATACAAAAAAAATATTTTCTAAATGCAACCAGCGCTTATTTCTCCTCCATAAACTCAAACTATTTACAGTAGACAAGGACCTCATGTTGTCCTTCTATTGTAGTATGATCCAGTCCGTGATCACTTTCAGTTTCATTGCCTGGTTTAATAGTCTGACAAACCAAAACTCAAAAAAGTTCCAGCAGATTACGAAGTATGCAGCTAAAGTTATTGGGGCTGATGGAGATGATTTGACTAGTGTGTGTCAGAGGGCAATGCTAAAGAAACTGGAAATCATCTCAACTGATGACAGACATCCATTACATGTAGAACTAAACTTCAGTAAATCAGGAAGGATAGTCGCTTTGAAAACCCACACAAATCGCTCCAGAAACTCCTTTCTTCCTAGTGCCATACGACTTTTCAATAAGAAATATCGGAGATAATGATTAAGGTTTTGATATATATCCTGTAAACTTTTTTTTTTTTGGTGTAAATATGTTTTATCTAACTGCCTTACCTTAACCTTTCTTATTTCTATTTGTCTGTTTTATTTCATTCTGTCTGTTACCTGTTATTAGATGCAACTGAGAAGGCAAATTTCATGTTTTCCTGTGTAAACATAACTAAATAAAGAAACCTAACCTAAATGTCTTTGGACTGTAGGAGGAAACCCACGCAGACACGGGGAGAACATGCACACTCCACACAGGGAGAAAATGGGGTCTCCTAACTGCGAGGCAGCAGTGCTACCCACTGCACCACCGTGCCGCCCTAGGCTTGTCTACGATTTAGTAATTATGCTCTGCCACCTTATATTCCCCGTCCATTCTGTGTTGAGTCAACCTGACATTACTGCTGCTGAGGGCTCCCTCTGTCTGTACATTGAGCCCAGGACGAGGGTCTCAGCAGTGGGGCATTGAGTTTTGTCAGCAGTTTACTTGAGTCTTGCTATTTCCTGGATTTTTGACCATTTTGCCTCTGTTCTCAGATTTTTATTGGGACTTGTTTGCTTCTGATTACATTTTAGGCCTTTTTTTTTACATTTGTCACCATTTTGTGTTATAAATGACACATGTTTATTAACAGAATATAAAATGATTTTTGGCGGGTGTTGTCGCTTACAAGCTCGGAGTGTTATCAATTTCTCTCCCTTGTAATGCATTTTCATGTTTCCTGAGACTTTTGCTGCATTTTGAACTTTTAAAGCCAGTTCCTCTGTTTTTGGGCCCTTGTTGGTTACAGCCTGCAGGTTGCAGTTGGGGCCCAGCTGACTTTGTGTGAGCCTCTTCAGTGCAGGCGATTAAAGACCCTTTTGAGTCTTTTGGAGGCCTCCCAAGCCCCTTGTGCCATGCTTTTGATGTCACATCACAACACTATGATGGATTGGCACTTTGTTCAGAGTAGTTTCCTGTTTTACCCCCAAGTGCTGTTGGGATTGTTTGTGGCTCCCGGTGAAAGTGAATCATTTTTGGCATTGATGTTGACCTTTTTGATTTCTTGGTATTTTTGTTTCTACTGCTGTCTTTACAGTCTTTGTGTTTTAATTCTAGTTAATCGTTTCCTTTAGTGTCCCATGTCAGCTTCTTGTGTTTCACTGTTTCTACTCTAGAGGGCGACCACAAGAGGGTGATGGTGCGAGGGACCTTATTAGAATTGACCGATGTTAAGAGTGGTGTCCAGCAAGGGGCAGTGCTGGGTGCTGCTGCTGTTTTTAATAGATAGAAATGATTTAGATAGGAATATCTATCTATCTATCTATCTATCTATCTATCTATCTATCTATCTATCTATCTATCTATCTATCTATCTATCTATCTATCTATCTATCTATCTATCTATCTATCTATCTATCTATCTATCTATCTATCTATCTATCTATCTATCTATCTATCTATCTATCTATCTATCTATAAAGAACAAGCTAGCAAAGGCACCACAGGAGAATCTGGGCATCAAACTAAAAGACGTGGCAGCTCAGAGTGTGGTGGGTGCAGAATTGGCTCAGACACAGGAAGCAGAGGGTGATGAGGGTGTGAGGAACCAAATCAGACTTGGCTGATGATAAGAGTGGTGACCAGCAGGGGGCAGTGCTGGGGGCGGCTGCTCTTTTTAATAGATAGAAATGATTTAGATAGGAATATAAAGAACAAGCTGGTTCAGTTTGCAGATGACACCAAGATAGGAGGACTGACAGGTGACTTGGAATCTCTTATATCATTACAGAAGAAATTGGGCAGCAGACAGGCTTGGGCAGATGAAATTTAATGTCAGTAAATGTAAAGAATTACACACAGGAAGTAAAAATGTGAGGTTTGAATACACAATGGGTGGTC
Organism: Erpetoichthys calabaricus; assembly: GCF_900747795.2. Taxonomy (NCBI): domain Eukaryota; kingdom Metazoa; phylum Chordata; class Cladistia; order Polypteriformes; family Polypteridae; genus Erpetoichthys; species Erpetoichthys calabaricus. The sequence goes on along the minus strand of NC_041398.2, from coordinate 20,893,975 downwards.
AGAAAATCGAGAGTCCACCTTATGAGGATTTAGTAGTCGTAGTGGACTGTACGCTATCGACTGGCAAACAGTGTTGAGAAGCCATTAAGAAGGCAAACAGAATGTCAGGTTATATAGCGCCTTGATGTGTGGAGTACAAGTCACAGGAGGTTCTGCTCAAGCTTTATAACACACTGGTGAGGCCTCGTCTGGAGTCCTGGGTGCAGTTTTGGTTTACAAAAAGGACATAGCAGCACAAGAAAAGGTCCAGAGAAGAGCAACTAGGCTGATTCAGGGCTACTGGGGATGAGTGATGAGGAAAGATTAAAAGAGCTGAGCCTTTACAGTTTAAGAAAAAGGAGATTAAGAGGAGACCTGACTGAATTGTTTAAAATAATGAAGGGAATTAGTCCAGTGGATCGAGACGGTGACTTTAAACAGAGTTCATCAAGAACATGGGGAAACAGCTGGAAACTTGTGAAGGGGATATTTCACACAAACATTAGGAAGTGTCTCTTCACACAGAGAACCACAGACACATGGAATAAGAGACCAAGTAATGAGGTAGAGGGGTAGATAATCTGGAATCTCTTGATTCTTCACAGCAGGATCTGGATAGCAGACTTGCCTTGCGCCCTATGCTGGCTGGGATTGACTCCAGCAGACCCCCATGACCCTGTTGTAGGATATAACAGGTTGGAGGATAACTGACAGACAGGTTTGGGCAGATTTGTGGCAGATGAAATTTAATGTCAGTAAATGTAAAGGATTACACATAGGAAGTGAAAATGTGAGGTTTGAATACATGATGGGCTGTCAGAAAAACAAAAGTCCACCTTATGAGAAGAACTTAGGTGTCGTAGTGGGCTTGATGCTATTAACTGCCAGACAGTGTTGAGAAGCCATTAAGAAGGCTAACAGAATGTCAAGTTATATAGCGCCTTGATGTGTGGAGGTTCTGTTGAAGCTTTATAACACACTGGTGAGGCCTCATGTGGAGTCCTGGGTGCAGTTTTGGTCTCCAAAAAGGACATAGCAGCACTAGGAAAGGTCCAGAGAAGAGCGACTAGAGTTGATGAGTTATGAGGAACGAATAAAAGAGCTGAGCCTTTACAATTTAAGGAAAAGAAGATTAAGAGTAGACCTGATTGAAGTGTTTAAAATCATGAAGGGAATTAGTGGAGTGGATCAGGACGGTGACTTTAAAATGAGATCATCAAGAACACGGGAGGAACAGTTGGAAACTTGTTATGGGGAAGTTTTTCTTTACACAGAGAACCACAGACACTTGCAATAAGCGACCACATAGTGGGATAGACAGTTAGAGTTCAGGGACTTTCAAAATTCGACTTGGTGGAATTTTGGAGGAATTCGATAAATAGGACTGGCGAGCTTTGTTGGGCCGAATGGACTGTCATAGTTTTAAGTTTTTCTAATGTTTTAACTACAAAGCAAAAGCAGGAATTGATCAGCCATAGCTAAAGAGAATGAAAAGCAGCCTCCATAGCAGTTGTGGGTTGTGTTCATATCATGCGCCCGCTCACACTGATGGAGCTTCTCTCCTCTCTTTAGAGTTTGTGAGCCCTGAATGTGAAACTTCAGCCTTCTGCACTTGTTTTATTGATTCTCTTTTATTGATGTGAAGGTGGCTTACATGTTGAGATCACAACGTACTCCTGGAGTGATGATGATAATAAGTTCTGTAAGATATGCTCCTGGTATCATCTTCTAAGTACAGTAACCTCATTTTGTTATTTTGAAATGAATTTATGGTATGACAATATGGAAGATTCTTTTTTTTTCTTCTTCTTCAACTAAACAGGTTGGCATTGCAATCCTTGCCTGGAAAGTTTATAACTTTGTGTCCTGTTAACATAAGAGCGCATGGAGGCAATTTCAGTGAAATCTTATGGGTAAGAGATGTCGGGGTGACCAACCACATGTCTGAGGAGCAGAAGCACAGCTGAGCTGACCATAAAATAATGATGGGGTTTAGCTGGAAGAGTCATCTGGGTGGTGGGAGGGGGGGAAGGTTTACAGTCATCTCCATGTCAAAAGGATATGAAGGAAGTGGAGAGGCAAACTGAAGCACAAACTCATCAGTAGGGAGTTAAAGAGACTAAAAAAGAGGAGTGATAAGAGGAGTGCTTTAAGCAGTGCAGTAGTAGTTGTGCAGGAGTCGCCCTTTACCTACAGACGAGTATCAACATCAGTTTAGTCGGGACACTGAGGCTGAAGGTTGGTTTGTTAATAGTTCTGAATGGCTAAAAACTGTGATGGAGTACTTCTTTGTGCTGGATGTTTGATCTTCAGTTAGTCTTTATGTTGTTTTCATTGTAATTGAGGTTTGACATATCGATACATTACAAAGTGAGTCTCTTTAAAATGGAGGTCTTGGTTTAGGTCACCCTAGCCTTTGGATCTTTCACCATTACATTTGGGCCAGCCTTAATTCTACCTGTGTTGCCGATAAAACGTGGTTCAAAATAAGAAAATAAAAAGAAAAATCCTTTTTTATCTTTGCCCGTTCTTGTTTTTTTCTCAATCAGCTGGGGCCTCATTTACGATGCATACACACAAAAATGTTGCATCTGCCCGTTTCCACACTCACATTGCGATGTATATAAACTAAACCTGGCATAAAGCCACTCACATTCTCACACCAGCTCAAACCCTGGCGTATGCAAGTTTTCAGCTCGGTTTTGCAAACTGGCAGCACCCAGCGTCAAAGCAGTGCTTTTGTTCCAGTGTGGTTTTTTCATTTCTTTTTTAGATTCACATCCCTGACGTGGGTTTATCAAATACACTGAAATTAACCGCATATCGTTTATTAATTTAAGGCAGCTGATTGTAATTAACCTGTAACGATATAATGATCCACGGAATGGCCAAACTATTCTAAATACCATAGCTCCTTTAGCGTTGTTCCTCTCAATGCACCACTCATAGTATTTTATCCCACTGTATCTGAGTGTGGAATTACAGCTCTACAGCAACTGATCGAAAAGCTGTTCCATGGATTGTGTTGAGAAGATAATCGGGATAGAGTTTCTACCACATGCTGCCTCGGATATGCGCACAGTCTATTTGAAGTTCTCCCATTCGGCAGACGCTTCGGAGCCTTTCCTGTAGGGACCTTGCGGTTCAGAAACAGTTTCATCCCAAGTGCTATTGAATCTCATCGTGCCATACAATAACAGTAAAGGAATTCAATTCAATAGAAGAGAGTGCGTATTTACAGATGATGACGACTGGCATTTAAGTCGATTTAGATTTCCAGGCCCTTTCTTCTTGGAGCTCTTTATCATTTGTAAGATGAAATGCATTAAAGTATGTATATTACATTATGCAGATACATTTTTAACTGTTAACTCTTTTAGGGCGGATGTCGACTTTTGTCGACAGGAGGGGTTGAAGGCTAATGTCGACAAAAGTCGACATCCAGGGATAGGGGGCAACAATCAGCTGTTAATGGTGACAAATCTCACTGTCACGTCACAGGCATTCCCTCTGTGCTTGGAGGAATGCTAGACTCGTTGACTCGGCAAATAAACCTTGCGTGTGCGTGAGTTGCGAAATGTAAACAAAGGCAAGATGGCACCGACATGTGAAAAGGCAGCGAAGCAAGTGCAGAAAAGAAAACACTCGGCAGACGATGTTTTGCGCATTATCGCGGAGTCGGACTCTTGATTTTTCAGAGTCGGATTTTATTGGCAGTGATCGGGAGATCGAGCAAGAGAGTGAGAAGCAGGCATCAGCTGATCAGACACCAGCCGATGCCGTGCCAGCGGATCTGCTACCAGTTGAGTGCCTTCGCGCAGCCGATGCATCTACGGCAAGGTTCGCATGGGATAAATACACAGACATTGATCTGTTGAGAGCCGATCTGGCTACCGGAGTTTACAAGACGGCATGGCTTGCTGTTGGACACGACAGATCACCAGCTGCTGTACTTCAGGCTGCTCTCTCCTGATGCTGCTTTTCAGCTACTGTCAGACGAGACAAACAGGTAGGCAGAGATTTTTTTTGAATCGCGGGCTGCGTTTGCATCGCATTCTCGTTTTTCAAAGTGGAAACCCACAACGAAAGACGAGATGAAGCGCGCTGTGGCATTACAAATAGAGATGGGACAGAACTGGTGATATAACTTCAGGGAGCATTGGTCCAAACGTGCTTTGTCCCCTGGTGGCTTAGGTACGTGCTGCTGCAAAGTTTCATTCACTTCTGTAATAAACAGAAGCAAATCCCATGGGGTGAGCCAGGCTATAATGCCATACATAAAGTTCAGAAAGTTTCAGAAGATGAAAAGAGGTGACAATACGGTTTTCATGCAGGCAGAAAACTTGGTGGCAGTGGCATGGCACGATGGCAAACGGGTGACTTGTCTCTCTACAGTACACACTAACAATATATGTGAGAAAGTGCAGCAACAGACAATTGAAAAATAGGCACCAAAGCAACACGTAGTGTAAGGAGTGCAATGTGGCAATGACTGAAATTGGCTGCTTTGAGCGAGATCAGACTTTGCTGTGTAAAATGTATGTGATATGTATGTGAAATCATAGAGTATGCAGGCTCATACAACATGCAAGACAGTAACATTTGTCAAAAGTCAATATTTTTTGTTGATTTGATAGGTTAAACAATTGCTTTGTGTTCTTTTTTAAAAAATGTTAGTTTTTGGAAAAATATTCAGCCCTGGGAGAAAAGAAAAAAAAAAAATTAGCCCTAAAAGAGTAAGTAATGAAACATGTGGAGGATGGTGGCACAGCGTTAGCGATGAGCTGGCGCCCCGTCCTGGGATTGTTCCCTCCTCACGCTGTATGCTTGTTGGGACTGGGGCACTCCTGAATGGACAGATGGATGGAATCATTAAACATGTAATATATGAAGAGATTTCAATGTTCCCTAAAATTTTGGAAGAATTGGCGTTCTAAGCTTACAGATGGTTTGACATTTAGTACAGAGCTGATTGTGTGGCGATTGGTTACGTGGAGAAAGGAAAGGAAAGGAAGAACAGGAATTGGGGGTTAGTATGTTTGAGAGAGACAGTACTGCTGTAACAAATCATTTCACTGAGGGTCACGCATGGCACAGCAAACATCTTGTGGGAGGCAGGAACAATCTCTGGACAGGGCAGCAGCTCGTCACTGCCACTGTGCCCCCTATGTTTAATACATGCTTTAATTCCTGTCATCATGAAAATGATATCACATATACATCTCAGTATTTTAATTATTCAGAGAGCTGTAATATCATGAATGTAATGGATTCTGTGTCCTGTCGGAGGAAGAGAAAGCCCATTTAAGAAGCACGTAGTGATTCACACACACAGAGCACACAGAAGAACACATACAATACAAAGCATTTAATGTGCTACTTTAGTTACGATGAAATTTGAGAAACTAGTACATTAAATGATTTTAAGATGAAGTTTATGATGTTCTACTTTAATGGCAAAATAAACTACGTGATTAAGGTGGACATTTTAACCTTATTTTGTTTTTTCCCCCCATGTCTACTCTAATACGCTTCCATATGACACTCTGACGGTGGGCTACGACTCGCCTTTTCACTGTGACTTTTTTATCTGACCACTTCTTTTTTTTTTTATTTCAGGCGCTGTGCGACTTTCTGAACTTGAGCTTTCAAGTTTCTCTGCCACTCTGTGTCACTCAATCAATTTCTTGTTATTGTTTACACCACTGCTTAAGCCAACAAATAGTACGTTTTCCTTGCCTCCACTTCGCATTCTCCAAAAGTCTTTTTTCCCAGGGGATTTTGCCATTGTCTGAACGTAAAGTGATATTTATATTTATTTCCATATTAAATTATGCAAAATTATGGGAGGAGTCAGGGTGAGACGGCAGGTACGTGCACTTTTCACGCTGACAGGGATTTATGCGGCTATGTGGAAGTCGGCTTACGCATGGTTTTGTGCATCTGAATTTTTTTGTGCATACACACATTTCCACTTTTTCCCGTACACCGTGTTTTAGTGTGAATTCTACACACGGCGTTTTACATAAGGCTCCTGGTCTTTGCTTTTTGCATAAGGTAGGTTTTCATTTCAGATCTGTTGTGAGCTTTTTAGACTTAAATGGAGTGTTCTCAATGTTTCAAATCTGTTCTAAACACCGTAGGTGGTAGTTTTCTGTGTTAACCCTGACTTTGGTGACACATTATGAAGTTATTCTATCAATTTTCTGTTTACAGATAGAAAGGAGCCTCCTTCCCAGTTCTTATGGTTTTTAATGGCCTCCATGTCAGGGCTGTCCATGTGAGAAGAGAATTTTAGAAGAAAAGAGAAGGCACTTGGGGAAGGGAAGAGTTTTACACAGAGTACGGCCACAGGCAAACAAGTTGGCATGGATGAAAGACTGGAACACATTAAGCAAGAGGACTGTGAGTGGAACACACCAGAGAATTTGTGCTTGAAGCTGGAAGATTGTGAGGGAGGAATTTCAAGTTTTAAAGAGGAGGAGTCTGAGGGGGAACTGGTTCAGGTTAAAGTTGAGGATTTAGAACACTTCTCAGTTAGGTCTGAAGTGCAAAACCATGAAACTGGGCACATCTTCAAGCAAGATTTTTCTGAAGACTCGCACTCCAGTTTACCTCCATGGTTCAGTAACTCAGGACAACTACCCACCCAGCCCAGTTCTATGGAGATTAAATCTGAGTTGTTTGAGCTTGAGGAAAAAGTCAGTAAAGGAACTGTGAAAAAAGTAGAAGAGCAACAGCCACCTCGGAGTGCTGGAATAAGTAAGTAATGTGATTAAATATAGAAGTGCAACTGGAAACACTTACAAATTGTAATGGTGGTTGTGTTGCTACTCTTAGTAGATAGAATTGAGAGCGGGAAACACGTTTGATTAAATCTGAATAGAGACCTGACGCTCATTTAGATACATTTTCATAAAGCTGTGATTGTAGCAGTACAATATCTCAGGCCAATTAATTTTAATGAAATGGCAGAATAACACATTCATTAATTTATACTTTCTAAATTGTACTGTAGGTAAGAGATAAGTGTAAACAAAAAAATACAAAACTGCTACCTCTATGAATAAATCTGCTAGAGTGATTTTACTCATTTCCATAGGCTTCTAGAATGTTCCTGTGCCAAGTTTCATTTGGATTGGCTGGTTCACTTTTAGGCTATCATGTCCACAGTGCCATATCCTGACACATAGACAGATGTTTACTCTGAAAATGGATTCCTAAAACTTGTAAATCACATTCCTTTCAGAGGAAGTGAGATATATGACACCGTATCTGCCAAATAATTCAAAGACTATGCGACACGAGTGTCGCCCCTATTGGGGCTCGTCAGGTGTGCACACTTTTGCATCCCCTTACGGGGACTGAACCTCGGAACCTCTGATGCTGCACCATGGCAGCTGGTTCGCTTATTTGGCAGGGTGAAGATCAGAGTATTACATTCTTTGTATTACTTGACAGATGCTGTATCACATGTCTATGATCTGCTTCATACAACTGAGAGGGAAATGGTGGATGTTTGCTGACTGGCCAACCAACCACAAGCATTGCCTGGTAGATAACCACCTAATAATCAGATTGCGATTCACACATAAAAAGAATATATATATATATATATATATATATATATATATATATATATATATACATACACATACATATATATTGTGTGACGACGGATGGCCGGGGCCCATGCCTGGCCGGACCCCCCTTCACCATATCTGCCAGGGGGACAAAGGTGGGAAGCCCAGTATCTCCCCCTAGATGCTAGATGGCAGCCTCTCTGGGTTGCAGCGGTACCTTGGACTCCCCCAGGGCTTCATGGGGGTTGGAGTTCTGTGCAGTTCTGTGGGGTTCCACAGATGCCACCAGGGGGTGCTGCAACAGGAGCGGCTGGCCTCTTTTGGGCACTGGTTTCGCCTTACCTGGAAGTGCAGCTGGATGTCGGCAATCAAGCACCTGGAGCACTTCTGGGTACCCAATAAAAGGAGCCAGCGACCACCACTCAGCGGCTAGAGTTGGGTGGAGGAGGACAAGGTTGCTTGGGAGGAGTGGTGGTGGAAGAGAGAGAAGAAAGTGCTTTTGTTTAGGTGTGTGGACTGTGTTGTGTTTGTGGGTACGGGGAAGGCGTAGCCCACAGATGAAGAAAATAAAAGTTCTTTGTATTTTACATGTGCTTCAGTGTGAGTCTGTGTTGGGTCGGGCAAAATACAGCATCCAGTCTTACAATATATATATATATATATATATATATATATATATATATATATATATATATATATATATATATATTGTAATATATAATACGAGGGCAATCCCAAAAATAGGTCTCCTATTTTTTTTAGAAATACAAACAACCATTTATGTTCTATAATGTTTACATCATTTTAAAGGTTAAAGACTTATTTGTTTTTCTACATAATCCCCATTTCAGTCGATGCATTTTTGTAGACGCTGTGGTAGTTTTCAAATGCCCATGTCATACCTGCTCACCGCCATGTCCTTCAGGAAGCGTTGAACCTCATCTTTCACCTCCTCGTCGGAGCAGAATCGCCTTCCGGACAAATGTTCTTTCAAATTAGGGAACAGGTGGTAGTCACTGGGTGCCAAGTCCGGACTATATTTAATGAAGTTCCAATCGCCGATCTTTACGCATGTTTTCCTCAACCTTCTTGACTGTCTCGTCGGAAGTTGACAGTCTCCTGCGCGAACTTCGCCCTTGGCGGTAGCGTTCAACGGGAGCTCCATTTTCAAGGGCTGCCAAGCCAAGATTGAGTATCCCAAGCGAAGCCGCACATGCTTGTTTGGGAGTGGAGGAAGCACCAATCGCAACAGTGTGGCCAACAGCTGTACGAACAGTTTCTCTACGTCCCCACCTCTTTGGAGACCTTACTTTTGGGATTGCCCTCATAGTTATATAATTGTGCCAGGCGGCTGGGGACCCTACCCAGCCGGGACACCTGGACGGTCCACGAGAGGGACGATACCTCCCCTGGGCCACGAGAGGGCAGCCGCCAGGTCTGCTTGGTGGCCACTGGAACAGAGCTGGGAAGCTTATCCCTATGGGAGGATGTGGCCACCGCCAGGGGGCGCCCGGATGGTTATGGAACCCTGGATGGCAGCACTTCCACCACACCACGCCGGGTCATATTTAAAGGGGCCACCTCCCTCCAGTAGACGAGCTGGAGTTGGGAGGAAGGAGACAGAGCTTGTGAGGAGGGGAGGGTAGTGGAGGTCAGAGGAAGAGAAAGAAAGAAAGAGAAAGAAAGAGAGAGAGACAGTTGTTGGTGACAAGGCATTGTGCTGCTGTGAAGAAAATAAAAGTGTGTGTTTTGGACATTCTGCTGTCTGTCTGTCTGTGTCCGGGGGCTGGCTTTCCGCTATATATATATATATATATATATATATATATATATATATATATATATATATATTCACGGCATTCGTAGTCTGTGTCACAATCTGATTGTATGGGTGGTTACCTACCAGGTAACGCTTGTGGTTGGCCAGCAAGTCTGCTAACATCCGCCACGGTGCCCTGTTTGTGAGAAGCAGATCATAGAATGGTTGAAATAGTTAACTGTCAAATAATGCAAAGAGTACACGACACGTGTTTCGCCCTAATTCTGGGCTCATCAGGTGTACACACTCACTGCACTCCCTCTCGGGAATCGAACCTCGGACGTCAGACTACGAATGCAATGAATGTAATTACCCCAATCTACATACTGTCAAATAAACGAACCACACGCCGTGGCGCAGCGTTAGGGTCTTCGCCTCTGGCTCTGACGTCCGATGTTCGATTCCCGTAAGGGAGTGCAATAAGTGTGTACGCCTGATGAGCTCAGAATTAGGGCAAAACACGTGTCGCGTACTCTTTGCATTATTTGACAGTAAACTATTCCAACCATATATACATATATATATATATATATATATATATATATATATATATATATATTCTTTTTAAGTCTGAATCACAATCTGATCTCTACAGCTCTCTACTCAGATTTAATCAAATGTGTTTCCCACTCTCAATTCTATAGATCACTGGTTCCCAAACTCTGCACTGGGGACCCAGTGTGGCTGCAGGTTTCTGTTCCCACCAGATTCACAGTCGGTTGATGATAATCGATAACAACTGATCTCATTTAATTAGCAGGTGTTTTTTACTCTTCTCTTACACAACAGTATGTTTTTTACATTTATAAGACATTTACAAAATATTTCTAATTTTTTTTCTAAAGCTATAAATACTTACTGTAACTCTTTTGTTGTTTTCGTATTATTTTCCCCTTTTCCTGTGCAGTTTGCTCCCTTCACATTTAACCCTAACAGCATGGCAGATACCCAGGATGATGAAAGCAGCAACGACTTAAGTGTCAGACCCGCTAATTAGTAAATAACCTGGAAAAGCAGAATGAAAATTATGTTGAAAATACTGTTAATGACTTAAAAGACTACATATTCCCCATATAACTGCTTTTACATTTTAATAAAAATATACCAAACTTAGTTTCTAATTTCTACATTTACTCCACAACACAGAAACTGGGAAATAACAACTCACTTAATTAGGCTAATAGTCCAATGAAAAATAGAAGTTGGTTGCAACAAAAACCTGTAGCCATAGTGGGTCCCCAGGACTGAGTTTGGGAACTACTGCTACAGATTATATATACTGTATAGATAGATAGATAGATATAGATATATAAACATGCACCAACAGAATATGTGGCAAACGGTAAATGATTTTGAAGACACATACCATAATATTGTTCTAAGAAAGATTTGGATGGACAGTTTGATAGTAACAGCAGGAACAATGGAAAGCAATGTTTGTTATTTCCATTGCTTTTCATAAAGAGTTAAAGGGTAATAGAAACCACTGGACATGGAGGGGCTTGAACTTGAGTTTGGCTGAATCCACATGAAGGCCACACTTCATCATCATCATCATCATCTCCTTTTCTCAGATCGCACACATCATCTTTACCTGGGGGTCACTAGGCAGCCTCAGAATGAATGCCATTCCACAGAGATCCACACTCAGTCACCCCTGACGGTGACTAACACAGGAGACACATCTGTGGTCGATGAGAGGAAGATGGAGAATCTGAACAGACAGCAGGAGAACATGTTAAGTCCACACACACAAAGTGGAGAAAGCAAGAATGGAACCAATGTGTCAGGCAGCAACATTACTGAAAGTGCAACCCACCTGTTTTTAAATGCATTTATTTTTAATAACATTTAGCCAAATTCTTTGTTTCACTGCAGATTTCCAGGAGAATGGCATTGTCTTTCCTGAACAGAATCAGAGCAATTGGAATATAAATAAATCAACAAAAGGATCAGAGAATTTCACAACAGCCACTTTGCAGTGCGGTTCTCTTTCTGTTGTGAATCAAGTACAGACAGAAGCCTTTGGCACTGACCAACGAGAAGTTCATAACACAAGTCAAGAGGTTTTGTGTGCTGGCCGAGAGTGTGGAAAAACATTCAAAAACAAATCTGATTGTAAAGACCACAAAACGAATCTCACAAGAGTGAAATCACATTGTTGTTCTGAATGTGGCAAAAGATTCTCCCACAGTAGCTCCCTTCATAAACACAGGCGAATTCACACTGGAGAGAAGCCATATTGCTGCTCTGAATGTGGCAAACGATTCTATGAGAGTGGCTCTCTTCAGAAGCACAAACGAATCCATACAGGAGAGAAGCCCTATTGTTGTTCTGAATGTGGCAAAAGATTCCTCTGTAGTGGCAGTCTATACAACCACATAAGCATTCACAAAGGACTGAAGCCATATTGCTGTTCTGATTGTGGCAAAAGATTCCCTTACAGTAGCCATCTTCAGAGACATGCAAGAATTCATACTGGAGAAAAGCCATTTTCTTGCCCTGAATGTGGCAAACGATTCTCAGACAGCAGCTCTGTTCAGAAGCACACACGATTTCATACTGGAGAGAAGCCCTATCATTGTTCTGAATGTGGCAAAAGATTTCCTTATTACGGTAGTCTTTACAACCACCTAAGCGTTCACAAAGGAGAAAAGCCCTATTGTTGTTCTGAATGTGGCAAAAGATTTCCCAACACCAGTAGCCTTCGGCAGCACACACAAATTCATACAGGAGAGAAGCGATATTGCTGTTCAGAATGTGGCAAAAGATTTCACTATAACTGCAATCTTCAGAACCATGCAAGAATTCACACAGGAGAGAAGCCTAATTGTTGTTCTGAATGTGGGAAAAGATTCTTCAGTAAAAGCGGCCTTCATAATCATTCAAAAATTCACAGTGGGGGAAACCCAGTTGCTGTTTTAAATGTGGTAAAGGATTCTCCCTTTTAAATAATTACCATAGTGGAGAGAAGCCTTATTGGTGTTGTGAGTGTGATAAATGATTCCTAAACAGCCATCTGCTTCATAAGTATATAATGATTCATACTATTGAGAAGCCTTTTAACTGTTCTTAAAGTGGCAAGCGATTCTTAGACTGCAGGAATGTAAATGACCACAAGACAATTCACAATATGAACTTCATACAAACTACTTAAGGAAACACTAATAGAGACAATGCAAGTACTACGATGAGCCCTGGCAGCCAATCTAACAGAATAGCGTTAATGAAAAGTCATTTTATGACATAAGCAAATGGTTTCCTCCCACACTGAAAGTAAGCAATCCAAGCCATTTTGAGAATTGAACCCTGAGAAAAAAGCTGAAGCTGTAAGCTGGAGGTTGTAACAGCCAGTCCAAAAAAGTGAATGTTAAAGGCACATACTGTACGTTTGTGCTCAAGTAGAATTAATTGTCTACAGCTACGTAGATTGTAGAAGACCTCTGTTTCCTCCCCTGTAAGATAGCATGTTAATGAACCTTCCCAGCACTCGGCCTGTATGTCTGATGTAACGGCAGATGAGCTCAGTGATACACAAACATGAACTGTCTGTCAGATTAGATGAGATTGTTTGGAGTGTTCTAGAGGCAAGCGGTTTTCAGACTGAATGTTGTATTTAATGTTCTAATACTTATTATTAACAACATAAATACATCAACTGAAGCACATATAACTAAGATATATAAGACTTAAAATGAAATGTCTTCAACAAGAAGTTAATGTGTGTGTGTAATATCAATTTCCTTTTCATTTTGATGTTGTGTTTTTGCTTTGAATATCACCAAAACTTAAAAGAAAACACTTGGACTTTGGGATATGTTTTGTACACGTCGTACTCAAACCTCAGAACCTTCCAGCAGGATTTTTGTACACCTGAAGAAACGTGACTCCATTTGCAAGTCAGAAAACGGTCAGGTGAAATTTCAGAAAGGAAACGGACAAAGCTAAAAGACCTGTGACAGACTAATAGGCGTGTGAATAATTAAGTGCACCCCATGAATTTGTTTTAAACTTATGCTGATATATAAAGGTTTGACTTTCATTTAAAAAAGATTAAGGTGATGTAATTTCAATAATAATAATAATAATGAACGTTTCACGTTGCAATGATGTTCCCACCTTAATAAAAGGACAAGTGTCTGTGTGTGAGTTTGTATCAGTTTGTCCATCCTTTATGTCTCTGTTATATGACATTTGTTATGGATTTCTTAAAAGCAGTGCTAATATTTTTTGATGCACCATCTGTTGGAATGAAAAATGTAATGCATTTTATCTCTATGTGCATTACAATAGATGGTGCACTGCAGATATTAATACTGAATATGCTGAGGTCTACGTTGGTTACTTGGATTTCATCTCATTTTAGACGGGTGGCACGGCTAGGTCTATGAAAAATGGTCAAATGTGCCATTTCCCTCTTTGGAGAAAGTGTTTCATATGGATCTATTAACTGGCATTGCCGCCTCAAGTTGGCAGTTCCTCTAAACTGTTAGGCAGTCTCTGACATCAAATAGGATGAAGTTCTAACTTCTCCAAGAAGAATCCTTCCAGCGGTGTGTTGTCTGAGGGGTGTGTTGTGTCAACAAATTCCCCCAACAGCATCTCAAAGGAATTCGGATCTGGGCTTTGACTTTGCTGTTTCAGAACCTTCTGTTTCTTTCTTGTCTGCCCTTCTTTATTCTTCGGTGGATATACTGGTAAGTTTAAAGTTATTGCCAGGTGGCATGATTCATTTTCAGGTCAAGCTTCAATCTTCTCATCGATGGACTCACGTTATCCTCAAGCACCCTCCGGTTCTATGAATAATTCTTAAGTGGTGGCTATGAGGGTGAGCTGTCCCGGTCTTAAGGAAGCCAACCAGCTCCAAATCACGACATTGGCACCTCCATGCTTTACAGCAGCTGCCAGCTTCTCCTTATCAAAAGCTGTCTTTGGTTTTCACCAAACGTGTCTCTATATCTTGGACTTTTCTGGCCAGAGCACCTTGTTTCTGAAGTTCTGGGGGGTCTCACATATAAAACCTGCTTAACAAGTTTCCAGCTGTGTCCCCATGTTCTTGATGAACTCACTTTAAAGTCACCGTCCTGATCCACTCCACTAATTCCCTTCATCATTTTAAACACTTCAGTCAGGTCTCCTCTTAATCTTCTTTTGCTTAAACTGTAAAGGCTCAGTTCTTTGAATCTTTCCTCATAACTTATCACCTGTAGCCCTGAATCAGCCGAGCCGCTCTTCTCTGGACTTTCTCTTGTTCTGCTTTGTCCTTTTTGTAGACCCAAACTGCACCCAGGACCCCAGATTAGGTCTCACCAGTGTGTTAATTCCTGCCAAGGCCAAAACGCATGATGCAGCCATTGCTGATTTTCCTAATGAAATCAGCACAATTGACTACACACACGTGGCAATAAAGGCACCGTCACAAAATGAATTTGCTTTTGTAAATGGAAAGCACTTCCATTTAATTAATAGACAACTAATAAGTGATGCTCAAAGGCTCAAATTCACAAAATTGATTTTCTGTTGTAGACAATGAGAAGTCACATCAAATGACTCCTTTTATTGGCGAACTGAAGAAGGGACCTCAGTTGCCACAGAAGCTTGCATTTTGGAATCTGTTCAGTTAGCCAATAAAGGGGTCATTTCACCTGACTTCTCATTGAATCCTACTTTTGTAAACTGAAGCACTTTAATTTAATTAATATACAACTAATATGTGATGCTCAAATGTTCAAATTGACCAAATTAATTTGCTTTTGTAAACCGAAGCACTTTAATCTATAATAATAAAAGGCAAAGCCCTCACTGACTGACTGACTGACTCACTCATCACTAATTCTCCAACTTCCCGTGTAGGTGGAAGGCTGAAATTTGGCAGGCTCAATCCTTACAGCTTACTTACAAAAGTTAGGCAGGTTTCATTTCGAAATTCAAAGTGTAATGGTCATAACTGGAACATATTTTTTGTCCATACACTGTAATGGAGGAGGCGGAGTCACGTATCGCGTCATCACGCCTCCTACGTAATCACGTGAAATAAAAACAAGGAAGACATTTACAGCATGAGTCACACGCGGGAACGAAGGTAAATGACGTTAATTTTTGACTGTCTTTTAATACTGTGTAAGCATACATATTAACACATGTGCAATTAAACGTGTGCATTTACGGGGTGATTTCTCAGGCTTAAAAGCTCGCCTTTTACTAAAAAGGTAAATGCAAAACTATTTTCAATCAGTTTATTGAAATGCTCCCGTTAAGGATTGCAATAACATATTCGCGAGATAAAAGAACGAAGTAGGGGGAAATGGAGGAACAGCCGCAAACAGCGAAGAGCAAAAAATTAATTAAACAATTGAGAACGGAGCGAGTTAAGCATACAAGCATGTTCATAAGGGAAACAAAGCATGGTGTAAAACGTAAGTTTCAATTAAGTTTATAGAAACGCTCCCGCTGCGGATTGCAATAACATATTCGTGAGATAAAAGTTTAATGAGAAGACACGAGGTATAAACGAACCACACGCCGTGGCGCAACGTTAGGGGCAACAGTTTCAACCATTCTATGATCTGCTTCTCGCAATTGAAAGACGGCACATGGCGGATGTTAGCCGACTTGCTGACCGCAACGTTAGGGGTTCAACTATGGTGCTGACGCCACATCTCAGTGCCAACACTTTGCAGACTCTACTTAAAACACACGCCCTCCTCACTGGACAGTTAAAAACACCAATCAAACTAACGATGACATCAAGTATTACCCAATCCAAAGTAGGAAAGGAGGCATCTTCATAAAATGCGTGTGGGATGATTTGCATGAGACGCTGCTTTAAAAAAAAAACGATAAAAAAAATACGGGATAAATCCCGTCCAGTATTGATTCAAAACGGGACGCGCAATTTCATTCTCAAACGCGGCACGATTCCGTATTTTAAAGGACGGGTGGCAACCCTACAGTGCCAGGTAACCACCCATACAATCAGATTGTGATTCAGACTAGGAATGCAATGAATGTAATTACCCCGATCTACATACAAGGTGAAAGTCTTGCAACATTCAAAGATGATGGTTTGGGATAAGTACACCATACAACATAAAAGAGCTTATGAAGCCTTGAACCGAAAACAGCAAGATCTCAGAGATCATAAAAAAAAAAAATAGGAGGTAATGTCGTTTTACTCGCTGTAGATTTTAGTCAAACATTACCAGTTATTCCACGAGGGAGACCAGCAGATGAACTCAACGCGTGTTTAATATCCATGCTTCTCCCACGCTCGGTTATATGTCGCGTGTTCTCGGGTAGGTACACCAAAAAATGTATACATTTAAGCATGTAATGGGCAAACAAAAAATGAGGTATACCCGAAGGCACTGCAGTAGTACTTCATGTAACTTTACTTCTTAAATGTTAATGTTTTACTGTTTAATAATTTATACGCTTCTTATATGTTGTTCAAATTCTTTTATCAAAATACCAGTGACAGCGCAATGCACGATAACATGGAGTGAATACACCATACGCATCTGCCCACGGCCGCCCTGCTGTGCGCAGATAGGAGTTGATTCTACAATAAAATAAAATAAAGATAAAAAGAGTAAAACAATCATCACCCATAAAGCGTGTGTGTGTGTGTATATATGTGTATATATATATGTTGATATGTGGATGTGTATATGTATATATATATATATATATATATGTAGATATGTATATATATGTTTATATGTGTGTGTGTGTATTTTATATATATAAAACACAGCAACACTCATAACAATGACAACACAATTACATTGACAATCATGTTACGTTATTTTTAAAATGTTTCCTTTTTTTTTCATAACCTCTTTAACACACTACTTCTCTGCTGCGAAGCGCGGGTATTTTGCTAGTTTAATTAATATACAACTAATATGTGATGCTCAAATGTTCAAATTGACCAAATTAATTTGCTTTTGTAAACCGAAGCACTTTAATTTAATTAATATACAACTAATATGTGATGCTCAAATGTTCAAATTGACCAAATTAATTTGCTTTTGTAAACTGAAGCACTTTAATTTAATTAATATACAACTAATATGTGATGCTCAAATGTTCAAATTGACCAAATTAATTTGCTTTTGTAAACCGAAGCACTTTATTTTAATTAATATACAACTAATATGTGATGCTCAAATGTTCAAATTGACAAAATTAATTTCCTTTTGTAAACCGAGGCACTTTATTTTAATTAATATACAACTAATATGTGATGCTCAAATGTTCAAATTGACCAAATTAATTTGCTTTTGTAAACCGAAGCACTTTAATTTAATTAATATACAACTAATATGTGATGCTCAAATGTTCAAATTGACAAAATTAATTTCCTTTTGTAAACCGAGGCACTTTATTTTAATTAATATACAACTAATATGTGATGCTCAAATGTTCAAATTGACAAAATTAATTTCCTTTTGTAAACCGAAGCACTTTATTTTAATTAATATACAACTAATATGTGATGCTCAAATGTTCAAATTGACAAAATTAATTTGCTTTTGTAAACCGAAGCACTTTATTTTAATTAATATACAACTAATATGTGATGCTCAAATGTTCAAATTGACAAAATTAATTTGCTTTTGTAAACCGAAGCACTTTAATTTAATTAATATACAACTAATATGTGATGCTCAAATGTTCAAATTGACCAAATTAATTTGCTTTTGTAAACCGAAGCACTTTAATTTAATTAATATACAACTAATATGTGATGCTCAAATGTTCAAATTGACAAAATTAATTTGCTTTTGTAAACCGAAGCACTTTAATTCAATTAATATATTGCTTTTGTAAACTGAAGCACTTTAATTTAATTAATATACAACTAATATGTGATGCTCAAATGTTCAAATTGACCAAATTAATTTGCTTTTGTAAACCGAAGCACTTTATTTTAATTAATATACAACTAATATGTGATGCTCAAATGTTCAAATTGACAAAATTAATTTCCTTTTGTAAACCGAGGCACTTTATTTTAATTAATATACAACTAATATGTGATGCTCAAATGTTCAAATTGACCAAATTAATTTGCTTTTGTAAACCGAAGCACTTTAATTTAATTAATATACAACTAATATGTGATGCTCAAATGTTCAAATTGACAAAATTAATTTCCTTTTGTAAACCGAGGCACTTTATTTTAATTAATATACAACTAATATGTGATGCTCAAATGTTCAAATTGACAAAATTAATTTGCTTTTGTAAACCGAAGCACTTTATTTTAATTAATATACAACTAATATGTGATGCTCAAATGTTCAAATTGACAAAATTAATTTGCTTTTGTAAACCGAAGCACTTTAATTTAATTAATATACAACTAATATGTGATGCTCAAATGTTCAAATTGACCAAATTAATTTGCTTTTGTAAACCGAAGCACTTTAATTTAATTAATATACAACTAATATGTGATGCTCAAATGTTCAAATTGACAAAATTAATTTGCTTTTGTAAACCGAAGCACTTTAATTTAATTAATATACAACTAATATGTGATGCTCAAATGTTCAAATTGACAAAATTAATTTGCTTTTGTAAACCGAAGCACTTTAATTTAATTAATATACAACTAATATGTGATGCTCAAATGTTCAAATTGACCAAATTAATTTGCTTTTGTAAACCGAAGCACTTTAATTTAATTAATATACAACTAATATGTGATGCTCAGATGTTCAAATTGACCAAATTAATTTGCTTTTATAAACAATGAGAAGTCAGGCCAAGTGACTCCTTCTATTGGCTAACTGAAGAAGGGGCCTCAGTTGTTGACAGCTTACATTTTGTAATCTGCTCAGTAAGCCAATAAAATGTGTCACATTAAATGACTTCTCATTGCATCCATTATGGCTAACATGGTACAACACCCTAGTTTTGTAAACAGAAAACACTATAATTAATATACAACCAATATGTGATGCTCAAATTCATAAAATTAATTAAAAGCACTTTAATTAATAGAGAACTAATATCTGACACTCAAATGTGTCTACTAACACTTCTGCGAGGTTGTCCGGCTCAACCCATGTTTATTTTTTTACTTTATTGTTCATAATATAAATTTGTAATAGCTTTATCTGAATCATATTTATTAACCAACTATGCACACATGCAAGGAATTTCAGTCCAGTTTTTTTATCGACTCCCCCATTTATAGCTCCATTCAGTGACGTGCGGTGAGGCTCATGGCTGGTGAGGCACTCACTCCTTCAGAGTCACATTTACAAATATATGAACCCTAAAGAGAGGCGTATTCACTCTTCAATTGGCACATTGACTGCTGGTTTTGTTTCATATCTCATCAGCTTTCTTTACACACACACAGGTACAGCGAATATTTGGATAAGAAAGAACGCTACATTTATAGCGGCGAGATAGAGAGAGCGGAGAGAGCGCATTTGCTCCTCACCCTCCATGTTTTCTAAATTTGTCAGCGCAGCTCCACAATTCAAACTCATTCAATACAAATGAAAGTACAGAGTGCTGTACAAGAAAAAACAGATTTCAGTTTTGACCTGAATTGAAATATATAGTTGCTTTTAAAAGGTTTTAATTTGCTGTAATCAATTTTAATACAGACTGTTTAACAAAAGGCTAAAAGAAAAACAAAAGAATATTTTATTTAAGGTCAAAATTTAGTTTTTAAATATTGGATTGTTTTTTTCTTAGTCTGATCCCATATTTTTAAAAAACTGAAAATCGTTTAACGTCTTACCTTTATTTGTAAATAAAGTCCATGCGCCTATCCTTCTCCACGAAAGTCTCCTTCACTTTCTTGTAAAAGTCCTCCATTTTTCCTTTTAGTTTTAAAAATCATAATGTTCCATTTTGGCAGATAGTCGGAACAAAATAAAAAAAATAAACGGCCCGCTGCAGTGCGCTTGACGTTCTGATGTCGCTAACTTATTGGCGCCTCTGCGCAGAAGAACAGCGAGCACCTGTTGGGCTCACATGTGCCCCCTGCAGGTCAGCACAGTACTGTCTGCTCACCTTGTGCCTTTTCACTGCGGTTTAATGTCCGATCAGCGAGACTAAATCTGTCACACACATTGATTAAAGATATTAGCCAGACTGCGGACAGTCAGGGTGTATAATAAACGTGTCTGTTAACATTATATTGGCGACATACAGAGAGACAGCAACAGGCACACGCCAACTGCAGGCATCAGCCCTGCAGTGTGTGACGGAGAGCGCAGTCCGAGCTGAGGTGAGTCTCGTCGCTGCCGCACATTGCGTGTTCCCCTTGTATTTGAACACTGCAAAAAATAAATCTTGCATGTATGAAAAATACTAACAAAAAATAGCTAACTATATGCAAAATAATAATTACTTTAATTAATAAAAATGGGGTTTACCTTTTTTATTGATTATTTAATTCTAATTCAATTAAAAAAAACAAGAATAATGGTAACTTATTATTTTTCTTAAAATGTACACATTTTTTATAACTTATCCATGCATCCATTATCCAACCTGCTATATCCTAACTATAGGGTCACGGGGGTCTGCTGGAGCCAATCCCAGCCAACACAGGGTGCAAGGCAGGAATCAAACCCCGGGCAGGGTGCCAGCCCACCGCAGGGCACACACACGGGACGATGTAGAATCGCAGATGCACCTGGCCTGCGTGTCTTTGGACTGTGGGGGGAAACCCATGCAGATACGGGGAAAACATACAAACTCCACACAGGGAGGACCCGGGAAGCGAACCACAGGTCTCCTAACTGCAAGGCAGCAGCGCTACCCACTGTGCCACCCTTTTATAACTTATTCTAAGTAAAAAACTATACTGTGAATTGAACACATTTAAGTTAAGTTAAATTTAATGACACTGCACTTCCTCTCACATCAAATTCTTGGTCTTTACAACAACGCATTCCACTGTAACTTTTATCCATAATAAGAGCTATTTTATTATGAATGTGTAAGTATAAAGCATATTAATTCTGTAATGAATAACTAGTATTTCATGTCGTTAGTTACAGACGTAAGCAGTTGTTGTTTTTACGAAACCTTTCCCTTCATGTGGGAAGCATGCGTGGCAAACAAGGTAGCGTCTTGTTGGTTTGCTTTAAAAAGCAAGCACATTTCTTGGATAGTATGTTCATATATATATTTTATTGTTTAAAACTACTATTTTACACAGAAAAAGAAAATGACACTTTGAGATAAGTTTGAGAACGATATGGAGTTTCTCCTAAACTACGACTTGTAAACAACATAAAAAGACATTTGCCTAACCGTCACGGTATTATTTGACTTCTTATTTATTTACAGTGCATCCAGAAAGTATTCCCAGCGCATCACTTTTTCCACATTTTGTTATGTTACAGCCTTATTCCAAAATGGATTAAATTCATTTTTTTCCTCAGAATTCAACACACAACACCCCATAATGACAATGTGAGAAACTTTACTTGAAGTTTTTGCAAATTTATTAAAAATAAAAAACTGAGAAATCCCATGTCCATAAGTATTCACAGCCTTTGCTCAATACTTTGTCGATGCCCCTTTGGCAGCAATTCCAGCCTCAAGTCTTGTTGAATATGATGCCACAAGCTTGGCACACCTATCCTTGGCCAGTTTGGCCCATTCCTCTTTGCAGCACCTCTCAAGCTCCATCAGGTTGGATGGGAAGCGTCGGTGCACAGCCATTTTAAGATCTCTCCAGAGATGTTCAATCAGATTCAAGTCTGGGCTCTGGCTGGGCCACTCAAGGACATTCACAGACTTATCCTGAAGCCACTCCTTTGATATCTTGGCTGTGTGCTTAGGGTCGTAGTCCTGCTGAAAGATGAACCGTCGCCCCAGTCTGAGGTCAAGAGCGCTCTGAAGCAGGTTTTCATTCAGGATGTCTCTGTACATTGCTGCAGTCATCTTTCCCTTTATCCTGACTAGTCTCCCAGTCCCTGCCACTGAAAAACATCCCCACAGCATGATGCTGCCACCACCATGCTTCACTGTAGGGATGGTATTGGCCTGGTGATGAGCGGTGCCTGGTTTCCTCCAAATGTGACGCCTGGCATTCACACCAAAGAGTTCAATCTTTGTCTCATCAGACCAGAGAATTTTCTTTCTCATGGTCTGAGAGTCCTTCAGGTGCCTTTTGGCAAACTCCAGGCGGGCTGCCATGTGCCTTTTACTAAGGAGTGGCTTCCGTCTGGCCACTCTACCATACAGGCCTGATTGGTGGATTGCTGCAGAGATGGTTGTCCTTCTGGAAGGTTCTCCTCTCTCCACAGAGGACCTCTGGAGCTCTGACAGAGTGACCATCGGGTTCTTGGTCACCTCCCTGACTAAGGCCCTTCTCCCCCGATTGCTCAGTTTAGATGGCCAGCCAGCTCTAGGAAGAGTCCTGGTGGTTTCGAACTTCTTCCACTTACGGATGATGGAGGCCACTGTGCTCAATGGGACCTTCAAAGCAGCAGAAATTTTTCTGTAACCTTCCCCAGATTTGTGCCTTGTGACAATCCTGTCTCGGAGGTCTACAGACAATTCCTTTGACTTCATGCTTGGTTTGTGCTCTGACATGAACTGTCAACTGTGGGACCTTATATAGACAGGTGTGTGCCTTTCCAAATCAGGTCCAGTCAACTGAATTTACCACAGGTGGACTCCAATGAAGCTGCAGAAACATCTCAAGGATGATCAGGAGAAACAGGAGGCACCTCAGCTCAATTTGGAGCTTCATGGCAAAGGCTGTGAATACTTATGGACATGGGCTTTCTCAGTTTTTTTATTTTTAATAAATTTGCAAAAATCTCAAACTTTTTTCATGTTGTCATTATGGGGTGTTGTGTGTAGAATTCTGAGGAAAAAAATGAATTTAATCCATTTTGGAATAAGACTGTAACATAACAAAATGTGGAAAAAGTGATGATGCGCTGTGAATACTTTCCGGATGCACTGTAAATCTCGATGTTAAAACTGCAAACAAAATGGTATTTGTCTGAATTGATCATCTATCCTATGAGTACCCACAGTGAAGTTCTTGGAGGGTTGAATGCTCAGCCTCAGGCCATTGACTCAAAACCGTACAATAATTTAAAGGCGTAACACCACAAAAATCTACACTCAAAACTTTTAACAAAGCAAGATTTATGTAGAAATCTAGACGCTAAGCCATTACCGCAGTCAAAGTGAGAGTAAGCCTGAATTTATACTCACACACTGAAGCTGATTAACAGTTGGATCCGCAATCTTGGATTCTGCCTCACGTGTGATGAAGGGTGTGAGGCCGAGCATTGGTGACGTGGCACTTAATTTTGACAGTGCAATACATCCTAGCAACACAGTTAAGAAGAATAAAGTGTGATAGATGGCCAGGAACCCTGCCCTGCCGGGATGCCTGGAGGAAGGAGGAACCGGGAGAGCGGCGCTTCTTTTCTCTGGGCACTCGGCCGGTCCTTGCTCCCTGGGGGACAGCACTTCCGGGACACCAGGAAGTGCTGACAGACCAGGGGTGGTGTATGCCCGGAGTGCAAGGGCAGCACTTCCGCCACACTGGGGAGTACTGGCAGAAGTACATCGTCAGGCACCTGGAGCACATCCAGGACAAGATTAAAGGGGCCGCCTCGCTCCAGTCAGGGGGCTGGAGTCGGGTGGAAGAGGACAGAGCTCGGAGGAGAGGAGAGGAGAGGGCGAAAGCAAAGGCAAAGAGAGGCATTGTTGAGGGCCTGGTGATAGGTGCTGTGGCACTGGGTTGTGTGCTTCATCAGTTGTATAATATTGTAAATAAATGTGTTGTGGTGCTTTAAACACGTCTACCTGTCTGTGTCTGGGCTGTTTCCCACAAAAGCTACAAAATGGCAACAGGCCACACTTACAATCCATGTCTTGCCTACAGCTGGTGCAAAACGCTGCTGCTCGATTTTCAACTGGCACAAGAAAGCATGAGCATGTTACCCCAATTTTGGCTTCCCTTCACTGGCTTCCAATTCGTTTTTGAATCCATTTTAAGATCCTTGTATTCGTTTTTAAATCTTTTAATGGTTGTGCCCCTTTTTATTCATCAGAACTGCGGCACCCTTACGTACCGTCTCGCTCTCTCAGGTCAGCAGACCAGATGCTTTTACGCGTTCCCAAGGCACGATGCAAACTCCGAGGTGATTGGGCTTTTTCAGTTGCAGCCCCAAAACTCTGGAACGATTTGCCATTGCACGTTAGGCAGGCTCCTTCGCTAGCTGCCTTTAAATCCTATTTAAAAACACATTTTTACTCTCTGGCGTTTAACACTGTATAATATGTTGGCTATTTGTATACTTTTTATACTCTCTTTTTAGAATCTCTTCAGTTCTTATGTGTTTATGTGTTGTTTTTCTTTGTACAGCACTTTGGTGAGCCTTGAGGTTGTTTTTAAAGTGCTTAGATAGATAGATAGATAGATAGATAGATAGATAGATAGATAGATAGATAGATAGATAGATAGATAGATAGATAGATAGATAGATAGATAGATAGATAGATAGATAGATACTTTATTAATCCCAAGGGGAAATTCACATTCTCCAGCAGCAGCATACTGATAAAGAACAATATTAAATTAAAGAGTGATAACAATGCAGGTATAACAGACAGACAATAACTTTATATAATGTTAACGTTTACCCCCCCCCGGTGGAATTGAAGAGTTGCATAGTGTGGTGGAGGAACGATCTCCTCAGTCTGTCAGTGGAGCAGGACGGTGACAGCAGTCTGTTGCTGAAGCTGCCACGGATGTCAAACTGTCCAGCTCCGTGCCCACAATAGAGTCTGCCTTCCTCACCAGTTTGTCCAGGCGTGAGGCGTCCTTCTTCTTTATGCTGCCTCCCCAGCACAGCACCACATAGAAGAGGGCGTTCGCCACAACCATCTGATAGAACATCTGCAGCATCTTATTGCAGATGTTGAAGGACGCCAGCCTTCTAAGGTAGTATAGTCGGCTATGTCCTCTCTTGCACAGCACATCAGTATTGGCAGTCCAGTCTAATTTATCATCCAGCTGCACTCCCAGGTATTTATAGGTCTTCACCATCTGCACACAGTCACCTCTGATGATCACGGGGTCCATGAGGGGCCTGGTCCTCCTAAAATCCACCACCAGCTCCTTGGTTTTGCTGGTGTTCAGTTGTAGGTGGTTTGAGTCACACCATTTAACAAAGTCATTGATTAGATCCCTATACTCCTCCTTCTGCCCACTCCTGATGCAGCCCACGATAGCAGTGTCGTCAGGGAACTTTTGCACATGGCAGGACTTTGAGTTGTATTGGAAGTCCGATGTCTATAGGCTGAATAGGACCGGAGAAAGTACAGTCCCCTGTGGCGCTCCTGTGCTGCTGACCACAATTTCAGACGTGCAGTTCCCGAGATGCACATACTGAGGTCCGTCTGTAAGATAGTCCACAATCCATGCCAACAGGTATGAATCTACTCCCATCTCTGTCAGCTTGTCCCTAAGGAGCAGAGGTTGGATGGTGTTGAAGGTACTAGAGAAGTCCAGAAACATAATTCTTACAGCACCACTGCCTCTGTCCAAGTGAGAGAGGGATCAGTGTAGCATATAGATGATGGCATCCTCCGCTCCCACCTTCTCCTGGTATGCGAACTACAGAGGGTCGAGTGCGTGGTGGACCTGTGGCCTCAGGTGGTGAAGCAGCAGCCTCTCCATGGTCTTCATCACATGTGACGTCAGAGCGACAGGCCGGAAGTCATTCAGCTCAGAAGGACGTGATACCTTTGGGACTGGGGTGATGCTAGATGTTTTCCAAAGCCTTGGGACTCTCCCCTGTTCCAGGCTCAGGTTGAAGATGCGCTGTAGAGGACCCCCCAGCTCCGATGCACAGACCTTCAGCAGTCGTGGCGATACTCCATCTGGACCCGCTGCTTTGCTGGCACGAAGTCTCCTCAGCTCTCTGCTCACCTGTGCTGTTGTAATTATGGGTGGGGATGTCTCTCCTATGCTGGTATCAGCAGAAGGATGTGTGGAGGGTGCAGTACTCCGAGGTGAGAGTGAGAGTGGGTTAGGGTGGTCAAACCTGTTAAAGAAGATGTTCATCTGGTTTGCTCTCTCAATGGTTTAACCCCGCTTCAAGCTGCAGCCAGTGATGATCTTCATCCCGTCCCACACTTCCTTCTTGCTGTTATTCTGCAACTTCTGCTCCAGCTTTCTCCTGTACTGCTCCTTCGCCGCCCTGAGCTGGACTCGGAGTTCCTTCTGCATGCACTTGAGCTCATGCTGATCACCGTCTTTAAAAGCCCTTTTCTTTTGGTTCAAAAGGCCCTTGATGTCACTTGTAATCCATGGCTTGTTGTTAGCATAGCAGCGTACAGTTCTTACTGGAACTACAATGTCCATACAGAAGTTGATGTAGTCAGTAGTGCAGTCAACAACCTCCTCAATGTTCTCAGTATGTGATCCCTGCAGGATATCCCAGTCTGTAGTTCCAAAGCAATAATAAATTAAATAATAATAAATCAATCCATCCATGTTCCAACCCGCTGAATCCGAACACAGGGTCACGGGGGTCTGCTGGAGCCAATCCCAGCCAACACAGGGCACAAGGCAGGAACCAATCCCGGGCAGGGCGCCAACCCACCGCAGGACACACACACACACCCACACACCAAGCACACACTAGGGACAATGTAGAATCACCAATCCACCTAACCTGCATGTCTTTGGACTGTGGGAGGAAACCCACACAGACACGGGGAGAACATGCGAACTCCATGCAGGGTGGACCTGGGAAGCGAACCCGGGTCTCCTAACTGCGAGGCAGCAGCGCTACTACTGCGCCACCGTGCTGCCCATAATAATAAATAATAAATACAATTTAGCAATAAAAACAGTTTATTAATTGTCAATTTATGATTAACACCAAATGCTCATGTATTAATAATCCCTAATGTACAAGAACTCAAAGTAAAGAAGCAGAAAAAAAATTTACAGCAAAACACAATGTCAAGAACGTTCACATTGTAACAGGCCTGGCTCAGCTTTGATTAACTCCGCTGGTTATCAGATGAAACGCAGAAAGCAAGCTGATGAAATGTCGGCTAACAGGAGCGCCGCAGAGCAGTCCCACCACTCAGGCGAGTCCTTCTGAATAAAGACAGACCAGGGACGGCGGCTGGCTTTGTTCACGTCTTACACAAGTCTGTCCTTCTCAGAGTGCCATCCACTCTGTGCTGCCAGTCCCAAACTCCAAATGTGCTACGGGGTGCAGCGGGGTTGCCGATCTGGAAGTGGCACTCTATGCAGGGCTGATGAATGGTGCCATAAAAATTAAAACAAAGTGATCGTTCACAAATGCCACATTATGTGTTTGTGTGATCTCTGTGGTGACGTTACAGTTTCAGAGCATGCTAACCGACAGACTAATTCAGTGCATGGTCACAGATTTGAAATCAAAAACACGTGAGCTTTGAAGTCTGCATGCCACGGCTGTCTTCAACAGTCAATTTAGGAGTGACTGACAGGTCTTTCCACCAATCGGCTTCCTTCTTTCGTTTTCAGTTGGTTTCTGATTTTGTCCAAGTCACCTCTGCCACGGAGCGTATTTCATCGATGTCCCATCTTAATTTTTTGGTTTCCACTTTTTATATTTGCATTTCATAGCCAAAGTACCCTTTTTAGATTAGCTTGACTCTTACAAGGACTTTACTCACACATTTCAGAACATCAATGAAATGAAATGTAAAAAAGAGCGTGGCCAAAAAAATGAAAAATAACTTACAAAATACAGAAAGTCCAAACAGAGTGAACCAACGTTGAGTAGTGAGGGGGTCAATCTTGACCTTCAGTAGTGGGGGTACTTCTGCTTTTTGGAGTTTTATGTCAAGAAGAAGAAGCCGAAGCTTCATGTAGCTGACACTCTCTCAAAGCAGAGCTTTCTAATCGTCCATCCTGCTGTTGGAGTTTATTGGAGCTCCTGTGGCCTCCAGCTTGTAGTCTCGATGTGAAGAAACGTTGTCTTGGGTATCGATATGAAGAAGGAGCTGAACTCAAACTGAAACCTGAACCAACACATTCGGAGTATAGAGCGTCCTTCACACACCTCCCCAAGGATATACTGACATGGAGCAAAGTGACATCCGTTATATCCATCCATCCATTTTCCAACCCACTGAATCCGAACACAGGGTCACGGGGGTCTGCTGGAGCCAATCCCAGCCAACACAGGGCACAAGGCAGGAACCAATCCTGGGCAGGGTGCCAACCCACCACAGGACACATCCGTTATATTTTTAGGTTAATTTATCAAATCAACAGCTGGGTCAGCACAGACCCCTGTGTGTTTTTCTGCTTTGCCTTCCCTTTTTCTCTTATATGTCAGACAATAAAATCAGTTCCTTTCATTTTCATTGTGTTCTGCACTCATTATGGTGTCCCATTTCTCATAAAATTATTTTTTTATATAATATTCCTTGTATACATTAATTGATATTCTTCACAACTGTGGTCCCCCGTGCTAACCCTAGCATGCTGTTGTGACTCCCTCTTCAGCTCTTAAACATTTCTCTTTGAACCCTGAATGTTTCATTTTATTTGGATTTAGACCTTCTTAAATTCACACGTTTGGACTCACCCTTGCCACCCAGCCGATGAACGTGTTTGGTTTGGAAAGAATCTTATCATTTATACATGATAACCTAAATTAGTGTAAAAGTTTTATAAAGCCCCTCTACGTTGGTCTGTCATGTGACGGCTCTCTTTTTGGCCTCCTGTCCTCCCCGGTATCTGATTGGACAGTGTTGGCTGTCAGCTGACGTCACTAACTGACTACTTCATTATCAGGGTCAAGAACGGCTGTCTGCACTCAGCCCAGGCGTCAGTGACCAGATGACATCCCAGAGACGGTACAAGTTCATTGTTACTCAGATAAGACCCCATCTCCAAAGCTCCGAAACAAAAATATCCCCCTTGTTGTCAGTGGCACCTCCTGCTAGTTGGCACTGTACTGTGGATTTGATTTGACTTCTCCACTTTTTCATTATTACATTGAACTTTTTCAGTTGTGTGCTGTGGTTGACGTTGTTATCACCGTACCGTTGCTCCCTCATTCTGTTGTCTGGTGTTTGTATTGTTCACCATCTTATTTCACAGCACTGGTGCACAGATGATCAGTCCATGTATGGCTGACGTCCTGGCAGTACAATTTCTGAGTCCTTTATGAAATCTTATGTGTTGTAATGACGGCTGATAGAGGAGGACCGCTTTCAACATTCAGAACAGCTAAGAGGCTTACCACAAGTCAGCCAGTCATTTATGACTATGAAGGACACTGCTGTCTGAAAAGCATTAACCACATTTAGGACAACAATGAGGTTTTATCTTTCACCTATAAGTTGCTGAAGAAGATTCTTGCTGTTTGTGAAATAATGTGTTGTATTCCTGTGGCTCTGAGGTTACCTTACATCTAGGAATCGTTTGCCACTTTCAGTGTTTTCTCCTCTATTCTTATGTACAGTTAGGTCCATAAATATTTGGACAGAGACAACTTTTTTCTCATTTTGGTTCTGTACATGACCACAATGAATTTTAAATGAAACATCTCAGATGCAGTTGAAGTGCAGACTTTCAGCTTTAATTCAGTGGGGTGAACAAAACGATTGCATAAAAATGTGAGGCAACTGAAGCATTTTTTGAACACAATCCCTTCATTTCAGGGGCTCAAAAGTAATTGGACAAATTAAATAACTGGAAATCAAATGTTCATTTCTAATACTTGGTAGAAAACCCTTTGCTGGCAATGACAGCCTAAAGTCTTGAACTCCTGGACATCACCAGATGTTGGGTTTCCTCCTTTTTAATGCTCTGCCAGGCCTTTACTGCTGCGACTTTCAGTTGCTGTTTGTTTGTGGGCCTTTCTGTCTGAAGTTTAGTCTTCAACAAGTGAACTGCCTGCTCAATTGGGTTAAGATCATGTGACTGACTTGGCCATTCAAGAATTTTCCACTTCTTTGCTTCAATAAACTCCTGGGTTACTTTGGCTGTATGTTTTGGGTCATTGTCCATCTGTATCAAGAATCAATGTGGCTGCTGTATTTAGCTGGATTTGAGCAGACAGTATGTCTCTGAACACCTCAGAATTCATTCGGCTGCTTCTGTCCTGTGTCCCATCATCAATAAACACAAGTGTCCCAGTGCCACTGTCAGCCATGCACGCCCAAGCCATCACACTGCCTTCTCCACTGTGTTTTACAGATGATGTGCTATGCTTTGGATAATGAGCTGTTCCACGCCTTCTCCATACTTTTTTCTTGCCATCATTCTGGTAGAGGTTGATCTTGGTTTCATCTGTCCAAAGAATGTTTTTCCAGAACTGCGCTGGCTTTTTTAGATGATCTTTAGCAAAGTCCAATCTAGCCTTTCTATTCTTGAGGCTTGTGAGTGTCTTGCACCTTGCAGTGCACCCTCTGTATTTACTTTCATTCAGTCTTCTCTTTATGGTAGACTTGGATATCGATACGCCGACCCCCTGAAGAGTGTTGTTCACTTGGTTGGCTGTTGTGAAGGGGTTTCTCTTCACCATGGAAATGATTGTGATCATCCACCACTGTTGTCTTCCGTGGACGTCCAGGTCTTTTTGCGTTGCTGAGTTCACCAGTGCTTGCTTTCTTTCTCAGGATGTACCAAACTGTAGATTTTGCCACTCGAAATATTGTAGCAATTTCTCGGATGGGTTTTTTCTGTTTTCGCAGCTTAAGGATGGCTTGTTTCACCTCCATGGAGAGCTCCTTTGACCGCATGTTGTCTGTTCACAGCAAAATCTTCCACATGCAAGCACCACACCTCAAATCAACTCCAGGCCTTTTATCTGCTTCATTGATAATGACATAACGACGGACTTGAACACACCTGCCCATGAAATAGCCAAAGAGTCAATTGTCCAATTACTTTTGAGCCCCTGAAATGAAGGGATTGTGTTCAAAAAATGCTTTAGTTGCCTCCCATTTTTATGCAATCGTTTTGTTCACCCCACTGAATTAAAGCTGAAAGTCTGAACTTCAACTGCATCGGAGTTGTTTCATTTAAAATTCATTGTGGTAATGTACAGAACCAAAATGAGAAAATAGTTGTTTCTGTCCAAATATTTATGGACCTAACTGTACCTATTAACTACTTTAAACTGGAGTTCTTTACCTCATTCAGAAGATTTCTCTTCAATTTGTTTGGTTGAGGAGCCAATGGAAAGATCATTTGTCATTTCTGGGACAGGCTTTACTCCAATATGACTTTGTGTGTGTTTTCGAAAACTTTTTCTGGAAGAGTACCCTTTACCACATTCAGAACAGGTGTACTGCTTCTCTCCCGTGTGGATCCTTCTGTGGCGCCTAAGTGATTTAGGATGGGAGAATCGTTTTCCACACTCTGGACAGGAATGGGGTTTCTCTCCAGAGTGAATTCTCATGTGATATTTAAGAGACATGCCTTCTGAGAAAAGCTTGCCACAGTCGGAACAAATGTACTGCTTCTCTCCAGTGTGGATCCTTCTGTGGCTCTTAAGCGTACTTTGACGTGAGAATCGTTTGCCACACTCTGGACAGCAATAGGGTTTCTCTCCAGAGTGAATTCTCATGTGATCTTTAAGAGTCCTGCTTTCTGTAAAAAGCTTGCCACACTCTGAACAGCTGCGTTTCTTACCAGAATGGATTATTTTATGTTTATGAAGAGAACTGTTATATGAGAATCGCATTCCACATTCAGTACAACTGTAAGGCTTCTCTCCAGTATGACTTCTCCTATGACTATAAAGAGAACTGAGGCGTGAGAATTGTTTGCCACATTCCAGGCAATGGTGAGGTTTCTCTCCAGTGTGAAGTCTGATATGAATCTTTAGGGTGCTTTGTTCTGAAAAATGCTTACCACATTCAGGACAACAATAAGGTTTCTCTCCAGTATGAGTCCTGATGTGGCGCTGAAGTGGGCGAAAATGAAAGAATCGTTTCCCACATTCAGAACAGCCATAAGATTTTTCTTCAGTATGGATTTTAGCATGTATATTAAGACCTTTCTGGCTTGTATAACATTTACCACATTCAGAACATAAATACTGCATTTTCTCTCCAGTATGTATTTGTGTGTGCCTTTGAAAACTGCGTTTGTCAGAATATTGTTTGCCACATTCTGGACAATAATAAGGTTTTTCTCCTGTGTGGATTTTTCTGTGGCTCTGAAGATCGTTTCTCCTGGAGAATGACTTACCACATTCTGGACAACAATGAGGTTTTTCTCCAGTATGAATCTTCATATGCTTATTAAGATCACTTTTGTGTGTGAATTGTTTGCCACATTCCAAACAACATTTTTTTCCAGTGTGAATTTGGATTTCTTTCTCCACTTGCTGTCGATCAGTTTTGATGGCTTCTGTCTGTGTCACTCCAATAGCAGGGAGAGAACTGCACTGCAAAAAGGCTGCTGTCAGGTTCTCTGATCCTCTTGCCGATTTCTTCATACCTTTCTCATTGTATTGAAGAGAGGGCTGACCAAACGAAGGTGGAGAGAAGCTGCCATTCTTCTGTAAATCTGAAATAAAACACAAAAATTTTAACTGTTTTTTTTTCTTACACTTTTGTCCAAGGTGACTTACAACATTCAAGACACAATTGGTTACATTTCTCTTGTTACTCCAACTGGAGCAAAGGCAGGTCACGTGACTTGCTCGTGGTCGCATGGTGTCAATAGCTAAATTTGAACCTTCAACTTCAGAGTTTGATGTCCAAATTCCTAACCACTACTTGCCGTTTAAAATAAATGAAACAGTACAAGTAAAGTGGTGGCACACTGGTTGGAGTTCCTTCCTCATGCTGAGGTGCCATTTATGGTCTGGCCACTCTGCGTGTGGTCTTTACATGTTCTGCCGCTGTCTGTTCAATTTCTCCACCTTTCTCTCATATGTGAAAGACAGGCCTGATCTCATCAATCAATCACAAATTAAAATGACTTGACCAAATTAGCTGATCTTATCATTTGATCTTGAATGATAAAAACATGCAAGACAAAGTTCCAACATTACCAACATACAGAAACACGTCCTCGACAGTCTAACAGTTTTATTGCCTTCCTACAAGAGATAACAAATTTGCGGCTTGTAATATACAGGTGCTGGTCATAAAATTAGAATATCATGACAAAGTTGATTTATTTCAGTAATTCCATTCAAAAAGTGAAACGTGTATATTAGATTCATTCATTACACACATCCATCCATCCATCCATTGTCTCCCGCTTATCTGAGGTCGGGTCGCGGGGGCAGCAGCTTGAGCAGAGATGCCCAGACTTCCCTCTCCCCAGCCACTTCTTCTAGCTCTTCCGGGAGAATCCCAAGGCGTTCCCAGGCCAGCTGGGAGACATAGTCCCTCCAGCGTGTCCTGGGTCTTCCCGGGGGGCCTCCTCCCAGTTGGACGTGCCCGGAACACCTCACCAGGGAGGCGTCCAGGAGGCATCCTGATCAGATGCCCGAGCCACCTCATCTGACTCCTCTCGATGCGGAGGAGCAGCGGCTCTACTCTGAGCCCCTCCCGGATGACTGAGCTTCTCACCCTATCTTTAAGGGAAAGCCCAGACACCCTGCGGAGGAAACTCATTTTGGCAGCTTGTATTTGTGATCTCGTTCTTTCGGTCACTACCCATAGCTCATGACCACAGGTGAGGGTAGGAACATAGATCGACTGGTAAATTGAGAGCTTTGCCTTGCGGCTCAGCTCCTTTTTCACCACGACAGACCGATGCAGAGCCCGCATTACTGCAGACGCCGCAGCGATCCGCCTGTCGATCTCACGCTCCATTCTTCTCTCACTCGTGAACAAGACCCCGAGATACTTGAACTCCTCCACTTGAGGCAGGATCTCGCTCCCAACCCTGAGAGGGCACTCCACCCTTTTCCGGCTGAGGACCATGGTCTCGGATTTGGAGGTGCTGATTCCCGTCCCAGCTGCTTCACACTCAGCTGCGAACCGATCCAGAGAGAGCTGAAGATCACGGCCTGATGAAGCAAACAGGACAACATCATCTGCAAAAAGCAGTGACCCAATCCTGAGTCCACCAAACCGGACCCCCTCAACACCCTGGCTGCGCCTAGAAATTCTGTCCATAAAAGTTATGAACAAAATCGGTGACAAAGGGCAGCCCTGGCGGAGTCCAACTCTCACTGGAAATGGGTTTGACTTACTGCCGGCAATGCGGACCAAGCTCTGGCACCGATCGTACAGGGACCGAACAGCCCTTATCAGGGGGTCCGGTACCCCATACTCTGAGTACCCCCCCACAGGATTCCCCGAGGGACACGGTCGAATGCCTTTTCCAAGTCCACAAAACACATGTAGACTGGTTGGGCGAACTCCCATGAACCCTCCAGGACTCTGCTAAGGGTGTAGAGCTGGTCCACTGTTCCGCGACCAGGACAAAAACCACACTGTTCCTCCTGAATCCGAGGTTCGACTATCCGATGGACCCTCCTCTCCAGAACCCCCGAATAGACTTTTCCAGGGAGGCTGAGGAGTGTGATCCCTCTGTAGATGGAACACACCCTCTGGTCCCCCTTCTTAAAGAGGGGGACCACCACCCCAGTCTGCCAATCCAGAGGCACTGTCCCTGATGTCCATGCGATGTTGCAGAGACGTGTCAACCAAGACAGCCCTACGACATCCAGAGCCTTGAGGAACTCTGGGCGTATCTCCTCCACCCCCGGGGCCCTGCCACCAAGGAGCTTTTTGACCACCTCGGTGACCTCAGTCCCAGAGATGGGGGAGCCCACCTCCGAGTCCCCAGGCTCTGCTTCCTCATTGGAAGGCATGTTATTGGGATTGAGGAGGTCTTCGAAGTACTCCCCCCACCGACCCACAACGTCCCGAGTCGAGGTCAGCAGCGCACCATCCCCACCATATACAGTGTTGTCACTGCACTGCTTCCCCCTCCCGAGACACCGGATGGTGGACCAGAATCTTCTCGAAGCCGTCTGAAAGTTGTTCTCCATGGCCTCCCCAAACTCCTCCCATGCCCGAGTTTTTGCCTCAGCAACCACCGAAGCTGCATTCCGCTTGGCCTGCCGGTACCTATCAGCTGCCTCCAGAGTTCCACAGGACAAAAGGGTCCACCAACGGGTTCGGGGATTGCCGCCACGACAGGCACCGACCACCTTACGGCCACAGCTCCGGTCAGCTGCCTCAACAATAGAGGCACGGAACATGGCCCATTCGGACTCAATGTCCCCCACCTCCCTCGGGATGTGGTCGAAGTTCTACCGGAGGTGGGAGTTGAAGCTACTTCTGACAGGGGGCTCTGCCAGATGTTCCCAGCAGACCCTCACAACACGTTTGGGCCTACCAGGCCTGACCGGCATCCTCCCCCACCATCAAAGCCAACTCACCACCAGGTGGTGATCAGTTGACAGCTCCGCCCCTCTCTTCACCCGAGTGTCCAAGACATGTGGCCGCAAGTCCGACGACATGACCACAAAGTCGATCATCGAACTGAGGCCTAGGGTGTCCTGGTGCCAAGTGCACATTTGAACACCCCTATGCTTGAACATGGTGTTCGTTATGGACAATCCATGACGAGCACAGAAGTCCAATAACAAAACACCGCTCGGGTTCAGATCAGGGGGGCCATTCCTCCCAATCACACCCTTCCAGGTCTCACTGTCATTGCCCACGTGAGCATTGAAGTCTCCCAGCAGTACGAGGGAGTCCCCAGATGGTATGCCCTCTAGCACCCCCTCCAGGGACTCCAAAAAGGGTGGGTACTCCGAACTGCTGTACGGTGCATACGCACAAACAACAGTTAGGACCCGTCCCCCCACCCGAAGGCGGAGGGAGGCTACCCTCTCGTCCACCGGGGTAAACCCCAATGTACAGGCTCCAAGTCGGGGGGCAATAAGTATACCCACACCCGCTCGGCGCCTCTCACCGGGGGCAACTCCAGAGTGGTAGAGAGTCCAGCCCCTCTCAAGGAGATTGGTTCCAGAGTCCAAGCTGTGCGTCGAGGTGAGCCTGACTATATCTAGCTGGAACCTCTCAACTTCGCGCACAAGCTCAGGCTCCTTCCCCTTCAGAGAGGTGACATTCCACGTCCCAAGAGCCAG
Source organism: Erpetoichthys calabaricus (assembly GCF_900747795.2). Lineage (NCBI taxonomy): Eukaryota > Metazoa > Chordata > Cladistia > Polypteriformes > Polypteridae > Erpetoichthys > Erpetoichthys calabaricus. The sequence continues at coordinate 20,857,478 of NC_041398.2, read as the reverse complement.
CTTCTGTAGCCGAGGATCGGACCGCCAAGGTCCCCGCCTTTGGCCACCACCCAACTCACACTGCACCCAACCTCCTTGGCCTCTCCCATAGGTGGTGAGCCCATGGGAATGGGGACCCACGTTGCCTCTTCGGGCTGTGCCCGGCCGAGCCCCATGGGTGCAGGCCCGGCCACCAGGTGCACGCCATCGAGCACCACCTCCAGGCCTGGCTCCAGAGTGGGGCCCCGGTGACCTGCGTCCGGGCAAGGGAAAACGCCGTCCAAAATTGTTTTTCATCATAGGAGGTTTGTTTAACCGCTCTTTGTCTCATCCCTCACCTAGGACCAGTTTGCCTTGGGTGGCCCTACCAGGGGCATAAAGCCCTGGACAACAGAGCTCCTAGGATCATTGGGACACGCAAATCCCTCCACCACGGTAAGGTGGCGGTTTGAGGAGGGGTCATTACACACAGACTGATGTATTTCAAATGTTTATTTCTTTTAATGTTGATGATTATAACTGACAACTAATGAAAGTCCCAAATTCAGTATCTCAGAAAATTAGAATATTGTGAAAAGGTTCAATATTGAAGACACCTGGTGCCACACTCTAATCAGCTAATTAACTCCAAACACCTGCAAAAGCCTTTAAATGGTCTCTCAGTCCAGTTCTGTAGGCTACACAATCATGGGGAAGACTGCTGACTTGACAGTTGTCCAAAAGACGACCATTGACACCTTGCACAAGGAGGGCAAGACACAAAAGGTCATTGCTAAAGAGGCTGGCTGTTCACAGAGCTCTGTGTCCAAGCACATTAATAGAGAGGCGAAGGGAAGGACAAGATGTGGTAGAAAAAAGTGGACAAGCAATAGGGATAACCGCCCCCTGGAGAGGATTGTGAAACAAAACCCATTCAAAAATGTGGGGGAGATTCACAAAGAGTGGACTGCAGCTGGAGTCAGTGCTTCAAGAACCACCAGGCACAGACGTATGCAAGACATGGGTTTCAGCTGTCGCATTCCTTGTGTCAAGCCACTCTTGAACAAGAGACAGCGTCAGAAGCGTCTCGCCTTTGGACTGCTGCTGAGTGGTCCAAAGTGATGTTCTCTGATGAAAGTAAGTTTTGCATTTCCTTTGGAAATCAAGGCCCCAGAGTCTGGAGGAAGAGAAGAGAGGCACAGAATCCACGTTGCGTGAGGTCCAGTGTAAAGTTTCCACAGTCAGTGATGGTTTGGGGTGCCATGTCATCTGCTGGTGTTGGTCCATTGTGTTTTCTGAGGTCCATGGTCAACGCAGCCGTCTACCAGGAAGTTTTAGAGCACTTCATGCTTCCTGTTGCTGATGAACTTTATGGAGATGCAGATTTCATTTTCCAGAAGCACCTGGCACCTGCACACAGTGCCAAAGCTACCAGTACCTGGTTTAAGGACCATGGTATCCCTGTACTTGATTGGCCAGCAAATTCGCCTGACCTTAACCCCATAGAAAATCTATGGGGTATTGTGGTTAGGAAGATGCAATACGCCAGACCCAACAATTCAGAAGAGCTGAAGGCCACTATCAGAGCAACATGGGCTCTCATAACACCTGAGCAGTGCCACAGACTGATCGACTCCATGCCACGCCGCATTGCTGCAGTAATCCAGGCCAAAGGAGCCCCAACTAAATATTGAGTGCTGTACATGCTCATACTTTTCATGTTCATACCTTTCAGTTGGCCAACATTTCTAAAAATCTTTTTTTTGCATTGATCTTAATTGATATTCTAATTTTCCGAGATACTGAATTTGGGACTTTCATTAGTTGTCAGTTATAATCATCAACATTAAAAGAAATAAACATTTGAAATACATCAGTCTGTGTGTAATGAATGAATCTAATATACAAGTTTCACTTTTTGAATGGAATTACTGAAATAAATCAACTTTGTCATGATATTATAATTTCATGACCAGCACCTGTATGTGCAAAAAGAAGTCAGTCATGGAGGATTCTCGGCTAACACTTACAACAATACAAACCTTATTCAGCATCGGAGAAGTCAACACAAAAAGGGACTGGTGTGAAGAACGAGCTGTCCAAAGGCTGGGGCGACCAGCAAGCTTAGTCTAGCTCAGTCGCCTACTCTCACTTGGCCTCCAATAATGGCAGCACTTAGAAAACTCAACCTTATAATACTGACAGCAAGAACGGCAACAACTTACAGTGACAGCAAAAACAGTGGAATTCGCAAGCCTGGACGACCAGCCACTTGCAGTTCTGGAAGATGTCACCCTGTAGATCATTTAGATCCACGATTCCATCTGCCAGTGAGTGTTTGTTTACTGATTTATTTGTATAATTAATTTCTTGGGCATTAGATGTTTTGACTAAAATCCCTTTGATTAGCCTTTCAGTGAATTTGTAGGTAGATGGGAGGAAATGGATGCAGAGTATTACCGAGCTGGTACATAAATCTAAATTGTTATCAAGTGGACGTCGATTAGTTAGAAATTGTAATCAGCCCTCTTATTTGCTTGTTGGGTAGAATGGTACGAGCCATTTTTTTAGACCTAAATAAAATAATATTCTTCTTCTTTCGGCTGCTCCCATTAGTGGTTGCCACAGTGGATCATCTTGTTCCATATCTTCCTGTCCTTGTCATCTTATTCTGTTACCCCCATCACCTGCATGTCCTCTCTCACCAAATCCAACGGTGGAATTCGTAAGCCTGGACAACCAGCCACATGCAGTTTTGGAAGATGTCACCCTGTAGATCATTTAGATCCATGCTTCCATCTGCCAGGGCACAAGGATTTTTACAGATGTTGCTTTGGCAGAATTGTATCTAACTGTGCACACCATACATATCAGCAGTCTTCTACGAGATAACGTCACCAAACTCAGTTTTACAAATGACCTTTGGAGTTCAATTATTATTATTATTAATGAATTATTATTATTATTATTTCAAGCACGTCTCCGGTGTCCATGTTGAGACTGAAACAAGTGACTCTCTTCTGCCAAGAATTCGCAGGCTGGCATGAAACTGAAGCTCTTCTTGCCGAGTGACACAATATGCTCTTAGCCTGTAACTGTACAAAATAGAAAGTGTACGTCAGACTGTGTGATAATACGAAGAATATCACAAAGGCCGTGGGAGATTGCTGACTTACCGGCCTGCCATGCAAGGCACTCGCCATTCAACTGATGGTGAGCCAAGGACTGCCGTCTAATTCAGTGGCTGTATGAAGACGCAAAATTGGTCACCTGATGCATTCTGCGCCAACTTACTCTCAGTTTGAAGATATTTTAAAAACAACCTGACCAGCCCATGAGAAGGTTATAGCAGGAGGGCGACAGAGGGAGGAACAGTACACATTGTATGTTATACTCCCAAAGGGAGTAAAAATGGATATTACAGTAATCCCTCCTCCATCGCGGGGGTTGCGTTCCAGAACCCCCCGCGAAAGGTGAAAATCCGCGAAGTAGAAACCATATGTTCATATGGTTATTTTTATATATTTTAAGCCCTTATAAACTCTCCCACACTATTATAAACATTTCCCGCACAATTATACAGCATAAACCCTTTGTATTCTCTTATATATTAGGTAAGACTCGTTGAAATTATGTATGTAAACACGCTGTTTATATACAGTAAAACCTAAATATTATTTTAAAGATATCGAGCGTCTCCGATATCACATATGTTACAGCCATTACGACAGACAGGCCACCAGCAATAAATACGTACAATGCAAGAAAAATTGTACACAGTAAAATGTGTGTACAGTGACACTAAACTATGTACATGTAATAAGTACTGTACGTAGATAATTATGTTACTCACCAACAATGACACGACGACTTGTCTGATAACGAGGAGTTTAATTGTACTGCACAACAAAGGATAGTGTTACAGCTCTTCTAAAGGAGCCTCTTCAGGTGACTGTGTAGCACCGCCGTTGTTCTTCTTCTATCACTCTTCAATCCAAATCCCTAAAGCAGATTCCATCCAGACTACTGCCTTATCACGTCCACTTGAAACTCGTTTTGCGCCCTGGTTAAAGGACACTGCGGCCATAGATCTTATATGTTTTTCCTCCTTTTTAAATAAAAAGAATCGTGGACTCATTGATGCTGTAATGGTGTCCTGCAGCGGTGTAGCTGTTCCCTTCCTTCAACATATCCAAAACTTTTACCTTTTCTGCAATCATTTGCATCTTCTGTTGGCGCTTGGACATGGCCCCTGAAGCAGTAGCAGGAGCACGTTAATGCTGAATGAGCGAGATGAGACTTCCTGGTTAATGCAGCACTCCGTCGCTGAGCCAATCAGCAGCACACAGGAACTTAACTGTGTGCTCTGATTGGGTAGCTTCTCAGTCATCCGCCAATAGCGTCCCTTGTATGAAATCAACTGGGCAAACCAACTGAGGAAGCATGTACCAGAAGTAAAAAGACCCATTGTCCGCAGAAACCTGCGTTATATATTTAGATATGCTTACATATAAAATCCACGACAGAGTGAAGCCGCGAAAGTCGAAGCGCGATAAAACGAGGGGATTACTGTACTGGCTTAATCAGTCAACTAACACATCACAATCTTCTCTTCTGCACAGTGAAAGTTAATACAAAATATGGTCTCCCACTCAACACCTTTTGAAGAGAGAATAAGAGGAGTTTACTCATCGAGTGTGTCTGCCACCGATGTCATACCATTAACTAGAGAGTCTCTGTGAGAAAAGTGTAGAATCAGACCAAAGTGTAAATATTTTCCAAAGTGTTAAGCAAGCGGAAGAAGAGCACAGAATCGGAGCCTCTCTATGTAGAGGCCATGATACTCGATCCAAGGTAAGACAAAAGAAGTTTTAGCAGGAAGAGGGAGACTACTCAAGATTTATGGATGTACTAGCCATGGTCCAAGGTAGGTAATGGAATAATTAAAAATATTTACTATCTCTTGCCCTACATGTGCCTTCAGCGCCATTCCTCTGTATTCGCGTATGTTAATCTCTCTTCACCGCTGCTCCCTTTCTCAAGGGTAGTCCTGTATGGATCGTGGACTATCTTACAGACAGACCTCAGTATGTGCGTCTCAGGAACTGCAGGTCTGACATTGTGGTCAGCAGCACAGGAGCGCCGCAGGGGACTGTACTTTCTCCGGTCCTGTTCAGCCTATATACATCGGACTTCCCATACAACTCGGAGTCCTGCCACGTGCAGAAGTTCGCTGACGACACTGCTATCGTGGGCTGCATCAGGAGTGGGCAGGAGGAGGAGTATAGGAACCTCATCAAGGACTTTGTTAAATGGTGCAACTCAAACCACTTACACCTGAACACCAGCAAAACCAAGGAGCTGGTCGTAGATTTTAGGAGGACCAGACCCCTCACGGACCCCGTGATCATCAGAGGTGACTATGTGCAGATGGTGCAGACCTATAAATATCTGGCAGTGCAGCTGAATGATAAATTAGACTGGACTACCAATACTGATGCTCTGTGCAAGAGAGGACAGAGATGACTATACTTCCTTAGAAGACTGGCGTCCTTCAACATCTGCAATAAGATGCTGCAGATGTTCTACCAGACGGTTGTGGTGAGCGCCCTCTTCTACGCGGTGGTGTGCTGGGGAGGCAGTATAAAGAAGGACACCTCACGTCTGGACAAGCTGGTGAGGAAGGCAGGCTCTATTGTAGGCATGGAGCTGGACAGTTTAACATCTGTGGCTGAGCGACGGGCGCTGAGCAGACTCCTGTCAATCATGGAGAATCCACTGCATCCACCGAACAGGATCATCTCCAGACAGAAGAGCAGCTTCAGCGACAGACTGCTGTCACCGTCCTGCTCCACTGACAGACTGAGGAGATCGTTCCTCCATCACACTATGAGACTCTTCAATTCCACCTGGGGGGTAAACGTTAACATTATATAAAGATATTGTCTGTTATACCTGCATTGTTATCACTCTTTAATTTAATATTGTTATTATCAGTATGCTGCTGCTGGAGTGTGAGAATTTCCCCTTGGGATTAATAATAGGTCCCCCCCTCTCTTTCTTGTGTGACGTGTCAGGCGGCCTTTGAAGCATCGTACCGTGCCCCGCGCATGCGCACTTCACCAGAAGACACACACACACGGATACTGGATGCACACAGGGGTTTTATTAAAGAGGATATACAGTGCATCCAGAAAGTATTCACAGCGCTTCATCATTTTTTCCACCTTTTGTTATGTTACAGTCTTATTCCAAAATGGATTAAATTCATTTTTTTCCCTCAGAATTCTACACACAACACCCCATAATGACAATGTGAAAAAAGTTTAATTGAGGTTTTTGTGAATTTATTAAGTTTTACCGAGCTGGTGCCTAAATATAAATCGTTATCAAGTGGACGTTGATTAGTTAGAAATTGTAATCAGCCCTCTTACTTGCTTGTTGGGTAGAATGGTACAAGCTGGCTCCGCTCCCAAAATATACACCCGGGCTAGTAACAAAACAAAGGGAGTGTGCGGAAGAGACACATAGGAGTGGGCTGGTTTCTGGGGTGAAAACAAAGGGCACTTATTATGCTCTCTCGGAGGAGAGAACTGTTCACCCCATTGGGATCAAGATCCCACATAAATATGGGGTATCCCCAGACCAGCAGGTAGAAAGAATTAAAAATTGGGAATTCGATCCAGAGAGGTCGACCCCGGAGCAATCTTTTGCTCTCTGGGAACAAGTGGCACAATGGCTACACCCATTCGAATGTGCAACCTTTCAGATAGTACAGCAGGTAGCCTGCTTCCTGTTAATGAAAAGTCTTCCCAAATATCTCACCCAGCTGGTCTGGGGAGACTTAAAAAAAAAAAAAAAAAAAAAACATGGAAGAGCTTATAAAGCTCATAGAACCATCTAAAACAGCCTCGCAATCTGAGAGAGAACAGAACAGTCCTCTGGTGAACTCCGTGGGGATTATGTCCTATAAACCGGAGCCCGTGGGTGCGCAACCTAATCAGGAACGAGGAGGGATGCAGGTGGAGAGAGAGGTGGGGGGGGAGGGGGGGGTTTATGTCCGCTTACAAAACCACTGACGATATCACATACGGGAGGTTCAGAGATGAAGCTCTCCTCGATTCCAACAGCAACATTTCCATCGTTGATTGCCGATATGTACTACCGCGACAGTGGATGAAAATAAAGACCAGTATAACGCGTATATACTCGTAAATATAAAACAGTCCTATGTTTCATCAGTCATGGAGGATCGCTAAAGAAATTTCCCGTAGCGGTCCTCCCAAATCCATCTTTTTTGGCGATTCTAGGGTGGCACTGGTCTAACAATAAATGCGGTGTACTACTGACTACTCCCGATCAAAATTTAGGCCTAGTTATAGACGGGAATGACTCGACACCATGTAATCAGCCAGAGGAGAGAGATGCGGATGTCCAAGAGGTGGATGGGCCGTCGCAGACAGATACCTCATCAACCAGTGCCTCAACGACTCCCCGACCCTTGAGGTCAGACCGGACCCTCTCTCTGAGATACAATTTCAATTTAGAGATACACCGGCTTCTGTCAAATGAGGACTCCCTGAAATTTGTGAACAATGCAGTGGTACTAGTTACTGGCCAATGCACTCATCAGCCCATGCCATAGGTCATTTTCTATCACAAAGTGAGGACCCTATTATAACGGGTACCAGAGCATGAGGGGTAGGTGAGGAAGCTGTTGTTAATCCCACATACCTACTGGCAGCAGGTCTGTGAATTGGCACATGCCCACTTCCTAGGAGGCCACTCGGGCGCCGAAAAGACTTTAGATTTTATTGGCCAGGAATTGAGGAGGTTTTTGCGTCTCTTGTCCAGAGTGCCAACTATGGCAAATTCCTTGGAAGGACAGGGCTCCTCTCTTTCCCCATCCCTTGACTGATGTCCCCTTCGAGCGAATTGGGGTCAATATAGTAGGACCCTTAGCCCGAGGATATAAACATATATTACTCCTTGTGGATTATGCTACTCGATATGCAAAGGCTGTTCCCTTGAACTCAACCACGTCTAAGGCTATTGCACGGGAACTAGTAGGGGGTCTTTGCGTGTTGTTGGAATCCCTAAGGAAGTCCTTACGGACTAGGAGACGTTCAGCGAGACTGCCAAGTTACTTAAAAAAAAGCACTTAAAGCAAGCAGTGTATCATCGTCAAACCGACGGTCCAGTCGAGAGGTTTAATCAGACCCTCAAGACAAATGCTTTGCAAGGTGGTCAGTGGGGACAGGAGGAACTGGGATCAGCTAGCCCCCTCCCCTGTGTTCTTTGCCTATCGGGAAGTCCCACAAGCCTCTACAGGGTTTTCAACATTAGAATTATTATACAGATGGCAACCTCAGGGAATATTGCATATTTTGAAAGTAAGATGGGAAGGAAAGGCTCTTCCCCCTACCAATATATTAGAGTGTATCGCACAGTTGCGTGATCGATTTGGATAAATTCAACCTATATTAAAAACTCACATGGAAGAGGAGCAAGCAGCACAGGCTCACTATTAGGACCATGGTACGACTTTCTGAGAATTCCTTCCAGAGGGATTGTGTCATGGTTTTGGTTTCTACCTCCCATTCTAAATTGCTAGCCCATTGTCAAGGACCTTAAGAAGTTAAGGAGAGGAAAGGACTCACTAACTATTTGGTGCAACAACCCAATCGTTCACCTGAGTGAGCGGGTTTATCATGTAAACTTACTGAAACTGCGGAAGGAACGGGATCCCAATCCTTCCCCTGCTCAGCCTCGCTCATTCTTTGCTCAAAAAAATATCCTTAACGTCAGCGCCGAGTTCTAGACAGAGACGGGAGCGCAATGCAGCTACAGTTAGGTCCATAAATATTTGGACAGAGACAACTTTTTTCTAATTTTGGTTCTGTACACGACCACAATGAATTTGAAATGAAACAACTCCGATGCAGTTGAAGTGCAGACTTTCAGCTTTAATTCAGTGGGGTGAACAAAACGATTGCATAAAAATGTGAGGCAACTAAAGCATTTTTTGAACACAATCCCTTCATTTCAGGGGCTCAGAAGTAATTGGACAATTGACTCAAAGGCTATTTCATGGGCAGGTGTGTGCAAGTCCGTCGTTATGTCATATCAATGAAGCAGATAAAAGGCCTGGAGTTGATTTGAGGTGTGGTGCTTGCATGTGGAAGATTTTGCTCTGAACAGACAACATGCGGTCAAAGGAGCTCACCATGCAGGTGAAAGAAGCCATCCTTAAGCTGCGAAAACAGAAAAAACCCATCCGAGAAATTGCTCCAATATTACGAGTGGCAAAATCTAGTTTGGTACATCCTGAGAAAGAAAGCAAGCACTGGTGAACTCAGCAACGCAAAAAGACCTGGACGTCCACGGAAGACAACAGTGGTGGATGATCACAGAATCATTTCCATGGTGAAGAGAAACCCCTTCACAACAGCCAAGCAAGTGAACAACACTCTCCAGGGGGTCGGCATATCGATATCCAAGTCTACCATAAAGAGAAGACTGCATGAAAGTAAATACAGAGGGTGCGCTGCAAGGTGCAAGCCACTCATAAGCCTCAGGAATAGAAAGGCGAGATTGGACTTTGCTAAAGAACATCTAAAAAAAGCCAGCACAGTTCTGGAAAAACATTCTTTGGACAGATGAAACCAAGATCAACCTCTACCAGAATGATGGCAAGAAAAAAGTATGGAGAAGGTGTGGAACAGCTCATTATCCAAAGCATAGCACATCATCTGTAAAACACTGTGGAGGAGGCAGTGTGATGGCTTGGGCGTGCATGGCTGCCAGTGGCACTGGGACACTAGTGTTTATTGATGATGTGACACAGGACAGAAGCAGCCGAATGAATTCTGATGTGTTCAGAGACATCCTGTCTGCTCAAATCCAGCTAAATGCAGTCCCATTGATTCATGATACAGATGGACAATGACCCAAAACATACAGCCAAAGCAACCCAGGAGTTTATTAAAGCAAAGAAGTGGAAAATTCTGGAATGGCCAAGTCAGTCACCTGATCTTAACCCAATTGAGCAGGCATTTCACTTGTTGAAGACTAAACTTCAGACAGAAAGGCCCACAAACAAACAGCAACTGAAAGCCGCTGCAGTAAAGGCCTGGCAGAGCATTAAAAAGGAGGAAACCCAACATCTGGTGATGTCCAGGGGCCTCATGTATAACGCCGTGCGTAGAACTCACACTATAACATGGCGTAAGCACAAAAGCGGGATTGTGCGTACGCACAGAAAAATCCAGATGCAGGAATCTGTGCGCACGCATACTTTCACGTTCTTCCACTACATAAATCCTGATCGGCGTGAAAAGTAACGCACGTGCACGCGCCTTCTGTCCCGCCCCAACTCCTCCCAGAATTATGCCTCTTTCAATATGCAAATCAATATAAATAGCCTTCTGTGAAAAGACAATGGGAAAAGCACGGGGGAAATATAAGAATTTCAGCGAATACCAAGTGGAGGAAAAGGAAAAACGTACTATTTGTTGGTTTAAACAGTGGTATAATCAACAAAACAAAGTTGATCGAGTGACAGAGTGTCGGAGAAACTCGAAGGCTCAAGTTCACAAACTCGCACAGTGCCCGAAATAAAAAAGAAATCACATATCAAAGTTGCCGTGAAAAGGCGAGTCGTAGCCCACCGTCTGAGTGTCATATGAAAGCTTATCAGGGTACAGAAAAAAAAATACGCACACAGTGGGGAAAAAAGCACGAAATGTCAACTTTAATCTCGAAATTTCACGTAGTTTATTTTGCCATTAAAGTAGAACATCATAAACTTCATCTTAAAATCGTTTATTTTACTAGTTTCTCAAGTAGCACGTTAAATGCTTTGTTCTGTATTTGATCTTCTATGTGCTCTATGTATGTGAATCACTACGTGCTTCCGTTCTTTCTCATTCTCCGACACAGAATCCATTACATTCGTGATATTACAGCTCTCTGAATAATTAAAATACTGACATGTATACGTGATATCATTGTCATGATGATAGGAATGAAAGCATGTTATTAAACATGGGAACACGGTGGCGCAGTGATTGTGCATATCTCACGCAAGAGGCCTGCTGCGCCATGTGCGACCTTCGATGAAATAATTTATTACAGAAGTACTGTCTCTTTCAAACGTACTAACCTCCAATTCCTGTCCTTACTTTTCTTTCTCCAAATGACCAATCGCCACACAATCAGCTCTGTAATAGACGTTAAGCCATCTGTAAGCTTAGAACGCCGATTCTTCAAAACTTTTAAGGAACATCGAAATATCTTCGTAGTAAATGTTTAATTATTCTATCCGTCTATCTTTCCAGTGTCGCGTCAGTGCAAGAATACAACGCAATGCAGGAACAATCCCTGAGCTAGCTAGAGCTGCGGCACCGTGTCCTCACATGTTTAATTATTAACAATACAGATTATTTAAATGAAGTTAAAGTTTTAGCTGTATAATATAATCAACATATTTTGCTGCATTTCATCTTAAAAATGAATACCGTCATCATATGTAAATACGCACTTTATAAAGTGGCGCAGGTTGTGCAATATTATAACTGTAGTGCAAGTTTACAGTGAGGTGATTGTACTTATAAGTAAACAGTTATATAAGGAGCACTTGATGGACTGATTGAGTGCGTTTAGAGTTCTTGGGATGAAACGGTTTCTAAACCGCGAAGTCCGTACTGGGAAGTCTCTATAAAGCGTTTTGCCATGGCTGAGTCAGCGTCTGCTTCATGCTGTATACCGATATTTCAGCTGCTGCTGTGATTCCCCACTCAGATACAGTGATATAAATACTCCGAGTGGTGCAGTGAGAGTAATATGGAAAAAGATGATCTGCTGTGGCAACCCTTAACGGGAGCAGCTGAAAGAAGAAGAAGATGCAGTGAGAGTTACAACGCTAAAGTAGTTATGGTATTTGGAATACTATGGCTATTCCCTGGACCATTATATTGCTGCAGGTTAATTACAATCAGATGCATTACACTAATAAATAATATGCAGTTAGTTTCAGTGTATTTATAAAGCAGCGTCAGGAATGTGGATCTAAGAAAGAAAGGGTGACCACACAGGAACAGTAGCACTGCTTTGACGCTGGGTGCCGCCAGTCTGCAAAACCGATCGGAGAAATTGCGTACGCCAAGGTATGAGTTACCGTGGAAATGTGCGTGGCTTTACGCCAAGTTTAGGTTTTATACATCGCGATTTGAGCGTGGAAACGTTCGTACGCAACATTTCTGTGCGTACGCATCATTTATACATGAGGCCCCAGGAGTTCAAGACTTCAGGCTGTCATTGCCAGCAAAGGGTTTTCAACCAAGTATTAGAAATGAACATCTGATTTCCAGTTATTTAATTTGTCCAATTACTTTTGAGCCCCTGAAATGAAGGGATTGTGTTCAAAAAATGCTTTAGTTGCCTCACCTTTTTATGCAATCGTTTTGTTCACTCCACTGAATTAAAGCTGAAAGTCTGCACTTCAACTGCATCGGAGTTGTTTCATTTCAAATTCATTGTGGTAATGTACAGAACCGAAATGAGAAAAAAGTTGTCTCTGTCCAAATATTTATGGACCTAACTGTATCCTGTCTGTCCCGGAGGTAGTGAGAAAAAAACCTAGAAGGACCTCTCTGACTACAAACGACATTGTGACACAGCTCAGGGTTATCGTTTGAGAGCGACCATATCGGCTTCCCAAAGCAAAGAAAGCAGAAGTGGAGCTTGAAATCAAGGGCAGGCTGGAACTAGGAGTGATAGAGGAAAGTTATAGTCTCAGGTTCAGTCCGATAGTCTTAGCTGGAAAGCCTGACGGGAGTTGGAGGTTTTGCAATGACTTCCGTCGACTTAATCAAGTCTCCCGATTTGATGCTTATCTAATGTCTTGAGTGGACGACCTCCTTGAGAGGCTTGGACAGCCAAACTTTTTGCCCACACTTGACATGAAGAAGGGGTACTGGCAGGTTCCTTTAACGGACGCCGCTAAGGTCAAGACCGCGTTAAGCACCCCTAGCAGACGCTGGCTGTATCGTGTCCTTCCATTCGGATTACATGGGGCTCCTGCGACTTTCCAGCATCGGGTGGATAAAGTGCTCCACCCTCATAACTCGTATAGTGCTGCTTACTTTCAATGACGTTTTCATTTATTCCAACACATCGAAGGAACACGTACAGCAGGTCGAAGTGGTATTGTGAATGCTGGGTGAAGCCAGGCTTTGAATTAATCCAAAAACAATGATTTTTTGGGTTGAAAGAAGCTAAATATTTGGGCTACCTGGTGGGTAGTGGTACCATAAAGCCATAGTGTTAAAAGGTAGATGCCAAATTAAAGTTGCCCTGTCCACAAATCAAGCAGCAAGTCCAAGCATTTCTCGGATTAGCTGGGTATTATCGCTGGTTTTTACCTTGGTTTTCAGAGACAGCGGCGCCCTTCAGTGATTTAGCAAAGAAGAAGGTTCCTAACAGCGTGGTATGGACTGAAAAGGCAGATGCTGCATTTTGTGACCTAAAACTGGCCCTTACCGTCAGCACCAATATTGAAAGCACCTAATTTTTCACTTCCCTTCATACTCCAGACGGAGGTTTCAGACACAGGCCTGGGTGCCGTGCTCAGGGTAAGCGTCGATGGTGTTGAACACCCTGTCACGTACCTGAGCCAGAAGCTGTTGGATCAGGAGACCAGGTATGCAGCAACGGAAAGGAAAGCCCTTGAGATTAAATGGATGATTAGACAGTTGAGGTACTACATCTGGGGCCGTGAATTCACACTTGTGAAGGATCATGCACCTCTAAAGTGGATGGCCTTGCACAAGGAGTCAAATTCACAGGTCACTAGGTGGTTTCTTGATCTCCAACCATATAAGTTTTCACTTGTTCATCATATGGGCTCTCTCCATGCCAACATGGATTCTCTCTTCTCTAGAGTCCACGACCTCTCGGTCAAGGCTGCCCGACTCGATGGGTCTGGGGTGGGGGGGGCTGGGGGCTTTGTCACACACGAGCGATTGGGAGACAGCTAAAGGACCTGAATGAAAGTAATTTCATGCAAGACCAGAGGGTGGCGAGGTGCACTGACCATCTCTCTTGATCCCTTGCAGACCATCCACGGGAAATCCCGTAAGGGTTCCAGAGCCAGTGATGACATCACATCCCGTCCTGGCACCACTGATGATGTCACTTTGGGTTCTCGGCAAACAAAGCCGCCATCTTTAGCTACCTAAATCAGTTCTGTTTTGGAATTGTATCTGTGAACATCTCATTTATTTAACCGTTTTGCAGCCAAGGCATGATATACATGTGGCTGCCCCAAACCTTTTTTTGATGACTTTGTGTCATTTTTGTGACACTGGTTATTCTAGTTCTTCCCCTCATCCCCAAAAACATGCTGGTGAAGAGGAGTGGCAACTCCAAATTGACCCGATGTGACTGTGGGAGACGGAATGGCCCAAGATCATCTCCAAGTGAAGATTTCACACCACTGCCAACTTGTCCCAGCAAGTTCAGGCTGAGAACAGAACACAAGATGCTGAAAGAAGACCCTGAGACCCCCCTGAACGTCATCATGGCTCATACAGGTAGCTCTTCTCACTGTTAACGTCAAAGTACACGAGATTACCATTAGAAAGATGAGGCACATATTAGGTGTGCACTGGCTTGAGCAAATTCACTCTTATTTAGTGCACAGGGGTGAGGATTTTATTCTTATTTCTTTTTGTTGTGGACATTTCTGCCTTAACTGCCACACAATTTAAGAAATTTACACGTCTATAACAAAATATGACTTGATATTTTTTTACGTAATGCGCTGTTGGCCTAACATATGTCAAAGCTTCATGATGTTCAAGTCATACGCTGAACACTTTAGATTTTTCCTTATTTCACCCAAGTTTTTCTAATTTATCATTTATTAGGTAACCTATTGTTTGTTATCATGCACCTGAGCAGGTGATCTTTATCCAAGTTCAATCAACCGTGTCTTCCACTCTCACATTTCAATCCTCTAAAAACATCAAAGCACCCACCGTTAGAATTATAAATGCTCCCTTTCTTTTATATTTAATCACATTACTCACTTATTCCAACACTCCTAGGTGACTCTTCTCCTTCTCTCCCATTTCCCTCGGTGATTTTCTCTTCAGGCTCCAATAACTCTGATTTTAGCTCTGCTGAATTCTCCAGTGTAGCCAGTCGTCCCGTATTAGTGAGCCAGGGCTGTAAACTGGATGGAGATTCTTCACAGCCATCTTGCTTGAAAATATCCTCAATTTCATGCTTTTGAAGTTCAAGACCAACGGAGAAATCATTCAGATCCTCAGCTTTAATGGCAACAGTCACCCCCTTGCAGTCCTCCACTTTAAAAACTGAAATGCTTTCTTCGTGATCCTCCAGCTTCACACACACATCCTCTGGTGTGAGCCACTCACAGTCCTCTTCTTTAATGCCCACCATTCTTTCATCCACACCATCTTCTTCGGCAGAGGCCATGCTCTGTGGGAAACTCTTCTCTCTCTTTAAGTGTCTGCCCTTCTCACATGGACAACCCCGGGCTGGAGGCCATTAGACACCTCAGTGTATGGCCAAGTGAAATGGGAAAGCCCTGTGAACATAAAAATGGTAGAATTAGTCAGTAAAAAGTCAGTAAAAATAAGGAGCACACTTCAGGGTCACAGTGCCATCCATGAGGTTTGGTTCAAAGACACATTTGTCTTAATTTCCACCTCTGTCTCACAGTTTCAAATTACAAAGCAAACAATTCTGATGTGATCAAAGTGCATTGCAGACTTTCATTAAAAGGGATTTGCATACATTTCAGTGCCACCATGTAGATATGACAACACTTTATCTACATGGCACCATCACATTTAGACACAGGTCTATTAAAGCCGTTATATGTAGGGCTTTGTTGAATATCCTCGCTGGACTTGAACTGCGCATCGGGAGCTTCATTCTGTTGTTATATTCTATATTTTATACAGTGCATCCGGAAAGTATTCCCAGCGCATCACTTTTTCCACATTTTGTTATGTTACAGCCTTATTCCAAAATGGATTAAATTAATTTGTTTTCTCAGAATTCTACACACAACACCCTATAATGACAACATGAAAAAAGTTTACTTGAGGTTATTGCAAATTTATTAAAAATAAAACAACTGAGAAATCCCATGTACATAAGTATTCCCAGCCTTTGCTCAATACTTTGTCGATGCCCCTTTGGCAGCAATTCCAGCCTCAAGTCTTGTTGAATATGATGCCACAAGCTTGGCACATCTATCCTTGGCCAGATTCACCCATTCCTCTTTGCAGCACCTCTCAAGCTCCATCAGGTTGGATGGGAAGTGTCGGTGCACAGCCATTTTGAGATCTCTCCAGAGATGTTCAATCAGATTCAAGTCTGGGCTCTGGCTGGGCCACTCAAGGACATTCACAGAGTTGTCCTGAAGCCACTCCTTTGATATCTTGGCTGTGTGCTTAGGGTCGTTGTCCTGCTGAAAGATGAACCGTCGCCCCAGTCTGAGGTCAAGAGCGCTCTGGAGCAGGTTTTCATCCAGGATGTCTCTGTACATTGCTGCAGTCATCTTTCCCTTTATCCTGACTAGTCTCCCAGTCCCTGCTGCTGAAAAACATCCCCACAGCATGATGCTGCCACCACCATGCTTCACTGTAGGGATGGTATTGGCCTGGTGATGAGCGGTGCCTGGTTTCCTCCAAACGTAACGCCTGGCATTCACACCAAAGAGTTCAATCTTTGTCTCATCAGACCAGAGAATTTTCTTTCTCATGGTCTGAGAGTCCTTCAGGTGCCTTTTGGCAAACTCCAGGTGGGCTGCCATGTGCCTTTTACTAAGGAGTGGCTTCTGTCTGGCCACTCTACCATACAGGCCTGATTGGTGGATTGCTGCAGAGATGGTTGTCCTTCTGGAAGGTTCTCCTCTCTCCACAGAGGGCCTATGGAGCTCTGACAGAGTGACCATCGGGTTCTTGGTCACCTCCCTGACTAAGGCCCTTCTCCCCCGATCACTCAGTTTAGATGGCCGGCCAGCTCTAGGAAGAGTCCTGGTGGTTTCGAACTTCTTCCACTTACGGATGATGGAGGCCACTGTGCTCATTGGGACCTTCAAAGCAGCAGAAATTTTTCTGTAACCTTCCCCAGATTTGTGCCTCGAGACAATCCTGTCTCGGAGGTCTACAGACAATTCCTTTGACTTCATTCTTGGTTTGTGCTCTGACATGAACTGTCAACTGTGGGACCTTATATAGACAGGTGTGTGCCTCTCCAAATCATGTCCAGTCAACTGAATTTACCACAGGTGGACTCCAATGAAGCTGCAGAAACATCTCAAGGATGATCAGGGGAAACAGGAGGCACCGGAGCTCAATTTTGAGCTTCATGGCAAAGGCTGTGAATACTTATGTACATGTGCTTTCTCAATTGTTTTATTTTTAATAAATTTGCAAAAATCTCAAGTAAACTTTTTTCACGTTGCCATTATGGGGTGTTGTGTGTAGAATTCTGAGGAAAAAAATTAATTTAATCCATTTTGGAATAAGGCTGTAACATAACAAAATGTGGAGAAAGTGATGCGCTGTGAATACTTTCCGGATGCTCTATATATGTGATCCTATTTGCGGGATTACAGTGACTGCATCCCGACTGGAAGTAGGACATTCGGGGTTTGAGGAAAGTGGGTTTGTAGGAGGTTACTCATGACGGGCGTGTTTTATGGGAGAGAAGAAAAAAAAGTTTTTTCTAACATCAAAGGTGTTGTGTTGCTATAGAAGTTTAATATTTGTAGTAGAAGATGGCTGCTAATTATAGAATCCTGCCTGCATTTGATGAGATAAAGGCATACGAGAGCAGGAAAAATGAAGATTTAATATGGACACGGGTTAATGAGCTGAGAAATAAAAAACACGCACTTGGGGTTGGACAGGGACAGCACTGAGATGTCAATTTCAGCAGACCTGGAGGGAGGTCGGTCGGTCGGTCGGTCGATAGATCGATACTTTATTAATCCCAAGGGGAAATTCACATACTCCAGCAGCAGCATATGTCGTGTTTAAAGGAGAAAAAGGATCGTATCTATGAGGCATATTCAGATTTTACACATTTAAAAGGGCGAGTGCAGTTTCTCTGGTGGATTATATCATCGATTTGGAGCACAGATACTCCTGATGGGTAATTCCACGTCAAATCATCACACTTTTGGACTTCATCATCACAGCTTTTAACAAAAACAAATTTTCTGCAGATGTTCATGACATTATAAGGTAGCATTAGTAAACAATTGGCCAATTTTATAATATAGTCTTTTTTTGCTATTCAAATTTTAATATTATAATTACTCATAACTTGGTCATTTCGGGGATAGCACAGTATTTACACAAAATACAGACCTGGAAAAGAGCATTAAAACAATATGAAAACCATTTCTGATCAGCTTATATTTATTGCCAGGCAAATATGGTAGGAGACCAAAATACATTATTGTCAGAGCACTGGGCTAAAGACTGCACAAAAATAAATGAACAAGTGATAATAACAGAGGAGGCTGGAAAACACAGAGGACTGTGAAGAACAAAGCATCACGTCATTTACAAAGGAATCAATCTCAGACACATTTCGTGTTTTGGTCGAATCTTTAGGATTACTGGTAAATGATTCTACTTGCACATTCACAGTCTATGGAGGGAAATGCTTAGACAACGACATTAGTCAGCCTAACAAGAATAAAGTCAAAAAGCTGAGAAACTCAAACATTTCAAGCCGCAGAGCTTTCATATTTGGAATTGGTAAAGTTGTGTATTCCACCAAACGAGTGAAAATTCCTGTAAAGATTGGAGAGACACAATGTGGCACTGAAACAGAAGTGGTGCCAGCTGAAATGCCAATGTCGTAAGTAAAACATCCTTAACAAGAGCAGGACTACTTTTAGATAAGGAAAATGACAAAGCAGTGATGTTTAATCAGCCAGTGACTCTTGAATTAACCCGCTCTGGTCAGTACTGCGTGAACATCTTAGATAAAGAAACAAAAACGATGAGCATTGTGAACGTGAGATTCTAAGAGTTTCAGAAAACAGGAGTGCAGGAGAGAAGCAAAAGGCTTTGCTAAACCTTCACCTGCAATGTGGACCTGCTTCACTGGACCGATTGCACAAACTGCTTCCATTGCACAGGAAGCAAAGAAGCAGAGTGGGCTTCCTTACTTAAATTGTTGAGAATTGTGAGACTCGCCTGAAATACAGCAAACCCAAACTCAGAGCAGCTGTTGGTTTGATGCTAGCCTATGAATACAATGAAGCTGCGGCAATAGACTGACATGAACTTCAAACCAGAGTGCGGGGTCTTCACATCATTAACACATTCACATGTTTTAGTGCCGGAAATTGTGAAACCATTCATTCGTTCGTTCTGAGATAAGTTTGCATGGAGCTCCTCAAACAACTTCTTCTTTTGGCTGCTCCTGTTAGGGGTCGCCACAGCAGATCATCTTCTTCCAGATCTTTCTGTCCTCATCATCTTGCTTCGTCACACCCATCACCTGCATGTCCATTCTCACCACATCCATAAACCTTCTCTTAGGCCTTCCTCTGTTCCTCTTCCCTGTCAGCTCTATCCTTAGCACCCAATATACCCAGCATCTCTCCTCTGCACATGTCCAAATCAACACAATCTCGCCTCTCTGACTTTGTTTCCCAACCTGAGCTGACCCTCTAATGTCCTCATTTCTAATCCTATCCATCCTCGTCACACCCAATGCAAATCTTAACATCTTTAACTCTGCCACCTCCAGCTTTGTGGTCAGTGCCACCGTCTCCAGCCCATATAACATAGCTGGTCTCACTACTGTCCTGTAGACCTTCCCTTTCACTCTTGCTGATATCCATCTGTCACAAATCACTCCTGACACTCTTCTCCACCCACTCCACCCTGCCTGCACTCTCTACTTCGCCTCTCTTCCACAATCCTCATTACTCTGAACTGTTGATCCCACGTATTTAAACTCATCCACCTTCACCAACTCTACTCTCTTCATCCTCACCATTCCACTGACCTTCCTCTCATTCACTCACATGTATTCTGTCTTGGTGTTCCTACTGACCTTCATTCCTCTCCTCTCATATCTCCACCTCACCAGGGTCTCCTCAACCTGCTCCCTACTATCGCTGCAGATCATAATGTCATCAGCAAACATCACAGTCCACGGGGACTCCTGTCTAATCTCGTCTGTCAACCTGTCCATCACCATTGCAAACAACAAAGGGCTCAGAGCCGATCCCTGATGTAATCCCACCTCCGTCACTCCTACCACAGACCTCACCACGGTCACACTTCCCTCGTACATATCGTGTACAACTCTTACGTACTTCTCTGCCACTCCCGACTTCCTCATACAACACCACAGCTCCTCTCAGTCACCCTGTCATATGCTTTCTCCACCTCTCCAGGGTCTCCTCAACCTGCTCCCCTACTCTCGCTACAGATCACAATGTCATCAGCAAACATCACAGTCCATGGGGACTCCTGTCTAATCTTGTCTGTCAACCTGTACATCACCATTGAAAATAAGAAAGAGCTCAGAGCCGATCCCCGATGTAATCCCACCTCAGACCTCGCCACTGTCACACTTCCCTCGTACATATCCTGTACAACTCTTACGTACTTCTCTGCCACTCCTGACTTCCTCATACAACACCACAGCTCCTCTCAAGTCACAATGCCATATGCTTTCTCCACCTCTCCAGGGTCTCCTCAACCTGCTCCCTACTCTCACTACAGATCACAATGTCATCAGCAAACATCACAGTCCACAGGAACTCCAGTCTAATCTCGTCTGTCAAACTGTCCATCACCATTATAAAGGGCTCAGAGCTGATCCCTGATGTAATCCCACCTCCACGTCACTCCTACCGCAGACCTCACCACTGTCACACTTCCTTCGTATGTATCCTGTACCACTCTTACAAGCTGAGTGAGTTAACATTTGAATAGCGGAAACAATTTATGCATAAAACATACTTCATATGTATAAGATGATTTACAACCTGTTCACCATCGTGTTCAACACGTGTACCGTATGTGGCACATAAATACAATTTTTGTGAACAATTTAAGTATACACATAGCAGCACCATTAGTGTTAACATTATTTTGACTCACCCTGTTCTTCTCTGCCACTCCCAAGTTCCTCATACAATACCACAGCTCCTCTCTCCTCACCCTGTCATATTCTTTTTGCAGGTCCACAAAGACGCAATGCAACTCCTTCTGGCCTTCTCTAAACTTCTCCATCAGAAACTACTTAGTGATAATGGTGGCGAATCAGAGAGATGGCAGAGAATTAGTGCCCTTAGTGATCCCGTATGTGTCAGGAGTATCGGAACAGCTGAGGCGCATTTTCTCGAAACACCAGGTCTCAGTGGCTTTCAAACCCCAAAACACGCTACGCCAAAGATTGGTCCATCCCAAGGATCGGGTCCCACGGCACAAACAGAGTAACATAGTTTACGCAGTTAAGTGCCAGGAGGAGTGCCGTGAATTGTACATCGGGGAAACCAAGCAGCCACTGGCTAAGCGCATGTCACAACACAGAAGAGCTTCCTCGTC
Organism: Erpetoichthys calabaricus; assembly: GCF_900747795.2. Taxonomy (NCBI): domain Eukaryota; kingdom Metazoa; phylum Chordata; class Cladistia; order Polypteriformes; family Polypteridae; genus Erpetoichthys; species Erpetoichthys calabaricus. Next base: position 20,835,891 of record NC_041398.2, on the reverse strand, counting down.
AGGCCAGGACTCCGCAGTCTATTTACATCTACAGGATAGTGGTCACTCCTTTAAAGATGAAGAGGTGCACATCCTGGACAGGGAGGAGCGCTGGTTTGAGAGAGGAATCAAGGAGGCCATTTACGTGAAAAAGGAATGACCATCTCTGAACAGAGGAGGGGGCCTAAGGGTACATCTGTTGCCATCTTACAATGCTGTGATTGCAGCCATTCCTCAACCCTCTATGAATGGTTCACACGTCTACTAATCAGTGGACAATTTGCATATCACTGATCAACTGGCCCTTTGTCAATGGTGCTAGTCTCTGTGATTAAGCAAAGGTACTGTTTATAAGGTTGGGGAAACCTGCAGTCAATTGAGACTGAGGAAGAGACTTGGATAAGTCTCGAAATATTTCTCCCACTTAAAAACTTTGTCCAGATGAACAGAATCAAATTTCTAGGATTTCCTTACCTGGATTATTGAGCATGCATCGAGACATGGCAGAGAATTGTAACACTGAAACAAAGACCACCGCTGCATACAGTCCCTGGGGTAATGGACTACCTGAGAGACACACAATCAGACATTCACAGAAATTATATGGAAAGTGAGAAAGAATACTGGATGTGACTGGTTAGTGCCAGATTAGCGCCACTGAGCACTAATGACAAAGAATACCATGCACAATATTTATGGGTACAGATCATATCAGCCTGTGTTTGGCCGAAATCCAAATCTTCCTTGTAGACAGACCGCCCGCCCATGAAGGTACCACTAGGAGTGTGTCAGTGGGAGCACATATTCCAGCACTGCACACTCCATGAAGAGCATTTACTGAAGCCAAGTGTTCGGACCGAATACGGAGAGCACTCCAGAGACAGGTTAATTCTGAAAATGATAAATCTGAGACAAAGTGGACGACAAAAGAGTGGACTGTGCAGAATGGAAGGGACCTGCAGAGGTCATTGGACAGGATGGAGTTGTGAGATGTGTCGGACGTGGAGGTCCTCTTGGAAGGGCCCACCATTCTAGACTACGTAAAGTCAATGGTAAAGAAGACAATCGACATACCACCAACAATGAGAGAGAGATTTATCAAACACTACATCAGATAATGAAGACAGTGGAGATGAGAAGGAGACTCTAAACTCTTCAGTCCCAGTAGAAGATGTCGACGTTGAAGTTGAGCAAACTCACCGGTTAAGACGGAGTCATCGTGTTTGTCTACTAAAGGGGAAAACAGTGAGATATGTGGACGGGGATGGTGGCATACAGATAAAGTATTAGATTGGGCTGGCAAAACAGAAATTGTTATAATTTAGAGTTTACTGATCCTGACAGTGTGTCCTGCGGTGGGTTGGCACCCTGCCCAGGATTGTTTCCTGCCTTGTGCCCTGTGTTGGCTGGGATTGGCTCCAGCAGACCCCCGTGACCCTGTGTTCGGATTCAGCGGGTTGGAAAATGGATGGATGATCCTGACAGCATTTCTGACACATCAAGTGTCTGCAAGTTGAACCAGAAACTAATGAACTGCAACTATGGGACATCACGTGGAAATCACGGAGATATCAGCTGAGTTGGCAAGGCAGGAAGAGATAAGCAGCTGGGAAAGAAATGGTGCATTTGAGGAGGTGGAAATCCACAAGATGGATATGCCCTTTACAAAAGAGACTTCAGCAGGAATCGTACCTAAAGCACACCTAGTGGCACGAGGGTCTGAGGGACAAGATAGGAGTGGGCTCAACAGGGATTCACCAGCCTGGGCATCAGAATCTGCTCACCAAGGTGTCTGAGGTGGCACTGACACTTTAAACACCGAGAACAAACAGTTGAGCTCCAGCCCATAATAGTCGAGTCGCAGCTCTGATGAACTCTGCAGCTTTCAGACTTTAATGGCTTCATATGGTTGGATGCCCTGATGGGCTCACCACTACCCTGGCTTGAGTCCTGTTCTTCATTTGACACGGCCATCTCTAGCAAGCAAAAGTATAAAAGTACATATAAATGCTGAAAGTAGTTCTAAAGGATAAAAGACATCAAATAAAACAATACCGTTTCAAATATCACAAAATTTGTGCTCGTAATGTCTTGCCAGCTGTAGACTTTACTGTATCCCTCTAGCAGCACTAGCCTGTGTAATGTTTGTATTATTTATTTCCCATTAAACAAATCAAAGTCTCCCTGTTACAGTGAAACCGCACGAGCATCTTTCCTGATAAGAAAATACCAAAAAATGAAATCATTTAAATTATTTCTAATAGGTCTCGGTATGAGACAAACTGGTGGAAATAAAACCTGAACGCGACCTGTAAAGTTACATCGTCCGCCGCCACTTTAGTAAAGTTTGTCGATGACGACTTTAGAAGAAAAAGGAAAAAAAACACAAAGAACACACAGAGCTCGAGAAAAATCAGAAATGAACGACGGGGCAGTGCGGGAGTTAGCGGCTGAACAAGCGCGTGCCCGACGGACAGCACAGTTCGGAGCATGCGCGAAATCAAAAGGCGAAGCGGCGCGGAAAAGTGCACGAGCACGAAGAGAACACAGAGCAGAAACAATCCCGATTTAACGCGCCTCCGCCAAGTCAGATGTACAGTAGTAGCATTACATTTCACGGGACACCGACCGGAAAATAAAGTAACGTAGCAGTAGCAAAAAAAAAGTGCGCGACCCCCGTCATCCACAGTAAACTTCCCGAAGGTGAGATTTGCTGTGCCGTCTCCTCCACGTCGCGTTCAAACCCCAACACTTAAAAGCGAACCACGCGGCGTCAGGCACCTCCTCAAAGTTAAAGCCTCTCAGAATATCACGATCTTCCTCACTGCTGGCATTACCAACCCGTACGCGATCCCCACGTTCGACTTCGTCTCACCTTCCGCACCTTTGCTTGATCTTATGGTCGTAAAGAAGTCGGAGCGCGAGGGTCTCATAAGAGCAATCTAGTGATGAGCTGCTCGATAGTTACTTGTCTTGCTTTCGAAGCGCCGCCATGATGCTTGTTTGAAATGCGCCCGTCACGTGATTTTGAGGCACGCTAGCGTCATGACGTCATTGATATCTGCGCCCATGGACATGTATAGATAGACGTCGCATTCACAGTGCTGCCCAGTAGACACGATACGTCAGCGCGTATGCCATATTGCGAGTGGCAAAAGTGCCATTTAAACTGATACAGGTAGGCGTGGTTTTCTGATGGAAAAACAATAACGTTTAGAACAGTAGCGTTTACATACAACAGATTTTGGCGAATCGTTTAAATGCAAATATTTATATCCATTTACACACTAATAATGGCAATTATTAAATAATAATAATTATTATTATTAAATAATTCCTCCCATATAAGTAACATTTCTCGGACTGCCTTCTTCCATCTCCGAAATATTTCTAGACTTGGCCCTGTTCTTACCCAACACAGCACTTAAGTATTGGTTAATGCCCGAGTCACCTCACGTATAGAATACTGTAATGCTATTCTATCTGGCATCCCACAAAAACTTATCCATCGCATACAACTTCTTCAAAATTCTGCTGCAAGGATAATAACCTGCTGTTCTAAATCCACTGAACATATTACACCTCTTCTCTCTCAACTTGGCTGGCTCCCTGTTAACTACAGAATACAATACACAATACCGCTCTTAACGTTTAAAGCTCTCCACAACCTCACTGATCTCCTCCAGACTTGCACTCCCTTTCGCTCACTCAGATCCTCATCTGCAGCTCGACTTTCTGTACCGCACATCAAACTCTGTTCTATGGGAGCTCGAGTGTCTCTCATTGTGCTCCTCAACTCGGGAATTCTCTTCCCTCTCATATACATCAGCTCGATTCAATAACACATTTTAAAACTACCCTCAAAACTTATCCTTTCAAACTGGCATACCAATTGTGAATTTTGCGCTGTTACTGCCAGTTATCTTTGTTGGTCTTTCTTTTAACAGTGAAACGATACACTCAATGACAAAAATAAACAATTTTATTGTATACAAATTGGCTTAATAATTTCTGAAAACATTTCACTCATTCCTCTCTTAGTCTCTCTCTCTTTCACACACACACAATATGATTACTTAAATATATACAGGATAGGATCTAAAATCCATGAAACAGAACTGTCTTACATAAGGGCTACCTCCCACTGCTTCCTCAGGTGGATTTCTTTGGGAAACTTTTGAGAAATGTTAACAGCTAACAACAATCTACATAGTTAGTGACTAAATACGTTTAGCCAAAACGTTGTTTGAAGGCTCACTTGAGCACATAAAGGCATAGCTTTGCTAGCTTAGCCTGGCGTAGATAAAGTTAAGATTATAAAACGGGATTTTCTAACCGCCAAATATAACTAAAACAATTGTTCAGCCTTACCTATGAAATGTAATCCCCTGTGATCTGGTTTGGAGCGTACAGCGGTTTGTACAATCCCAAGCAGCACATTATCCATTACTTCACTCCACAGCAGTGCCACTCGCAATATGGCGGCGACGTTGACGTTCGATGCTGCTGGTCATGCGGCTTCTAGTAATTCTATGTCTATGATCTGCGCAGTCTGCTGCCGATTTGGTCAGCCCCCTCATCTGCTGATCTCCTTTAGCTCAAAGTGTAAAAGCAGTTGGCCCTGCTCCATCTGTAAGGTGTGCTGACACGAGTTTAAATCCTAGTTGGGGCATGTGTATGGTCTCTGCCCAAAGTTAAAAAAGGACTTTTTAAAAAGAGTTATATAGTACTTGTCTGTAAGTTAACAAATACGTTTAGCAGACATTATAATGATTTACATGGGGCACCTCGTTCCTTGGTGTAGAATCGTGTCCACCTACAATCTGTAACAAATTAATAAGCATATTTTGCGTGTAGGCAGCATGTATTATAACAATCCAGCGTCCATTCCACCCCATGTCTATCATATCAGAAAGGCTAAGAAACGCTTCACCAAAGCCGACTTGTATATGCGCATGACACTCCTCATTAAACGTTTTTACTATTCAGTGATTCCCAGATCTGTAGCTGATTTGTATTACTGATTTACAAAAAGCAATGTGAGTAAAAGCGTGTGCTGCATAACATCACATCCATCCACCCATTATCCAACCTGCTATATCCCAACTACAGGGTCACGGGGGTCTGCTGGAGCCAATCCCAGCCAACACAGGGTGCAAGGCAGGAAACAAACCCTGGGTAGGGCGCCAGCCTACCGCAGTAACTAATCACAACTGTCTTTAAAACAGAATCAGTGCAATGGACAGTGTCTTCTACGATTTAGGGAAAGCCTCGGGATTTCTGCATTAATGAGACACAAATGTTGTAAAGAAACTTTGAGGAATTCATCCAGTGGTGGACATAAAGATCACTCAAGTACTGACAAGTAAGGAGCAGCTGGATAAGCACATCTGGAGGCAAACTTTCAAAAAACATAAGACTTTGACAGCAACATCCTTTCCTTGTGAATGCATCTTTTCAAAGGGGGGTAAATAAGTAGTCTTCCGAAGTGCAGCACAGCAAAGTAAATCCATCCATCCATTATCCAACCCAATATATCCTAACTACAGGGTCACGGGGGTCCGCTGGAGACAATCCCAACCAACTGCAGGGCACGCGCACACACACACACCCACACACCAAGCACACACTAGGGACAATTTAGGATCACCAATGCTGCTAACTGCGAGGCAGCAGGACTACCCACTGCGCCACCGTGCTGTCTATTATTATTATTATTATTATTATTATTATTATTATTATTACTATTATTATTATTATTATTGAACACGTATGTAGAAGAAATGTGTGTCTTATTTTATGTGTGTGATAGGAAAGACGGTAAAGCCTTGAATGAAACTGAGTGTTGATTCTTTGGGTAACATGACAGATGAGGAGCAGGGAACGTTAAACGTGACGGTGACTGCGGGGGATTGTGGAACTGAAATACAGAAACGACAAGGCTTTCAAGAATTCTATTTACATCAATGATTTACTTTGTGTTGGCATGGTGGGTTCGCTTCCCGGGTCCTCCCTGCGTGGAGTTTGCATGTTCTCCCAGTGTCTGCGTGGGTTTCCTCCGGGCGCTCCGGTTTCCTCCCACAGTCCAAAGACATGCAGGTTAGGTGGATTGGCGATTCTAAATTGGCCCTAGTGTGTGCTTGGTGTGTGGGTGTGTTTGTGTGTGTGCCCTGTGGTGGGCTGGCGTCCTGCCCGGGGTTTGTTTCCTGCCTTGCGCCCTGTGTTGGCTGGGATTGGCTCCAGCAGACCCCCGTGACCCTGTAGTTGGGATATAGCGGGTTGGATAATGGATGGATGGATGGATGGATGATAATAATAATAATAATAATAATAATAATAATAATAATAATAATAATAATAATAATAATAATGGGCGGCACGGTGGCGCAGTGGGTAGCGCTGCTGCCTCGCAGTTGGGAGATCTGGGGACCTGGGTTCAATTCCCGGGTCCTCCCTGCGTGGAGTTTGCATGTTCTCCCCGTGTCTGCGTGGGTTTCCTCCGGGCGCTCCGGTTTCCTCCCACATTCCAAAGACATGCAGGTTAGGTGGATTGGCGATTCTCAATTCGCCCTAGTGTGTGCTTGGTGTGTGGGTGTGTTTGTGTGTGTCCTGCGGTGGGTTGGCACCCTGCCCTGGATTGCTTCCTGCCTTGTGCCCTGTGTTGGCTGGGATTGGCTCCAGCAGACCCCCGTGACCCTGTGTTCGGATTCAGCGGGTTGGAAAATGGATGGATGGATGGATAATAATAATAATAATAATAATAATAATAATAGGCGGCACGGTGGCGCAGTGGGTAGCGCTGCTGCCTCGCAGTTGGGAGATCTGGGGACCTGGGTTCGATTCCCGGGTCCTCCCTGCGTGGAGTTTGCATGTTCTCCCCATGGTTTCCTCCCACAGTCCAAAAGACATGCAGGTTAGGTGGATTGGCGATTCTAAATTGGCCCTAGTGTGTGCTTGGTGTGTGTGTGTCCTGCAGTGGGTTGGCACCCTGCCCAGGATTGGTTCCTGCCTTGTGCCCTGTGTTGGCTGGGATTGGCTCCAGCAGACCCCCGTGACCCTGTGTTCGGATTCAGTGGGTTGGAAAATGGATGGATGGATGGATAATAATAATAATAATTTTTTTTTTGGTATAAATATGTTTTATTTAACTGCCTTACCTTAACCTTTCTTATTTCTATTTGTCTGTTTTATTTCATTCTGTCTGTTACCTGTTATTAGATGCAACCGAGAAGGCAAATTTCATGTTTTCCTGTGTAAACATGACTAAATAAAGAAACCTAAACCTAATAATAATAATAATAGTAAACTGGCAGGAATGAGAAAAACTCAAGATGGTAATATTTATGAGAAGAGCCTGCATGGCATTGGTGCCTTGTCTCCCGTTACGTGAGCTCGACTGCCGCCCCTCACTTACAATGGCACACGTTACACTGGGGGGGCAAATGCAATGGAGAATACCGACAATGTACAACTTCAGAAGTGGAATAAATCGACTGTACACAGCATTCCTTTGTCAAACGTAAAAATACAAAGGAGAACATTTCAGATAAACGATGAGTTTTGTTAATTATAAACAATGCAACATAGCTATTATATGTGTTGTTACTCTTTCATTTATTCTCACCAAACTTTACATATCTAAATGGGAATTAATATCGGTAATATGTTTACAATATATGCAATGAATTATTATTATTATTATTATTATTATTATTATTATTATTATTAATTCTCATTAAAATACACTGTCAAAATATTTTAATGAACAAACTGAGACACATTGGCCTCTAGGAAATATCAAAAAAGCGTGTGCGCCGTCATTTAGGACAGAATGGGTTGTTAACGTGTCGCACTCTCTACTGACGCGATGTCACGAAAACAAAGTAACAGCAGAGTACATGCAAACTCACAGCCTCCTTGATTATTGACCTTATGATTAGTTGTCAATATCATATAAATAAAGTCATTTTGGGGCGGCACGGTGGCGCAGTGGGTAGCGCTGCTGCCTCGCAGTTGGGAGACCTGGGGACCTGGGTTCGCTTCCCGGGTCCTCCCTGCGTGGAGTTTGCATGTTCTCCCCGTGTCTGCGTGGGTTTCCTCCGGGCGCTCCGGTTTCCTCCCACAGTCCAAAGACATGCAGGTTAGGTGGATTGGCGATTCTAAATTGGCCCTAGTGTGTGCTTGGTGTGTGGGTGTGTTTGTGTGTGTCCTGCGGTGGGTTGGCACCCTGCCCAGGATTGGTTCCCTGCCTTGTGCCCTGTGTTGGCTGGGATTGGCTCCAGCAGACCCCCGTGACCCTGTGTTCGGATTCAGCGGGTTGGAAAATGGATGGATGGATAAAGTCATTTTAAGAAGATGACAAGTCTGCTGTAGTCAGTTCCGTAAACGCTACATTTACAAGGTTTGCAAATACAGAATATGAAACAGAATCTCGATGAAGCGGGACTCGCGAGTAGCAACGAATAATATGTGACACTGAGAAATTATAATTTATAATAACGGGAACAAGTAAAAACTACGACTTCCTAAAACGGACACTGTAAATGTAGGCATTTCAAAAACTAATATAGAAGGCTTGTGAGTGCATTTCAATATCGATTTAAGGGGTAAGTAAGCCACCTGTTGTACTAAACGGCAGCTCAAGCAGCACTTAACAGTAACTCAATATAAGAAAATGAAACAAAAAGACCGCGCCGCCGACAATGAAGGCTCAAGCTGTCCTGCTGCACGTTTGGAAGGCGCTGATTGGCTGAAACTGTTTATAGCGAATTGTCCCAAGATGAATGTGCCATATAGCAATCACAAACGAAAAGACACATTTAACATTCAGCCTGCCGACAGATTTTACATACATGAACTGCCGACTGGGGTCAGATAATTTAATATAAGAATATGGCAAAATAATAATAATAGCAAAACGTTTTGTCTTACCTGGGGGGTATTTTTCGTACGTGGATTACTCGTTTAGCCGGATGTAATTGTTGATGATTTGGCCTGATCCTGGATCTGTCGGTTTTTTGAAACTCTTGCTGGAAGTGTTGTCATAGCAACACATCCAAATCCTCAGACCTGCTCGGAGCAGGTTTGTTCTACGTAAACAAGGATTAGTTTACACACGTGATCAGTGACGGTGCGTGGAAGTCATCCAGTCAGGGCTTCGCCGTTCATGAATGAGCGACCAATTGATATCGGTGCGCAAATTATAATAATAATAATAATAATAAATTTTATTTATATTGCACTTTATATTTTAGCAATCCCAAAGTGCTACAGAGTAAAAATAGAATAATAAAATAAAAAAAATAAAAAAAAAACAGAAGAGTCTATAAAATACTTGAACAAAATGACTTTCTAAAAAGATGAGTTTTTAGGTTTCGCTTAAAGGCCTCAGTCGACTGTAGGGCTCTCAGGTAATCAGGGAGGGCATTCCACAGCCTCGGCGCCACCGGTGAAAACGCCCTGTCACCCATGCTGCTGAGCTTAGTTCTGGGGACTTGAAGAGTGTTAGTGTGTATAGAGTGGAGGGAACGTAAGGAGGTATGAGGGGTAAGGAGTTCCTGTAGATAAAGAGGGGCATGTCCATAAATGCACTGATGGGTAAGAAGGGAGACCTTGTACTCTATTCTGAATGAAACAGGGAGCCAGTGAAGGGTTTTCAGGATTGGGGTGATGTGATCATACTTTCGCACCCTCATCAGGATCCTGGCAGCGCTGTTCTGAATATACTGGAGTCTCTGGATACTCTTGCCAGGAATCCCAATGAGGAGTGCATTACAGTAATCCAGCCTGGAGGAGACAAAGGCATGGACGAGTTTCTCTGCATCTGCCAGGGTGAGTAATGGGCGGAGTTTGGCGATGTTCTTGAGATGGAAAAAAGATGACTTACAGAGATATTTGATGTGGGTGTCAAAAGTAAGTTGGGAGTCCATTCCAACACCCAAATTAGTAACAGATGTGGAAAGAGGAATATTTTGGCCAGAGAAAGTAATACTGGTGATGGTAGAAGAGCGAAGATGATGTGATGTACCAACTAAGATGGCTTCTGTTTTGGATCTGTTCAACTGAAGAAAATTGAGCCTCATCCATGCCTCTATCTCCTCCAGGCAGGTAGACAATGTAGATGTTGGCAGAGGAGCAGTAGAGGAGGTGGGAGTAGTCCTGAGGTAAAGCTGAGTGTCATCGGCATAGCAATGGAACGATAAACCATGTCTGCCAATGACAGTTCCAAGGGGGAGCATGTAGATAGTAAAAAGGATAGGGCCCAGCACAGAGCCCTGTGGAACACCACAGGTGACGTTGTGGGTGTGGGACTTTGCGCTGCCAAGGGCGACATGCTCAGTTCTGCCAGTCAGGTATGATGTAAACCAATTTAGAACAATTCCTGAGAGTCCAATAGTGTATTGCAGGCGGTGAAGAAGGATGTTATGGTCTATTGTGTCAAAAGCAGCTGTCAGGTCAAGGAGCATAAGTAGTGAAGGTGAACCAGTATCTACCGTCATCAGAAGATCATTGGTGACCCTGACCAGGGCTGTTTCGGTGCTAAATTATACAAAGAGAATTTCATTTAGAGAGGGTTTTGCGCAATCGGCAAGATCTTTTATTGCTCCCGGAGGAAATTCTGTACGAAAGATATGGCTTTAGCCGAGGGGGAATATTGTACCTCAAAGATTTATTAGCTTCGTATATTCGAAGTCAAACTCGGCGAAGTCGGGCTCTCACAACCACACAGACAGTAGGCATTGCTTTGAGGTTTCTTGCAAGTGGCACTTTTTTATATACTGTAGGCGATGCGGAACATCTATCGAAAAGTGCAGTTTGCCAGGCAATTCGTAAAGTCTGTTTGGCTCTGAAAGATTTCCTTCGGGTTTTTATTGTGTTTCCTGGACACCTGCGTGTGCAGACAATAAAAGAGGCGTTTCATGCCATTGCAGGTAGGTAACACACAGGCAAAAACACCCACAGTTCTGTGAAGAATCTCACAATCAGCCTAACATTCTCATTACCTAGGATTTCCGAATGTGATTGGGACACTGGATTGTACGCAGATCCGAATAAAGGCCCCATCAGGTCCAAATGAGCCAGATTACATGAACAGAAAAGGCTTCCACAGTATTAATGTGCAAGTAATGTCACTTTTTGAAAGGGTTGAAAATAGCCAATAGGTATGTTGACAGTAAAATTGTTTGACCTACATGCTATCAATTCTCAGATGATCTGTGATGCATCCTACCTTGTATCAAATGTGGAGGCTAAATGGCCAGGGTCTGTTCATGACTGAAGAATTTTTAAGGAGTCACACCTGTATCGGACATTTGAACAAGGTAATTCCTCCGGGCGCTCCGGTTTCCTCCCACAATCCAAAGGCATGCAGGTTAGGTGGATTGGCGATTCTAAATTGGCCCTAGTGTGTGCTTGGTGTGTGGGTGTGTTTGTGTGTGTCCTGCGGTGGGTTGGCACCCTGCCCGGGATTGGTTCCCTGCCTTGTGCCCTGTGTTGGCTGGGATTGGCTCCAGCAGACCCCCGTGACCCTGTTTGGATTCAGCGGGTTGGAAAATGGATGGAGGGATGAATAATCTAATTATTAATCATGGTGATGTGTGTATTGTATTCACACTTTTTACATATTCCACAGGTCATCATGATGGACTCCTGCTTGGGGACAGGGGATCTGCCTGTAGGAATTTTCTAATGACCCCGTTTCCTGACCCCAACCCTGGGCCACAAACTCGATATAATGCAGCTCTGTCTAGGACAAGGGCACGAATTGAAATGACCTTTGGCCACCTGAAGGAGAGATTTCAAAGTCTAAAAAGGCTGAGGGTTGCACCTGACAGAGCATGTGACATAAATGTTGCATGCTCTGTCTTACACAACATAGCGACCATCAGAAAAGAGAGAGTCCCTGAGGTTTTGGTGCAGCCTGATGATGACCTTGACCCAGTGCACCTTGAGCAAAGCAGTGGCAGAGCTGCCAGAGACAGGATTGTGGCCCAACATTTTCAATGAAAAAGACAACAGTGGTTTCACACAAAACTGATTTATTATATATTACGGACCTTCAGCCTGTGAGGAGGAGAACATAAATTAAGAATACACTCACGCATACACATCATGGGAAAGAGAAGAGAATTTTGTTTCCAATTGTTTTTGTAGTATTTTAATCTGCAACTTCATTTTGGTTGTCTTCAGTTCATGAAGTTCCATGTCCTGCTGTAGTTTCCTCATTTTGAGTTTCCTGTACTTGACTTTCTGCTGAAGATATCTCTTGTATAGAGCCCTCACATTTTTCTGCAAATAAATACACAATTACAAATGCCTTTTTTCCTCTATATTGTATACACAGTATATCATTTTGAATCATTTCGTATCAAGTACAACAAATGGCTCAACCAACCTCACCATCTCCTTTTTTTGAGGTGGGTGTTCCAAATGGTACATGTGTGCTGGCTACAGGCTCCTGCAACACAGTTATATCACGATTAGCACATGGGACTGATCAGAGTGGAGTTTGTTCAAACATTTGGAACATTTACCTCTCCTCCTGATGAATAATCAGACACAGTGTCCTCATCAAATATTTGACATTCGTCAATAGCTCGGTGGTCAGACACAGGTTCTAGGGATATGACATTCCCTGCAACTGACCCAACAATAAAAGAGGGCTATATGGAACATACCTATGGCACACACGGAGGACAAATTTATGCAATGACCATCCTTTACCTGAAATGAAGTGACCACTGCATCCTGCCACTGGTTCTGAGGAGGAGTTTCCCCCTGGAATGCCCTCACAAACAGGGCGATGGGCATTTTGCTGGAGAGCCAACTCTTCTGCAGGGGTTAGGTCTGGACTGCATGGACCTCCACCTGTTTTTTGCTTGTCTGCCTTCTTATTAGCATTAAAATTAATGTTCTTTACATTATATATGATTCTTTATGTCATCAATTCTTTAAATAGTTATATACCAATATTTACCAGTTTGAAGTATATTCTTGTACTTCACTTTAACCTGTTCCCGTGTTCCCCTTGTGCTCACGTTTGATCTGGAATTATGACATATTAAATAATAATTAATCTGACCCATAGGAAATGAAACGCTGCTTTCAGTAAGTACGATGCACACGCGTTTAATTTGTCGGCCACTTTTTGCCAGCCATCTTTTCTGGCTTGGGCTGCTTTTGCAGTGTTACCCCTTGTGCATATTAAATCTTGAAATTCTTCATATCCTTCGAGTGACAGGTCCTGCTCCGCGTGTGTGAAATAATGCGCCCGTTCTTTTGTCATTTTGTTACAGCCTATCAAAGACTTGCTGATCATGTTTTCTAGACTCAATATATATGGACTTTTCACTCAGCGCGGGCGCGCGCATTCATCTCGGATGATTAGATCCAGCTCGACTAATCTAACACACGGCTGCGTTTGAAAAACCGACTTATCCCGGATGAGTATCACTGGCATTAACTTGTCCAAGAAGAGGCATCTGATCTCGGATGATTTAAACGACGTACAGAAAATACCCCCCAGGTCATTATTAGTTATGTAAATAATGTCATCAAAATAAAAAAAAGATTATTATTGTTATTCTTGTTGCTGTTTTAGTAAATTTACAATTAATTTGCATATTTTATACATCAAATAATTGAAATAAATACACAGTCATTCAAAAGTCAACCATTTGTATTTATGTATTCTTCTCTTTAATCTTTTAAAACTAAACTCTTCAACACTTTTAACTTTTCTTTTGTCTTTCAGTGCAAAGTAAATAAAACGATTCACAAGTCACAGCACACCATTTGCCTTCTGCTATGCTCAGTGCGTGCTGGCATGTGACACGAGGAGCAAACAGTTACCACCTTCCTGTCTGTGTCTCAGGACCAAAGGTGACACCTTTTCCGAATTGATGTTCCCCCTGAGTGTTGGACAGTCCCATCTGCAGGAGGAGTTCTCTCCCTCCCATAAGGCTCAATACCACTTTGACTGGGGCTTACAATGGTGGAGTTTCAGCTCTCCATTTCATGCGTGACATGACCAAGGCGTAGCCCCACCTGCCTCAGGATGATCCGGCGACGTCTGCCATGTTCTGATGACCTCCAGTCTGGGAAGGCAGTGATGGCTGCAACATCCACCATGTTCATGTTCTTTGGACTGTGGGAGGAAACCGGAGCATCTGGAGGAAACCCACACAGACACGGGGAGAACATGCAAACTCCACGGAAGAAGGACCCGGAAAGTGAACCCAGGTCTCCTAACTGCAAGGCAGTTTATTATTAAATTCGTTTCTGAAGTCTGTTATTACATTTTCCATTTTCATCATCGTAATCCAGTTCAAGGTTAACAGGGAGCTGGAGTCCAACCTGGCAGCATCGCGCACAAGGCTGGAATCAAAGTTGGACAGCATGCCATTTCTTAGCAGGTCCTAAATGTTAAATTGTAAAACAGAATTCGATAGAAACTGATCTTCTGTGCAGAGAAACCGGCAGGTTTATAAATTACCCTCCTTCTGTCCAGTAGATGGCAGTGTTTACCTGAAGATACGCACAGGGACAACTTCATGCCGTGGAGTCGCTCGTTGATGACTCGTTTTGTTCGGCTTTGTTTGATTTCTCCAGCTACCTCTGCGCCACCGTGCCGCCCGATTTGACATATACAGTACTGGCATGATGAAAAAATTTAAAGTGGTAAACACACACACACACACATATATATATATATATATATATATATATGTGTGGGCGGCACGGTGGCGCAGTGGGTAGCGCTGCTGCCTCACAGTTGGGAGACCTGGGGACCTGGGTTCGCTTCCCGGGTCCTCCCTGCGTGGAGTTTGCATGTTCTCCCCGTGTCTGCGTGGGTTTCCTCCCACAGTCCAAAGACATGCAGGTTAGGCAGGCCTGGTCTTAGGTATTATGGGGCCCTAGGCGAAAGGGGGGTCCAGGGGCCCCCCTGGAAGCTCTGCGAAATGCGTGAAAATTAGACCAAGGAGACGTTTTCTTGTAACGTTACGAGGTCATCACCCTGCGTCCCTTTTTCGCCCGGAGTAGTTAGCTGCTACAATTTAGCCAGTTTGAACTGTTTCCACTGGGCACCACGTGGCGGTATGTAGCTAAGCCCAGCTTAGTTTTTTTGTATTTTTTTTTTTTTTAGTTTTTTTGTCCTTTTTTATTTTTTGGGATATTTGAAACTTTTGGAATGCATTGTGAGGGGAGGGGCGGGCCGGGGACCTTGACCGCCGTCAATCCGGGGCCCCCCGGACGCCTGAGCCCTAGGCAGTCGCCTACTTCGCCTATGCCTAAGGCCGGGCCTGGGTTAGGTGGATTGGCGATTCTAAATTGGCCCTTGTGTGTGTCCTGCGGTGGGTTGGCACCCTGCCCGGGATTGGTTCCTGCCTTGTGCCCTGTGTTGGCTGGGATTGGCTCTAGCAGACCCCCGTGACCCTGTGTTCAGATTCAGCGGGTTGGAAAATGGATGGATGGATGGATATTAAT
The DNA here is from genome assembly GCF_900747795.2 of Erpetoichthys calabaricus. Lineage (NCBI taxonomy): Eukaryota > Metazoa > Chordata > Cladistia > Polypteriformes > Polypteridae > Erpetoichthys > Erpetoichthys calabaricus. The sequence goes on along the minus strand of NC_041398.2, from coordinate 20,820,426 downwards.
ACATAATTCGCCTGCCTCCTCACTCACTCACGTCCGTCCGAAGCCGAATGCACAGTCGCCTTCTGCGCAACTGCCCGAAAAACCTTACGAGACCGACATCCAGCCCCAACATCATGGCAGGAGGCAGATTTACGGCCGCAGAAATTCAAAGAGAAAGGCAACTTTGATTAAAGCTCTAGAGGCTTGAAAGGCGATTTCGACTACAGCTCGAGGCCTAATTATACATTCTGATTCAATTATGCATTCATTCAATACACCTATATCAGGTTTGTGGTGCTTGTACTTATTACTATTCCATATTGTACTGGAACATTCATCATTGAATATTATACTATAGGCCTGGAAAATTCATCAACTAACAGTACAAGCCTGTACAGTAATGAGTAAATGGGACTACAATCATTACAAAACAACTTCTTCGTTATTTATCATTTGTTCTTCATACACTGCTGACACAAACTCGTTCCCGTTTCATCTTACGTTGTCGGAATGGGCCCTTTGTCTAGTATATATATAACTGCTCAAAAAATGAAAGGAACACTTTTAAAGCACATCAGATTTCAATGGGAAAAAAAAATCTTGCTGGCTGTCTCTACTGCTATAATAATAATAATAATAATAATACATTTTATTTATATAGCACCTTTCCCATGCTCAAGGCACTTACAGAATACAATAAAGAATGGCAGCGTATACAGTATATAGCATTGTACAAACCAGATAAATAAATAAAGAAGATTAAGACTGTGAATTCTGAAAAAAAAAAGAAACAGACAACATAATTGATGTTCTCGCACACACACACACACACACACACACACACACACACAGGTTACGTGAGCATCTTGACAGAGAAGTAAACTGAGAGAAGGGTAATAAAGTCAAATAGAGCTAAAAGCCTTCCTGAAGAGATGAGTTTTGAGTTGTTTTTTAAAAGAATTCATGGAGTCAGCTGACCTGACTCCGGTCAGCTATGGACTGATATGGTGATGTGTTAGGAATGAAAGGATGGCACGTTATGTGATGGAAATGAAAATGATCACCCGACAGAGGACTGAATTCAAAGACACCCCGAAAATCAAAGGGAAAAAATGATGCGGCAGGCAGGCGATTCCATTTTGCCAAATTTTCACTGCAGAAACTCCAAATTGTACTCAGTACTTTATATGTCTGTCCCTAACCCACTCCAACGCAAACACGCATACCCCGCACTTGTATACATGCCTGACAAAATCCTAATGAGACGGGGGATCTCCTCCCAGATCTGGACCAGGGCATCACTGTGCTCCTGGAAAGTCTGAGGGGTCGGATGGACCCAAACATAATGTCCCACTCAGAGGTGTTCTATTGGATTGAGGTCAGGCGAGTGAGTTGCAGTCAATGGTATCAAGTCCTTCATCCTCTCGCCACATGAGGCCGGGCATTGTGGTGCAACAGGAGGAACCCAGGAGCCACTGCACCAGTATAGGATCTGACAAGGGGTCCAAGGATTTCATCCCGATACCCAATGGCAGTCAAGGTCCCGTTGTCTAGCCTGTAGAGGTCTGTGTGTCCCTACATGGATATGCCTTCCCAGACTGACCATCACTGACCCACCACCAAACCGGTCACGATGAACGAAAGGCTTCTCCTGACCCTTTCATGTCTGCCACATGTGCTCAGGGTGAACCTGCTCTCATCTGTGAAAGCACAGGGCGTCCGCCAGTGGTGGACCTGCCAATTCTGGTGTTCTATGGCAAATGCCAATTGAGCTCCACGGTGCCCACTAGAGGACATCGGGCCCTCAGGCTACCCTCATGAAGTCTGTTTCTGATTGTTTGCTCAGAGACATTCACACCAGTATTCTGCCTGCCTGCTGGAGGTCATTTTGTAGGCTCTGCCAGTGCTCATCCTATTCCTCTTTGCCCAAAGAAGCAGATAGCGGTGTGTCCTGCTAATGGGTTAAGGACCTTCTGCGAAGGGCCCTGTCCAGCTCTCCTTGAGTAACTTCCTGTCTGTCTCCTGGAATCTCCTCCATGCCATTGAGACTGTGCTGGGAGACGCAACAAACCTTCTGGCAATGGGAGGCACGTATCGATGTGCCTGCCATCCTGGAGAAGTTGGACTTTCTGTGCCACCAAACTCTGTAGGGTCCAGGTATGGCCTTATGCTACCAGTAGTGACATTGACTGTAGACAAATGCAGAACAAGTGACAAAACAGATGAGGATGGAAAAATGTCAGTGGCCTCCCTCCACCTGTGAAATCATTCCTGTTTTGGGGGTCGTCTCCCGAAGAGTCCTTTTCTTTCCCTCTGGACTTCTCCGGCCGTCTTTACTCCAGTCCTGCCATGCAATGCCTTCTTCCTCCCGACTCCGGCCCTCTGCTTGAGGGAGACGGCCTCTTTTATAATCACCTGGATGAGCTCCAGGTGCTCTCTGACGACCTTTCAGCGTCACTTCCGGGTGTGGCGGAAGTGCTGACATCCAAGGCTCATCAGTCCTCCTGGTGCCCCCTTGTGGTAGCCACAGGCCTCACTAGGGTTGAGCTTCCATGCTTGGATCTCGTGGCCCCCATACAGGCAAAGGCGGTCACCCTCTCATGGTCTGGTGGGGGTATACTAGCTCTCCTGGTCCTTCCAGGCATCCCGGCTGGGCATGGGTCCCATCCTTCCGCCACAATATATATATATATAGTTTTTTTCCCTTTCCCTGTTTCAGACAGCCTACTGTTTCTGTGTTAAGTTGGTTTTCACTCATGATGTTCTGAGATCTTCTTAGGCGAACAACACAGACGGTTCACAGCCTTTTAAATCTCTCATACCAAACCTAATTTGCAGTTTTCCATGTTTGCTAAAATCAGGAAGTCATCTCTGGTATGTGCTCAAATTATTTTTGCCATTGTATTCATTAATTCTGTGTCTTTTATTTTGACAGATATAAGGAGCCTCCTTTCCAGGTCACATGGTCAGGGAGTGAGGTTTCTAATGGCATGCAGGTCACAGCTCTCCATGTGAGAAGAGGATCTTACCAGAAAGGAGTGGGTACTTGGAGGAGAGAAGAGTTTCCCACAGAGCATGACCTCATCCAAAGAGGATGGCCTGCACGAAAAAGTGGCACCAATTAAACAGGAGGACTGTGAATGGGGTGCACCGGAGGATTTGAGTGTGAAAGAGGAGGATTGTGAAGAACAAATTGCAGGTTTTTAAGGAGGAAGAGGAAGGCAAGGGGCAGATTGTTGAAGTTAAAGTGGAGGAGTCAGAAGGTGTCTCAGTTAGTCTTGAACCGCAAAAGCATGAAAGCAGGAATATTTTCAAGCAGGATGTCTGTGAAGAGTCTCATTCCAATTTCCAGCCCTGGTTCACTAATATGGGGCAACTTGCTACCCAGCAGAATTCTGAAATCTGAGTTCACAGAGCCTGAAGCGAAAATCACTGACGGAGACGAGAGAGAAGCAGAGGAGCAGAAGCCATCTAGAAATGGGACATTAGGTAAGTAATGTAATGAGACATGAACTGAGAGCAATTGTAAGCTCTGTCTGTGTTTGTTTTGGTGTTTTTCATGAGTGGAATTGAGACTGAGATATTCAAAGAGAGATGAGATGCTTGGGTGCATTATGACTAATAGTAGCTGACCTAATAATTCATACAACGTAAAAGTTTTTGAGAACTCCCAAAAATGAAAAGCGTCCAGCACACAATTTTCCCATGTAAAACTCTGATTTTAGAAGTTAGACATGACTAATATTATGTCTAATAAAATAAAAGAATCATATCTTCATGATAAATATCAATTATGTCAACTGTGTTCTTACCAGGTGACAAATGTCTACAAAAGAACAAAAAATCCTAATAATGTTCTACTCACTTGGTTAAATCTACTGATGAGTGATTTTGATCCAAAGGCTTCCATTTTTCAAATGCTGTGTCCAGTGTCATTCTGATTGTGTCTGCAGACTCACCTCCTCTCACACAGACTGATGTTTACTCCGAAAGTGGATTTGAAAAACACAGCGCTGACCTTACGCTGATGATTACATAATACACACCTACAGACCATGTGGGGAACATTCAATGATTCAATGAGCACATAGGGCTTAAATAGATATGTAACACCCCATAATATTCTCAAACACTGTTAATCTGGTTCCTACTCATACATGGAACAGGAGAAGTAACATCTCACAGCAGGCCTGTAGGGGGTGCCAGTCCAGTCCATCTCAGGCCCCTTCATTCCCCACTGACAATCACGCTGGACCAGTTTAGAGTCCCAGTTAGACTCTTCTGAGGGTGACTTGTGCAGACATAGAGGGGACATCCGTGTGCAGGATTTGACCCCAGAATGCTGGACCCCTGAGGCAGAGGAGTAAACCAAACTGACCTGCTACATTCCATTTGCCGTTGGTCAGCTACACCCCAGCCCCTCTATAGGTACTCCACAAAGCATTGGGCGGGAGTGTTGAGCTGCTGTGTCCCACCACTGCACCAGTGTGCTTTAACTAATGAAAGAGAAGATACGGATGAACGTATTGCTTAATTTAAACTAGGTATCTAAAGTGTTAGAATTGTATCCAATAAATCCAGACAAATGAGGAAAACTCAAATTCTCCTCTCAGAATGCCATTCCTGTTGGTCAGATGTCCAATTGGCCTCTCTCTGTTACTCCTTCATGGAGAAGGTGAATGTCCACCAGGAAGGTGTAATAAAAGCTCTGGCAAAGCTCTGCCATTGAATTCATCGTTGAATTGATGACACATCCACTGCAGGGTCGTGTTGAAGATGAGGAGGATAGAAATGAGAGGAACAGCGAGATAATGAAGATTAGTAAGAACACATGACAAAGAGTGAGGGGGCAATAGTGACCACTGCAGTGGACTGAATATGAGTTTGGCTCACTCGACATGATGGGCACACTTAGTTGGCTCCACTTTGTCTGATCCTGTTCATCTATTTTCTAGAAATGGGGGTCACTGAGAGCTGTTAAGGAGGGGCAGACATCAATCCGAGAATGGATGTCAGTCCAGTTTTGCCATGGTAGAGTTCTGTATTACTCTGCTTTACCCTTGATTGGGCAGACTTTATCAGAATGCCTCAAATCCCACTGTTTATAAGATGTTATAGTTTATCACTTCTCCCCACCTTTCCTTCTACGTCTAAAACCTCAGAAAATTACCCAGAGTAAAAGACAAGCAGGAGTTAAGTCATAACTTTAAATAATGTATTATTGATAATATTCATCTCTATATATATATAAAATCCAATGTCTGTCTGTCTATTTGACCGTCTGCTTTCACGAGAGAACTACTTAACGGATTTAGGTCGGGTTTTTTTCTATCATTTGCTTGAATTTTCCGGTTGATTTTGTGACTTCTCTCATCGCACTAACAATCATAGTTCATTTGTAGGAGCGATATATTCATGCTAATTCGACACAAAGGTAATAGTATATTACATATACAGTGGAACCTCGGTTTGCGAGTAACTTGGTTTACGAGTGTTTTGCAAGACGAGCTAAAATCTCTACATATAATCTTCATTTGGATCTTGATCTTTGTTTGTTCGCGAATGAATTAGAAGAAGAAGCACTAGATGGCAGTAGAGAGACAGCTAAAACATAGGCATTGCATTAAGAATCTCCTCCAGGCTTATACTACTGAAGAATGTAGTACTCCAGTCACACCTCAAAACACAGACATTCAAACTAAACAAATTGTTGTGCTTTAAATTAACCAATCTTTATATATAATCTTCATTTGGATCTTAATCTTTGTTTGTCCGCGAATTCCACGCATGCATGGACCACCTTCCAGTTTAGTACGTTGTTGTTACTCACGGATGTCAACAATGTGCCGAAATAATGAAAGGGGTGGTTGACAGTGTTACGCTGGTTAGCTCCTGAGGCCTGGTTAGAGAATGAGATTGCCGAAGATAAAAGGTACGTGCCTACGTAACATATGAATGAAAGAAAGACAGTGGGTCAAATGAATGACAACGTAACAGCACGTTCCAGAAATTATTATTGTTACGTTGTAACCGGCGAGTGCTGCGTGTCTCACAGTTGTACCGTGGCTTGCTCACATGTCAGTGAAGTGATCCCTATTTATGCTTTAAAGAGCCTGGATACCTATGTGTCCCCCTTTTATAACCATTGCTCCGTGTATATTGCCTTACTCTTTGGATTGCCACAAAGCAACCTGCGAGATTGGAGAAAGGTTGAGAACAGATCGTGAGAGAAACGACAGCGTTGTGAAAACGAGACAGACTGTGAACGGAGAGAAGCAGAAATGCTCCTCCACCACCACATAATTACTATTCGGACAGGGATTCAGCTGCGGTGGGTTGGCACCCTGCCCAGGATTGGTTCCTGCCCTGTGTTGGCTGGGATTGGCTCCAGCAGACCCCCGTGACCCTGTGTTCAGATTCAGCGGGTTGGAAAATGGATGGATGGACAGTGATTCAGAGTAGGCCGTTCCTATCGAATCAATGTCCAAGGGTTTTGTTTTGTAATTTTGTTTCCCTTGTAAAAAATCATAATGCTGTGCGACGAAGGGCCCAGTTCACGACTGGCAGCCGCATTTAAACAGGGAGCCCTTCACAGACAACTTTAACACGCGCAACGTAGTTGGGCGCACATGGCTATTTTTTAATAAATTTTGACTTGATAAATGAGCGAGGTCTTGCAATACGAGTAGTATGTATACGCTTTGTTTGCTGAACATCATGTGATCACAACTGAGCTGATGGTTCTTCTCTCTCTCACTGCGGGATTGTGGGCAATCATCTCCTATTCTCCATCTGAGTCAGCGTGCCTCACTCATATAGTCAACATCCGTATGAGTGTATACTGTTTACTACAGCATTGTGACTGTGTGTGTGTGTGTGCAGTGATGTGCGAGTCCACATCTTGCACCCTAAAACACGAAGCTGAGTCTCAGTACTTTAGCAACACCAGCTTTATTCAGTTTGAAACAGCAACAGCGCGGTTATTTATTGTAGCGGGATCTGCCACTCTCCTATACACAGACACAGCAGTCAGGCAGGGCCCTGCGCATTTATAATGTTCCTTGTTCCTTGTATCACCCATCGACGGCAGGCGCTTACAGCATGTCCGCAGTCTTTTCGGATTCGCTTTTACGGCGAACTGCTACAGCGTTGGGAGACCACGATTGCTTGGGGACGCTCTTCTGCGTGTCGTCCCATTGGACGGAATCCCACAAGAGTTTAATAATAATAATAATAATTCTTTGCATTTATATAGTGAGGAACTCACTCACACCAGCCATGATTCTTTTCAAAGGTAAAGTGCAGGTTAATTTGTTTTATGTATTTTTACTTTACATTTTGTATTAATCATTTTTATATGAATAGTTTTGGGTGGTGGAATGAATCATCTGAGATTCCATTATTTCTTATGGGGAAATTCACTTTGATATACGAGTGCTTTGGACTGCGAGCATGTTTCTGGAATGAATTATGCTCACAAACCGAGGTTCCACTGTATATTTATATATTGTGGCCCACCAGGCTGGCACCACTAGCTGAACCCAACACAGTCAAGCGTGGGACACAAGTTCAAGGAACACCAGGTTTAGTTTTCTTTTTCCCTTGTGGGAAACACCTTCCCCATTCCCCACAAGTATAACACAGTTCAAAGCACAGCACAATGCACAAACAATTAATCCCTTCCTTTACTCCTCAGGTCAAGCTTCATCATCCTTCTGAATCCACACTGGAGGAAAGCCCTATGGCTGTGATGAATGTGGAAAACGTTTCACTGACAGTAGCTGTCATTCAGAGCCACAAAATAATTCATACTGGATAGAAGCCATATAGCTGTTCTGAATGTGGAAAAAGGTTCACGACCAGAAGCCATCTTCAGCAACATATACAAATTCACACTGGAGAAAAGCTATATTGCTGCTCTGAATGTGGCAAAAGATTCTCCCATAGACGCAGTCTTCACAAACACATAAGAAGTCACACTGTTCTGTAGTTCTGAATGTGGCAGACAGTTTCCCCCCATAACAGCAGCATTCACAAATTCTACTCTGAAGACAAACCTCATTGCTGCTGTAAGGGTACTAAAGGATTTTCACTTTTAAACGATTCCCATGGCATGACTACAGTAATCCCTCACTTATCGCGGGAGATATGTTCCAAGGCTGACCGCGATAATTGAATTTCCGCGAAGTAGGGACACCATATTTATTTAATTATTTAACGTGTATTTGGACGTTTTTAAACCCTCCCTGTATTGTTTACAACCCACCCTTTACTCTATTAATAACAGGGACAACTGCTAAGCAATATGAAATCGGTAGATAAGTTTAAACTTACTGTATAGCGAAGTACACGTAGCTATATATGACGTGATGAATATGCTGCGCAGTAAAAATGATGACGATTGAAGGTGATAATCCCCTGAATGCAGTAGCAAGAGCACGTTAATGTTGAATGAGTGAGATGAGACTTCCTGGTTAATGCAGCACTCCGTCGCTGAGCCAATCAGCAGCACACAGGAACTTAACTGCGTGCTCTAATTGGGTAGCTTCTCAGCCATCCGCCAATAGCATCTCTTGTATGAAATCAACTGGGCAAACCAACTGAGGAAGCAAATACCAGAAGTAAAAAGACGCATTGTCTGCCGAAACCCGGGAAGCAGCGAAAAATCCGCGTTATATATTTAGATATGCTTACATATAAAATCCGTGAAGTCGTGAATCCGCGAAAAGTGAACCGCGAAGTAACGAGGGATTACTGTATTTGCTTTCTTTTAGGATGTTGTGGTGCCATATAATTTTCATTTTGACTTTTCTCCTTTAGGTGTTGTCTTCTTTACACCATGTTTGCACTGAGATTTAATAGCCTTTCTCATCTAGGAAGAACAGCTGATTAGTTATGTGGGTTTTGGTAAGTCTAAATTGAAGGAAAGTTCAGTCATGAACAGGATCGACAGTCAGCAAAAGGGAGCACTGTCTGTTATGACACAAGCATATATAATGGGATTTACCAGTTCTTTCCAGTTCTGTGTGTATATGATCTGTGATTATGTTGGTGCTGGAGTACAATAGCTGAACCTCACATCATCTGGGATTGACCTCCACTCCAGATATGGGTCAGATTGAGACATTTCTTCTCTTGCTGATGACTCTGTCTTCCCTAACTGGTTTCATCATTCCATGATTCAGTTGGTTTGCTGCTTTATTTCCATCTGGACTGCATTGTGGATTGTATTTTCTGTTTAGTGTGTGGCAGTGTCAACAAGGGGACTACAATTCCCATCAGGCAATGGAAGTGTGCTAGGGCTGGGTGGAGATGTATGGGCTTGGTGTGTTGTGTATGTTGTGATTGTTATCGGCCTTTGGGTTGGAGTATTAGCATGTTGGTAGATGTTATGATGGAGATGGGACAGACATTGTGACAGTAAAGTGTGGGAGATGCTCTGGGGTTCATATGGGGGTGGAGGGGAATCAAGAAGTGGTCTGAATGACAAAATACTATGTAAGGGAGAGGCAAAGGGTTTAGTAAAACACAATGTTTATTACACCTGGGACATAGAAAGAAAAGGGAAGGCATCCACATGAGACTGAGAAGAAGCTGACATGACATAACAGACTTGTTTAGACGTTGGTGAGTCAAAAGGCCAAGCAGAGCCGCCATGTCCCCAAAACAAAAACTTGTTTACTCAGTTCCCTCAAAAAATACAGCGTCCTTGGTCCATAAAAAAACAAGGCAAGTGAAAAGCAAGCTGGACAAATTAAAAGCAAAAGTAGTGGTCTGTAAAGTAACAGTGCTCATATCGATCCTTGATCTAAAACCTCAGCAATGTCTATAAAGATCAACATCCTTCAACCCTTATTTTGAATATAAAGGGTGGATCCCCAAATCACTTTCTTTTGTCTTTGTGCTTCATTTTACATTCTGTTTCTGTGGGTGTTGTGGGGGGAAATCCTGGCATCCCCACTAAAAGAAATAAATCAGTGTGGGAATGGACTGACATGTGAACCTCAAATGCTAAAAGTGCAAGATGTAAAACAAAGTTAGCTGCATGGGGTAGAGGGATAACCCATTCATTTTAGACACTTCTTACATGGCGTTATTAATGAATCGTTTTTCACATACAGCCATCTAGAGTTCTTAGCAGGAGTTACATTACAAAACCTTTCCGAGAAAAAAGTGAAATCCTTGACTATTGAACACTAAGTGAGAGAGCAAAAAGCCACTCTTAAAAAATTAAATTAACACAGGACATGTAATAAGCCCTGCGGTGGAACATTTAACATTTGTGGGCATTAGGGGGGTCACTGTTGCACCTTAAAGCCAACAGACAGACACTCTGGACACAAGTTAAAAGCACCAAGAAGTATTCTTTTAATTCTTTTTTTCTTTCCTGTGCTCCAAAGCACCTCCACCACAACAAAAACACAATCAATAAACACGATAATTCGATACTCTTCTTCTCCCAGCAAGCTCCGTCACACTCCTTCCGACTCCAGCCCACTTGCTGGGTGTCCACCAGCACGTTATATAGTCCTTGACCTGGAAGTGCTTCTGTCCTTCCATCCACGTGACTCTTCAGCACTTCCGGGTCAGATGGAGAACTGTATTTTTCATCAGCCTGGAAGTACGTCTGTGCTTCTCTCCCTGTGATTTTGGAGTACTATATATATATATATATATATATATATATATATATAATAAGGACATATAATCCATCCATCCATCCATTTGCCAACCCGCTGAATCCGAACACAGGGTCACGGGGGTCTGCTGGAGCCAATCCCAGCCAACACAGGGCACAAGGCAGGAACCAATCCTGGGCAGGGTGCCAACCCACTGCAGGACACACACAAACACACCCACACACCAAGCACACACTAGGGCCAATTTAGAATCGCCAATCCACCAAACCTGCATGTCTTTGGGCTGTGGGAGGAAACCGGAGCGCCCGGAGGAAACCCACGCAGACACGGGGAGAACATGCAAACTCCACGCAGGGAGGACCCGGGAAATGAACCCAGGTCCCCAGGTCTCCCAACTGCGAGGCAGCAGTGCTACCCACTGCGCCACCGTGCCGCCCAGGACATATAATAGTAACAAAAATATAAAGACATTTTCAAGTAACCTAGAGCATCTAAGACAGATTGCAAGCAGACTGATTACCTTAGGCTCCCAGGCCATGAAACCACATGTTTTATTTATTGAATGAAAAAAGGAAGCTGCCTTCAGTTTCTGGGCTGGTAAAGAAAGGCGCTGAAAATGGCAAAGCTCACACGTGATGCCGGGAATGAATGATCTGTCTATAAGACAAATGGCAGTGTTTTTGCTGACCGTGCCTACTTATAATTTAGTACGGTTCATTTTGTGCCCTGTGGAAGCACACAATGATGATAAGAAACTTTATATGATGTAAGTCATCTAATTTTCTGACTTTTACTTTTGTATTTAAAAGACCACAATGAAATATCTTTTTATATCCTACTATGGTATGCTGTGTGCATTATACAAATTGGATTTGGACCACCGGTTTGGTGAGCCCCTGGCATGTAATGTTGTGTTGACAAGACCATAAAAAACATATACAGTATCTCATAAAAGTGAGTACACCCCTCACATCTTTGTAAATATTTTATTCTGACTTTTCATGGGACAACACTGAAGATGTGACACTTTGCTCCAATGTCCAGTAGTCCGTGTACAGCTTGTGTAAATTTGCTGTCCCCTCAAAATAACTCAACACACAGCCATTAATGTTAACAAAAGTGAGTACACCCCTAAGTGAAAAATGTCCAAATTGTGCCCAGTTAGCCATTTTCCCTCCCCGGTGTCATGTGACTCATTGGTGTTACAAGGTCTCAGGTGTGTTACATTTGCTGTTATCGCTCTCACACTCTCTCATACTGGTCACTGGAAGTTCAACATGGCACCTCATGGCAAAGAACTCTCTGAGGATCTGAAAACAAGAATTGTTGCTATACATAAAGATGGCCGAGGCGATAAGAAGATTGGCAACACCCTGAAACTGAGCTGCAGCACGGTGGCCAAGACCATACAGCGACAGGTTTAATAGGACAGGCTCCACTCAGAACAGGCCTCGCCACGGTCGACCAAAGAAGTTGAGTGCCCGTGCTCAGCGTCATATCCAGAGGTGGTCTTTTGAAAACAGACGTATGAGTGCTGCCAGCATTGCTGCAGAGGGGGGTCAGCCTGTCAGTGCACAGACCATACGCCCGCCGCACACGACATCACATTGGTCTGCATGGCTGTCGTCCCAGAAGGAAGCCTCTTCTAAAGATGATGCACAAGAAAGACAAGCAGACTAAGGACATGGATTACTGGAACTGATGAGACCAAGATAAGCTTTTTTGGTTCAGATGGTGTCAAGCGTGTGTGAGGAGTACAAAGACAAGTGTGTCTCACCTACAGTCAAGCATGATGGTGGGAGTGTCCTGGTTTGGGGCTGCATGAGTGCTGCCGGCACTGGGAAGCTACAGTTCATTGAGGGCACCAACATGTACTGTGACGTACTGAAGCAGAGTATGATCCCCCTGTGACGATGCGGGTTCTGCTCCACACTCCCATCGGCTGTCCGGGAGCCCTTGAACCCAACACCATCGGTAATGTTACCGATGAGCTAGACAGTGAGGCAATAACAATGAGCAATGAGGATGATGTAACAAATGTGCAAAGGTGCTTTTATTGTGAATTTCCCATTGGGATTAATAAAGTATCTATCTATCTATCTATCTATCTATCTATCTATCTATCTATCTATCTATCTATCTATCTATCTATCTATCTATCTATCTATCTATCTGTCTGTCTGTCTGTCTGTCTGTCTGTCTGTCTGTCTGTCTGTCTGTCTGTCTGTCTGTCTGTCTGTCTGTCTGTCTGTCTATCTATCTATCTATCTATCTATCTATCTATCTATCTATCTTATTAAAAGTAATCCAAAACAAAAGTGTTCAAATCAAAGTGCAGCAGTGCATTCAAAGGTTCAATAAGTAATCCAATAAAAGAAATGTGTGGAGGTTAAAATACAAAAACAAAACTATTCCTTTAAAACGAGGTTAAAGCGCACTTCAGGAAGCAGTCTTTAAAAAAAACAAATGACAAGCCCAATGCTTCTTTTCTGTCAGCGTTAGCATCTCACCTGCTTCTCCCATGCGGGCCCTGCAACAGGCGAGACGCTCTCAATGCAGCTGACCTTCTGCCTACTTCTCCTACTGTCAGTCGCCTTTCCAATCCTTGGCTCCGATCGGCTCCCCCTGACAGTGACCTGGGAATTCCTCCAACGGCCAAGGCTCTCACGTGGAGGACACCACATCCCAAGTCCTGACTCCCGTTGCCATCCGCGGCCTCATGAAGAGAGTCACCCGTCTCCCAGTCACTCCCATTCTTCCTGAAACTCTGCGGGAGCGACAGCAACTACTACGCCCTGGGTGTCGGCCTAACAAAGTATCTATCTATCTATCTATCTATCTATCTATCTATCTATCTATCTATCTATCTATCTATCTATCTATCTATCTATCTATCTATCTATCTATCTATCTATCTATCTATCTATCTATCTATCTATCTATCTATCTATCTATCTATCTATCTATCTATCTAACACCCAGGCTGCCTGCTCAGCTTCTGCGAGTCTGTTTACGCTCACTCACTTTCTGCTTCCTTCTGCAACCTCCGTCTGTCTTTCTTCCGTGTTCTCTTTTTCTTTTCCTCCCCATAACCATCTCGGGCTTCTCTATATACAGGTGCTGGTCATAAAATTAAAATATCATGACAAAGTTGATTTATTTCAGTAATTCCATTCAAAAAGTGAAACTTGTATATTAGATTCATTCATTACACACAGACTGATGTATTTCAAATGTTTATTTCTTTTAATGTTGATGATTATAACTGACAACTAATGAAAGTCCCAAATTCAGTATCTCGGAAAATTAGAATATTGTGAAAAGGTTCAATATCGAAGACACCTGGTGCCACACTCTAATCAGCTAATTAACTCCAAACACCTGCAAAAGCCTTTAAATGGTCTCTCAGTCGAGTTCTGTAGGCTACACAATCATGGGGAAGACTGCTGACTTGACAGTTGTCCAAAAGACGACCATTGACACCTTGCACAAGGAGGAGGGCAAGACACAAAAGGTCATTGCTAAAGAGGCTGGCTGTTCACAGAGCTCTGTGTCCAAGCACATTAATAGAGAGGCGAAGGGAAGGACAAGATGTGGTAGAAAAAAGTGGACAAGCAATAGGGATAACCGCACCCTGGAGAGGATTGGGAAACAAAACCCATTCAAAAATGTGGGGGAGATTCACAAAGAGTGGACTGCAGGTGGAGTCAGTGCTTCAAGAACCACCACACACAGACGTATGCAAGACATGGGTTTCAGCTGCCACATTCCTTGTGTCAAGCCACTCTTGAACAAGAAACAGCGTCAGAAGCGTCTCGCCTGGGCTAAAGACAAAAAGGACTGGACTGCTGCTTTCTGATGAAAGTAAATTTAGCATTTCCTTTGGAAATCAAGGTCCCAGAGTCTGGAGGAAGAGAGGAGAGGCACAGAATCCACGTTGCTTGACGTCTAGTGTAAAGTTTCTACAGTCAGTGATGGTTTGGGGTGCCATGTCATCTGCTGGTGTTGGTCCATTTCTGAGGTCCAAGGTCAATGCAGCCGTCTACCAGGAAGTTTGAGAGCACTTCATGCTTCCTACTGCTGATGAACTTTATGGAGATGCAGATTTCATTTTCCAACAGGACCTGGCACCTGCACACAGTGCCATAGCTACCAGTACCTGGTTTAAGGACCATGGTATCCCTGTTCTTGATTGGCCAGCAAACTCGCCTGACCTTAACCCCAGAGAAAATCTATGGGGTATTGTGAAGAGGAAGATGCAATACGCCAGACCCAACAATTCAGAAGAGCTGAAGGCCACTATCAGAGCAACATGGGCTCTCATAACACCTGAGCAGTGCCACAGACTGATCGACTCCATGCCAGGCCGCATTGCTGCAGTAATCCAGGCCAAAGGAGCCCCAACTAAATATTGAGTGCTGTACATGCTCATACTTTTCATGTTCATACCTTTCAGTTGGTCAACATTTCTAAAAATCCTTTTTTTGCATTGGTCTTAATTGATATTCTAATTTTCCGAGATACTGAATTTGGGACTTTCATTAGTTGTCAGTTATAATCATCAACATTAAAAGAAATAAACATTTGAAATACATCAGTCTGTGTGTAATGAATGAATCTAATATACAAGTTTCACTTTTTGAATGGAATTACTGAAATAAATCAACTTTGTCATGATATTCGAATTTTATGACCAGCACCTGTATGCGGAGAGGACATGGCAGCTGCAGCACATTAGCCCCAGGAACAATCACGGATGTGAGCAGTCTCTCACCTGTGCACTTAGGTGAGAAACGACCCTACAGCCACCATGCCCCCTCGCTTAGCCGCGAACGCTGTGATTTAAAATCGAACTGACCTTTGCTGGTAGAGCTGTGGACCCATATCACCACACCCCTCCCTGAGCTGCAGAGCAGTATTCCAACATGATAACGACCCCAGACACACCTCCAAGATGACCACTGCCTTGCCAAAGAAAATGAGGGTCAAGGTGCTGGACTGGCCAAGCATGTCTCCAGACCTAAACCCTATTGAGCATCTGTGCGGGGGCATCCTGAAACGGAAGGTCTCTAACATCCACCAGCTCTGTGATGTCATCATGGGGGAGTGGAAGAGGATTCCAGTGGCAACCTGTGAAGCTTGAGTGAACTCCATGCCCAAGAGAGTTAAGGCAGTGCTGGATAATAATGGTGGGCACATAAAATATGGACACTTTGGGCACAATTTGGACATTTTTCACTTAGGGGTGCACTCACTTTTGTGAGATACTGTACGTTGCTTACTGGGTTTATGCCGAGTCTCTACCCTTCTGAGCTTATACCTAAAAGCTGGGAAATAATGTGGTGCTTGCTACAACAAAGAAGTTTGAACTAAGTAGTCAAGGTTGCAGTAACAGCAAGGCTTCGACAAATACAAGAAAATAAAGTTAGTAGTGCTTCCTTCTAGGGCGTGCTTACTTTGACATTGAAGCGGCTTGACGTGTCTGTGGCTGACAAGTCATGATAAGAGTGAAACAGAGAGCTTGTGGTTGACTCGACGGTGCAGGATAAGCCCGAGACGTTGTGGGCGTACAGGAGTTTAAGAAGAGAGTGTACTCGAGTGCCTTAAGACCGTGAACTTTTAAAGATAACAAAACTGACAAACGGCCATCCGGCCAAGTGGACCAGGTTGATAGTGACCTTCTAAGGTACACTCTATTGCCAACAGTATTGGAATGCCTGCATTTACACACTCATGAACTTTAATGACACCCCCTTCTTAACACATAGGCTTTAATATGGAGTCAGCCCACCCTTTGCAGCCCTAACAGCTTCAGCTCTTCTGTGAAGGCTTTCCACAAGGTGTAGGAGTGTGTTGATGGGAATTTGTGAGCAGAAGAGCACTTGTGAGGTTAAGTACTGACGTTGGATGAGAAGGCCTGGCTCGCTCGCCGTCTCTAATTCATCCCAAAGGTGTTCTGTCGGGTTGAGGTCAGGGCTCTGCACAGCCACGCCAAACTTGCTCCTCCATGTCTTTCTAGACCTTGCTTTGTGCACTGGTGTGTGTGCCCAGTCATGTTGCCATCCCCAAACTTTTCCCACAAAGTTGTCCAAAATGGCTTTGTATGCTGAAGCATTAAGAGTTCCTTTCACTGGAACTAAGGGGCCGAGCCCAAACCAACACCATAATCCCCCCACCTCCACCACACTTTCCACTTGGCACAATGCAGTCAGGCGAGTCCTGTTCTCCTGACCAGACTTATCCATCGGATTGTGTGATTCGTCACTCCATGTCTGCACTACTCTCGAGTCCAGGGGCGGGTGGTGGGCTTTACACCACTGCATCCGACGCTTTGCATTGAACTTGGTTATGTCAGGATTGGCTACAGCTGCTCGGCCATGGAGACCCCATTCATTCCATGAAGCTCTCTCTCTCTACGCTGCACTGTTCTTGAGCTTTTGGAGGTCTGTAGCTATCGACTCTGCAGAAAGTTGGTGACTTCTGCCCACCTCAGCATGTGCTGTCCCCGCTCTGTGATTTGACATGGTCTACCACTTCATGGCTGAGTTGCTGTTGTTCCCAATTGCTTCCACTTTGTTCTAATACAGTTGATGGTAGAATATTTAGGAGTGAGGACATTTCACCAATGGACTTATTGCACAGGTGGCATCCTGTCACGGTACCAGGCTTGAATTCACTGAGCTCCTGAGAGCCACCCATTCTGTCACAAATGGCAGTCTGCATGCCGAGGGGCTCGAGTTTTTTCAACTGTGACCATGGAAGGGATTGGAACACCTGACTTCAATGATTTGGAGGTGGGGGTCCCAATACTTTTGGCAATAATAGTGTATCTCTGTTCTGCCATGTCCTATTAGCAACTTGGTGTAACCTATGGTATTAGAGCTTATGTTATAAGCAAGAGCTAAAGATCTGACGTTGGAGTGTATACAAGGGCGCAGCACAAATTCCTCCTTCTAACACCTTAGTTCTACTGCTTTGCTGATTTGAGTGTTACCTCTTGTGAAACTTACAAAATAAAACAAGACTGATTGACGCTTCCTCCTGCCTGTCTTTATTTTCCTCAACATAAACAGGACACTGCGGTGGGTTGGCACCCTGCCCGGGATTGGTTCCTGCCTTGTGCCCTATGTTGGCTGGGATTGGCTCCGGCAGACCCCCGTGACCCTGTGTTCGGATTCAGTGGGTTGGAAAATGGATGGATGGATAAACAGGACAACAGGACACCTGGTGGGGGTGACCGGCACAGTTTCTTCCACAGTGTCTGTGATAGAAGAGCTCCCTCTTAGAAGAGAAAAAAAATGGTATATGGTTTAAAAGTCCTATTGTCTGTTTTCTTTTAAAGGTTTTGGGTCACCCAGAAGGGTGTCGGTCATTACTACCCCACTATCAACTGGCAGACAGTGTTCAGAGGCCATTAAGAGGGCTAACAGAATGTCAGGTTATATAGCACCTTGATGTGTGCATTACAAGTCACAGGAGGTTCTGCTCAAGCTTTATAACACACTGGTGAGGCCTCACCTGGAGTCTTGGGTGCAAAAAGGACATAGCAGCACTAGAAAAGGTCCAGAGAAGAGCGACTAGGCTGATTCAGGGCTACAGGGGATGAACAAAGAGGAATGACAGAAAGAGCTGAGCCTTTACAGTCTAAGCAAAAGGAGATTAAGAGGAGACGTGACTTCTTCTTGCGGCTGCTCCCGTTAGGGGTCACCACAACGGATCATCTTCTTCCATCTCTTCCTGTCCTTGTCATCTTGCTCTGTCACACCCATCACCTGCATGTCCTCTCTTACCACATCCATAAACCTTCTCTTAGGCCTTCCTCTTTTCCTCTTCCCTGGCAGCTCTATCCTTAGCACCCTTCTCCCAGTATACCCAGCATCTCGCCTCTGCACACGTCCAAACCAATGCAATCTCGCCTCTCTGACTTTGTCTCCCAACTTGAGCTGACCCTCTAATGTCCTCATTTCTAATCCTGTCCATCCTTGTCACACCCAATGTAAATCTTCACATCTTTAACTCTGCCACCTCCAGCTCTGTCTCCTGCTGTCTGGTCAGTGCCACCATCTCCAGCCCATGTAGCATAGCTGGTTTCACTACCACCCTGTAGACCTTCCCTGTCACTACTCGCCTGTCACAAATCACTCCTGACATTCTTCTCCACCCACTCCACCCTGCCTGCACTCTGTTCTTCACTTCTCTTCCTCACTCCCCATTACTCTGTACTATTGATCCCAAGTATTTAAACTCATCCACCTTCACCAACTCTACTCTCTTCATCCTCACCATTCCACTGACCTCCCTCTCATTCACACACATGTATTCTGTCTTGATGGTCCTGCTGACCTTCATTCCTCTCCTCTCTAGTGCATATCTCCATCTCTCCAGGGTCTCCTCTACGTGCTCCCTTCTCTCTGAAGTGTATAAAATTATGAAGGGAATTAGTCCATTGGATCAAGACGGTGACTTTAAAACAAGTTCATCAAGAACACGGGGACACAGTTGGAAACTTGTGAAGGGGAAATTTCACACAAACATTAGGAAGCGTTTCTTCACACAGAGGACCACAGACACATGGGATAAGTGACCAAGTAGTGTGGTAGACAGTAAGACTTTAGGGACTTTCAAATCTCGACTTGATGTTTTTATGGAAGACTTACATGGGTAGGACTGGCAGGCTTTGTTGGGTCAAATAGCCTCTTCTCTTCTAGATTGTTCTAACATTCTAATTGTACTCTGCATATGTCACCACACTTCTGAAAAGAGTTGATTACATTACTTTTCACCTCATTTTATTATTAATTTAAGTTTCCCAACACTGTCAACCATCTGCATGTGGTTACTCGGCTCCCAGTACTAAACAACACACCATTGAGCACTTCAGGCACAGTAAGAAAAATACTGAAGTCGCGAAGGAGAAAGAACCACAAAGCGGTGCAGCTGTGAACCACATCAGAAAAATGCAGTTATGCAATACAAACCATGGAAGAAGATTTTTAAACAGACACCCCTCCCACTGTAATGCCCCGATTTTAGAAATAAAACAGAGGCAGAAGAAAGTGTCAATCGTTATTCTTTATCTCAATCTTGCAAGAGGCAACAACTTGTCATATCAGTAAGCGTTTGCAATGAAAAGAGTGTCCTCTGCGCTCTGTTTATACAATTCATTGATTAGATCACAACTCCATTCCAAGGAATTCATTACATATTCTGAAAACGTTTAACATGATTGGTTACACCCAGTTGCTAACAGGACATGGCAAATGTTGAAAGTTTAAATGACCACAATTAACCCCGTCCACTGGGTTGACTGATAGTCCTGTTAGCTTAGGGCACGGGTGTCAAACTCCGGTCCTGGAGGGCCGCAGTGGCTGCAGGTTTTCATTCTAACCATCTTCTTCATTAGTGACCAGTTTTTGCTGCTAATTAACTTCTTTTGCCTTTGTTTTAATTAACTTGACTCATACCCCTTAGTTGTCTCTTCTTCCTTAATTACCAGCCAAACAATAATGAGACGCAAAATGAGCCACCACACGACCAGCTCACCTGTGCCCATTACACAATAGCTGAAAATAAAGAAAGGTGAAGGTGTTGGTAAGGCTGATCTCTCAGGTCACCAAAACATTTTGTTGGTGTCCTAAGAAAAAAACAGGAAAGTCAACAGTTTTGGAAATGTCTGCTGTGGCAGAATGAGAGCTGCAACAGGGCAGGGAATTAAATAACGAGTTTAATTAACAGCAAAAATGGGCATCTCATTAAGAAACTGGTTGGAGTGAAATTGGTTGGAGTTTGAAATCCCAGTTTAGCTGGTCATCCATTGGCTCGTTTCACGTCTCATTTCTGTTTGGCTGTCATTTAATGAAGAAACAAATCAATTCACGGGGCTGCTTTCTTAACAACAGGGCTATTAAAATGAAGGGAAAAAGAGTTAATTAGCAGTGATTAGAAAAAAGGGTGAGAATGAAAACCTGCAGCCACTGTGGCCTACCAGGCCCGGAGTTTGACACCCCTGGCTTAGGGTGTATGTGACTTTTTAAATATATCCATCCATCCATCCATTTTCCAACCCATTGAATCCTAACTACAGGGTCACGGGGGTCTGCTGGAGCCAATCCCAGCCAACACAGGGCGCAAGGCAGGACACAAACCCTGGGCAGGACGCCAGCCCACCACAGGGCACACACACACCAAGCACACACTAGGGACAATTTAGAATCGCCAATGAACCAAACCTGCATGTCTTTGGACTGTGGGAGGAAACCCACTCAGACACGGGGAGAACATGCAAACTTCACGCAGGGAGGACCCGGGAAGTGAACCCGGCCCATTGTTTTCTGTGGCCAGTAAACATCGCTGAAACTGAACAAGGCCTGTTTGCCCACACGTATTCCACAAACGTGACCCGGACAAATAAACTCTGGAGTAGTCCCACCCTGCAAACCTGAGAGGTTGCATGTAAACATTAACGTGACCTTCATCCCATATTCATCAAGCCCTTTAGTGTTGGGGGGAGTGTTGTTGGGGGGGGTCCAAAACGACATATTAAGCTATATGTTAATTATTTGTTTTATTGTAATCCTGATCATTCTCAATGTTGCATAATTCATTGTAGGATCACAGGAGAGTTGAGCCTGTCTTGGCAGCATCGGGTAGAAGGCTGGGAGCAGCGCTGGGCAGTAAGCGGGGTCTAATTATTGAGTTGTGTTGCTTCATTCGATAGAAGTGGGCTTCAAGAACAGAGAATGCAATGAGAAATCAATCAAAATGGCACCTTTTATTCGCTAACCGAACAGATTAGAATAATAAAATGACTCGTTAATAAATGATCCTCCCTCCGTACAGTAGATGGCAGTGTTTAGCTGACTTTCTCATTATTTCAACATCTTTCCATCGAGCGGCTCCTGGAGGACTCGTTTCGTTTCCTTTGTTTGGCCGGCCCGGCTTGCCCTACGAGACAACAAAGAGAAAAAGCGAGTAGAAGAAGAGGAGAAAAAAAAGCAGAAAGAAAGAAAGTGTCGGTAAGCAACGAGCGGGCGAGGGAATGCCGGGTGGGAGGAGGAAGGAGCAGGAAATTCATGTCGAGGAGACCGAAATAACAAGGGCGGCGTGGGGAATCGCGATGAATCCTCAGCGAGGAAGATGAGGTGGGGAAAAAAAAAGGAGAGTCTCGGCTGACTGTCAGATCCATCAGTTTTGGGGGCTTGAACCGGATTGGGGGTGGGGGGTTGTCTGAAATAGACGGGAGGAGAGCGCGGCGGTGACGTAAGCAAATCGTCATACCTTCTAAGATTCCTGAAGCATTGTCGAGTGTGTGCGTTCATTTTAAACACCCAATAACTACAGTCTGACTCGGTGGGATTCAAAACGGGGGCGGTGAAGCGGCTCGACATTAATTTGACGTTTGAACTTTGAAGGTTTATATCTCCGACACATTAGCGATGTCATCGATACCGATTGCGACAAAAAGAAAAAAAAATCGCCGCAATTTATTTATAAGCCTTCGTTTTACTCGAGAAATATACACATTTTTTTTTTGTAAAAATCCAAGATAATGTTAAAAATGCAGTAGATGTCCGAAATGGGTGCTAATTACACAAACATTCGGCACCGATGTATTAAAAACTTGTGAATTTAGTCATTACTTTTTTTTTTTTCTATAAATCATACATCTATTCCAGGGGTTCTCAAAGTCGGTCCTCGGGGCCCACTGTGGCTTCAGGTTTTTGTTTCAACCAGATTCATAATCAGTGACAACACTGAACTCATTTCATTAGTTGTTTTTTTATCGTCTCTTATTCTACATTAAGAAAGCACCACAGCATGATTCTTACATTAATAAGACATTTAGGAATATTTCAATTTTTGCTATAGATTTAAATGCTTCACTCCCTTATGTTGATTTCATTATATTTTGCCCCTTCTCTGTGCAGTTTGCATCCTTCATCATATCTTAATATTGACAACCAGCAGAGCAGCAGACAGCCAGGTAAACAACAATGAATAATCGAAGGCTGCAACTACTTCAGCTTTAGACCCACTAGTTAGAAAATAATGAATTAATTAAACAACTAGACAAAGAGCCCGTTTTACGCATCAGAATGCGTAATTAGGCCTCGAGCTGTAGTCGAAATCGCCTTTCAGGCCTCGAGAGCTTTAATCGAAGTCGCCTTTCTCTTTCAATTTTTGTGGCCGTAAATCCGCCGCCTGCCGCGATGTCGGTCTCGTAAGGTATATCGGGCAGCTGCGCAGAAGGCGACTGCGCATTCGGCTTCGGACGTGCGCAGAAGGCGACTGCGCATTCGGCTTTTGGACAGACGTGAGTGAGTGAGGAGGCTGACGAATTATGTATTAAGATTAGAGCACTTGGCAAAAAACAGAATGAAAATCAAGATGAAAATATTGTTAAAAAGAAAACAAAATACGTTATTCCAATATAACTGCTTGGTACATTTTAATATACCAAACTTATTTTTCTAATTTGTACATTTTTCCCAAAACACAGAATCTGACAAATAATAATTCACATAATTAGCCCAGGAGTCCAATTAAAAATAGAAGCTGGTTGGAACAAAAACCTGCAGCCACAGTGGGCCCCCAGGACCGACACTGAGAACCTCTGATCTATTCAATTCAATTTTATAATTGCACAGCTGCGGTCAGGTCCTAATTCGGGATCCTTTGGTGGTTCGTCGTGTGGTGGGTGCGGAAATGCGCTGTATCAGTGCAGGCTCCCTAAAGTGAATCAGAATTTGTAATGAATGGCAAGTGTCCAGGAATAACATATAAATGAGCTTTACTTCTGAATCGGTACCTTAGAGCAGGGGTAGGCAACGTCGGTCCTGGAGTGCCACAGTATGTGCAGGTTTTTGTTCCAATCCAGTTTCTTAACGAGAACTCAATTATTGCTGATGAAGCACATAATGCTTCATTTTAGTGGTCTCACTTGTTAAGGTTCTCCAACCTTAATTGCTTATTTCAATCTTAATCTGCTGCATTCAGTGTTTTAATTGCTCCTTATTAGCAATAAGATATAAAAGACAAAGCAGCCAGCAGTTCTCCAGCTAGCTTTTTTCCAATTACATCTATGTGTGTTCATCATACACGGTTTGATTTAATAAAACACTTAATAGAAAAATGTGACAGACTGAAAATGATCTGTTTTAGGCTTCAAATCATTTGGATGATATCCTTGGAAAGGAAAAAAATCTACGATATAAAAGCCTTACATTGCACAGACTAACAAGCCATAAAATTAAATAAGGTCTGAGATTGGCAATGATTGGTTTCTAATTAAGCAATTGGGTTGGAATGAAAACCTGTAGCCACTGTGGCTCACCAGGACCGACATTGCCTACCCCTGTTTTACATCTTATTGCTAATAAGGAGCAATTAAAACACTGAACGCAGCAGTTTAAGATTGAAATAAGCAATTAAGGTTGGAGAACCTTAACAAGCGAGACCACTAAAATGAAGCATTAAAATGTCACTTAAGCAATATGTGCTTCATCAGCAATAATTGAGTTCTCGTTAAGGAACTGGGTTGGAACAAAAACCTGCACATACTATGGCACTCCAGGACCGACGTTGCCTACCCCTGCCTTAGGGCACGGTTGTCAAACTCCGGGTCTGGAGGGCCGCAGTAGCTGCAGGTTTTCATTCTAACCATCTCCTTAATTAGCGATTAGTGTTTGCTGCTAATCCACTTCTTTTGCCTGAAGCTTTAATTAACTTGACTCAGGCCCCATAGTTGTCTGTTTTTCATTAATTAGCAGCCAAACAATAATTGCAATAACAAAAACCTATTATGTCACATCTTTCAAGTTTTCTGCAAATTGAGAAAATGATGTTGCCCATATAATTAACGATCTCTAGATGTAATTTTTCCTGAGCTTCATGTACACAATACTGTTTTTTTTCACAAATCAACAGCACCTGCCATTTAAATCATGCAGTTGCAGCATTTAAATCATGTGATCGGAATCCGACATTTTTATTGGTAGGCGGTCTTTCCTCATTGGTCAGTGGAGTTGCTAGGTTTTTGTCTTACAGCAGGGGTGTCCAACTCTGGTCCTGGAGGGCTGCAGTGGCTGCAGATTTTCATTCTAACCATCTTCTTCATTAGTGACCAGTTTTTGCTGCTAATTAATTTCTTTTGCCTTAATTTTAATGAACTTGACTCAGGCCCCCCCTTGTTGTTTCTTTTTCCCTAATTAGCAGGCAAATAATACTGAGACACAAAACAAGCCACCGCATGACCAGCTCACCTGTGCCCATCTTACAATATCTGAAAATAAAGAAAGGTAAAGGTCTCAGTACGGTTAACCTGCTCAGGCCACCAAAACATTTTGTTAGTGTTCTTAGAAAAAACAGGAAAATCAACATTTTTGGAAATGTTTGTTGTGACAGAATGAGAGCAGCAACAACCTGTGGAATTAAATAATGAGTTTAATTAACAGCAAGACTCTGCTTCTCATTAAGAAATTGGTTGGAGTTTGATGTTCCAGTTTAGCTGGTCATCTGTCGGCTTGTTTCACATCTCATTTCTGTTTGGCTGTCATTTAATGAAGAAACAAATCAATTCAGAGGGCTGAATCATTTAAAACACGGCTATTAAAATGAAGCAAAGTTAATTAGCAGTGAAAACTGGTCACTAATTAAGAAAAGGGTGGGAATGAAAACCTGCAGCCACTGTGGCCCAGCAGGCCTGAAGTTCGACACCCCTGCCTTAGATCAGTGGTCCCTACCTCCGGTCCTGGAGGGCTGCACTGGCTCCAGGTTTTCATTCTAACCCTTTTCTTAATTAGTGACCTGTTTTTGCTGCTAATTTAACTTCTTTTGAATTCATTTTAATTGACTTGCTTTTGAAGACTCAGACCCCTTATTTTTGTTTTCCGTAATTAGCAGCCAAACAATAATGAGATACGAAATGAGCCAAAACAACTGGTGTCCATCATACAATTTCTGAAAATAAAGAAAGATGGAGGCCTCTAGAATGTTGATCTGCTCAGCTCCACAAAACATTTGAATGGTGCTCTTAGAAAAGAGTTAAGCAACAATTTTGGAAATGTCTGCTATTGCATAATGAGAGCAGCGACAAGCCATGGAATTAAAGAACGGGTTTAATGCATGAAAAGAATCAGAGCCTCATTAAGCAACTGGTTGGAGTTTGAGGCCCTGCCTTAGTTGGTCTTCTGTTGGCTCCCTCGCTGCACATTTCCTTTCAGTTTGGGTGCCATTTAAGAAAAGAAATGAAGCAATTCAGAGGAACGATGAAAAGAAATTCAGGGGCACAAATCTTAAAGGAACAAGTCAATTAAAATAAAAGGAAAAGGAGTTAATTAGCAGCAAGAACAGATCACCAATTAAGAAAAGGGTTAGAATGAAAACCTGCAGCCACTGCGGCCCACCAGAAACTGGTTGGAGTTTGACGTTCCAGTTTAGTTGGTCATCTGTTGGCTGGTTTTGCATCTCGTTTCGTTTTCAGAGGACTGAATCCTTTAAAACACAACTAATGTGAATTTCCCCTTGGGATTAATAATCTATCTATCTATCTATCTATCTATCTATCTATCTATCTATCTATCTATCTATCTATCTATCTATCTATCTATCTATCTATCTATCTATCTATCTATCTATCTATCTATTTAATAAAATGAAGGGAAAAGGAGTTAATTAGCAGTGAGAACTGGTCACTGATTAGGAAAAGGGTGAGAATGAAAACCTGCAGCCACTGCGCTCCCCAGGATTGGAGTTGGACACCCCTGGACTTGACAGAAGTAGACCATTGCTGCCAGTATGAAATGATCCAGAATGTAAAAATCCTGAATTTTAACCTTTTCTTTCTCCTCTCCCTTTTCTTTGCTTTGTCTTGATCAGCTGAACTTTGTCTCCTTATCAAGTAGGTTTTCACTCCAGATCTGCTCAGAACCTCTTAGACTAACATAGCGGGTTCACAACATTTCAAATTTCACATAATAATTTAATGGATAGTTTCCTCTGTTTGTTAAATCTGGCAGTTAACCCTGACATGTCAAGTTATTTTGGGTGACTTTATGAAATAATCCTATTATTTTTATTTTGACAGATAGTAAAGAGCACCCTTCCCAATTCCTGAGACCATGCAGTGAGGTGTCTAAAAGCCTCCAGGCTGGGGATGTCCATGTGAGAAGAGGATCTTAGATGGGAAAAAAAAAAAGGCAAACGCTTAGGTTAGAGAAGAGTTTAACACAGAGCATGGCCTCAACCAAAGATGACAGCACGGATAGAAGACTGGCACACGGGAAGCAGCAGGATTGTGCCCCAGAGGATGTCTGCGTGAAGTTGGAGGACGGCGAAGGGAGAATTTCAGTCTTCAAAGAGGAGGAGTGCAAGGAGGGGCTTGTTGAAGTTAAAGTTGAGAATTGGGAAGATTTCGCGGTTTGTCATGAAACGCAAAACCTTGAAAATATCTCTGTCTTCAAACAAGAGGTTTTGGAAGAAACGCATTCCAGTTTACAACCCCGGTTCACTAACACGGGACAACTGGCTACTCCGCAGAATTCTGTGGGAATGAAAACTGAGTTTTTGGAATTTGAGGAGAAAATCACTGAAGGAAACGGCAGAGAATCTGAAGAGCAGCCGTCATCTAGGAGTGTTGGAATAAGTAAGTAATGCGACTAAACAGAAAAGAAAGTGGAAGTGGGAATATTTTGTCGTGATGTTTTTTGTAGGCGGAAACAAGAGTGAGATACACAGATAGAGACGAGTTGTTTGAGAGCATAATAACTAATAAATAATAAAGCGTAAAGGTTTGTGTCAACTCAGAAGATCCAAAAGTGTCCAGCACATGACTTTCCCATATAAAGCTGTCATATTAGCAGTACCTCTTCACCAATATGATGTTGAATGAAATGAAACACTCTCATCTTCTTGAAAAGATGTGTTCTATCAAATGTGCTCCAATATCAGGATAAATGTGCCAAAAAGAAAAAATCGTAACATAATTACCTCTGTGCAGTTTAAATGTCCCACCCAAAAGTGACATTTGTTTTACAATTGGTACTTACCACTTGTGATTTGCAGTGATCGCTGAGAAAGACACTTAATCTCATGTTTTTGTGCAGAATGG
The DNA here is from genome assembly GCF_900747795.2 of Erpetoichthys calabaricus. Lineage (NCBI taxonomy): Eukaryota > Metazoa > Chordata > Cladistia > Polypteriformes > Polypteridae > Erpetoichthys > Erpetoichthys calabaricus. Next base: position 20,792,700 of record NC_041398.2, on the reverse strand, counting down.
AGATAAAAAAAAGCTGATGCTTTAATGGAAGCGGGCGTTGACCAGCAACCGCAAAATGTTCATGGAAAAACAAAAAATCTTATGTTGCACATATCACGTAATCCACATCAAGTCGTACCTGTGTCACACCCTGATACATCGGCCAAGTATGCAGACTGCTATTCAAATGCAGGATCCAATGTGAAGGGGCTTCAGGTGGTGGGCTACTTTTGTTTTCCATCCATCCATTTTCCAACCCGCTGAATCCGAACACAGAGTCACGGGGGTCTGCTGGAGCCAATCCCAGCCAACACAGGGCACAAGGCAGGAACCAATCCCGGGCAGGGTGCCAACCCACCGCAGGACACACACAAACACACCAAGCACACACTAGGGCCAATTTAGAATCACCAATCCACCTAACCTGCATGTCTTTGGACTGTGGGAGGAAACCGGAGCGCCTGGAGGAAACCCACGCAGACACGGGGAGAACATGCAAACTCCACGCAGGGAGGACCCGGGAGGTGAACCCGGGTCCCCAGGTCTCCCAACTGCGAGGCAGCAGCGCTACCCACTGCACCACCGTGCCGCCCTACTTTTGTTTTACCAGAGGAATTGATTTAACAGTATTTTACCAAAAATGCATGTGTTTTGCATGATTTCAGCACAACTCAACATGGATTATGTGATACAAGTAACGTTTTGATATTCTTAGCTATTGTCAAGTGTTGGCCACCGGCTGCTTCCATTACAGCATCAGCTTTGTTACCTTGGCTCAGCATGAAAACGTGAGATTCAATTTTTTTTTTTTTTTTGGACATCACTACAAACCACACATGGCAAGTAAAATTTAAGCAAAAACATTTTTTTTGGCAGTAGTATTTCTTTAAACCAACTGGAGTGATTTTGGTCAAAATGCTTCTGACATTTTCAAAGGCTATGCCAAGTTTCATTCAGACTGGGTGGTTTGTTTTATTGGTTATCGTGGCCACAATGTCGTATCCTGACACATAGACAGACGTTTACTCTGAAAGTCAATTTGTAAAATTTGTATATCCATCCATATTTTGCTCGGGTCACAGCACTGACCCTGATGTGATTCTTATGTCATATATTCATACACAATATGTGGAGAAAGTTCAATAATATGGTATGCACTTGGGACTTCTATCTATCTATCTATCTATCTATCTATCTATCTATCTATCTATCTATCTATCTATCTATCTATCTATCTATCTATCTATCTATCTATCTATCTATCTATCTATCTATCTATCTATCTATCTATCGTACAAGGAGGAGTCAAGCTAAAGTTAGACAATGGGATTTCTCAGAAAAAGAAACGAACCTTAACACAACTGCTCATGTCATTTCTCAATGTCGTCTCCACCCTTCTCAAAGCACTTGCGCCACCTGCCTGGCACTGCCTGTAGAATAAAAGGTTTTGCCTCATCCTCGCCACCACTCATGCCCCCAAGTTCTTGTCCAACACTACATGCCGAGGGGCACTACAGTCACTAGTGCAAGTTGAAGACCAATGTGAGGCCTGCTATTTGATCCAAGTAGCGGGGACAGCTGTCTCAAGGGGTCCTTTTGCTACAAGACAATGAAACCCACACAGCTAAGAACACCAAGACCTGTCTGGAGAAACTGAAGTTTGAGGTGTTGTCACATCCTCCTTATTCGCCAGATTTGGCACTGCGTGATTTCCACCTTTTTGGACCACTAAAAAAACATCTGGGTGGTCATCAATTCAAAACCGATGAAGAACGTGAAGAAGAAAGTGGTGCACAAGTGGTCATGAGGACAAGACAAAACCATTTATTCTACTGGAATCTGGGCACTGCCAGGCAGGTGGCGTAAGTGCATCGAGAAGGGTGGAGACTAACAAAACTGATGCTGTCATTTCTCAATGTAAAGTTTTTTCCATTTTTATATATATTTATATATATATATATATATATACCGTATTTACTTGTGTACCACGCGCCCTCATGTAAGACGCGCACCCTAATTTTTACAAAGAAAATCACGAAAAAAATTTTCCCCATGTACGATGTGATTGTATAGGAAGAGTTTAGGGCACGTTTTCCGCGAAATGCCCTTCTGTTTTTGTTGCATGACGAAAGAGCGACCAAGCAAGTGAGACAGAGAGTGCGCACGAGAAAGTGAGAGAGTGAGAGAGCCCAAGCAGAAGAAGTAAACATTACAGAAAAAAATTTCCTCGTGTATGACGCGCACCTGATTTTCTAGTGCTAATTTTCAGAAAAAAATGTGAGCATGGTACACGGGTAAATATGGTATATATAATATATTTGATTTATTTTTATATATCAGCGTTTCTCAATAAATATGGTATATATAATATATTTGATTTATTTTTATATATCAGCGTTTCTCAACCTTTAAGTATTTGCGACCCGAGTTTTAATCGCGCCCCCCTAACATTTTTTTTGAAAGGAGCCCACTAATACCAATTTGTTCTTTTTTAATGAATGATATATCATAGATGCATATTTTATTATACCTACTTAGCTTTTATCAACATTTATCTAACTCTATATTCATTTTTCTAGTATCAGAATGTAGTTTAAGTTCATTTGTTTTGGTTTCAATAGATGTATTTTTCATATTTTTGATTCTTATTTTCTTCTTTTCACATCTTCGCGTCCCCCACTTTTTGTTACTTCGTGCCCCCCTAGGGGGGCCCGCCCCACAGATTGAGAACCACTGATATATATTTTTTTTATATATATATTCTAAAACCATTGCAAGTTGCACTTGAAGGAGAAGCAGTGGCATCAGACAGCAGGCCTCTAGGGGTGCCAATCCAGTCCATCTGTGGCTCCTTCACCCCCCACTGACACCAACATCGGATCAGTTTAAAGCCCCCAGTTCACCCAACCTACACTTTTTCTTTTACACTTTTTGACATGTCAGAGATAAACTGGAGTCTCCTGAGGATGACTTGTATAGCTGTACAGAGAACATGTGAAGTCCAAATGGACAATTTGACCAAAGCAGGCTGGAAAAAAAAGTGGGCAGGGAAAACCAAACTGGCCTGCCAGATTTCAATTGCGACTGGTCAGCTGCATCCCAGTGTTTGTATGGTTACTCTACAAAGCACTGGACTGGCACCACAAGCAGCTGTGCCAACCACTGTGCCTTACAAATATAATAGAAGATATCGGTGTACTTTTTTTTTTAAATCGTCTCAATTTTAACAAATATATCACAAGAATGAAAAAGGAAACACCAAATTCATGTGCCAAATTGCCATCGCTGTAGGTCAGCTGCCCACACAGTCCCTCTGTGGTTACTCCATTATGGTGGAGGTGAATGTTAACAGACCAAACTCTGACATGGAGTCCATCTCTGAGGGTGGCACATCCATTGCAGGGTCTTGTTCATGATCAGGGGAATGGAATGTTGAAGAATAACTAGAAATGACACTTAGTAAGATTAGTGTAAGTAAAGAGTTGAGGGGACAGAAATGACCACTGGATATGGTGGGGCTAGAAATTAAGTTTGGCAGAATGAACATGACAGAGGCACTTCATCTACTCCACTTGTCAGATCCTGTTCATTCATTTTCCTAACCTGGGTTCACAAACGGACATCAGCCTGAGAATGGATGCCAGTTAACTGCATGTTAGACTGGCAAACACTTTCACACCAGACAGTGATTAACACAGCAAACACATCTGAGGGGTACGAAAGGAAGATGGAGAGATTTAGTAGACACCAGGAGAAAATGCCAAGCCCATACACATAGTGGACAGACCAGAAATGAAACTGAGGCGTGAGGCAGCAGCAGCACCAACCTTTGTGACAGAGAACTCTCTTATTATGATTTTTATATATATTTATTAACTATACTGTTTGTACTATTGTAGATTTTCAGAACTGCAGCTTCTCTACGTCTTCATTTGCTCAGCCCTTTCTTCAGTGCAGTCTGCAACACAAACAGAAGAAGAAGAAGACAAAGAAATCAATAAGAGGATCAGAGAAATTGACCCATGTCTCTTTCCAGGGCAGTTCACTACCTTCCGACAAACTGACACAGACAGAATTGATCAAAACTGACCAACAACAAGGATATAATACAGATCAAGAGGCTTTGTGTGCCAGTGGACAGTGTGAAAGAACTTTAAAAAACAAATTTGACTGCAAAGACAAGTCGGTTTATATAATTCCGAAGCCATATGCCTGCTCTGAATGTGGAAAACTGTTTCCACGCAGAAACAGTCTTCAAGCACATAAAAGAATTCACACTGGAGAAAAGCCCCACCGCTGTCCAGAGTGTGGCAAGCAATTCCCCCGTAACCGTGATCTTCAGCGACACGCACGTGTTCATACTGGAGAGAAGCCATACAGTTGTGCCGAATGTGGGAAAAGATTTTCACAAAACAGCAACCTTCATAATCATTCAAAAATTCACACCGGAGACAAACCTTATTGCTGTTCTGAATGTGGTAAAGGATTCTCAATTTTAAGTCATTTACGTAGCCACTTGAGAATTCACAGTGGAGAGAAGTCTTACTGCTGTAGTGACTGTGGCAAGTGGTTCATGCAAGGCAGCAGCCTGCGGAGACACATCAGGATTCACACTGGGGAGAAACCTTACTGTTGTTCAGAATGTGGCAAACAATTTGCGGAAAGTAGTGCACTTCAGAGACACAGACGAATTCACACTGGAGAAAAGCCCTATGTCTGTTCTGAATGTGGTAAAGGATTCACAGACAGCAGCAATCTTCGGCAGCATGCCCAAATTCACCCTGGAGAGAAGCCATATTGTTGTCCTGAATGTGGTAAACGTTTCACTAATATTAGCGCTCTTCAGAGCCACACAAGGTTTCATACAGGAGAAAAGACAAATTGCTGTTCAGAATGTGGCAAACAATTTACTAAACGCGGCAATCTCCAAAGACATATGCGTGTACATACTGGAGAAAGACCGTGTTCTTGCTCTGAATGTGGCAAGCAATTTTTTGACAGCAGCACTCTTCGACAGCATATGAGAATACATACAGGAGAGAAACCCTATTGCTGTTCTGAATGTGGCAAACGATTCTCATGCAGGAGCTCTCTTCGGAAACATAGACGACTTCATTAGAGCTTTAGAAAGACTTTGACAAGAATGGGCTGTTCAGCCCAACAAAGCGTGCCAATTGTATCTACTCAATTCCTCCAAAAGAACATCAAGTTGAGTTTTGAAGGTTCTGAAAGTGCTAATGTCTACCACACTACACGGGAACTTATTTCATGTGTCTATGGTTCTCTGTGAAGAAAAGTTTCTAATGTTTCTAGTGTGAAATTTACCCTTAACAAATTTCCATCTGTGTCCCAGTGTCCTTGATGAACTCATTTTCAAGTCACCATCTTGATCCACTTGACTAATTCCCTTCATAATTTGAAACACTTCACTCAGGTCTCCTCTTAGATCTTTTCAGTTTAAACAAAAGGAGATTATCTATCTATCTATCTATCTATCTATCTATCTATCTATCTATCTATCTATCTATCTATCTATCTATCTATCTATCTATCTATCTATCTATCTATCTATCTATCTATCTAATGTATGTAGGTATCATATAGTGCCTTTCACATCTTCAAATCAGCCTGTCTGTCTTGGACTTGTACTCCACACATCAAGGCACTATATAACCTGACCTTCTGTTAGCCTGCTTAATGGCGTCTGAACACTGTCTGGGAGTTGATAGCGTAGAGTCCACTACCTAAATCCTTCTTATGAGGTGGACGTTTGATTTTCAGACACCCCATTGTGTATTCAAACCTCACATTTTTACTTCCTATGTATAATAATTTACATTTACTGATAGTAAATTTAATCTTCCACAAATCTTCGCAAATCTATATGCTGTCCAAGTCCCTCTGTAATAATTTAAGAGATTTGAGATTATCGACCAATCCACCTATCTTGGTATCATCTGCAAACTTAACCAGAGTGTTACTTATATTCCTATGTAAATCATTTATATATATTAAAAACTAGCTGTCTCCCGTGGCTTTGCCTGCATAGTAGTGAAACAGGACAGTGAGGTGGGCCCTGCCTGGCTCCCTACTCTTGACATCACTCTTCCCCCTCCAATTGGCCCGCAGCCTTTGTCTTGGATAAGAGCGAATATATCGTTCCTGCAATCGAACTATGATACTTAGATGACAGAAGTCGCAAAATCAACCGGAATGTTCAAGCAAATTATAGAAAAAAATAAAATGATCTAAATCCATTAAGTAGTTCTCTCGTTTGCTTGCTAAGCGGGTGTAAGATATGCCCCAAGGCTGGCTTGTGAGTGAGGAGGGCCCCGCTCCCTCCCCTTGGCCCACTGCATTTCTCTCAGATTCGCATAAATAAATTGGTACCGCAAGCAAACTATGATACTTAGTGCAATGAGAGAAGTCGCAACATCAACTGGAATGTTCTAGCAAATTATAGAAAAAAAAAACCGATCTAAATCCATTAAGTAGTTCTCGCATGAAAAGCGGACAGACGGACAATTGTTGGATTTTACATATATGTATGTACATATAGATATATAAAGAAAGTGAGAGAGATAGCAGCGGCCCTAGCATTGATCCCTGCTGGACACCACTCTTAGCATCACCCAATTTTGCTTAGGCTCCAACACCATCTGCATCCTGTATCTTTAGCCAATTCTGCACCCAATTACTCACCACACCCCTTAGAACAATAGAATTTAGAGAGAAACCCTATTGCTGTTCTGAATGTTGCAAACGATTTTCTAAACATGGCTCTCTTCAGCAGCACCCACAATTTCACACAGGAGATAAGCCATATTGCTGTTCTGAATGTGGCAAACGATTTTACAAAGAAGCAACCTTAACTACCCCTCAAATGTTCACAAATGGGGGGTTGACTCATTAGGGACAATTTTGGGCTCTACAGCCAATTTCTTGCTATACATTTACAGGAGTAACAGTTCCAGTAGTCTAACGGAAATGTCCTGTCTATACCGTGACTGTTTGCACATAAAATTCATTTGGAGAAACTCGCCCTCAGTGAATCTTCATTGGTGGTGTCAATGTTGGGAAAAGATTCTTACATAAAAGTACACTTCAAAAACACGTGAGAGTTCAGACTGGATAGAAATTGGGCTCAGAACAGCTCTGTGGTCAACAATGACGTAATGGAGGATATTGAGAGGTTAGTGTTAGGGTTAGGGTTTATTTATTTATTTATTTAACTACCTCATGTGCACTCGTCGTATAGTTAGTAAAGTTTGTGTTTGCATTTTACCTGCAAACTTGTCACAGTGGTCTGTGTCTGCACCCAGTGAAGAGCTGGAGACATAAATAAAGAACACTAAACTGGAAACCTTCATGTTGTTATTACTGAGGTAAGGATTCAAAAGACAGCAGTGGTCTTCATAGCCACATACTGGTGTGGGTGTCACGGGATGCATCATGGTGACAGTTGCTTTTTCACTTCGCTTCTACTAGAATCCTCTCCCCACCCTTTGCTACTGGCAAAGCTATCAAAGCTTTCCACATGCGGTACCTTGCACGTCAAGATATTGTCTTCTTCAGGCTGCAGAAATGGATTTGGATGCCTTTATTTCTCCAAAGAAGGCTTAAGGCTTGTGAATTTCCCATTGGGATTAATAAAGTTATCTATCTATCTATCTATCTATCTATCTATCTATCTATCTATCTATCTATCTATCTATCTATCTATCTATCTATCTATCTATCTAATGCTCTCGTATGAATGTTCCTACTGGTGAGAACTCCTGCCTTCTGAACTCTGCACACCGACTTTACCAAACTTATGAGGGACGTTCAAAACGTTTCCACACTTTTGTATTTTCGTTGGAAATGGTGAAGGTGGGAGGAGTAGTAATTGGGCATTAAAAAGTTGGCACAACGCTGGGAAAATTGCATCGTGAAGGAAAGTGACCAGGTAGGAAAGTGATGTCATTTTTTTTTGAAATTCTTAATAAGTACAGTTTAAAAAAAAAAAAGTGTGGAAGCTTTTTGAACGTCCCTCATAGAGTTTAAATTTAAGATGAACAGGCAAAAATTTCCAGGGAGGTTCATTTTCTGCAGTCTCACGTCCCCTTGTTGCCATGACTCAGAAATGCACGCTCTCGGACCCAGACGTGGCAAATGAAAATGATTGAGCAAAAAGACAGGGCACATCTAGACAACATTTAGGTTGTAGGCCTTGGAGAGGATGAGGAGGGTGATCATCTCAACTTGTTCCTATCCAGGATGGTTTTGACGCCTTTCTGATTTGGCTCCTGAAATAATGGGGACACACGGGGAACGCTCTGGCCACGCTGACACAAACACTCACCTGGGTCTATCAGCTTATGGGTCAGCGGCACGTTCTGAAAGAAACTCAAGACGTTCAGGCTGCTTTGTTTGAAGGTTCACATCTTGGGTTTTTTCTGACTTTAACCCTGTTACAATGCAGTAGAAATGTCTGATGGTCCCTAACCCTAACCCTAATGTCATTTCATTTCATCTGTACCTGGCAAGGCAGAAGTTAAGCCACCAGTTCAGCACACTCCATGTTTTGACTGTCATAGCGAGACATTTATCACCAATGGCACCTCCCTGCACTGATGCCCACCACTTTGCTCTCCTGCTTTTCATATTGAAGGAAACATTTCATATTTTTCAAGCTAAAGTTATTACTTTACAATCATGGTGTATATATCTTTGAAACTGCATTCTAAAATGAAGCATATTTTATAAATTAAAAAAAAAAATCAATAGCTTGCTTTTGCACTTTATAATGGAGTTCAAGGATACTTGGGTCCACAGGTAAATGAAAAAGCCTTAAAACTTAACAAATATGCCCATTTTACAAGTGAAAAATGTTAATAAGTATTGATCCATGTCTTGGAATTACACACTGTAATGGATGGCAGGCTGGGACTGGAATCCCAGCCATAATGGACACCCTTCCCATGCCTGGCTGGGATTTCCAGGTGGCAAGTAGACATGAGGAAAGGCAGAAGATTCCCTGCTTACACAAGGATCTTGCTAATAAAATGCCATCTGAAGAGTGGGTACGCTGGCAATTAGATGGAAGAACATTACCCAGCCTGGAGGCCAGCTTGAAGGAAGCATAGGGGGAGCGCAGTTGGTCAAGCTACATGCTCCCTCAAACTGCTAGGTGGAATCAGGTACACCAATGGGGCATGCTGGGAATTGTAGTGCCGTAGAGCAGCAATGTTGGTGTCCCTGGGTGGCTCCAGGGGGTTCTGCTTTTTGGGAGAGAGAGAAGAACAATTAAGTCTGTGTATTAGCTACAATAATTTGTCATAATTGAGCTGTGTGGATTAAAAGTCCATTTAACTGTACCCGAGGGGGTTTGAAGTATCTGGGCTTTAGGAGCTTGGTGGTGCCCTCTACTGTAATCAGGGCAGGATCATGGATATTTGGAGCCTATTTGTCGGATGCAAGGCAGGAACAATCGGTGGAGAGGATGCACACGCACACACACACACACACAGAGGCTAATTTAGCAACAACAACCCGTCTAAACCTGCATGTGTTTGGACTGTGGGAAGAAATCGGAGCCCCTGGGGAGAACATGCAAACTACAAGCAAAAAATATCCTCAGTCTACTTCACTGCATGCCAGCAGTGCCACCACTGCACCACCTTGACGGTCGCTATTATTATTATTATTGTGCCTATTGTGCACAATATGAACATTTTATGAACAGATTAATGGATGGAAGATATTGAAGACATAATTCATTTGTTCATATACTTTTCTCCACTATAGGCACAATAATAATAATACATCCAGAGAGGCACAGTGGTAGCCTCACAGCCATACTCACGGTACGGAGACCAGGGTTTGAGTCCCTACATGGAGTTTGCGTGTTCTCCCTGTGTCTACATGGGTTTCTTCAAGGCGCTCCACAGGTTAGGTGAGCTGGTGACATTAATGTTGGCCTAAGTCTGTGTTTGTTCTGCAACAGAGTGCTGCCCTGCCCAGGGTTTGCTCCTGCCTTGCGCCCCTATGCTTGCTAGCTGGAATAGGCTCCAGCAAGCCTCCCAAGAACCTCTGGATTAAGCGGGTTTGAAAATGACATGACATAAATCAGACATCCATTCATCTTCCTTACCCCTTGATCCAGGGTAGGGTTAATGGGGCAGCTGGTATCTATAAAGTATCTATCTATCTATCTATCTATCTATCTATCTATCTATCTATCTATCTATCTATCTATCTATCTATCTATCTATCTATCTATCTATCTATCTATCTATCCCAGCAATCAAAGAGTGTAAGGTAAGAACAACACCTAGACAGGGTGCCAGGCCATCAGAGGGTGACCACGCGCACACAAACACACAACTAGAGCCCATTTAGCAATGCCAGGGTGAACTTTAGTACGTTTAGATGTGTGCAGAGTGCTTGCTCAAGGCTGCCATTCCTGCCTCACATCATAGGTTCAACATGGAGCTTTCAGTTCACGTTCTCCCTGTGTACTTGGGGCATGATTGGTGTCAGGGAGTTTACTTACTCAGAAATACTGTGCTCAGCTCTTTTATTATATATCCTCTTCCAGAGCAATCCATGATGCATAAAAAAAAAAAAAAATCAATAATGATTTGAGGGCCGGCACGGTGGCGCTGCTGCCTCGCAAGTAAGGAAGCCTGGGTTCACTTCCCGGGTCCTCCCTTCGTGGAGTTTGCATGTTCTCTCCGTGTCTGCGTGGGTTTCCTCCCAGAGTCCAAAGACATGCCAGTTAGGTGCATTGACGATTCTAAATTGTCCCTAGTGTGTGGGTGTGGGTGTGTTTGCCCTGCGGTTGGCTGGCGCCCTGCCTGGGGTTTGTTTCCTGCCTTGCGCCCTGTGTTGGCTGGGATTGGCTCCAGCAGACCCCTGTGACCCTGTAGTTAGGATATAATGGGTTGGATGGATGGATGGATTGGTTTGAGGCGATTCAATTTATTCTTTCACACACCCTGGCATTTTTATTTTCCTTGTTGTTGAATTTATTTTTTTTTTGATTGTGCATGCGCAGGACACGCCTTGGAAAAGGTGCCTAACCTTTTAAGACATCCAAGCTTTTTTTTAACTTAAAAATACAATGCGATGTAATATAATCTGTGCAGATACTGAATGATATTATGTGTACAATGAAAACTCCGATGTGCTCTTTTAACTACACACAGCATTAATCTTGCTACGTAGACTTTGTAAAATAACAACATTGAACGGGGGGGAGGGGGGGGGGCAGGGCGCTGCTGTGTCTTAACTCCTCTCATGAAAATCGCTTCAAGAAGACAAAGGAGCAATATATATATAATATACATATACATACATCTGGAGAAAATAAAGCAAAGAACATGTTATCAAGTGTATTATTTGCAGTTTGCTGTTGTTGTCACAAGTGCAAGCACGTTTAATCAAAACTTTTCCTACTTTAAATATGAACGTATTTGGTAAATTGTAATACTTTTATTTTTTAGAAGTTATAAAATATGCTTATACTTAGTGTGCAATTTCATGTGGAAACTAATATATATCACTACTGGGAAGAAATAATTTCGAACTGAAAAACACCGAAGGTTTCTTTTTAGCCCTTACCGTGTTCATTTGTTCTTGATTGTTTTATTTGAGGCGATTTGTAGTTCATCCGGACGTTATTTTCCGGGCCGTTCTGCAGTTCTTGTTTTTTTAATTTACCGACATTGCCTTTATCTATTTCTTTTTCGTTGCCGTTACAGACAATAGAGTATTTACTGACTGTCTTCCCTACTCAAGCAAAGTCAGGAGGGATTGTGGCTCCTGCATTTCCACCGTATCGCCTTGAACCGCTAGTGCGGTTTCATATCCGTCTCCTTTGTGCCGTGTTCGTTCACTTTTGTCAACAAAGGACTCAATTTCCCATAATCCTTGGCTGTGTATCAGTTTTAAACTCAGAGTAGCCGGATTGGGTAGAGGGTGTGGCCAACGGTTCCCGCCCATCCTATGACCGTTATACTTTGTCCGCTGTTTAATTGATTGACAGGGAATCTGCGGCGGTTGATTGGATGTTTGCCGCGTGGGGCGGGGCATAGAATTTGGGGAGTCATATTACTTTACGTGTTGCCGGAGGGTCTGTGGGTGGGATCCAAAGTTCGTAAAAACTTAAAAATACTAAATTCAATGATATAGTGAGTCTTATTACATTTACTCTGTTATTCTTATCGTGATCGTAGTCAATCTCTTTGAGCATGAAAGCCATAAACTCTGCTCCTGGTTGCCTTTCTCCACCGGTATCGTATAGATCTAGCCCTGAATTCCGTTTTGTTGCTTTCCCTTTTAAAATTTTATATATATATATATATATATATATATATATATATATATATATTCTTTTCATATTTCTTTTCCTAGTTTAGGAAGTCATTTGTTATATACGTTCGGATTGGTCATATTCAATGTTAATGTCTTTAAATACAATAAATACATTCATAAATAAAAAGATCTAGCCCTAATTCAGGGATCACATTTGCTGAACACTGATTTTCACCGCTGTTCAAACAAATACTAGCGTGTCGCAGTTTCTTCGTCAGCTTCCTCTAAAAATGGTCTACTCACTCCTTTCCGGAAATCATTTTTTGCAGATCTGCGTCGTCGAAGTACGTTATGACGAAATTGGCCGGTTCTGTTATGTCTTAGCTGAAATGGGGAGCAGTGAAATGTCGATTTGATCTAGCCAGTCGACTTCTTAAATTCCGGGGTTGTGAGTTGTTTGTATGAATTGACGCAGATGCAGTAAGTAATCCACTAATAAAGGAAAGGAAATGAAAAAAGATGCATTTTTCATACAATTCTTCCTCCGTGCAGTAGGTGGCAGTGGTTAGCTAACTGGTAACACTTCTCCAACAACGTCGATGACTTGTTTTACTTCCGACTGCCGTACGAGCTGTTGGTCTGCAGATCTAGAACAAACGCGAGGAGAAGAACAGAGAGAGAGAAAAGAAACATAAAAAAGAAAGACAACAAGAAAGAGAGTCGGTAAGTGTCGAGAGAATCGGGCAGAGATGGGAATACTGGATGAAACAAGAAATGGGAGTGGGGTGCGCGCGGGCGGCGGGCTCTTCCGCGCTTTGGCCGCTCGCTATTGTCGGACAATCGGGGCATCCGAGTCGGAAATTCAAAGTGAACGTTCAACAAACTCGAATCTCCAACTCGGGACAGATCGTAGAAAACAGAGCTTCCTGAATCTTCCGAGGTGGTGCGTGACGCAGACCTTTCACTTTCAGTCGAAACCTAGTCAGCCATAAATAATAATAATAAAAAAATAATCGGCGGTAAATACGTGTCCGCATAAGTTCGTTTCGTTCGGCCCACTGCGCCTCTGGGTCGTCGGCTGTACGGTGACATACACGGTAAACGCCTACAGTTCGTTAGTGAATCGGCCCGGAGCCGGCGTACACGTCACACACTCGACTCGGCACGTAACCGGTGCGCATGCGTCCCATAAGCAAGCGTCACGCTGCCACACGGCACATGCACGTTCTTTCTTTCTCTCCCTTTTTCTTTTTCTTTCATTCTATTAATATACTGTTTTATGTTTTATTTCTTTTTATTAATATTATTTTTTATGTTCTATTTCTCAATTTCCCCACAGGCTTTTGGTTTAGTTGTCTAGTTAGTTGCTTCCTACGTCAATATTGTATTCTCAACGACAGTCATTTTGGGCTCTTGTTCAAAAAGCGGACGCCAAATTAGGGACCGATTAATCGATGTTAATCTCCGGGACCTGAGGGGCGATGTTAACTTCGGGGACCATCTCACGGACCTTAAGGTGGGGGTTTGGGGTTGGGGCAGGTCAATCCTAAATCAAAAGTACACTGTCCAGACCTTAAAAGTCTGCTTTTTGGCGTCAGCCTTTTGAACAAGACCCTCATTGTGTAATATATATGTTCTCTTTCTAACTGCAAATGTCCGTTTTTATCATCTGTTGGAACAGATCTAGGATCTTAGTCTACACTTCACATCCACACCTCATTAAACAACTCCTCTTGAGCATGGGAAAGGTACTATATAAATGTGTTTATTTTTGTTATTTAACTTTGCACTTTGGGTATGCTTTTGGGATTGCATAATTTAAACTACTGATGCAGTCAATCATTTTTACAATATCTTCATAAGCTGCTATAGGATAGTGCGCGTATCTGCTTGCTTTTCTGATAATGAATTGCTCAGAACAGCCCTGATTTCTTTTCTCAATAATGGCCTGAGACGAGAGAGACATTTTTTTTACAAATACAATTTTAATAATATAACATTTTAACTTAAGAACATACTTAAGACCTTATAAACTGGCTCAAGCTTTCAGAGTCCTGGAATGTAACTGGTGACTCTGTTTTTACAATGTTCTTTCACATAAAATTGAGAAATTCCTTATGAGCTTGTAACCTGGTCCCGACTTGGTCACATGGTGTAACCGCTACCTCTGTGACTTTACAAAGTTACAGTCACCTTCACTCCTCCATTTTGCGCCTTCTCCCTCCTTACCCGTCTGAACAGAGCATGTGTGCAAGTACTTAAACTACAGTGCCCCACCATAATGTTTGGGACAAAGACCCCCTTTTCTTTGATTTAGCCCTCTGCACTAAAATTACAAAAGAAACGATTCAGATGTGAATAAAGTGCACAAGTTCAGTTTTTTAAAAAAAAAATTACACACCAGTTTCAAACTTCTGATGCACATTGTGCCTATGCCATGGGGGTCAGGCAGTACACGCTGCATGATGCAATTCACTGGACACTTTCCTGTGAATGTGGACCACCGGCACACACCAACTTCACCTCGTTTGTGCCCTCAAACTCTGCCACTCTAAACCTACTGCTGTAAAATAGCGGACCAAAATGACCAGAACCCCCTTCCCTTGATCCTTTCCACCAAGCCCTTCCATCCAACGTCTTCACATTTTGGACAAAATTTGAATGCCCAGTTTTTCGTGTGCCAAAGTGCAGAAAGGTCACAACCGTATACTTGAGTGTCTATATGGCAATCTGCCCCACTTGTTTATGTCTTAACACAAATCACCAGTTTCTAAAGTTGATGAAAGATTAGACGCTGTATGGATTTCGAGGTCTCATACGTTTATGGGGTTCCTCAAAATGGGTGGTTCTTCTCTTAACACAATGCAGGCTTTGCCTTGCTAAACCAAAGCCTTCACCAGTCTTGGCATGGTCGTCTGCCTCATACCATGCTTTAGAAACCACAGACTTGCTATCTAAGTCTGGTTAACAAAGCTGACCGACTACACCGGGCACTTTATTAGGTACACCTTGCTAGTCCCGGGTTGGACCCGCTTTTGCTTTCAGAACTGCCCTAATTCTTCATGGGGTCGATTCAACATGGTGCTGGAAACATTCCTCAGGGATTGTCATTATTATTATTAATCCATATTATTATGTCCTTATTGACATGACAGCATCAGGCAGTGGCTGCCGATTGGTCAGCTGCACGTCCATGATGCGAATCTCCCGTTCCACCACATCCTAAAGGTGCTGTACTGGATTGAGATCTGTTGACTGTGGAGGCCATTTGAGTCCAGTGAACTCTTCTCCACGTTCAAGAAACCAGTCTGAGATGATGTGAGCTTTGTGACGTGGTGTGTTATCCTGCTGGAAGGAGCCATCAGAAGATGGGCACACTGTGATCATAAAGGGATGGACGTGGTCAGCAACAACACTCTGTGGCATTTAAACAATGCTCAGTTGGTACAAAGGGGCCTAAAGTGTGCCAACAAAAATCCCCCACACCATCACACCACCACCAGCAGCCTGAACTGTTAATACAAGGCAGGATGGATCTGTTCTTTCATGGTGTTGAAGCCAAATTCCGATTCTACATATCTCAGCAGAAATCGAGACTCCTCAGACCAGGCAACGTTTCTTTTCAGAACTGTGCTGGAAATATTCCTCAGGGATTCTCATTATTATTATTATTATTATTATTATTATTATTACTATTACAGTGGTACCTTGGTATACATCCGCTTTGGAAAAAGTCCAACTTGGTGTATGTCCTGTTTGGACGTGAAAAATTTTGCTTGGTATACGACCTTTGTTTGGAATAGACTCGCGTGCTAGATCACCGTGCGCTATCCTTGTTTACCTCTCTCTCGAGACAAAGCTACGACTGCCCACGAGCGTCAGTACGCCAGTTGCTAGCATTCAGTGAGCCACCTGCGCTATAACTCTGTGAATTTTTCACGTGATTTTGTGTTTTTTCGCGTAGATTTTTAGTTAATTCATTAACCATGATTTCTAAGAAAGTTAATGAGAAGAGCCAAGCAACAAAGAAAATGGTTAGGTTAGGTTAGGAGGTGAAAAAAGAGATTGTTGAAAAGTATGAAGGTGGCATGTGTATCCGGGACTTGGCCGCTGCATTCCGTATGCCAAGAACAACGGTATCTGATTGTAAAAAACAAAGACGTTATTAAATCGGCTAACGTTGCGAAGGGGGTGAAATCGATTACCAAACAAGCAAGGTAAAGTGAGGTTAAATTTTCATTTATTTCATCTAACTGCTTTTGTATTTATGTATTTTAGTATTATGCAGTGTTTTAAATTATTTTATACAACCCCATCAATGTATAATATGCCAATAACAGTAGGATTTTTTTTCATGGGAACGGATTAATCATTTTCCCTTTATTTCTTATGGGAAAAATTTGTTTGGTATAAGTCCAAGGATCTGGAACGGATTAAGAACTTATATCGAGGTACCCCACTGTATTATGAATTCTTATCATTATGTCTTTATTGACATGATAGCATCACAGAGTTGCTGCAGATTTGTTGGCTGCATATCCATGATGCGAATTTATAATTGCAACACATCCCAAAGGTGCTCTACTGGTGACTGTGGAGGCCATTGGAGTCCAGTGAACTCATCGTCACGTTCAAGATACCTGTCTGAGAAGATCTGAGCTTTGTTACGGTGTGTGTTATCCTGCTGGAAGGAGCCATCAGAAGATGTGCACACTCCGGTCATAAAGGGATGGACATGGTCAGTGACAATACTCGGGTAGGCTGTGGGCATTTAAACGATGCTCAGTTGGTACTAAGGGGCCCAGAGTGTGCCAAGAAAATATCCCCCACACCATCACTCCATCACCAGCAGCAGGCTGAACCGCTGATACAAGACAGGATGGATCCTTGCTTTCATGGTGTTGACCCGACCATCTGCAAGTTGCAGCAGAAATCGAGACTCGTCAGACCAGGCAACGTTTCTCCAATCCTCTACTGTCCAATTCTACTGAGCCCGTGTGAACTGTAGCCTCAGTTGCCTGTTCTTAGCTGACAGGAGTGTCACCCGGTGGGGTCTCGTGCTGCTGTAGCCCGCCTGCTTCAAGGTTTGACTTGCTTTGCACTCTTCTGCAGACCTCGCTTGTCAGCTCAGACCAATCTGGCCATTCTCCTGTGACATCAACAAGGCATTTTTGCCCAGAGATCTGTCGCTCCCTCAATATCTTTGCCCTTTTCAGGCCATTCTCTGTAAACCTGACAGATGGTGGTGTGTGAAAAGCCCACTAGCTCAGCAGTTTCTTTTACAGTCAAACCTTTGCTTGTTTTGCTAAGAACAAGATGCATTTCCGTTTTTTGTTTAAGTCAGTTACGGTAACTAATCTAAGCGCTTGGCAGCTAGACAATAAATCCTTTACTAAAAATCATGCATCTTCTCTCTTTTAGCCAAAACTGCTTATGATGTACTTTTGGTGTGCTGTAGTGAGAAAATGTCAACAGCCACACCATATTCAAAGTAACTTCAGTCCCCTTTCTGTCCTATTCTGACACTCGGTTTGAACTTCAGCAGGCCGAAATGCATCAAGTTGCTGCCATGTGATTGGCTGATTAGATAGTTGCTTCAACAGGTGGTCTCGACGATGTTTACAGGCCGAAATGCACCGCGTTGCTGCCATGTGATTGGCCAATTAGATATTTGCGTTAAGAAACAGTTGAACGGGTGTACCTAATAAAGTGGCCAGTGAGTGTGTGTGGTTCTCAAAAGACGACGGTATGGCCCATCGCTGTGATCTTGTGTCTGTGTGCTCATGACTCATTTCAGACATTGTGGCCTATGATCTGTGCTAATCTTATCCTGGCATAGTCCGATCATCCTCTTCATCTCACCCAAGCAATTCTCAATGGGAAATCCAGACATTAAATCCAAATTGTCACGCATCATGACACCCTCACACAGAGGAAGTCCGCCCATTCACATGTTCAGGACTACCTTTTCAGGACCACAACACTAACTGAATTGCCCCACGAATGGCATCATTCATCGTCATTCGTATCCTGGGAACAGTTTTTAGACTTGAAAGTTTTGAAAATTGACACACTTTTATGTGGTAAAGTATTGCACAGTGGACCTAGGCAGAACACCTGAGCGGACTACCATGCCTGGGTACGACAAATACTGTTGGAAAATCTGCAGCTTTCCACCTCGGCCTTTCACGCATATTTCTGGGTTAACGTGCAAGAAGTATAAAGATGATGGAATTTCTTAGGTTGACAGGCTTACTTGAGATTAGCTTAAGGTAGTTTAACTTCCAGTGTGGTGCCTAAAAATTTTAAGCATGCTGTTGTTCAACCTCTGCTGAAAAAAACGGGTCTAGACCACTCTGTTATGTCAAACTTTAGGCCTATTTCCAAGCTATCTTTTTTGTCTAAACTCTTGGAAAATGTCATCTACATCCAACTGAAGTCCTTCCTGGACAAACGTGCAATTCTGGAAGCATTCCAGTCTGGGTTTTAAACTCCATCCCAGCACTGAGTCCACTCTGTTAAGGGTTTTTAATGATATTCTTTTAACAGTGGACTCTGGTGACTGTCTACTACTTATGCTTCTGGATTTAACAGCTGCCTCTGACACGATAGACCAGGGGTTGCCAGATTCGGTCCTGGAAGACCACCGTGCCTGCAGGTTTTCATTCTAACCCTTTTTTTTTAATGAGTGCCCTGTTTGTTCTGCTAATTAAGTTCTTGTGAATTCATTTTAATTGAATTGCTTTTTTTAAGATTTGTTCTCCTGAATTTCTCCATCGTTCCTCTGAATTGTTTCATTCCTTTCCTTAAATGGCACCCAAACAGAAATGAAATGTGAAGTGAGTGAGCCAACAGAAGACCAACGAAGTCAGGGCCTCAAACTCCAGCCCGTTGCTTAATGAGGTGCCCAGTCTTGACGTTCATTAAACTCGTTCTTTAATTCCATGGCTTGTCACTACTCTCATTATGCAATAGCAGACATTTCCGAAATTGTGGATTTTCTCTTTTCTAAGAGCACCGTTCAAATGATTTGTGGACCCGAGGAGATCAACATTCCAGAGGCCTCCATCTTTCTTTCTTGTCAGATATTGTATGATAGTCACCAGTTGTTGTGGCTCATTTCGTATCTCATTATTGTTTGGCTGCTAATTAAGGAAAAAGAAACAATTAAGAGGTCCGAGTCTTCAAGAGCAAGTCAATTAAAAGGAATGTAAAAGGAGTTAATTAGCAGCAAAAACAGGTCACCATTCTAACCCAGTCAGAAAAGGGTTAGAATGAAAACCTGGAGCTGGTGACCCCTGCTTTAGATCATGAGATCCTCATCTCCAGGCTGGAGCAGTGGGTGGGCATCACAGGTTCAGCTCTCCAGTGATTTAGGTCCTATCTCTCAGGTAGACGTTTTTGTGTCAGCACTGATGATTTTACTTCCACCTCTGTTGCCCTCCCCCATGGGGGTACAACAGGGCTCCATCCTGGTACCTCTTCTGTTCTCCTTGTACCTGCTGCCACTCTGCGCTATTTTCCGGAAACCCGGTATTTTCTTTCATCTTTATGTGGACGACTGTCAGGTTTATTTCCCTCTGAAGAAGCGCCCTGGTCCATGCTCTGTCCAGCCCTTGCTTGATTGCCTTATTGACATAAGGAGTTGGACGGCATTACATTTTTTTAATTTTAATGAGAACAAGACAGAAGTCATGCTATTTAGACCCAATGGCACCCTAATGGGACCCCCTAGAATAGACTGTTCCAATGTGGCTCAATATGAGAAATTCATGATCACAAATTTAGGTGTGGGAATGGATTCTGCTTTAAAACTTGATAGCCATGTGGTAAAATCTTCCTTTTTCCAGTTGAGGCGAGTTTTGTCTAAACGCAACCTTGAAACAGTGATCCATGCTTTTATAACCTCTCGTGTAGATTACTGCAATGCGCTTCTCTGTGAAATTAGCCAGGCCTCTATTTCTCGCTGGTGCAAAATGCTGCTGCTCGATTTTTAACTGGCAAAAGCAAGCAAGAGCACGTTTCCCCAATTTTGGCTTCCCTTCACTGGCTTCCAGTTCGTTTTCCAATCCGTTTTAAGATTCTCATATTTGTTTTTAAATCCTTAAATGGTTGTGCCCCATGCTGTCTGTCTGAACTGCTACATCCTTATGTACCGTCTCGCCCTCTCAGGTCAGCAGACCAGATGCTGTTACTTGTTCCTAAGACACGATGCAAACTTAGAGGTGATCGGGCTTCTTCAGTTGCTACTCCAAAACTGTGGAAGGATTTGCTGTTGCACGTTAGGCAGGCTCCTTCACTGGCTGTCTTATTTCCCCTTGGGATTAATAAAGTATCTATCTATCTATCTATCTATCTATCTATCTATCTATCTATCTATCTATCTATCTATCTATCTATCTATCTATCTATCTATCTATCTATCTATCTATCTATCTATCTATCTATCTATCTATCTATCTATCTATCTATCTATCTATCTATCTATCTATCTATCTATCTATCCCTACACACTTTGACTCCCTGGCCTTTGACCCACCATGATATGTTGACTATCTGTGTACTTTCTTTATTATAAATTTCTTCACTTCTTATGTGTTTCTGTTTCTTTTACCCTTTTGATTATTGCGTGGCTTATTTGTTGTGCTTTATTGTACAACACTTTGGTCAGCCTTGATGTTGTTTTTAAAGTGCTTAATAAATTAATAAATAGCTCACTCTATTTAGAACTGATTAAATGGCAGAGTGAACCTGTGTACAGCCACAGAGCCAGCAATTTCCACACAGCACCAAGGAAAAGACAGGGGGCGCCAGTGAGCCCCAAAACCCCAGACACACCACACTAAACAGTCCCAGGTACAAACTAAAAGTTTTCATTGCACAAAGTACCTTCTTTTACAGATCAGTTCCACAACCTTTCAATAAACGACTCCTCCTTTATACTCCTCCAAGTGAGCTTTGCTTTCTGCCTCTCCCCAGAGGAGGCTGAATGGCTTACTTTTATGTCAATCCCAGGAGTACTTCTGGTACCGGAGGCATAGCCTGATGGAAACAGTTCTGGGACAGACGGAAGCCTCTTGAAGCACGGAGTACCTCTCCTTGCTGCACCCCCTGGTAGCATCCAAGGACCCCTGACAGGGTTGGCCCTCGGGACTACAACTCCCATGGACCCATGCAGATATCCTTACAGGGTCCATGCCAGCAGAGCAATTCACCAACTCCCCCACATTATCCATTAATTTATCCCTTTGTCAGAGATGTTGCTTCTTTCCCATCCTGGCATAGTTATGCCTTCTTCTACAAGGGCATTCCATTATGGGGTCCAGCATGGCATTCACACCATGTAATCATGGAAAACATGACCCCATATCAAAGGGAACATCCTTTAAAGGAGATCTTAGCACATGGGTATTCTCATCAAGCATATACAGTATGGAAAGCGATTTCAATGGAAGCGTTTTCCATAAAAAAACACTTGAATGCATTTACCACTCCCTCAATAGCCAGTATGAGACTTGATCCCTTTAATAAATGCCCGGACCAGAGCATCACAGACAACACGGTGTTGTTCAAGAAGATCTTTTTTTTTACTTTTATAACTAAACCTCTCGCTGAGCTCTTTCAGTTGACAAACAAGATCCTTAAGATAGTCTTGGCGAGAACTTGGCTTTGAATTACCACAGAAGAGACCGATGAGAAGTAGCTTCTTTATAAAACTTACAAGAATCTTCAAGATCAGCCAGAACTGAATTGACAAACTTTTGCAAAGTGGCAACCCATTAGAAGTAAGCTGGAGTTTGAACAGGTGGCTGATGGGAGGTCTTTCCTCTCGAAGATTTGAGTTAATGTATTTACAATGGCAAAGTAATGGTATTGACCACCACCTCGAGTCTGAGTTCTCTGTGATGTTCTTTTCTTTTTATTCTGAGAAGGGTACTGGCATCCTTTGCTAAAAAGGGGGTGTTGCATTCTCGGGGGTCCCTAAAAAGAGCAGTCAGAACAATTAATGGGAGGGGGATTCCAAAAGTAGCAGCCCACCTCCCTAATGCTGTCTCCAGCGTGTTGTCTTCATCATCACTTTGATGGCCTTCCTTCTGCTTAAAGTCATTTTACAGTGGTCACTCACTGCATGGGCTTGGTCAGCTTAAAGGTACGACACAGACATCTCAGAGGGGGCTTTAACACAAGGTCAGGCATCATGGCTTGTTCCTTCCACTTTTTCGGTCCATACATGTAGCTGATGTGGGAAACAAGTCTGTGACTTTACTGCTGGGAATAAACCACAAACTTACAGTTACTGATATTTCATAAATTGTGTTTAAAATAGAGTTAACACTTTACAGTAAGGCTATATGACATGACCATTAATGATAAGTTTGTGTTAAGTAACATAGTCGTTACCTTAGCTTCCTGAAAGGAGAGTCGTAAATACAATGTCAGTTTACAATATTTCCTCATGGTTTCCGTAAAATCAGGGGGGGAACCATTGAGTAACGTCATCAAAACTGTCTGAAAGTGGTTACCCAAGGAGGTTTTTGTCTTGCGCTCGCTAGTTGGCCGAAAAGATTGAGAACGGTCGCAAACAAAATGGCGCCAAAGCCAACCGTGGTCTTGGTAACAAATCCCTTTCTAAAGGATTGGAACAGCAAGGCCAGTGAATTTGTTTTTGCTGTGAACTGAAGACAGCTGTGTGTGAGATTAAAAGATGAAGGTGAGAAGAGAGATCAGGGTTTCCGATTTTTGTACTTTTGCTATTTACACCTGGATATGTTAAACAACACCAAATTAAACACATTTTTTATCAAACCATCCAGGTGAGTAAAATTTTTGGAACATGATGAGCGACGGGTGTTTCTTGGTCCCCACACATAAGATGGATGGCATAATTGTGATGCGGCCCTGCATATCTCCTCTCAGTTTAAGCTTCGGCTTTCACCTGCAAAGACTGCTGCTGTAACCTCTGTTTTTAAAAATAATATACAGTGCATCCGGAAAGTATTCCCAGCGCATCACTTTTTCCACATTTTGTTATGTTACAGCCTTATTCCAAAATGGATTAAATTCATTTTTTTCCTCAGAATTCTACACACAACACCCCATAATGACAATGTGAAAAAAGTGTACTTGAGGTTTTTGCAAATTTATTAAAAAATAAAACAACTGAGAAAGCACATGAACATAAGTATTCACAGCCTTTGCCATGAAGCTCAAAATTGAGCTCAGGTCCATCCTGTTTCCCCTGATCATCCTTGAGATGTTTCTGCAGCTTCATTGGAGTCCATCTGTGGTAAATTCAGTTGACTGGACCTGATTTGGAAAGGCACACACCTGTCTATATAAGGTCCCACAGTGGACAGTTCATGTCCGAGCACAAACCAAACATGAAGTCAAAGGAATTGTCTGTAGACCTCCGAGAGAGGATTGTCTCAAGGCACAAATCTGGGGAAGGTTACAGAGCAATTTCTGCTGCTTTGATGGTCCCAATGAGCACAGTGGCCTCCATCATCCATAAGTGGAAGAAGTTGGAAACCACCAGGACTCTTCCTAGAGCTGGCCGGCCATCTAAACTGAGCGATCGGGGGAGAAGGGCCTTAGTCAGGGAGGTGACCAAGAACCCGATGGTCACTCTGTCAGAGCTCCAGAGGTCCTCTGTGGAGACAGGAGAACCTTCCAGAAGGACAACCATCTTCAGCAATCCACCAATCAGGCCTATATGGTAGAGTGGCCAGACGGAAGCCACTCCTTAGTAAAAGGCACACGGCAGCCCACCTGGAGTTTGCCAAAAGGCACCTGAAGGACTCTCAGACCATGAGAAAGAAAATCTCTGGTCTGATGAGACAAAGATTGAACTCTTTGGTGTGAATGCCAGGCGTCACGTTTGGAGGAAACCAGGCACCGCTCATCACCAGGCCAATACCATCCCTACAGTGAAGCATGGTGGTGGCAGCATCATGCTGTGGGATGTTTTTCGGCGGCAGGAACTGGGAGACTAGTCAGGATAAAGAGAAAGATGACTGCAGCAATGTAGAGAGACATCCTGGATGAAAACCTGCTCCAGAGCGCTCTTGACCTCAGACTGGGGCGACGGTTCATCTATCAGCAGGACAACGACCCTAAGCACACAGCCAAGATATCAAAGGAGTGGCTTCAGGACAACTCTGTGAATGTCCTTGAGTGGCCCAGCCAGAGCCCAGACTTGAATCTGATTGAACATCTCTAGAGAGATCTTAAAATGGCTGTGCACCGACGCTTCCCATCCAACCTGATGGAGCTTGAGAGGTGCTGCAAAGAGGAATGGGCAAAACTGGCCAAGGATAGGTGTGCCAAGCTTGTGGCATCATATTCAACAAGACTTGAGGCTGGAATTGCTGCCAAAGGGGCATCGACAAAGTATTGAGCAAAGGCTGTGAATACTTATGGACATGGGATTTCTCAATTTGTTTTTTTAATAAATTTGCAAAAACCTCAAGTAAACTTTTGTCACGTTGTCCTTATGGGGTGTTGTGTGTAGAATTCTGAGGAAAAAAATGAATTTAATCCATTTTGGAATAAGGCTGTAACATAACAAAATGTGGAAAAAGTGATGAAGCACTGGGAATACTTTCTGAATGCACTGTATGTATATAATAATTTATAAAAACCATGCTTATATTAAGTTAAACAGTGTACTAAAAAGTAAAAAAATAAGTCACTCATACATCACTTGAAAATAAAAGCGTGGGCGCTTTTGCTAATATTTTAAGAAGTGTTTTTTGAATGTTGATTGTTGAAATGCACCCACACTTTTATTTTTCGAGTGATGTATGAGTGACTTATTTTTTACTTTTTAGTACTGTTTAACTTAATTAAAGTATGGTTTTTTAAAAAAAAAAATTAATTTTTATATATATATTATTTTCAACTGTAATCTTTTAGTATAATTTTGTAATCAATATTTTAACACTTCCTTTAATATTTCTATCCATTACTAGCACTATCTATTGGTGAAATCTTTAATTTTTCTTTAAATGAAAATTTCGTTTCTTAATTAACACAGATTGATCAATTAGTGAAACATATTGATTCATGTATTGCCATCGGAATTGAGCAAGTGTGCAAAATTTCAAGTCATTTGGACAGTAGGAAGTGGGTTAAATATCGATTACAAGGTTTGTACCAGACAACAAGCAGGTGAAGTTAAAATAAGCGTGGTAAAATAGACCCGACTTAGATACGTTAGAGCTAAAATTTTATCGCCCAATTACTAATCTTCCATTTATGGTGAATGATCTTAGACAAGGTTGTTACTGCTCAACTCAATGATCATTTAAACTTGCATAACTTGCTGGAGCCTCTTCAAATTGGATTCAGAGGTCTGCATAGCACTGAAACTGCTTTACGTAAGGCAGGGGTGTCGAACTCCGGGCTTGGAGGGCCGCAGTGGCTGCATGTTTTCATTCTAACCCTTTTCCTAATCAGTGAGCCATTTTCACTGCTAATTAACTCCTTTTCCATTCATTTTAATAGCCCTGTTTTTAAGGATTCAGTCTTCTCAATTGATTCTTTTCTTCATTAAATGGCAGCCAAACAGAAATGAGACGTGAAGCGAGCCAACAGATAAACCAGCTAAATTGGGATTTCAAACTCCAACCAGTTCCTTAATGAGAAGCCGATTATTGCTGTTAATTAAACCCGTTATTTAATTCCACGGCCTGTTGCTGCTCATTTTGCCACTGCAGACATTTCCAAAACTGTTCTTTTTCTGTTTTTTTTTTTTTCCCTAAGAACACCATCATGATGTTTTGGTGACCTTTTAGAGATCAGCCTTACTGAAACCTTCAGCTTTCTTTATTTTTAGATATTGTGTGATGGGCACCGGTGAGCTGGTCATGCGGCAGCTTGTTTTGTGTCTCACTTTCTAATTTAGGAAAAAGAGACAATGTGGGCGGAATCAAGTTAATTTAAACTAAGGCAAAATAAGTTAACTAGCAGTAAAAACGGGGCACTAATGAAGAAGATGGTTAGAATGAAAACCTGCAGCCACTGCGGCCCTCCAGGACCAGAGTTTGACACCCGTGCCGTAAGCTAGCAGGACATTTAAACTTTCAAACTTTGCCATGTCCTGTTAGCAACTGGGTGTAACCCATCATGTTAAACGTTTTCAGAATATGTAATGAATTCCTTGGAATGGAGTTGTGATCTAATCAATGAATTGTATAAACAGAGCGCAGAGGACACTCTTTACATTGCAAACGCTTACTGATATGACAAGTTGTTGCCTCTTGCAAGATTGAGATAAAGTTTGACATCCCTGACTTAAGGTAACCAATGTCTTACTTATAACCACAGATTCTGGGATGGCCACTCTTCTACTTCTCCTTGACTTAAATGCAGCACTTGATACATTTAACCATAACCTTTTACTGTCCCGATTTTCAGCTATTGGTGTATCTGGTGCTGCTCTTTCTTGGTTCACATCAGTGATCGCCAGTATTACGTCTTCATTAGGGAACACAAACCTGCCACTACTTCACTCACACGAGGTATCCCTCAAGGGTCAGTTGTACGTCCAGTCCTCTCTAACATGTCTATGCTCCCATTAGGTGAGATTTTTCGTCAGTGTGGTCTAAGCTTCCACTACTATGCCGATGACACACAACTTTATGTAAGTGTTGATGCAACTGCAACATCTTCACCTGACTGATTGCATTTGGGAAATCAATCATTGGATGATGGCTAATTTTTTACAACTTAAGTAATCCTGATAAAATAGAAATCTCATTAGTTGGTACCGAATCTGTCCTCTCTACCCTTCGTGGGCTAACAATTGACGTTGATGGGATCCCGGTTGAACCCTCAGCATCAGTTTGTAATTTGGGTGTCATCGTTGATCATTCAGGGAATCGATCGTTGGATGGTGGATAATTTTTTACGACTTCATCCCGATAAAACAGAAATCTCATTAGTTGGTACCAAATCTGTCCTCTCTACCCATCGTTGGCTAAGAATTGACCTCAGTGGGATCCTGGTTGAACCCTCAGCATCAGTTTGTAATTTGGATGTCATCTTTGATCATTTGGGAAATCGATTGTTGGATGACGGATAATTTTTTTACGACTTAATTGATCCTGATAAAACAGAAATCTCATTAGTTGGTACCAAATCTGTCCTCTCTACCCTTCGTGGGCTAAGAATTGACCTCAATGGGATCCTGGTTGAACCCTCAGCATCAGTCCATAATTTGGGTGTCATCTTTGATCATTCGAGAAATCAATTATTGGATGACGGATAATTTTTTACGACTTAATTAATCCTGATAAAACAGAAATCTCATTAGTTGGTACCAAATCTGTCGTCCTCTACCCTTCGTGGGCTAAGAATTGACCTCAGTGGGATCCTGGTTGAACCCTCAGCATCAGTTTGTAATTTGGATGTCATCTTTGATCATTTGGGAAATCGATTGTTGGATGACGGATAATTTTTTTACGACTTAATTGATCCTGATAAAACAGAAATCTCATTAGTTGGTACCGAATCTGTCCTCTCTACCCTTCGTGGGCTAAGAATTGACGTCAATGGGATCCTGGTTGAACCCTCAGCATCAGTTTGTAATTTGGGTGTCATCTTTGATCATTCGGGAAATCAATCGTTGGATGACGGATAATTTTTTATGACTTCATCCCGATAAAACAGAAATCTCATTAGTTGGTACCAAATCTGTCCTCTCTACCCATCGTTGGCTAAGAATTGACCTCAGTGGGATCCTGGTTGAACCCTCAGCATCAGTTTGTAATTTGGATGTCATCTTTGATCATTCGGATAATTTTTTATGACTTAATTAATCCTGATAAAACAGAAATCTTATTAGTTAGTACCGAATCTGTCCTCGCTACCCTTCGTGGGCTAAGAATTGACCTCAATGGGATCCTGGTTGAACCCTCAGCATCAGTCTATAATTTGGGTGTCATCTTTGATCATTCGAGAAATCGATTGTTGGATGACGGATAATTTTTTACGACTTAATTAATCCTGATAAAACAGAAATCTTATTAGTTAGTACCGAATCTGTCCTCTCTACCCTTCGTGGGCTAACAATTGACGTTGATGGGATCCTGGTTGAACCCTCAGCATCAGTCATCTTTGATCAGCTCCTTACTTTCCAACCACACATTAGCTCAATCGTACAGGCAGCTTTTTTCCATCTCTGCAACATTGGTCGTCTGCGTTCTTTCCTTAGTGTGAAAGATACTGAAACACTCATTCACGCTTTCATCATCACTACGCGTCTGGATTATTGCAATGCTTTGTTTTATGGCCTCCCGACTAAATATATCAATAGACTACAATATGTTCAGATTTCTGCTGCTCGTCTACTTGCGCACACTAAAAAATCTGCTCATGTCACTCCTGTCCTTTATGATTTGCATTGGTTACCAGTCACTTCAAGAATAAAATATAAAATTATCCTTCTCACCTTTAAAGCCCCTCATTATCCGTCGGAGCTGCTGCTTCCTTACACTCCTGCTCGTGCATTACGATCATTGGACACTAAGTTACTCACTGTACCTAAACACAGGTGTTAGTATCTATGGGTGGCAGAGCTTTTAGTGTGACGGCTCCTAAAATCTGGAATGCTCTTCGCGAGGAAAAATCTATTACTCATTTCAAACTCCTGTTAAAAGCACATCTCTTCAATGAGTATTATTCATTTTCTTGTATGTAATTTCTATTGTCTTGTTAATGTGTTTATTCAATTTGGAAAGTGTCCTTGAGTGTATGAAAGGCGCTACATAAATACGACTTAATATTATTAGGACCGCACTTGTAGTTAAGAAGGGCGCAGACCACCATGAAGACCAGAGAGCAGTCTATGGGAGAAAAGCATGCCATTCTGAAGCTGAGAGAAAGGGAGAAAATCCATCAGAGGGACTTTAAAAATATTAGGCCTATCCAGTGGCACAATCTGGAATGTTCTGAAAGTGAAGGAAGCCCCTGGTCAACTGAGCAACAGGCATTAAAACTGGGAAAACAGGAACAACTGACAAGAGGCAAATGGTGAGAGAGCAGTAAAGAAAAACCCCGAAGAGCAGGGGTTGGAAATATCACAGTCCTCTGTTCGAAGGAGACTTGGAGAACAACAACGTAGAGGCCATACTGCAAGATGAGCAGCAGTCAAAATTGGAGAGCCAGATTGGAATGTGCAAAACAGTGCAGTGATATGAGCCACGACACGTTTGATGGACCGATGAGGCAAAGATTCACTTCCACCAAAGTGACGGAAAGGCCAAAATGTGGAGACAGAAGGGATCTGCTGAGGATCTGAAACATACCAGCTCATCGGTGAAGCCTGCTGGAGGTTGTGTCATGGCTGCTTCTGGAACAGGCTCAGACGTTTTTACTGATGATATGACTCATGACGGGAGTAGCAGAATGAGCTCCGAAGTCTACAGAAACGTCTGCCAATGTATGGGGAAATGCATCCGAACTAATGGAGAGGAACTTTTAATTAAAAGCAAATAACAGTATGTTCAATCAAACTTAACAAAACCAAAAATTCAACCCCCACCCAAAAGAAAGAGGGGAGAGCCAGCTACCAAAGCAAATCTTTGAAGCAGCAAAGAAGGAAAAGTATCCTTTTCCCCGGTAGAGAAGATTATTCTAAAATTAACTGTGTAAGCCTGTGCTGTAAAAAGCCCGGGGTCCTAGAAACTATTGAAGTCGTAGCGATGTCGGGTAATTGAAAGGAACTCCTCTGGGCGACACTCTCCTAGGACGATTCGTTTTGTCGCCATTCTGGCATCACTTGTGCATTAGCGGCGGGAGGAAAAGTAAAAAGGATACCGTGTCGCCGATGTTGGCGGCTAAGCAACTTTCTCTTTCTTCTGAGTTTTCGTTTTGCTGATGTGCTCACCTCGCTTGTGTTATTTGCGGCTAAGCGAGTTTTCTGTTTCCTTGGAGGTGGAGCCCTTACCCCAACTCCATCTCTTACTTCCGGGCCGGACAGACAGACGCCCACACTTCCACGCATAGACATTTATCTTTAAGACTTGCTGTGTAAGCCTGTGCCGTAAAAAGCCTGGGGACCTAGAAACTGAATTAGCGGTGGGAAGAAAAGTAAAAGGGATATCGTTTTGCCGACGTTAATGGCTAAGCGAGTTTGTCTTTCTTCTGAGGTTTCGTTTTGCTGATGTGCTCGCCTCACTTGTGTTATTAGTGGCTAAGCGAATGACTTTTTCTTTGGAGGTGGAGCCCTTACCCTGATTCCACCTCTCACTGCCGGTCTGGACTGACGGACACTCACACACTCTCACTCTCACTCTCACACTCACTCACACACTCTCTCTCTCTCTCTCCCTCTGTCTGCGTAGGTGTTTATATATACAGGTGCTGGTCATAAAATTCGAATATCATGACAAAGTTGATTTATTTCAGTAATTCCATTCAAAAAGTGAAACTTGTATATTAGATTCATTCATTACACACAAACTGATGTATTTCAAATGTTTATTTCTTTTAATGTTGATGATTATAGTGGTAGCGCTGCTGCCTCGCAGTTAGGAGACCCGGGTTCGCTTCCCGGGTACACCCTGCGTGGAGTTTGCATGTTCTCCCCGTGTCTGCGTGGGTTTCCTCCGGGCGCTCCGGTTTCCTCCCACAGTCCAAAGACATGCAGGTTAGGTGGATTGGTGATTCTAAATTGGCCCTAGTGTGTGCTTGGTGTGTGGGTGTGTTTGTGTGTGTCCTGCGGTGGGTTGGCACCCTGCCCGGGATTGGTTCCCTGCCTTGTGCCCTGTGTTGGCTGGGATTGGCTCCAGGAGACCCCCGTGACCCTGTGTTCGGATTCAGCGGGTTGGAAAATGGATGGATGGATGGATGATTATAACTGACAACTAATGAAAGTCCCAAATTCAGTATCTCGGAAAATTAGAATATCAATTAAGACCAATGCAAAAAAAGGATTTTTAGAAATGTTGGCCAACTGAAAGGTATGAACATGAAAAGTATGAGCATGTACAGCACTCAATATTTAGTTGGGGCTCCTTTGGCCTGGATTACTGCAGCAATGCGGCATGGCATGGAGTCGATCAGTCTGTGGCACTGCTCAGGTGTTATGAGAGCCCATGTTGCTCTGATAGTGGCCTTCAGCTCTTCTGAATTGTTGGGTCTGGCGTATTGCATCTTCCTCTTCACAATACCCCATAGATTTTCTATGGGGTTAAGGTCAGGCGAGTTTGCTGGCCAATCAAGAACAGGGATACCATGGTCCTTAAACCAGGTACTGGTAGCTTTGGCACTGTGTGCAGGTGCCAGGTGCTGTTGGAAAATGAAATCTGCATCTCCATAAAGTTCGTCAGCAGCAGGAAGCATGAAGTGCTCTAAAACTTCCTGGTAAACGGCTGCGTTGACCTTGAACCTCAGAAAACACAATGGACCAACACCAGCAGATGACATGGCACCCCAAACCATCACTGACTGTGGAAACTTTACACTGGACCTAACGCAACGTGGATTCTGTGCCTCTCCTCTCTTCCTCCAGACTCTGGGACCTTGATTTCCAAAGGAAATGCTAAATTTACTTTCATCAGAAAGCCGCAGCAGTCCAGTCCTTTTTGTCTTTAGCCCAGGCGAGACGCTTCTGACGCTGTCTCTTGTTCAAGAGTGGCTTGACACAAGGAATGCGACAGCTGAAACCCATGTCTTGCATACGTCTGTGTGTGGTGGTTCTTGAAGCACTGACTCCGGCTGCAGTCCACTCTTTGTGAATCTCCCCCACATTTTTGTTTCACAATCCTCTCCAGGGTGCGGTTATCCCTATTGCTTGTCCACTGTTTTCTACCACATCTTGTCCTTCCCTTTGCCTCTCTATTAATGTGCTTGGACACAGAGCTCTGTGAACAGCCAGCCTCTTTAGCAATGACCTTTTGTGTCTTGCCCTCCTTGTGCAAGGTGTCAATGGTCGTCTTTTGGACAACTGTCAAGTCAGCAGTCTTCCCCATGATTGTGTAGCCTACAGAACTCGACTGAGAGACCATTTAAAGGCTTTTGAGTTAATTAGCTGATTAGAGTGTGGCACCAGGTGTCTTCAATATTGAACCTTTTCACAATATTCGAATTTTCCGAGATACTGAATTTGTGACTTTCATTAGTTGTCAGTTATAATCATCAACATTAAAAGAAATAAACATTTGAAATACATCAGTCTGTGTGTAATGAATGAATCTAATATGCAAGTTTCACTTTTTGAATGGAATTACTGAAATAAATTAACTTTGTCATGATATTCTAATTTTATGACCAGCACCTGTAAGACTAGCTGGGTAAGCCAGTGCTGTAAAATGCCCGCGGTCCTAGAAACAATTGAAATCATCAGAAAAAAAAATAAATTGAAATGTAGAGGTGTCAGGTAATTGAAGGAAACTACTCTGGGCATCTCTGTCCTCGTGTTGCCAATGTGGTCGCATAGCTTGTGTATTAGCGGCTAAGTGACTTTGTCTTTCTCTTCTAAGGTTTAGTTTTGCTGACGTGCTCGCTTCACTTGTGTTATTTGCAGCTAAGCAAGTTTTCTGTTTCCTCGGAGGTGGAGCCCTTACCCCGACTCTGCCTCTCACTTCCGGGCCGGACAGACACACACACCCACGCGTAGACATTTATATATAAGACTTGCTGTGTAAGCCTGTGCTGTAAAAAGCCCGGGGTCCTAGAAACTGAATTAGCGGTGGGAGGAAAAGTTAAAGGGATATCATTTTGCCGATGTTAATGGCTAAGCGAGTTTGTCTTTCTCTTCTGAGGTTTTGTTTTACCAGTGTGCTCACCTCGCTTGTGTTATTAGCGGCTAAGCGAATGACTCTTTCTTTGGAGGTTGCGCCCTTACCCTGACTCCACCTCTCACTTCCGGGCCGGACAGACACACACTTCCACGTGTAGACATTTATATATAAGACTTGCTGTGTAAGCCTGTGCTGTAAACAGCTCGGGGTCCATGAAACTTTTGAAATCATCAGAAAGAAAATTAAAATGTAGAGATGTCAGGTAATTGAAAGGAACTCCTCTGAGCGTCTCTCTCCTAGGAGGATTCGTGTTGCCGATGTGCTCGCCTCGCTTGTGTTATTAGCGGCTAAGCGACTGTCTTTCTTCGGAGGTTTCCTTTTGCCAATGTGCTCGCCTCAACTTGTGTATTAGCGGTGGGAGAAAAAGTAAAAGGGATACCGTGTTGCTGATGTGCTCGCCACATTTCTGTATTAGCCGCTAAGTGAGTGACTTTCTTCTGAGGTTTCGTTTTGCCGATGTGCTCGCCTTGCTTGTGTTATTAGCGGCTAAGCGTTTCCCCGGAGGTGCAATCCTTACCCCGACTCCACCTCTCACTTCCGGGCCGACAGACACACACTTCCATGTGTAGACATTTATATATAAGATATTATTGATTAAACCCTGCCATATGTTTTATAAAAAGTTCTGAACAGATCCCCCTTAGTGAGAATTTGATTTTTTTCTAATTTCAGATAGTATAGGACATCGGTTACCCGTTGACTTAAAGGTGGTGGGGTGGGATTCTTCCAGTTGAACAGGCGAATTCTCTGTGCTAGTAGTGAGGTAAAGTAAATTCCAGTTTGTCTGTCCTTCTCCACTTTAAGCCCCTCTGTGAGCCCACCGAACACAGCTGTTCATTGGTTCGGAGGGATTGTTGACACCAAGGCTGTCTGATAGGCATTCAAAGATTTTCTCTAAAATGATGTTAATTTGGTGCAGTCCCACAACATGTAGCCCAGCGAGACTGGAGCTCATTTGCAACATTCACTGGTTGAATCTCACTCTGGAAACATTTTGGGTATTTTTAATCAAGACAAATGAGCTCGATAGAAAATTTTAATTTGAATAATTGAGTGCATTGCGTATATAATGCTCGAGGATATTCTGTGGGTGGCTGCCGCCTTCCACTCCTTTTCTGAAGTATTATGTGAAAGATCCTTTCCCCATTGGATCTCTGAAAGGAAGGGACTTTAAAATGTTTTTATAAATTGTGGAGATGCTACCTGTGTCTTCAAGATGGGTCAGTATTTCTTCTGGAATAGAAATAGGTGGAAGGTTAGGAAAAATGGGCAGGTTCAGTTTAGCCTGAAAGTAGTGGAAAAGTTGTGTTGATGAGAAGTTAAATTTGAAGCTGAATTGCTTGTAGGAAGCAAAAATATTATCAATGTACAAGTCTGTAAATGTTTTATTCCCATTTTCCAAGCATTAAATACTGGGTATGTTTGAGAGGGTGGAAAAGCGTGGTTGGCGTGTAGAGGTGGCGCAACAGATAAGAGCTTCTCTGTCCTAAAGTGGTTCCTACATTGGTTCTGAGTGAATGAAGGGCAATTAGATTATTTGTGCATTGATGATAGCTGGTATTTACTGGAGCACCAAGAAGGGAATATAAAGAAGCACTGCAAGATTTTAGTTATATTGCAGACCACCCTTGTAGATTTTCATCCATTTTGTGTCTGTGTCCAGGTCTTTATGTCCTATATGTTTGCCACACAGCCATAAAATTGAAAGTTTGGTAGTGCCGTGCCACCTTCTGCTTTAAGGCATTGTAGAGTTGCCCTTTGGATGCGTGGATGTTTAGAATTCCAAGTAAACGAGGTTACGATTGAATCTAATTCTTTAAATAAAGATTTGTTAATTTATATGGGAATGGTTTGAAATAGGAAAAGAAGCTTGGGTTGATGTTCATCGTAACAGGGCTGATTCTACCTGCTAATGTGAGATGGTGGGTGGCCCATCTGTTTACATCTTGTTTCATTTTTTTCCAGGCAGACAGCAAAATTTTGTTGAAAGATCTTTATATTGTGATATTTACCCCTAGATATTTAAACTGATCTGCTAAGATAAATGGGAAAGGTGCCCATTCTAGTATTGTGTGCTAGAGAGTTCACTGGAAAAAAAGAACACTTTTATTCAAATTTATTCTGAGTCACAATATCTTTTGAAAATCTGCTAGTACAGTTTAGGACTGCTGGTGTGGAATTTTATGGGTCAGAAATATACAATACCATATCATCTGCATATAATGATATTTTCTGTTCAAGTCCTTTGAAAATTCCCTTTATCTCTGATGCATTTTGAAAGTAAACAGCCAGGGGCTCAATGGTTATTGCAAAAAGCAATGGTGATAGGGGACATCTTTGTTGAATACCGTGTTCTAGTTTGAAGTAGTCCGAAATAATGATGTTAATATGAACCAAAGCTTCTGGAATAGTATAGAGTAGTTTGATCCATGCACATATGTTTGGGCCGAGCCCAAATTTATGCAATGTGGTGAATAGGTAGTCCTATTCCAGCATGTCAAATGCCTTTTCTGCATCCAGAGATAGCGGTAAGATCTCTGGGGTCTTAAATGTAATGTGTGAATGTAATATATGAATGTATTTTATTAAACAAACATCGAAGATTAGAAGCTAAGTGTGTGCCTGGTTTGGTCTTGTGATATTACAGACGTAAGCGCTTTCTCAATCCTTCTAGCTGGAACTTTGGGGAGTATCTTAACGTCATTATTCAGGAGTGAGATTGGTCTGTATGATGCACATTGTAGTAAATCATTATTTTATTAGGAAAGATGGAAATTTAATGCTTGGTGAAAAGTTTGAGGTAGAATTTTCTTGTCTCTACCTTCTGTAAATGTTGCTAATAATAGTGGAGCTACCTTATTTAAAATTTTTTCTAAAAATTCCACTGGGTAGCCATCTGAGCTGGCTGCTTTCCCACTTTGAAGTGAGTTTATTGCATCTAGTAATTCTGAGAGTGTCAGGTTTATCCAGTTTCTGAGAGTGTCTGGTTTATCCAGTTCCACAGCACTAAGAGTGTCAAGCAGTGGTAGATATAATGTGTCAAGGAACTCATTAGATTGTTTCTTACCTTCTTTAGACTGAGTGGAATTTAAGGAATTATAGTACTCTGTAAATGTGTGAGTTATATTTTTATGGTCTATTATCTCCGTCTTTGCTGGTGAATGCTATTATTGCATTGCGGACTTCCTGTTTGTGGATTTGTTGAGCTAAGATCTTATTGGCCTTCTCCCCATGTTCATAGTAATGATGTTGCAATTTAAAGGTGAGCTGTTTCTTTAGTAGTCAAAAGGTTAAATTCCGATTACAAAACCTGCCTTTTCCTATAAAGTTGCGTCATTTGGAGATCTGGCATATACTAGATCTACTCTGGTAATTTTGCTAATTAACTCAGGAGCCTTTTTGGTTTCCTATTTATTTTTGTGAGAAAGATATGAAATCATCTGTCCTCTTAAAAATGCCTTCAGAGTTTCCCAGAGTATACCTGCAGAGACCACTTTGGATGCAGTTGTCTGCAGAAAATAATCAGTTCGCTTGTACAGTAGAACCTCTGGTCACAAACGTTTCCAAACATATAAAACTTGGGTTACGATCAAAAAGTTTGCCAAAATTTCACATCTGTTCATGACCACATGCTCTGGTGGCGAACAAAAACACTGGCAGCCAGTATCCCTTCCGGCTCGTACACACCAATGATTTCCCATTTTCTTTTGTTTGCGTATACAGGGCCTAGCAAAGACGACGCTCGTGTTCAGTCTCTCCCTGTACATCATTCTCGGTCAGACGTGCATTCATTTGCTGTGATCTCTTTGCGCTCTGTTTCGTGTGCTTTTGTATTAATTTTTTGCAATTAACCATGGCTTCTAAGCAAGTGAAGAATGGTAGTGTTGGTGAGCAGAAAGGTTCGAAGAAAATTGAAATCCAATTAAAGAAAAGAAATCATTGAAAAGTATGAGCGTGGCGTTCATGTTACCGATCTTTTACATTTAGTTTACTATTATACTGTGCATTCTATGGTATAATTAACTATTTTTGTGCTTAAAAGTCTTAAAAAAATATTTACATACAGTTTGTACGGTCTGGAATGGATTAATCGTATTTACATACAATCTTATGGGGAAATTACGTTTGCTTCGTGACCAAATCGGGTCACGTCCAGAGTTTTGGAATAAATTATGGTCGTGACCAGAGGTACCACTGTATGTTAATTCTGTACATTGCTCGTCATTTAATGACGGGGCTTAAGATGCCAGCCACAAGATAAGTGTGTAGGACATAGCAACTTATGCTCCATGATCAGAGGGGTGTGGTCAGAGATAACAATAGCATTGTACTTACATGGTTTGATAATAGGCAAAAATTATTGTCTCTGAAGAAATAATCAATTCTTGAGTAACAATGATGAATTTGGGAGAAGAAGGAATATGCTCTAAGGTTAGGGTTTAAAAACCTCCATGGGTCTGCTAAGTTCTGGTCCATCACAAACTTTGTAATTATTTTTTGCAGTAGTGGATGCTATCACTGCTGTAGCTGAAGACTTATCTAGGTCTGGCTTTAAAACACAATTAAATTCTCCGGTCATTATAATTTTAATGAGTGTTCACGTGAGGAATGGATGCAAATACATTTTGGATGAAATCTCTTATCCATGTTAGCTGCATAAATATTTATCGGAATCACTTTAGTGTTAAATAAATTGCCCATCACCATGACATATCACCCTTCAGGATCACATATTACATCTGATGCTACAAATGGGATAGTTTTGTATATTAAGATTCCCACACCCATAGTTTTCTTTGTAATTCAGAGATCTCTGTGACAAAGCCAAAAAGCATAATTTGGCGTGACGGTGCATGCTCTTCATGTAGAGAGATCACATGATGTAGAAGATTTGTCACCACAATTTTCTTGCAGCAGATCAAATTTTTTTTACAAGTTCATTGTTTCCCATCATTTCCAAAATGTTAAGCCTTCCCTGGGATGTGTGTGAAAAACTCTTCCTAAACTGAACCTTCTGTCAGCTCCTAGCAAGTTAGGAAAACTCACAGATTCTTCTAAAACCTGCTCAAGATCAGTGTTGCTGCCTAAATTAGGAAAAATAACAACATGCTTTTACTCGTATTCTCAAGCGTAGGACCAAATTTACAACAAATCTGAGCCAGTTGGAATCGTTTTCCCACTCTGAGGCGCTTGATAAATGCAGACACTGGGCTCCATCTAAGTTACCAAAACAATTTAGAAGCTGCCCTGTCTCCATTGGACATTCACAGTAAGTGAACCCTTGAATTTCATGACCCCTTAGGCAGTAATAAGCTCTAGGAGGCACTTCTGGTAGCTGCAAAACTTTCAGGAGACATTTTGGAACATTTCTTCTTCCAGAACTGCTTCAGCTCCGCCATATTCTTGAGACGTCTGCTATGAACGGTTCTCGTGAGGTTCTTCCACAGCTTCTCTGTTGGCTTAAGATCAGGGCTCTTGAGTGGGCCACTTCAAAAGGTTGATTTTTCGGTTTTTTTTAAAGCTCTTCTATAGTAGATTTACTTTGATTTTTAGAGTTGTCATCCTGCTGCATCACCCATCTTCTACTAGCCACCCTGACTTGGGAATTTGTTTACCTGTTGATAAAAGCAAGCTATCCAGGTCTCGAAGCAGTCCCACGTTATGATGCTCTTTCACTGTTGGGGGTGAAGTTTTCATGTTGGTACACCATATTGGCAAAAGTATTGGGACGCCTGCCTTTACACCCACATGGACTTTAATGCCATCTCCTTCTTAATCCATAGTTGGCTCACCCTTTGCTGCTCTAACAGCTTCAACTCTTCTGTGAAGTCTTTCCACAAGGTGTAGGAGTGTGTTGATGGAAATTGGTGACCAGGAAAGCATTGGTGAGTTCAGGCACTGGTGTTGGTGAAGGCCTGGCTCTCACACTGTCTCCACTCTAATTCATCGGGTAGAGGTCAGGACTCTGTGCAGCCACACCAAACTTGCTCCTCCATGTCTTTCTAGACCTTGCTTTGTGCACTGGTGCTTGTGCAGTCATGTTGCCATCAACAAACTGTTCCCACAAAGTTGTCTAAATGGCTTTGTCTGCTGAAGCATTAAAAGCATTAAGAGTTCCTTTCACTGGAACTAAGGGTCCGAGCCCAACCCCACACCATAATCCCCACCTCCACCAAACTTTCCACTTGGCACAATGCAGTCAGGCGATTCCTGTTCTCCTGACCAGACTCATCCATCGGATTGCGTGATTCGTCACTCCAGAGGACACGTCTGCACTGCTGTCGAGTCCAGGGGCAGGCGGTGGGCTTTACACCACTGTATCTGACGCTTTGCATTGCACTTGGTGATGTCAGGCTTGGCTGCAGCTGCACGGCCATGGAGACCCCATTCATTCCGTGAAGCTCTCTCTCTCTCTATGCTGCACAGTTCTTGAGCGTTTGGGGGTCTGTAGCTATGGACTCTGCAGAAAGTTGGCGACTTCTGCCCACCTCAGTATGCGCTGTCCCCGCTCTGTGATTTGACGTGGCCTACCACTGCATGGCTGAGTTGCTGTTGTTCCCAATTGCTTCCAATTTTTTATAGTACAGTTAACGGTGGAATATTTAGTAGCGAGGACATTTCACGAATGGACGTATTGCACAGGTGGCAAGGCTTGAATTCACTGAGCTCCTGAGAGCCACCCATTCTGTCAAAAATCTATATTACTAAACGAAGGTTGTGTATATGCACGGATGCCAGACGCGCACCGTAAGCGCACGCGCACTGCCCCTCAGCGCCCCCGAGTCAGTAGGTGGCGCCCAAACAACACAACACGACCTGTAAACTAAACTTGAGGTAAAGCTTTACGACCAGGCTGGAAATGTCATCAGAAGAGCATTAAAGTCCTCTCCATGCCTGAAGTATGTTGGAATTGTAAATGGAGAGGTAAGCTGGAACACAGGATCGACTGGCACGAGTGAAAGAGAGTGAGAAACAGTAAAGAGGAATGAGAGTAGGGGTGCTTTGGTTGGGTAGTGGTGGGCAGTGGAAAGTGCAACCCACCCTTACTGACGGGTGAAAGCCTGTTCAGGTAGGAAGTGTTTTCAACAGCTATCAAACGTTTATTCCACGTGTGTTTCCTTTAAT
Source organism: Erpetoichthys calabaricus (assembly GCF_900747795.2). NCBI lineage: Eukaryota > Metazoa > Chordata > Cladistia > Polypteriformes > Polypteridae > Erpetoichthys > Erpetoichthys calabaricus. The sequence continues at coordinate 20,752,489 of NC_041398.2, read as the reverse complement.
GTGTATTTCTGTTGGTTTCACTGTAATTGAGGTGTGACGTATGATTTGGCCAGCCTTGATTAGACCTGTGCTGTCAATGTGAAACAGGTTCAGTTTGGAGAAAGCAGCAATTTTTAAACTTTTTCTTCTTTCTCTGTTCTCTGCTTTGTCTTCCATTTTTGCCATTTGTCCACCCTACCCCAGTGTTTTTGACCACCAAGAACTTGATATATTTTAAAATGTCCTCCAGAGCCATACACATCTGGAAACACCGCCTCAGTGTTTGAGTGTGGATGGGTGGAAAATGGAGAGCTTTAAAAACACTCTACTCACACTCTGATTGGTTCATACTTATTACGTGTTCCTTTCCTGATTGGATCCTGCTCATTACAACACCTTGTCCCTGATTGGTCACCTTTCACAGAAGAAAACATTCCGACATAGCATACATTCAGGAGTTTCTTTCCATGGCATTTGTTGTGTTGCTTACCTGTGTTCATCTAAATTGGGTTCTGTGCAGTTTGAATGCTGCAAATGGCAACATCGTATGAGGTTTCGGTCATTTTACGTGCACAATATTACAGAATGCTAGTGTAGAGGTGTGGATGTAGAGTTCACACAATTTCAAAATTCTCCTGTAAACATAGTTGGTACTTTTTGTTATTAAAAACTGGTAATTAACCCAGAAGTTTATTTTTGATAATTTTATGAAGTAATGTTATCACTCTTATTTTGACAGGAGCATCCTTCCCAGCTCACATGGTCAAGCAGTGAAGTATCTAATGACCTCCAGGACAGGGCTGTCTGTGTGTGGGGGAAAAAAAGGAAACCGTAGAAGAGACGAAGCAGACATTTGAGAGGAGAGAAGCGTTTTACACGGAGCATGGCCACACCCAAAGAGGACGACATGAACGAAAGACTCGAGCATATTAAGCAAGAGGACTGTGAGTGGAGTGTCCCCAGCAATTTTTGTGTGAAGCAGGAGGATGACGAACAACCGATTTCGGCTTTTAAAGAGGAGGAGCCCCATGGTGGGGAAACTGCGGACATTAAAACGGAGGCTTGTACAGACTTCTCCGTTAGTCTTGAACAGCAAAAGCAGGAAGTTGGGAATATTGTCAAGCAAGATACTTCGGAGGAATCTCATTCCAGTGTACAGCCCGGGGTCACTAATCCGGGACAACTGGCTACAAATCAGAATTTTGCGGAAGTGAAATTGGAGGCAACTGAAGAGAAAATCAATGAAGGAAATGGTGTAAAAGAAGAAGAAGAGCAGAAGCCACTAAGTAAGTAACGTGACTAAACCTAAAAGAATGTGAAACTGTGTACGTTTATGAAGTTTAACAGTGGTGGTTTTGACATTTTCAGTCGGAGTAAATGATGGTGATATGTATGTTTGTTTGAATCTGATTGGAGACCAGCTGCTTGACTTAGCTTTACATATAGGAAAGGCAGCTGTCACATTAGCAACGAAATATTACAGAGCAATACTCTTTTCGGTTTAGTAAAAGAGTTGCATTTTGTAAACAATTGACATATTCTCAATTGTTCTGCAGCTGAGAGTCAAGTGTGAACAAAAAGTGCAAAATCGATAACCTCTGCACATTATAATCTACAGGATTGATTTTGTTAAATTAAATGGGCTTCTAGAGTTTTCCATAAGTTTCTTCTGGGTTGGTGGTTCACTTTTGAGATATCATATCCTGACACATCGACTGACGTTTACTCTTTAGGTAAATTTGTTTTGGACGTGTAAATCTGTCCAAAGGTTTGCTCAGCTCATAGTACGGACTTTTCAGTGAATACACCTACCGAACATGTGGGGAAAGATAAATGATTCAGGATGCACTTCGGATGGTACTGCACACCATAATATTGCCCTAGTATAAAGCCAGGTGGAATAGTATCATCAAAAGGATAGCAAGATTGTGAAAATGAGGCTAAGCAAGAGCAGTGAAAATAGTAAAGACTGAGGGAGCAATAGTGGCAGCTGGACATGGAGGGGCTCACATTTGAGTTTCACATCAGTTCCAATTGTCCATTTTTTCTCAACCTGGGGTCTCGGGCAGATTTTGAAGTAACCTGAGAATGGATGCCAGTCCACTAGCACACACATCCATTATTAATTAATTGATTAACATATCAAGCACATCTGCAACATGTAGAGTAGGATGAAGATTAAGAAATTGAGCAGATCGTGGAAGAACATGTAAAGTCCATAGCCACAGTGGACAGACTGAGGAATGAAACCAAGGTGTGAAACAGCAAAACTAATACATGTGCTACCGATCTCTTTTTATTATTTTCTTAACAAGACATAACTAAACTGTTTGTATTAATGCAGATTTACAGGAGAAAGGCGGCTTTTCCGAATCTTCGATTGATCAAACATCCCTTCAGTGCAGACAGCAACACAAACTGGACAAAGAGAAGATGAAGAAGTCAACAAGAGGATCTGACAATTTGATAGCAGCCTCCTTGCAGAGCAGTTTATTCCCAGTTGTCAGACTAAGAAGGATAGAAGACATCCACACTTATCATCAACAAGGGCATAAGACAGATCAAAAGGCTTTGCATGCGGGACAAGAGTGCCGAAAAACCTTGAAAAAGAAATCGGACTCTAAGAAGCATAAGTCAGGTCATTCAAGATCAAAGCCATTTGGCTGTTCTGAATGTGCCAAACGATTCTCTTTCAGTAGCAGTCTCCAGAGGCATATAAGAATCCACACTGGAGAAAGGCCATATTGCTGTTCTGAATGTGGCAAAAGATTCACCGCCATTAGCATTCTTCAGAACCACACAAGAATTCACACAGGAGAGAAGCCATACTGCTGTTCTGAATGTGGCAAACAGTTCTCCACCAGCAGTAGCCTCCGACAGCACACACCAATTCATACTGGAGAGAAGCCATATCGCTGTTCTGAATGTGGTAAGAAATTCTCCACCAGCAGTAGTCTTCGACAGCACACAAGAATACACACTGGGGAGAGACCATATTGCTGTTCTGAATGTGGCAAAAGATTCACTAACAGTAGTGCTCTTCAGAGCCATTCAAGAATTCATACAGGGGAAAAGCCATATTGCTGCTCAGAATGTGGCAAGCGATTCTCCAAATTCAGTAGTCTTCGGCAGCACACACAAATTCATACTGGAGAGAAGCCATATTGCTGTTCTGAATGTGGCAAACGATTTCTCCATAACTGCAGTTTTCAAAGGCATATGAGAATCCACACAGGAGAAAAGCCATATGGCTGTGCTGAATGTGGGAAAAGATTCATTGATAACAGTGGTCTGCAGCAGCACAGAAGTATTCATACTGGAGAAAAGCCATATGTCTGTCCTGAATGTGGCAAAAGATTTAACCTTAACACCAAACTTCAGAGCCACTTAAGAATCCACACAGGAGAGAAGCCGTATTGCTGCTCTAAATGTGATAAACGATTCACCCATAGCAATAGCCTTCAGAATCACATGAAAAATCACAGTGTTCAGAAGTCGTGATGGTGGCAGATGTACCTATATTAGCAGTCATTTTAACCATTCTAAAATTCGCAATAGGAGATTTGCTCTTTTAAATGTGGGAAAGGATTTTCACTTTTACGTAATTTTTATTGACACTTAAGAATCCAGGGTGGTACGGTGGCGCAGTGGTAGCACTGCTGCCTTGCAGTAAAGAGGTTGTGGGTTTCGGTGCCCGGGTCCTCTCTGTGTGGAGAGTGCTCTATAAATGTAAAGAATTACAGGTAAAATTCTGTTACAACGAATATCTTTACAACAAAATTTTCATTACAACAAAGTATTTTTATGGTCCTGACAGCTTCCCCATATGACACGAGTCTAAAGAAATCTTGTTACTACGAAGTACATTCAGCAGATACTTTCATTACAACAAAGTGCACAAAAGACCTTGAAATGCCTGAATGAATCATTCACGGAGCAGTTAGTTCTGTGGCCGCAGCTCAGTTGTGCACAACGATCCCCAAACAGAAACACTGTCATTTTGTTTTCTTTCTTTGAACTTTCCTCGTACTGGTTTTTTTTTTTGCCTTTTTTGTTTCCTGCAGTTTTCGGTGATACCTTTTGCTTATTGCTCGTCAACATTTGAAAAACACCCATTGGAATTAAAATCATTGTCACCCTCCTATAGAAACGGCAGACACGGAAAAACGATTACAGTTCATATTAGAAAAAAAAAAACTAACTTTTTGCAGCTCTCTTCTTCTTTCGGCTGCTCCCGTTAGGGGTCGCCACAGCAGATCATCTTCTTCCATATCTTTCTGTCCTCTGCATCTTGCTCTGTCATTCCCATCACCTGCATGTCCTCTCTCACCACATCCATAAACCTTCTCTAAGGCCTTCCTCTGTTCCTCTTCCCTTGCAGCTCTATCCTTAGCACCCTTCTCCCAGTATGCCCAGCATCTCTCCTCTGCACACGTCCAAACCAACACAATCTCGCCTCTCTGACTTTGTCTCCCAACCTGAGCTGACCCACTAATGTCCTCATTTCTAATCCTGTCCATCCTCGTCACACCCAATGCAAATCTTAACATCTTTAACTCTGCCACCTCCAGCTCTGTCTCCTGCTTTCTGGTCAGTTCACCATCTCCAGCCCATGTAACATAGCTGGTCTCACTACCGTCCTGTAGACCTTCCCTATCACTCTTGCTGATACCCGTCTGTCACCAATCACTCCACCCTGCCTGCACTCTCTTCTTCACTTCTCTTCCACAATCTGTACTGTTGATCCCAAGTTTTTAAATTCCTCTACCTTCGCCAACTTTACTCTTTTCATCCTCACCATTCCACTGACCTCCCTCTCATTCACACACATGTATTCTGTCTTGGTGGTCCTACTGACCTTCATTCCTCTCCTCTCTAGAGCATATCTCCACCGCTCCAGGGTCTCCTCAACCTGCTCCCTACTCTCACTACAGATCACAATGTCATCAGTAAACATCACAGTCCACAGGGACTCCTGTCTGATCTCGTCTGTCAACCTGTCCATCACCATTGCAAATAAGAAAGGGCTAAGAGCCGATCCCTGATGTAGTCCCACCTCCGTCACTCCTACCGCAGACCTCACCACGGTCACACTTCCCTCGTACATATCCTGTACAACTCTTACGTACTTCTCTGCCACTCCCAACTTCCTCATACAGTATCACAACTCCTCTCTAGTCACCCTGTCATTTGCTTTCTACAGGTCCACAAAAATGCAATGCAACTCCTTCTGGCCTTCTCTAAACTTCTCCATCAACATCCTCAGAGCAAACATTACATCTGTGGTGCTCTTTCCTGGCATGAAACCATCCTGCTGCTCACTAATCATCACCTCACTTCTTAACTGAGCTTCCACTACTCTTTCCCATAACTTCATGCTGTGGCTCATCAATTTTATCCCCCTCTAGTCACTACAGTCCTGCACATCCTCCTTATTCTTAAATATCGGCACCAGTACACTTCTTCTCCACTCCTCTGTCATCCTCTCACTTTCCAAGATTCCATTAAACAATCTGGTTAAAAACTCCACTGCCATCTCTCCTAAACGCCTCCATGCTTCCACAGGTATGTTATCTGGACCAATGGCTTTTCCATTTTCCATCCTCTTCCTCGCTGTCCTTACGTCCTCCTTGTTAATCCGTTGCACTTCCTGATTCACCATCTCCACATCATCCAGCCTCTTCTGTCTCTCGTTCTCTTCATTCATCAGCCTCTCAAAGTTCTCTTTCCTTGTGAGTGTGTTTCCATCTTTATCCTTTATCACCCTAAACTGCTGCACATCTTTCCCATCTTGGCCCCTCTGTTCAGCCCACCAGTCCTTTTCTCCCTCCTTAGTGTCCAACCTCTCATACAACTCATCATACGCATTTTCTTTAGCCTTCGCCACCTCCCTCTTCACCTTGCGCCTTATCTCCTTGTATTCTTCTCTACTTTCTGCATCTCTCTGACTATCCCACTTCTTCTTCACCATCCTCTTCCTCTGTATACTCTCCTGTATTCCACCACCAGGTTTCCTTTTCCTCCTTCCTCTGTCCAGATGTCACGCCAAGCACCCTTCTTGCTTGTCACCTTTACTACATCTGCTGTTGTTTCCCAACTGTCTGGTAACTCTTCACTGCCATCCAGTGCCTGTCTTACCTCTCCCCTAAACTCAATCTTGCAGTCTTCCTTTTTCAACTTCCACCATTTGATCCTTGGCTCTGTCTTCTCTCTCCTCCTCCTCCTCTTGATCTCCAGCGTCATCCTACAGACCACCACCCTATACTGCTTAACTACACTTTCCCCAGCCACCACATTGCAGTCTTCAGAGCAACTCTTGCAATTGCGGCTAAAAAGAAAAAAGACGTTGCCAGTTAATTCGAAATTTCACCATCGACGCTGTCAACTTTCTTGGAAGACAGAGCAAAAATAGTAGAAAAATCTCAGGCTGCAAACATATGCGAACTGCTGCACTTGAAGACATCGAAAAAGCCGTTTTGATGTGGTTCAGTGATGCTCGTTCAAGAAACATTCCTATTAATGCAGCACTCATTCAAGAAAATGTGAGGTTTGTAAACTCTCTTGGGACCTCCCACAACTGGACGACACACCAAAGAGCGTCCCAAAGTGCAATCTATGTTTCTGTACGGGGTAACAGCAGGCTCACAGCTGTGCTGCGTCTCTCCGCCAAAGTAAACAGAAAAGATCTCGATGGGTGATGCAAGGTTAGAGGAGCAGGTACATTGGAAATGCAGATAACAGGATTACTTGGTCACTGACCTGGCTACGATCCTGCCTGACTGCTGTGTCTGTGTATAGCAGAGTGACTGACTGACTGACTGACTGACTGACTGACTGACTGACTGACTGACTGACTGACTGACTGACTGACTGACTGACTGACAGACAGACAGACAGACACTTTATTAATCCCAATGGGAAATTCACAAAAATTCACACGCTACAATAAATAAGTGTGCCGTTCCTGTTTCAAGCTGAATAAAGCTGGTGTTGCTAAAGTACTGAGACTAAGCATCGTGTTTTGGGGTGCAAGACAGGGGCTTATAGCGCAACCCCAATCTTTTAGGATTTGCTTCTGTGGCGCTTCGCTGCACCGCTGTGAGCCTGCTGTTGCCCTGGCAACGGACAAACAATCTTCCACTGACGCGGCGCTCGCGCTTCAGGACGCACTTCAGCGTGTCGTTCCCGTGGGGTGGGATCCCAAAACTGTTCAGAAACCTCACCATATGAAGAAGAAGAAAAGGATGATTCAGCTTCTGATTGATAACTGCCCACAACACGCTTCCACATTTAGATAATGTTCACGTTGAATTCCTCCCACCGAATTGCACAGCAGTGTTTCAGCCATTGGATTTGGGCTGTCATTCGCACCCGGAAAGTGTATTATGGCAAGGAAATGCTGAGAAAAATTCTCGCCAGCATAACGTGTAGGCAGGAGGAGATTAAAATTAACATGAAAGTAGCTGTTGAAGTGATTGCAAACGCCTGGACGCAAGTTAAAGAAAGCACTATAGCAACAAATACAGAATCTCATTACAACGAAATATTTTTTAGGTCCCTGGGAGTTTGTTGTAACAGAATTTTACCTGTCTAATTATTATTAAGGAACCAGGGTATCCTTCAATAAGGGCGCGCACAAAAGGGCGACCTCAATTGGACGCGGCAAATAAAGGCGCGCTTCAAAAGGGCGACCTCAATTGAGCACGGCGAATAAAGGCGTTCATAGATAATTTAGATAATAATAAAATATCTACATGGCATTGCACATAATCTACAGCTTCAAGTGTAACACAACAATGAGTAAGAGCAGAAAACAATGAAATATAGAGAGCTTTAGAAATAGTTCGTTAGAAGTTCATGCATTAATTAATTGGATGTTTTAATATTCTTGCTTTCGCCTTTTTATACGTTCAATCGTTGCCTTTATCTAATAAATTTTCTGTAATAATTTTGTTGTGTTTGCCTTTATTCGCTGCGCCCAATTGATGTCGCCCTTTTGAAGCTTGCCTTTTTGTGCGCGCCCTTATTGAATAGAACCAGGGACCAGTGGGCCATGTAGGAATTTATGCTTTTATTATTGTAGTCTAATGATAATGATTATAGAGGATACACTTATGGAAAGAATATTAAGGAAGCTAATGCGTAGATTATTTTTATTTATACTTGAACTTGTGATGGTTTTTACCACACAGAATAGGAACTCTTAGCGGACGGGTGGCAGATTAGCAATAAACGAAACTTTGTACAGCAAAGGGGGCAGTATAGGAAAAATATATTTAAAAATAAAATCAAATTGTCAGGTCCTGATGGTCATCTTCAGCTCAAAAAAGCGAGGCCCTCATACCATCTGACTACCTGAGGGTCTGTCAGAACGACGTCGGATACGGGAGAGTTGTGGATGTGAACCTTCAACCTGACACACTTTTAAAAAGTCAGCCGCTTCAAGCAGCAAGAAGGAGAAGCCACCACACCGTGAGGAGAGATGTCTGAGACTCGAGTGTTGAATGGCGACACAACCAAACACTGTCTGTGAACATATCCAGGTTGTACGGTGACTTGTCTCCTCCATTCGCTTTTTTTGCTTCTGCTTTTGGCACAATAGGAATGTTAAAAGGCTATCATGGCTGAATAAACGTTTACTGCTTCTCTCCACGCTTGTCTTATTTTGCTCTGTTTTGAGGGTCTGTTGTTGGAGAATGGGAGAAGAGGTGCTCCAGTAGTTGGAAAGTGAAGCATTCTGGGTAAGCAGAGTAGCCAGGTACATTACGACGTCCGGCTGTGGTAGGTGAGTGTAAGGATGAAAGGGTGAGAGTGGGGCTGAAGGATGTCCAGCTGTGCTGAGAAGTTTCCATCCACTCCTATGAGGGACTCGTACACTTACCGGCCACTTTATTAGGTACACCTCGCTACTATCGGCTTGGACCCCCTTTTGCCCTAATTCTGTGTGACATCGACTCAACATTCCTCAGGTTTTGTCATTATTAATCCTTATTATTATCATTAAGTCCATATTGACATGACAGCATCATGCAGATTTGTCGTCCACACATCCACAATGCAAATCATCTGTTTCATCACATCCCAAAGGTGCTCTGTTGGATTGAGATCTGGTGGCTGTGGAGGCCATTGGAGTCCAGGGGGCTCCTTGTCATGTTGGAGATGAGCCGTGCTTTGTGACTTGATGTGCTATCCTGCTGGAAGGACTCATCAGAAGGTGGGGACACTGCTGTCATAAAGGGGATAGACGTGGTCAGTAACGATACCCAGGTAGGCTGTGGCAGTTAAACGATGCCCAGTTGGTACTGAGTGAGGGGCCCAAAGTGTGCCAAGACAATATCCCCCCATGCCATTACACCACCACCAGTAGTTGCCTGAACTGTTGATACAAGGCTTTCATGTTGTTGACCCTACCACCTGAATGTCACAGCAGAAATTGAGACTCATCAGACCAGATAATGTTTTTCCAGTCTTCCCACTTGTCCAATATTGGTGAGCCCGTGTGAATTGTGGTCTTAGCTGACAGGAGTGTCACCCGGTGTGGTCACCTGCTGTGAGGTTTGACGTGTTGTGTGTTCAGAGCTGCTCTGAACGAGTGCTTATCTGAGTTCCTGTTGCCTTTCTGTCAGCTCGGACCAGTCTGGTCATTCTCCTCTGACCTCTGGCATCAATATGACATTTTCACCCAGAGAACTGCCACTCAACTTTATATTATTCGGGACTGTTCCCTCTAAACCTGAGAGATGGTTGTGTGTGACAATCCCAGTAGATCAGCAGATTCTGAAAAACTCAGACCAACAACCACACCACATTCAAAGTCACTTCAATCCCCTTCCCCGTTCTGCTGCTTGGTTAGAACTTCATCGGGTGGTCTCAACGATGTCTACAGGCCGAAATGCATTGAGTTGCTGCCGTGTGATTGGTTGGTTAGATATTGGCGGTAACAAGCAGTCAATCAGGTGTACCTAATAAAGTGGCCGGGGAGTGAATGTCAGGGTGGTATTGGGCTGTCAACGGTTTCTGCGGCTGTGACAGAAGGATTGTGCAACATACATACACTCTGAAACATGGTGTGCACGTTAACCATCACGGGGTGAACAGCATCAATACAATACACCTAATATTTGGTGAAAAGTCCCTTAAACACGAGAAGCTTCTGACCGAATTCTGGTTGGCTATCTGCCTGCTCTTCTTGACAGCTTTGATGGAGCTCAATGGCCCGGAATGACTTTTAAGCATTATTAATAACGGTTGAGGTCAGGACTTTCTGAAGGCCGTTTCAAACGCTTCATGTTATCTTGGTTTAGCCATTTCAACACCAGCTGTCATATGTGTTTAGAGTCATTGACCTGCTGGAGCACCCCAATACAGGGGGAGTCCAAATTATGTTAACACTAATGGCACCGCTATGTATATACTTAGATACAATTTATGTGCCACATATGGTACATGTGGTGAACAGATTGAGACATTCCTGTAAACCAGTGGTTGTCAAACTGTGGGGCGTAACAACAAAAAACATATGTGGCGTAATTTCGCTATTTGTAGGGAAATTTTAAACTTGTAGCGGTGTATCGGCAGCAAAAAATATAGGAATAAATTTTATTAGGGTTTCAGAAAAATGTTAGGGGGGGCGCGATTAAAACTTATGAAAAGTCGGGTCGCAAATACTTTAAGGTTGAGAAACGCTGCTGTAAACCATCATGTTCTGTGAATAAATTGCTTCCGCCATTCAGATGTTAGCATGATTTTGACTCACCCTGTATCTCGGTTTAAAGATACGCTGAAGATTTCCAAGGTAATCCTCCTTCCTTTTCTCTGTTCACTTTGTGCAGTACACCACTTCCAGCCCAACAGCATGTTGCCACCACCGCCATGCTCCACCATTGGCACAGCATTCTTGCCATTCTCTTCTCTTGGTGAGAAAAATGACTCACCGTTTATCCTCCAAGCATGACTTCTGGTCATTGCGGCCAAACACCTCAGTCTTGATCTCATCTGACTCATTAAAGTTTCTTTCAGGAGAGTTTTTTTCTTTGTCCACGTGATGAGCCACACACTTCAGTGGGATCAGGAACGTCATTCCTATTCCGATGGTGACGGTAAACTCGCTTTGGCTGTAGGCAGTGACACTCGTGCCCAGCAGCTTCCAATTACTTGGTGGCAGTGGAGTGCATCTAACCATCTGGACCAACTTCGTCTCAGCTGAGGGTGACATTTTGGGTCTTGACAAAGTGACATCAGCTAAAAACAACTTGTGCTGATAAGCAATTGTTTAAACCAGGGGTGTCGAACTCCAGGCTTGAAAGGCCGCAGTGGCTGCAGGTTTTCTTCCTAATCAGTGACCAGTTTTCACTGCTAATTAACTCCTTTTCCCTTCATTTCAATAGCCCTGTTTTTAAGGATTCAGTCCTTTGAATTGATTTGTTTCTTCATTAAATGGCAGCCAAACAAAAATGAGATGTGAAACGAGCCAACAGATGACCAGCTAAACTGGGATTTCAAACTACAACCAATTTCACTCCAACCAATCTCTTAATGAGAAGCCGATTCTTGCTGTTATTTAAGCCCTTTTTTCAATGTCTTGTTGCTGCTCTCATTCTGACACAGCAGACATTTCCAAATCTGTTGATTTTTCTGTTTTTTCTGTCATGTGGTGGCTTGTTTTGTGTCTCATTATTGTTTGGCTACTAATTAAGGAAAAAGACAATTAAGGGGCCTGAGTCAAGTTAATTAAAACTAAAGCAAAAGAAGTTAATTAGCAGTAAAAACGGCTCACTAATGAAGAAGATGGTTAGAATGAAAACCTGCAGCCACTGCGGCCCTCGAGGACCAGAGTTCGACACCTGTGATTTAAACTGATGATGTTGGAATCTGAAGTGGCACCAAGACCCAAATCCCTGACTTGTGTAAATCCATGATCCTTGTTGTCATATGTGGACCGAGCTTCTTGCACACTCGACTTTTTGGTACAATCCAATTAGTGCCACCTCGCAAGCAAGCTACCAGGTGGAGTCAATCATGACAAATCTATGAAAGCACCTGGCTGGCACCTTGAGAGAATGTCACCTTAAGACTGGCCTCATTGTGCCACATGTCCAAACTTTGTCCAACCATCAAAGAGCTTACAGAGTTGCACTAACTGCTGCCATAACTGCACCATATGGCAGAATAAGAGAGTGGCCATGATAACCAGAGGGTTTTGTTCTCTGTGGTTCATTCTCCTCCATGTGGTCCAATTACCTCTTCCAATAAAGACTGTAAAATATTCCTTCACTTTTTCTGTGATAAAATGAAAAACCTAAATAACTAATAAAAATCCACCCTCCGCTTGTATTGGTTCCTGTCTTTCTCTTCCTGTTTTTCCACATTTTCACCAGTTTCGTCTCCATTTATTAATGACTTGGTCTGTAAGATGAGGCCTGCTACTTGTGTACTGGAACCCCAACCCCACCACACTCCTCAGATCCTGACTTTGTGCCATAACATACCCAACCATTAACACCACTTCTGTGCAGCTGCTTTGAAAATCACTTCTACTACCCCAACATTTCAAAAGTCCAGTCCTGAGTCTGACAATCTCGACAATGTTTGGCTCAACTCTCACTTAACCTTTTCAATGAAAAAGTGCTTGAACATGGTCTGGGTTCTCAACTCACCAGTTACTCTATAATAAACTGATGGAGTCCTGTGACAGTACTCTGCTCTGAGTAACTAATTGCATATGGTGGCAGACTCTGGGCAAACCAGTGCAGCGTTTGCTATGGTCAAACGTGACATTCTACTGTCCAGAATGGAGGATATGCCGGCCATCTCTGAACTGATGGTCTTGGAATCTGAAGTTGTTTAGAAGTGGCTCCAAGAAACATCATTGACTTGTGTGAATCTGCAATCCTCTTTCTCACGTCTGAAACTGACCTTCTTGGAAATTTGATTGTGATGCGTGTTGGTCAAACTAGTGAGTGTCGTCAAATGAACCACACAGAGAAGCTGCCATCCTGATATTCTATGAAAGCATCTGGCTGATGCCTCGAGAGAGTGTAATGTTAAGACTGGCCTTCATTTGGGGTAAGAGAAAGAGAGCAAGCTATTTCTTATCGCTCCTTTGTACCTCCACATGTGCCAACACAACAATAGGATTCATAGCCATAACTCCTGGCAAAACTGGAAATTAAGTTCAAAGCTATCATATATAATAATGTACTACCTTAATTATAAAATGTCAAAAGCAATGTTTCTATGACAAAAGAGTGAACTTTGTGAGCTGGAATGTCAAAGGTCTCAATCATGAATTAAAGAGGAAAAATGTGTTCTGTCACCTAACAGAACTACACACCAAGATAGTATTTTTACAGAGACTCACTTATTAAATAAAGATAAGTTTCGGTTGTAAAATATTCCACTCCAAATGAAACTAGAGGTGTGGGAATCTTAATACACAGAACAATGTCATTTGTTGAACCAGATGTAGCATTTTACCCTGAAGAGTGGCATGACTGTGCCACAAGCCCATGCTTTGTCTGGCCATCCAAAGATCTTACAGAGATGAATGGCAGAGTAATAAAGAAATGGCCATACTAACCCGAGGGTTTTGTTCTCTCTGGTTAATAAACAACTTCAGCCTCCAATTGGGCCGATCACCTCTTCCACTGAAGACTGCAAAATATTCTTTTACTTTTTCTATGATAAAATTAAAAACCTAAATTAACCTAATACACCTAAATCCTGTTAAGGAATAGCAGAAGTGAAAGGCAAACTTTATACCAGCATGTGACCATCACGGGTATCGGGTGAATGTGGCACTCTGTGGGTGGGTTCCACACTGCTGTTGCGCCCTGGAGCCTCTTGAACTTGCCACTATCAATAGCGTTACTGAGATGAGCCGGGCAGATGATGGCACACATAGCAAAGGGGTAGGTGTCAAAAAACAGTGTCTGAAATTTCAGTGCTCAAACGTTCAAAAAATAATTAAATAATCTATCAAAACAGAGTTTAAAACAAGAATAACACCATCACAGTTATCGGGGTCATTGTTTCATCTCCCACTTCGTCTACCTGGCTCACTCATTGCCCGCTCAGGTGGCAGAGACACTGGCAGCCGCGGACCTCACCAACCCATCCCCCGTCTTGGCTGCCTCGAGTGGCATTGGCCAAACCGCTCAGGCTCGGTTCTCGCCTCCCCTGGCATGCCTCAGATCACCTGGATTACATCCACTCCTCCGTACAATCAGTGGGAATGTTCTGTCCCTACAGTTCTGATCCTTCACTCCATCACGGGGCCTAAGACTGCATCACATACACATGTAAAATTGGGTGGATTTGTCAGGCACCTTAATGATGCCACGGAAGGGCACACCTCATCTCATCTCACATGTGCCCAAATAGGAAGCAGAGTACATAAGGAGCCTACACAGCATCAGGGGGAGAGACTTAAAATGACAGAAAGAGAAAGAGCAAGAAAGAACTGACAGAACGACAAAAAAACAGAGAGTACAGCATCGGGAGGGGAGGCAGGACAAGCCAGCCAGCCTTTGTGTCAGCAGCAGTGCGGTCATTGGCCCTGTGAAAATGCAAAGGATCTACACTCTACCCACTGATCTCTTGTCGTGGTTTGGGTGCAATCGAGGAGGGGGTCCTACCCTAGGGATCCGACACATGACAGGGGAGCGAGAAGAATGACGGGAGGACAACCGACCCCGAGTGATCTGGCCGACGCCCCTCGTGGCAGCCAAGATGAGGGTCTGGTTCGTGAGGACCGTGGTTGCCAGTGTCTCCGCCGACTGAGCGAGTAATGGGGGAACCAGGAGGGAACATTGACCCGATGAGTGTCTTGTGTTGTTTTTACTCCCATTTGAAGTTCTGACTTTAAGCTCATGGATCGTCACGGTTTAATTAATGAAGAGAGCACTGCACGATTTGGAAACTTTGACTTGCATGTTTTTGACTTTGTTTAAAATAAAAGCACTGCATCACTTTCTGAGTGTCCTCATTTGTCCGGCTCATCTCCATAACATTACAGATGGTGGAGTGTTGAGGAGGCTCCTGGAAGGAACCAGCAGCGTGGAGCCAACCCGCACTTTCACATACTCTGATGGTAAATTACATGCTGACCAGATTTTTTAAAGTCCCAAACTGGGAATCTTGTGTAACATGTATGCCCTGCATGTATAAAGGCCATCCTTAGTTTTATCAGAAATGGTTAAGGGTGCAGGCAAAAAAAAAAAAACAAAAAGAATAAAATGAACACATAGGAGTCCATACCATGCTTGATGTGGTAACAAATAAATGGTAGTGCTGTCTGTTATGTCTTTTCCTTAGTTATCCTTGTGATGCTGTCCAAATTGAACACAAATTGTTAACCCCTTAACTGCCCTCTGCCGGATATATCCGGCACCGTTGTTTTATTGCTAACGCCATACTGCCGGAATTATCCGGCCTGTGGTTATGTGAATGCCTGGCACGTAGTATAACTGACGGTTTGGCGTGGGTATTATTACTACGTTGTATTTCGACAACTCTGCGCTTGTATTGGCCGATCACGTGATGTGATTCGAAAGTGAAAGCTGTGAATATGACGAAACGTAAACTGACTTCAAGTGAGGCTTTGCAGGCGATTTTGGACAGTTCTGATCATGATTGTAGCAGTTCTGAAGAAGATTTTAGCGACAATGATGAGCAGCAATGTGCGCTGCATGATACTGTGAATGAAGACGCATCGGATGACGGCGATGAGTGGGTGTATCCCCAGCATCTCAACTGGATTTCTGCCCGAGGTGAACTACCTTTTCTGCATCCGTTTGAGGCAACGTGTGGCTTTATTGTTGATGTAAACAATTACACTGCTGAGCAGTTTTATGAGCTGTTTGTGTCACCTGATTTGATCAGACATTTTGTTCGTCAGACAAATCTGTATGCAGCACAGTTTATTGAGAAAAATCCCAATTTACCTCCACATTCCCGTGTTCGTGCTTGGGTAGACACTGATGAAAATGAAATGAAAAAATTCATTGGGATTTTGATGTTGATGGGAATAATCAGAAAACCAGATATTGAGATGTACTGGTCTACAGATCCTATGTATGCAACACCTATTTTTGCAGCTGTCATGACACGTAACCGATTCTCTTTGCTGCTGAAATTCTTTCATTTGAATGACAACAGATAAGAAAGATCCAAACCGCGACCGCTTTTTCAAGCTACGTCCTTTGATTGATCATTTATTTGAAGCATTTCAGTTGCCCTACATGCCAGGACCGTCAGTTGCAGTTGATGGAAGTTTATTGTTGTGGAAGGGCCGCTTACAGTTTCGACAGTATCTACCATTGAAAAGGGCACGGTTTGGTATCAAGATGTGTTGCTTAGCTGAGAATTCAGGTTACATTTATAGATTTCGTGTATACACTGGCAAAGAGGATCCTATGAGTAGTATTTCAGCAGTGTTGCCAGATGAATGTAAGGACTTTGGACTTTCAGAAAAACGCTGTCGTGTCTGTTCAAAGAAGGGTCAGCATAGAGACGTCAAGACCTTCTGCTCAAAGTGTCCCAGCAATCCAGGACTTTGTGCAGTTCCCTGCTTTGGCCTGTGGCACAGCAAACTCAAATACTGGGAATGAAACTATGATTGACTGAACTACTTTTGACTTTTGAATTACTTTTGACTGTTCCGTTTTGTAGTAGACAATAAATCCAGAAGCCTGAGAAAAGGTACATTTTGTGTTTTATTATGTGTTTGCCCATTTCTAGAACTTGCACAACATTTAGTGGTCAATACTGCTTGAATAAATGTAAAAAATGTAAAAAAGTAAAAAAACGAAAATTGTTCCGATTTCACCTGGCGTGGGGAATATTTAGGGAGTTGGCGGTTAAAGGGTTAATCAAACCCAACCCCCCAAGTCTCCCTCAGAGGTTTATTACATATTGGGAATGGGGTAGGGGGGACTCATCCCTTGGAGTTTCATATGCGCTGCTCTAAATATATTGGGAGGTTGTTTTATTAGATGGGAGGTCAGATAAAACCAGACATACTGAAATTCTTTAGTTGTTTATTGGGACACATAACCTGAAATCAGGACTGTTGCAATCACTCGGATGTCTGGTCACCTTGACAGTGAAACAGGGAATCGTTATAAACTGCAGATGATGGAGTGGAGAGCTTGGTTTAGTGTAAGTAAACGTTTATTTCTGTCAAGCACGGGCATCAGAGAGTGACATTTCAGGCTTACACCAGGTATGCTATACCCCACCAGACCACAAGGGGGAATGGACGCTAACAGTGTCATTTCTTTTCTCACCTGAACTCTGGAGAAGATGCCCACCACCCTAGAAGCTCCGCCTCATCAGGTTGGGAACATATAAAGCCAAGAGCACTCAGAAGATGGCAGCTCATTCCGGGAAAACAACCCCCGCATGACAGAGCTGCCAGAACTTGACCCACTCGAGAGAGAGAAATGACTTTGTGGAGAAGCCAATCAGGCTCAAAAGGCTTTTGTTGTGCCACAGAGATTTCTGAACTCTGTATATGGGGTGTCTCGGTTGGCACCCTAAAATTTTGTTGGGTCTCCTTTGCCTTCTTCCTCACTTACAATTGGCGTAGTCGGCAGGATTTTCTGGGGCAGTGGTTCTCAAACTGTGGGGCGAGCCCCCCTAGAGGGGCGCAAAGTAACAAAAAGGGGGGGGGGGGGGGCGCAAAGATATGAAAAAAAGAAAACAAGAATTGAAAATATGTAAAATACATCTATTGAAACCAAAACAAATTAACTTAAACTACATTCTGATACTGGAAAAATAAATATAGAGTTAGATAAATGTCAATAAAAGTTAAGTAGGTATAATAAAATATGCATCTAGGATATCTCATTAATTAAAAAAGAACAAATTGGTATTAGTGGGCTCCTTTCAAAAAAATGTTAGGGGGGTGCGATTAAAGTTGTTATGAAAACTCGGGTTGCAAATACTTAAAGGTTGAGAAATGCTGTTCTGGGGTAAGATGTTAGAACTGGTAGATCTGCTAAATTAGTTAGCTGAACATGTCAATCTACTATAAATTCAATTAGCCAACCAACAATCGAGAGTCTGCCGAGGCTCCCTTCCGATTGTTGGATCAAACCTCCACCCAATTAGTAGTCTCTATGAGGGTTAGGAATAATGTGAAAATGTATCTACTAATTTTCAGGAGAACCGTCGCATATCAGTGCTGGCCACAACAGAAGTGGGTGCACCTCTTAGCTCCTTTTTTGGTTGGGTAAGGGGTAATGTACCTATTACAATATGGGAGGAGCATGTTGCTGCCAATTAGCCAACACTGAAAAGGGAGAGGCGGCACGGTGGCGCAGTGGTAGTGCTGCTGCCTCGCAGTTAGGAGGTTCGCTTCCCAGGTCCACCCTGCGTGGAGTTTGCATGTTCTCCCCGTGTCTGCGTGGGTTTCCTCCGAGTGCTCCAGTTTCCTCCCACAGTCCAAAGACATGCAGGTTAGGTGGATTGTTGATTCTAAATTGGCCCTAGTGTGTGCTTGGTGTGTGGGTGTGTTTGTGTGTGTCCTGCGGTGGGTTGGCACCCTGCCTGGGATTGGTTCCCTGCCTTGTGCCGTGTTGGCTGGGATTGGCTCCAGCAGACCCCCGTGACCCTGTGTTCGGATTCAGCAGGTTGGAATATGGATGGAAAGGGAGATTCTTACCCGCTACTGGCTTACCCAGGAACAGCACTGCCAGGACTGGCTGTTTGATTGTAAATTCTCTTATTCAATCTGTGGGGGCAAACACCCACAGAGAACACAGCAGAACAGGTTATGAAAATGGTGACTACATATTTTCTCATCCCTGCCTTCCCAGACCAGTTGGTCCACCCAATCTGGAGACAGTCCTGGGTGACCCAGTAGAAGGTGTTTGAGATCATGGATTGGTACTGCGTGGCCCTCATAATGGAGATGAGGGAGAAGAAGATTGTGATGATGCGGGTTCTGCTCCGCGCTCCCATTGGCTGTCCGGTAGCCCTTGAACCCAACACCGTCGGTAAAGTCACCAATGAGCTAGACAGTGAGGCAATAACAATGAGCAAGGGGATGGTGTAACAAAGTGCAAAGTGCTTTTATTAAAAGATAAATCAAATGTTCAAACAAAGTGCAGTAGTGCATTCAAATGTCTTCGTTAAATAAATAATCCATTAAAAAAAAAAAATGTGTGGAGGTTAAAAATACACAAAAACAACAATCCTACATTGTTCATCAGGAAGCCCGATGCTTCTTTCCTGTTAGCGTTAGCATCTCACTTGCTTCTCCCATGTGGGCCTTGCAACAGGCGAGACGCTCTCAATGCAGCTGACCTTCTGCCTACTCCTCCAGCTACTACTGTCCGATCCTTGGCTCCAGTCGGCTCTCCCCGACAGCGACTTGGGAATTCCTCCCATGGCAAAGGCTCTCACGTGGAGGACACCATATCCCAAATCCTGACTCCCGCTGCCATCTGCGGCATCATGCTTGAGAGTCACCCGTCTCCCGGTCACTCCCGTCCTTCCCGAAACAAACTCTGCGGGAGCGACAACCACTACTACGCCGTAGGTGTCGGCCTAACACCCAGGCGGTCTGCTCAGTTGCCAAGAGCCTCCTTTCACTCTCTCACTCACTCGCACCGGCGGACACTCTCTCTCTCTTTTGCTTGCTTGCTTCCTCCCATAACCTCTGTCTTTCTTTCTTCATCCTCGTTCCTTTTCTTTTTTTTCTTAATAATCTTCTCCCCTAACCATCTTGGGCTTCTCTATATAAGCAGAGAGGACATGGCAGCTGCAGCACATTAGCCCCAGGAACAATCACGGATGTGGGCAGCCTCTCACCTGTGCACTTAGGTGAGAAACGCCCACACCACAGATCGCCCTGAGACCCGCTACAGCCACCATGCCCCCTCGCTAAGCTGCGAGTGCGGCGATTATTCATTTAAAAATGAACTGGTCTTTGCTGGGAGAGCTGTGGACCCATATCACCACAAAGATGTGTGCTTGAGTGACCCGAGTGCCAATACCTGAGCCAGAAGCAAAGGACCCCAAGTCACCATCCCAGAGAAGGGATCACTCATCAGCTTCATTGAGCTGCTACCTCTATGGAAAACCAGGGCAGTGGTTCTCAAACTGTGGGGTGGTCCCCCCTAGGGGGGGTGCGAAGTAACAAAAAGGGGGGGGGGCGCGAAGATGTGAAAAAAAGAAAACAAGAATCGAAAATATGAAAAATACATCTATTGAAACCAAAACAAACTACATTCTGATACTAGAAATATATATAAAGTTAGATAAATGTTGATAAAAGTTAAGTAGGTATAATAAAATATGCATCTATGATATATCATTAATTAAAAAAGAACAAATTGGTATTAGTGGGCTCCTTTCAAAAAAAAACGTTAGGGGGGCGCAATTAAAACTTATGAAAACTCGGGTCGCAAATACTTAAAGGTTGAGAAACGCTGAACCAGGGTATGTAATAACAAACTACCTCAGGTCAGGTCAGGTTGGGGAGTACACACTGGTACAGTGCATTGCTGCACCCACCACATGACGAAACAACTCAGGATCTTGGTTGGCAACCCCCCCAGGCAGACAAGCAGTCCAGCTTCACCCTCCAGAAATGACCCTCTTATTTGCCACAGCCAGGTGTTATGTGGGCATCCCTTTGGCCTGATCCAGCTGCTCGGGTCATCAACAATGAGTATCCTGTGAGCCAGACAACCCTTGGAGAATTGGGCCATATGGCTATACAGTAATCCCTCCTCCATCGTGGGGGTTGCGTTCCAGAGCCACCCGCGAAATAAGAACATCCGCGAAGTAGAAACCATATGTTTATATGGTTATTTTTATATTGTCATGCTTGGGTCACAGATTTGCGCAGAAACACAGGAGGTTGTAGAGAGACAGGAACGTTATTCAAACACTGCAAACAAACATTTGTCTCTTTTTCAAAAGTTTAAACTGTGCTCCATGACAAGACAGAGATGACAGTTCCGTCTCACAATTAAAAGAATGCAAACATATCTTCTTCTTCAAAGGAGTGCGCGTCAGGAGCAGAGACTGTCATAAAGAGAGAGGAAAGCAAACAAATCAATAGGGCTGTTTGGCTTAAGTATGCGAAGCACCGCCGGTACAAAGCTGTTGAAGGCGGCAGCTCACACCCCCTCCGTCAGGAGCAGGGAAAGAGAGAGAGAGAAAAACAAACAGTCAAAAATCAATACGTGCCCTTCGAGCTTTTAAGTATGTGAAGCACCGTGCAGCATGTCGCTTCAGGAAGCAGCTGCACAGAAGGTAGCAACATGAAGATAATCTTTCAGCATTTTTAGACGAGCATCAGTATCGTCTAGGTGTGCGAACAGCCCCCCTGCTCACACCCCCTACGTCAGGATCAGAGAAAGTCAACGCAAGAGAGAGAGAAAGAAAAGTAAGTTGGGTAGCTTCTCAGCCATCTGCCAATAGCGTCCCTTGTATGAAATCAACTGGGCAAACCAACTGAGGAAGCATGTACCAGAAATTAAAAGACCCATTGTCCTCATAAATCCGCGAACCAGCAAAAAATCCCCGATATATATTTAAATATGCTTACATATAAAATCCGCGATAGAGTGAAGCCGCGACAGGCGAAGCGCGATATAGCGAGGGATCACTGTAGTGCCATAATTGAAGCTCCCTTACAATGCAGGTCAAGTGCCTCATTTGGGACTCCGTGAGCAACACAAAGTCAAACCAGCGGGACCCAAGGATTCTCTGAAGAGACACAAGGAGTCCAGTCTTCATCGCAGGTCACTGGATACCGTCCATGTCTCGCAAACAGGGGGCACCAGGACTCTAGAGACTTGGACCTTCGTCCTTTTGAGATATCAGGAGCGCCACACACCTCTTTCCAGCGACCTCATGACCCCCTGATGCTCTCCCAGTCCATCTGCTGACTTCATAGGAAGAGTCACATGAATGTCACTGCTGAGGTAAGTAAACCTCTCAATGACGAGGTCGACACTCTCTCCGCAGACAGACACACTGCTGATGGCCGTGCCCAAGAGGTCATTAAAGGCCTGGATGTTGGTTTTTATCACAAGCCCAGACACTCAGACTACTCACTCAGTCTCCTGAGCGCCCCCCATCAGAGCCTCCATTGAGGTTCACAGCATCGTCAGCAAAGTCAAGATCAGTGAATCTCTCTTCACCAACAGATGCCCCACAGCTGCTGGACCCCACGACCCTGCCCACCACCCACTCCATAAAAGCATTGAACAGAGTAGGAGCAAAAACACACCACTGACGAACCCCAGAATCAACTGGGAAAACCGCAGAGGTCCTGCCTCCACTCTGCACAGCACTCACAGTACCAGTGTACAGGCTGGCCAGAACATCCAGCAACTTTGGGGGGTCCCACGTGGTCTCAGGATGTCCCACAGGGCAGCTCAATCAACTGAGTCGAACGCTTTGTGAAATTCGACAAAGGCTTCAAAGAAACTGCTGATCAGGTTTGCGCTCCATGAGAACCCTCAGTGCCAGGATGCCATCAATGGCGGACTTCTTAGGCGTAAAACCAGACTGTTCTGGTTGCTGGTAGGTGAGCAAGTGATCACGGATCCTATTGAGGACGACCCCCTGGCACCGAGAGCAGTGTTATCCCCCTGTAGTTGCTGCAATCCAGGTGATCACCCTTCCCTTTCCAGATAGGGAAGACAAGTCCCGTTTTCCAGTCAGTTGGGATGATGCCAGTCTGCCAGATTGAAGCAAGAATTGTTTGAAATGCCAGGAGGACAGCCTGGAGAAGTTCACCCTGGATACCACAGATCCCTGCAGCCTTCCCTACCCTCAGCTGGTTCACCACCTATGCAATCTCAGTGAGACGGGGGGTTTGGGGGGGGGGGGGGTGGTAAGGTCCACAGCTAACTGGAGGATCAGCCTCAGGAACCGTGAACCCAGAGATATCCAACGTCCAAGCCGGAGGATCAGCTTTGAACAACTGCTCAAAGTAGCAAGCCCAGTGGGTGACATCTGCAGTGTCATCTGTAAGGACCGTTTCATCAGCCCACGTGACTTGATTCCCCAAGGAACAGATTCGGATGTGCGTATTGCTTCGATTCTTCTGTGTTCAGCTCACAGATTCCTTTAACAAATGCCTCCTCATCTGCCCTCAGAGCCCTCGTAGTCGTCCTTCTCAGTTCCCGCTACAGACTGGAGTTACCATCAAGCCGTGTGCTGTGATTCCTCCTGATGATATCCAGAATGCCCTGCGAGATGAAACACCTCCTTCTGGGAACATCGGTTACCGGTGGTGTTAAACTACCATCTGATTAATGAGTTAATAGATTGTGACTGGGCACATGGGAACTGGTGCGTGGTGATGTGAAAATGAAGCCCCGTGATGTTTTGAGGCTTTCTTTCTTTATGTGCCGAAAAAGATTCGAAGCGTTGAAGCCTCAGCTCCAGTATAAACAGCGACATCTGATGGTTAACTGAGGTCAATGCAAGTTCTCTATAGCGCAAGTGAAGCGGCACTCACTGCTTCAGTGTCATGTCACCAGGAAAAGGTTAGAAAAGTCTGTGTTCATTTCATACTGCTAAGGTCCTTGTCCATTTATACTATTTAACTTATGAACGCCGTTTTCCTCCGTTAGTCGCCATCTGTAACCAAAGCTCTCCAAATATCTCTTTCCTCACATCCCAGTATTGTTGAATGAGAATGCTGCATTTTATATAGGCTACCTGTTAATTAAGCGCCAAAGCTGTCAAACCAATAAAGCGCGATGTGAAGCACTGATGACGTTTAAAGCTTTAAACGTCGCGGGTCACGTGACAGGGGTGTTTTGACACAAGCTCTGACACAGTGATTGACTCCCTACGCTTCAGATTGACTGACACACGCTTCGTATCATTTCCCCATCTCTACTGGTGCAGTTATATTTGTGATAAGTTCAGTGGCTGTAATTAATGCAAATATAGAGATAGCCGCTTGCCTTGTCACGGACATTTGGAAAAAAAAATGTTAAAAGAAATAAAGTTTTCATTTACCTGGTTTAGCGACCCTTCACAGATTAACACGGCAGCGGAACAAAGTTTTACCGGCGGTCTGAGCGCCATAACGCACGAAGGGTTGCCTGGAGGCCTACAGGTGCTGAGATAAGAAGCCGTGAGCAAGAAATAGCTGACGCTGAGGCACGCGCCTGAGGCCATTTTTTTTCGAGCGCGCTCAGATTGTGGCAGCCGAGTGCGGAGGCGCGTTTCCGTAACCGCTTCAGAAGAGGGCGAAAGTGCACTATTTAAAGTCAGAGAAACAGGCTAGAAAGACAGAGAGCTCAGTTTTAATGTAGCCGGCAAGAGGAATTCACACGTGTGGCATATAATTAAAAGTTAAGCAATACTCACATAACTGCGGCTGAACGGAAAGTCCACGGGGGTATTTTTCGTACGTGGATTACTCGCTTAGCCGGATGTAATTGTTGACGATTTGGCCTGATCCTGGATCTGTCGGTTTTTTGAAACTCTTGCTGGAAGTGTTGTCATAGCAACACATCCAAATCCGCAAACCTGCTCGGAGCAGGTTTGTTCTACGTAAACAAGGATTAGTTTACACACGTGATCAGTGACGGTGTGGAAGTCATCCAGTCAGGGCTTCGCCGTTCATGAATGAGCGACCAATTGATATCGGTGTGCAAATTATAGGAAGAGAATTTCATATAAAGAGGGTTTTGCGCGATCGGCAAGATCCTTTATTGCCCCCGGAGGATATTCTGTACGAAAGATACCGCTTTAGCCGAGGGGGAATATTGTACTTCAAAGATTTATGAGCTCCGTATATTCGAAGTCAAACTCGGCAAAGTCGGGCTCTCACAACCACACAGACAGTAGGCATTGCTTTGAGGTTTCTTGCAAGAGGCACTTTTTTACATACAGTAGGCGATGCGGAACAGCTATCGAAAAGTGCAGTTTGCCAGGCAATTCGTAAAGTCTGTTTGGCTCTGAAACATTTCCTTCGGGTTTTCATTGTGTTTCCTGGACACCTGCGTGTGCAGACAATAAAAGAGGCGTTTCATGCCATTGCAGGTAGGTAATACACAGGCTAAAACACCCACAGTTCTGTGAAGAATCTCACAATCAGCCTAACATTCTCATTACCAGGATTTCCAAATGTGATTGGGGCACATGGGACTGATCAGAGTGGAGTTTGATCAAACATTATTTGGAAAGTGTACCTCTCGTCCTGATGAATAATTAGACACAGTGTCTTCATCAGATATTTGACCTTCGTTAATATCTCGTTGGTCAGACACAAGTTCAAGGGATATGACATTCCTTGCAACTGAACCAACAAAAAAGAGGGCTATATGGAACATACCTATGGCACACATGGAGGACAAATATGCAATGACCATCCTTTACCTGAAATGAAGTGACCACTGCATCCTGCCACTGGTTCTGAGGAGGAGCTTCCCCCTGGAATGCCCTCACAAACAGGGCAATGGGCATTTTGCTGGAGAGCCAACTCTTTTGCAGGGGTTAGGTCTGGACCGCGTGGACCTCCACCTGTTTTTTGCCTGTCTGCCTCCTTATTAGCTTTAAAATTAATGTTTTTTATATTATATATGATTCTTCATGTCAACAATTCTTTAAATAGTTATATACCAATATTTACCAATTTGAAGTATATTCTTGTACTTCACTTTAACCTGTTCCCATGTTCTCCTTGTGCTCACGTTTGATCTGGAATTATGACATATTAAATAATAATTAATCTGACACATAGGAAATGAAACGCTGCATTCACTAAGTACAATGTACACTACTTAGCGTTTAATTTTTTCGGCCACTTTTTGCCAGCCGTCTTTTCTGGTCTGGGCTGCTTTTGCAGTGTTACCCCTTGTGCATATTAAATCTTGAAATTCTTCGTGACCTTCGAATAAAAGGTCTTGCGCTGCGTGTGAAAACAAAATGCGCCCGTTCTTTCGTCATTTTGTTACAGCCTATCAAAGACTTGCTGATCATGTTCTCTAGACTCAATATATACGGGCTTTTCACTCAGCGTGGGTGCGCGCATTCATCTCGTATGATTAGATCCAGCTCGACTAATCAAATACACGGCTGCGTTTGAAAAACCGACTTATCTGGATGAGTTTCACTGGCATTAACTCATTCAAGATGAGGCACCTGATCTCGGATGGTTTAAGCGACGTACGAAAAATACCCCCCACAAGTCACCACGACAGACGGGTACGCGCGTGCAAGAGTAGAAACATTTAAATAGGGTGAAGTGCACCTGAGCAGCTGTTGACGAACGGTGCACGTCCCGATGTGACTGCTCATTAGACGTAAAGGCGGATCTGATGGTTCAAAGGGCTCGCGGTATAAAACCATTGTCATCTTTTGACCAGGGGGGTATTTTCTGTACGTCGCTTAAATCATCCGAGATCAGGTGCCTCATCTTGGATGAGTTAATGCCAGTGAAACTCATCCGGGATAAGTCGGTTTTTCAAACGCAGCTGTGTATTTGATTAGTCGAGCTGGATCTAATCATCCGAGATGAATGCGCGCGCCCGCGCTGAGTGAAAAGCCCAAATATATCGAGTCTAGAAAACATGATCAGCAAGTCTTTGATAGGCTGTAACAAAATGACGAAAGAACGGGCGCATTTTTTCACACAAGCGGACCTTTTATTCGAAGGACATGAAGAATTTCAAGATTTAATATACACAAGGGGTAACACTGCAAAAGCAGCCCAGACCAGAAAAGATGGCTGGCAAAAAGTGGCTGACAAATTAAATGCGTGTGCATTGTACTTACTGAAAGCAGCGTTTCATTTCCTATGTGTCAGATTAATTATTATTTAATATGTCATAATTCCAGATCAAACGTGAGCACAAGGGGAACACGGGAACAGGTTAAAGTGAAGTACAAGAATATACTTCAAACTGGTAAATATTGGTATATAACTATTTAAAAAATTGATGACATAAAGAATCATATATAATGCAAAAAACATTAATTTTAAAGCTAATAAGAAGGCAGACAAGCAGAAAAAAGGTGGAGGTCCACGCGGTCCAGACCTAACCCCTGAAGAAGAGTTGGCTCTCCAGCAAAATGCCCATCGCCCTGTTTCTGAGGGCATTCCAGGGGGAAGCTCCTCCTCAGAACCAGTGGCAGGATGCAGTGGTCACTTCATTTCAGGTAAAGGATGGTCATTGCATAGATTTGTCCTCCATGTGTGCCATAGGTATGTTCCATATAGCCCTCTTTTTTTGTTGGGTCAGTTGCAGGGAATGTCATATCCCTTGAACTTGTGTCTGACCAACGAGATATTGACGAAGGTCAAATATCTGATGAAGACACTTTGTCTGATTATTCATCAGGAGGAGAGGTACATTTTGAAAATAATGTTTGATCAAACCCCACTCTGATCAGTCCCATGTGCCCCAATCACATTTGGAAATCCTGGTAATGAGAATGTTAGGCTGATTGTGAGATTCTTCACAGAACTGTGGGTGTTTTTACCTGTGTGTTACCTACCTGCAATGGCATGAAACGCCTCTTTTATTGTCTGCACACGCAGGTGTCCAGGAAACACAATGAAAACCCGAAGGAAATCTTTCAGAGCCAAGCAGACTTTATGAATTGCCTGGCAAACTGCACTTTTAGTTAGATTTTCCACATCGCCTACAGTATATAAAAAAGTGCCGCTTGCAGGAAACCTCAAAGCAATGCCTACTGTCTGTGTGGTTGTGAGAGCCCGACTTCACCGAGTTTGACTTCGAATATACGGAGCTAATAAATCTTTGAGGTACAATATTCCCCCTTGGCTAAAGCGGTATCTTTCGTAAAGTATTTCCTCCGGGAGCAATAAAGGATCTTGCCGATCGTGCAAAACCCTCTCTATATGAAATTCTCTTCTTATAATTTGCGTACTGATATCAATTGGTCGATCATTCATGAATGGCGAAGCCATGACTGGATGACTTCTATGCACTGTCACTGATTAAGTGTGTGAACTCATCCTTGTTAACATCGAACAAACCTGCTCCGAGCAGCTTTGAGGATTTGGATGTGCTGCTATGACAACACTTTCAGCAAGAGTTTCGAAAAACTGATAGATCCAGGATCAGGCCAAATCATCAACAATTACATCCAGCTAAACGAGTAATCCACGTACGAAAAATATCCCCAAGGGGCCTCATGTATAAACGATGTGTACGCACAGAAATGTTGCGTACGAACGTTTCCACGCTCAAATCGCGATGTATAAAACCTAAACTTGGCGTAAAGCCACGCACATTTCCACGGTACCTCATACCTTGGCGTACGCAATTTCTCTGTTTGGTTTTGCAGACTGGCAGCACCCAGCGTCAAAGCAGTGCTACTGTTCCTGTGTGGTCACCCTTTCTTTCTTAGACCCACATTCCTGACGCAGCTTTATAAATACACTGAAACTAACTGCATATTGTTTATTAGTGTAATGCATCTGATTATAATTAACCTGCAGCAATATAATGGTCCAGGGAATAGCCATAGTATTCCAAATACCGTAACTGCTTTAGCGTTGTAACTCTCACTGCATCTTCTTCTTCTTCTTTCAGCTGCTCCCGTTAAGGGTTGCCACAGCAGATCATCTTTTTCCATATTACTCTCACTGCACCACTCGGAGTATTTATATCACTGTATCTGAGTGGGGAATCACAGCAGCAGCTGATCGGAAAGAGAATTCTCGGTATACAGTTTCAAGTACACACTACCTCAACCACGGCAAAAAGCGTCAAAGCCTTTCCTGTATGGACCTCACGTTTCAGAAACAGTTTCATCCCAAGAACTATAAATGCACTCAATCAGTCCATCAAGTGCTCCTTGTAGAACTGTTTGTACTTATAAGTACAATGACCTCACTGTAAACTTACACTACAGTTATAATATTGCACAACCTGCACCACTTTATAAATTGCGTATGATGACAATATAATTTTTAGGATGAAATGCAGCAAAATATGTTGCTTATAGTATACAGATAAAACTTTAACTTCATTTAAATAATCTGTATTGTTAATAATTAAATATGTGAGGACACGGTGCCGCAGCGCTAGCTAGTTCAGTAATTGTTCCTGCATTGCATTGTATTATTGCTGGTGCTGACGCAACACTGGAAGGACAGACGGACAGAATAATTAAACATGTACGACGAAGACATTTCAATGTTCCTTAAAAGTTTTGAAGAATCGCCGTTCTAAGCTTACAGATGGCTTAACGTCTATTACAGAGCTGATTGTGTGGCGATTGGAGAAAGAAAAGTATGGACAGGAATTGGAGGTTAGTACGTTTGAAAGAGACAGTATTTCTGTAATAAATTATTTCATTCGAAGGTCGCGCATGGCGCCGCAAGCCTCGTGTGTGAGATATGAACAATCACTGTGCCACCGTGTTCCCATGTTTAATAACATGCTTTCATTGCTATCATCATGAAAATGATTTCACGTATACATCTCAGTATTTTAATTATTCAGAGAGCTGTAATATCACGAATGTAATGGATTCTGTGTCCTGTCGGAGAAAGAGAAAGAATGGAAGCTCGTAGTGATTCACACACATAGAGCACATAGAAGATCAAATACAGAACAAAGCATTTAACGTGCTACTTGAGAAACTAGTAAATTAAACGATTTTAAGATGAAGTTTATGATGTTCTACTTTAATGACAAAATAAACTACGTGATTAAAGTGGAAATTTCGAGATTAAAGTTGACATTTCGTGCTTTTTTCCCACTGTGTGCCTATTTTTTTTGTCTCTACCCTAATAAGCTTTCATATGACACTCAGACGGTGGGCTATGACTTGCCTTTTCACGGCGACTTTGATATGTGATTTCTTTTTTATTTCAGGCACTGTGCGACTTTGTGAACTTGAGCCTTCGAGTTTTTCCGACACTCTGTCACTCGATCATCTTTCTTTTGTTGATTATACCACTGTTTAAACCAACAAACAGTACGTTTTTCCTTTGCCTCCACTTGGTATTCACTGAAATTTTTATATTTTTCCCCTCTGCTCTTCCCATTGTCTTTTCACAGAAGGCTATTTATATCGATTTGCATATTCAAAGAGGCGTAATTCTGGGAGGAGTTGGGGCGGGACAGAAGGCGTGTGCACGTGTGTTACTTTTCACGCTGATCGGGATTTATGTAGTGGAAGAACGTGAAAGTTTGTGTGCGCACAGATTCCTGCATCTGGATTTTTCTGTGCATACGCACAATCCCGCTTTTGTGCTTACGCCATGTTATAGTGTGAGTTCTACGCACGGCGTTATACATGAGGCCCCAGGTCCTCTGACTGTAATGTCCTCTGAGGCTAGGGATGTGCACATTGGGGTATCCTTCAATAAGGGCGCGCACAAAAAGGCGAGCTTCAAAAGGGTGACCTCAATTGAGCCAATGTTTTAATATTCTTGCTTTCGCCTTTTTATACGTTTAATCATTGCCTTTATCTAATAAACTTTCTGTAATAATTTTGTTGCGTTTGCCTTTATTTGCCGCGCCCAATTGAGGTCGCCCTTTTGAAGATCGCCTTTTTTGTGTGCGCCCTTATTGAATAGAACCGCTCTGTTGGGCCCTTGAGCAAGGCCCTTAACCAGCAATTGCTAAGCGCTTTGAGTAGTGAGCAGTGGGGGTTCCAGACCAAATTTACCAGGAGGGCTAGGGTGGGGCCAATGTTTTTTCACGGGGGCACAGAACAACAAAAAAAAAAAAAAAAAAGGGCAATATTTAATTGTTTAATATATTAAGTGAATTTATTTGGAGCACAAACAAAATGAACTGAACATTTAACAATAAAACATACAAATGAATTTCAAACAAAAGATTTCACATACTGTACATATGCACAATAAACCTTTAAACAAATTTTACTTTTTGTACAGTAACATTTCTCATTTTTGTATGCAAGATATTTTTCTTTTTATGTAGGTATGTATTTATTTTGTTATAAAGTGACTTTTTTACAGTATGAAACTTAAATGTACACTCACATTTTCTGTTGAGTAATCTCTCATCCTCTAGCACTGGCAACAGGCGTTTGTGATTTCTTGCAAAACAGTCCACAAATACATCAAGGGTCAAAGCCTTGGCTCTTCTGGGTTCAATGCTTAGCACCCCTAGATTGCTAAGATACGCATATCACCTTAAGTACTTAATTAAAATTTTATCTCTTCAGCACAGGGGCCAGGGCCCCCCCCCCCCCACCCCGTCTAAAACCGCCACTGGTAGTGAGAAAAGTGCTCTATAAATGCAAAGAATTATTGAAATTATTATTATTGTAGATCTGTGCCACTGATTTGTTTAATTGAGTAGTGTAGATACTGTATGTACCGGTCTTTGTGTATTTAATAGGTGCGAAATGTTTCCATTTTTTTTATCAGCCTGTCCTTCGTGATCCGTTTTGCAGCTGGATGAAGAAGGTGGAGTTTTCTGTTTTGTTTTGTTCTTTTTCTTTTACCTGTTGATCTGGAAGCCACTTTACATATTATAAGTAACATCTGCACTATTTTTTTGGTCTTTGCATTGGACTCTGCAAGATATTTTTTAGCAAGACATTTGTTTGTAAAATAGTTTGGGGCTCAGCTGGTATAAATCAGAATCCTGTTTTTGAACAGTCTTTTTCGTCTGTGTCTCTCTTACTCCATCCCCTGGTTGCTCGATTTCATCTACTGGCACTCTAAATTGTGAGTCCTTACCTGGGGTGTCAAAATATTGCCGTGACTAACCCCTTCTTGGTTCCATTTATAGGTACTACCCAGATTATTGGATACCCCATTCAAGCCACGTACAATTCCAGTAGCAGTATGACCATCCCACCACATCAGTATAACGGAAAACAGGCCAGCCTTACCTGTTGTCACACACGTATGACTGGGAGGCAGCTACAGGGCCTGAATAATAGTAGTACCACGCCAGACCAGGGGGTGGCGAACTGCACCAATTCTCTCTCTCTCTCAATCCTCTGCAGACCATCCACAGAAATCCTGCTAGGTTCTGGCGCCATTGATGACATCACTTCCTGTACTGGCCTTTAAAGCCGCCATCTTGCCTCCGTATCATCAGTTCCATTTTGAACTCCAATCTATGCACATCAGTGGCATAACTTATACCCTTTTGAAGCCGGGAAACAATACAGTGGGGGCAAAAAAATATTTAGTCAGCCACCAATTGTGCAAGTTCTCCTACTTAAGAAGATGAGAGAGGCCTGTAATTTCCATCATAGGTAAACCTCAACTAGGAGACAAAATGAGAAAACAAAATCCAGAAAATCACATTGTCTGATTTTTGAAGAATTTATTTGCAAATTATGGTGGAAAATAAGTATTTGGTCAATAACAAAAGTTCATCTCAATACTTTGTTATATACCCTTTGTTGACAATGACAGAGGTCAAACGTTTTCTGTAAGTCTTCACAAGGTTTTCACACACTGTTGCTGGTATTTTGGCCCATTCCTCCATGCAGATCTCCTCCAGAGCAGTGATGTTTCGGGGCTGTTGCTGGGCAACACGGACTTTCAACTCCCTCCAAAGATTTTCTATGGGGTTGAGATGTGGAGACTGGCTAGGCCACTCCAGGACCTTGAAATGCTTCTTACGAAGCCACTCCTTCATTACCTGGGCGGTGTGTTTGGGATCATTGTCATGCTGAAAGACCCAGCCACGTTTCATCTTCAATGCCCTTGCTGATGGAAGGAGGTTTTCACTCCAAATCTGATGATACATGGCCCCATTCATTCTTTCCTTTACATGGATCAGTCGTCCTGGTCCCTTTGCAGAAAAACAGCCCCAAAGCCTGATGTGTCCACCCCCATGCTTTACAGTAGGTATGGTGTTCTTTGGATACAACTCAGCATTCTTTCTCCTCCAAACACGACAAGTAGAGTATTTTTTCATCTGACCATATGACATTCTCCCAATCCTCTTCTGGATCATCCAAATGCTCTCTAGCAAACTTCAGACGGGCCTGCACATGTACTGGCTTAAACAGGGGGACACGTCTGGCATTGCAGGATTTGAGTCCCTGGCGGCGTAGTGTGTTACTGATGGTAGCCTTTGTTACTTTGGTCCCAGCTCTCTGGAGGTCATTCACTAGGTCCCCCCGTGTGGTTCTGGGATTTTTGCTCACCGTTCCTGTGATCATTTTGACCCCACGGGGTGAGATCTTGCGTGGAGCCCCAGATCGAGGGAGATTATCAGTGGTCTTGTATGTCTTCCATTTTCTAATAATTGCTCCCACAGTTGATTTCTTCACACCAAGCTGCTTACCTATTGCAGATTCAGTCTTCCCAGCCTGGTGCAGGTCTACAATTTTGTTTCTGGTGTCCTTTGACAGCTCTTTGGTCTTGGCCATAGTGGAGTTTGGAGTGTAACTGTTTGAGGTTGTGGACAGGTGTCTTTTATATTGAGAACGAGTTCAAACAGGTGCCATTAATACAGGTGACGAGTGGAGGACAGAGGAGCCTCTTACAGAAGAAGCTACAGGTCTGGGAGAGCCAGAAATCTTGCTTGTTTGTAGGTGACCAAATACTTATTTTACACCATAATTTGCAAATAAATTCTTTAAAAATCAGACAATGTGATTTTTTTCTTCATTTTGTCACTCATAGTTGAGGTATACCTATGATGAAAATGACAGGCCTCTCTCATCTTTTTAAGTGGGAGAACTTGCACAATTGGAGGCTGACTAAATACTTTTTTGCCCCACTGTATGTGGGTGGCTGCTGCCTCAAACCTTTTTTGACTTTTTGTGTACTTATTGCGACACTGTATACATGGCGAGGTCACCCCTCTCACTGACAAAGGATAGATAAGGGAATGGCTACCCAGCATGGCTGTGGTTTGTTGAGGGTGAGGCTGCCAATGTGCCTGCAACATTAGCGACGCCTCTGACCTTTGATCTGGTTATGCTGGATGGCGCCACCCTGTAGCTTCCGTTTCACCCCCTGCCCACCTCAATCAAACACAAGCTGAAGTCCACAAGGAATGCTGTTGTTTCAATTGATGGTCAACCCAGCTGAGATTTCATGCCACCCAAGACCAAATTCATCTTAAACAACAACCCAGATTTCCAAGGTGAGCTGCGGAGCCAGTTGATGGAGCACCACCGCCAAATCAGCGAACCTGGCCAATGTCCACTTATTAGGGATTACACTGAGGGTGGACAACCTCTTGGAGCCCCTTGGCAGTGCTCAGTATCTGCCCACTCTGGACATGAAGAAAGTCTATGGCAGACCCCCCCCCCCCCCCCATTACGGCATCTACTGGGGGAAGCAATCTGAATTCAGGTGATGCAAAATCCCTGAACAAACTAATTGGGGTTGTGGAAAAGAAGATGGTGGCAAAATCGGACACCATTGTGAGCAATTCCACCCTTCACCTCTAGGGGTGCTATCTTGGAGCACTTTTAGCCACAGGCTCATCCCTCCACAGTGCAAAGAAGAAGAAAATTTGAGGATCTTCTCTGCCTGCTGGCATCAGGCACTTCAGCGCCTTTTCCCAACATTCCTTCACTTCCAGCCAGGAAGATAATTTAGTACTGACTTCAATTATTTTAGCATAATATGTATTGTATTGTATGTTTTTCTTCTATTGTACTTTAATTGGCATCTTTGTCATTTATGTTTTGTTGCTGCATGCGTTTGAATTTCCTCCTTGAATCTAAACTGATCTAAAACCATTAGAGCCAGTCGGGGAGCACGCGTGGGAACTTCTTTGCACGTGCGGTGACAATTGTGAGGCAGTAGCAGCGGCGAGATGGCACAACACGTGGAAATGCGACTCACATACTGTTTATGGAGGGCAGGAGCCGAGATGGCAGTCTTTGATCTAAATATGCATACAGTATATACGTAAAAATGGACAAACCTTACCACTTCTTTTGCTACGGTTATTAATACAGTTGAAGTAGGGAACAAAGCAAGAATTAAAAAATAAGCACTTTCAAAGTTTGAAATGGTTGGCTGATATCACCAGCCAATATCCATCCATCCATTTTCCAACCCACTGAATCTGAACACAGGGTCACGGGGGTTTGCTGGAGCCAATCCCAGCCAACACAGGGCACAAGGCAGGAACCAATCCCGGGCAGGGTGCCAACCCACCACAGGACACACACAAACACACCCACACACCAGGGCCAATTTAGAATCGCCAATCCACCTAACCTGCATGTCTTTGGACTGTGGGAGGAAACCGGAGCGCCCAGAGGAAACCCACGCAGACACGGGGAGAACATGCAAACTCCACGCAGGGAGGACCCGGGAAGCGAACCCAGGTCCCCAGGTCTCCCAACTGCGAGGCAGCAGCGCTACCTACTGCGCCACCATGCCGCCCCACCAGCCAATATGAAAAATAAAAATAAAAGAACAAATACCTGCAGTGATCTCACCCCTCTCAAAAGGAATCTCACCAATAACAATGAAAACGTTTTTCAAAAGTCAATAACCATTTGCTTAAACGTTTCGTAGCTTAAAGTGACAAATGACATCAGAGCACACGGGTTACCTGATTCTAGGCCTTGAACTGTCTGCACCATACAAAACCTCCCACCGTTCCACTCCATCTGAACTAGTGTGGTGCTGAGGCTGCACTCAAGTCCTAATGTGGTATCCTGAGTTGGTTCGTCATGTGGTGGGTGGGGCAACATCCTCCTAGCCCCCCCACCCCATGAACTGTCACCTTAGAAGGAGTTGTCACACGTTGTCATGTTGCCTGCATTAAACTGACCTGTGTACAGTACAAAAGGTACACAGTTTTAGATATACATGGAATTTATAGACTTACAAAATAGTTTGGCCAGCAATAAACATAAAATGGGACAAAAGAAAGAAAGAAAGAGACACAAATGAAAAGGTAGTTGCTGAACAACTCAATAAAACTAAACAAATAAAATTACAAATTAAGCAAAACCAAAAATGTATCTTAAAACTACAAAAACACTGCTGAAGAAGATGTCTGTCTGAGAAGCGTTTAACACACAACACCACTCGGGTTTTCCTTTGACAGTTCCTATGAGGTTCGGCGGGATGCCACGATGGACCCGGGTGTTCTTTTGAGTCAGACCCGTGGATGCCACCACCTCTGGCGCAACTTCAGTTGTTCTCTCCCACATTCTGCTGTCTTCCTCTAGCTGCAATGCTTGCGATTTCTTTTTCTTTTTGTCACTTTGTTGAAACTTCGATTCTTAGACTGACCCCCCCCCATCCAGCCAGACCTGACCATGTGGGGCCATTCTCTTATATCAATGAGTTAAATTGCCTGGTGTGCTGCCCGCTGTCCTATCCAGCCATAATTAAGAGACTCTAAAGTGTGAGGTCTTTTGTGGCTTTCGGGACTTCTTATTTTGTAAGAATCGATTTCCACATTCTGGATAACAATGAGTTATCTTCCAGGGTTTATTTGGTGGTAACCTTTAGGAAAATGAACTGGATAACAATGAGTTATCTTCCAGGGTTTATTTGGTGGTAACCTTTAGGAAAATGACTTTGTTCAGATTTTGGGAGCAGGAAGGTCACCCCTGTTGTGGTTTGTCCTTGTCTGCTGCTCTGCTTTTATTGAATTCTTCAATCTGCTAATTAGCACATGCTGTACTGGGCACAAGGTCTAGGGTTCTGTCACTCCTTCACTTTCTAACAGGTGAGCAAGTTAAATTGGGGAGGTTGTTTTGGGCTTTTTTACCTGATGGTTGAATATTTTTTGTATATCCAGGTCCTTGGAGATCATCCAGTCAGTTTGTCGTTCAATTATTGCTGATCTGTAAGTGTAGTCAGTTTCAAATAGGCCCATGTCTCCATCTGGTCTTGGGATATTAGACTCTTGGCATGCACCGATTCTTGAAAATGTGTTGGAGTGCGCGCCATTGTTGTCTCGATTCGGCGTGAAGTTTATGAAGCTCATTTGTACCAAAACTGTAGGACAGCACAGGGATTGCAAACCGATTTACGTGTTGTGAGGGAGGTCTTAAGGATCCTTTCTGTTCTGCAGATGTACTCCTTGATGGCAGTCTGTCTTAGCATCTTGTGGCTAATGGCTGTTACTTCATTTACGCCCTGGTGTTTCGTCTGAGTTCAAGTTCTTAATTTTGACTCTCCCGCTCGAGACTTCATACTGGTAGTGGAGGTTACCTTTGCATTGATGAAGGTAGCTTTGGCACCCTTGCCAATCCCACATGCCACTCAGATGTCATCAGCAACATTTTATTGCGTGTAGCTGCTCATCCAGTGGCTGGCTGCTCAAATCGCAAATAAACAGGAGGCGAGTGACCGCCGGAGGGTCTGGTTGATTGTGAGAGCTGATATTAAATCCGTGGT
Source organism: Erpetoichthys calabaricus (assembly GCF_900747795.2). Taxonomy (NCBI): domain Eukaryota; kingdom Metazoa; phylum Chordata; class Cladistia; order Polypteriformes; family Polypteridae; genus Erpetoichthys; species Erpetoichthys calabaricus. The sequence continues at coordinate 20,715,207 of NC_041398.2, read as the reverse complement.
CGAGATTATTTAGGATGGAGTTTAATTGGCAGGCAGAACAGTGAGGGTGATAAAGAGTCTCCTCGAATAAATTCTTATTATTTATGTTCGGAATAGTGATGACTCGTCTGTTGTCACAATGAAGATGCAGGCTGTCTGCCAGTAAGACATGGCACTGGAGATGAAAGTTACCAGAATGGGGTGGATTTTACATAGACTTGGACATCTCAGGATCCAAGAGTGAGGTATTCTGCCAAATGCCTTTTATGTTGTGAAGCCATACCACGCTCAGGCTTCTGCCTTTTCCACAGTACTCCATGAACATGATGTTCAGTAACAGCTGGGCTTTGGTTCCATGAGACTTCCGTTTCTTTTTTGAGTTACTGACATGAAGTTGTCCTGGTCCAGGCGTGTATTTCTTTCCAGTGCAGATCCTTTTGTAGCTTTAAAGATATGGCGGCTCATTTGTGCCCTCTGTTTGCTACATTCGAGACAGCGATAGGATTTCTGTTGGGGGTTAAATTTCTCGATTTTTTTGGTTCACTTAACCCTTAAACTGCCACATAACTTGGGGGGGTTAATACACCCCCAGACACCAAATACTTTTTTGCTGCACTTTTTAAGGAAATGTCACAATTCAAGAAGAAAAAGTGAAATTTTAATGGAACACATGCAAGGAGCATCACAAGTACTGCAACACTAATCATTTTACACACTGCCAATGAACTGTAAAAACTATTAAAAAAAATAACTACTGCAACAATCTCTTATTATATGTAGAAGGTGCAACTGACGCCATTGATGAGATTCAGTAAATCACCAAGCCAACTGCGCTTGAACTGGCTGCACAACCACAAAAGAGGCCAACGCTGATGCTCATGGGCTCTTCTAGTGCAGCGGCTGAATCCCAGGGACAGTGAGGTTGATCATTCGCTAGGGGGCGCCAGTGGTACGGTACAAACTGATCAGCGCGGGCATGCTGGCAAATTACACTGGGAACCAACTATAGCCAATTTCTGCGGTTTAAGGGTTAAAATCAAGACAGGAGTGAACCTCAGTCTTTAGTCAGGGCAGTGCACTTGTACCGCTTTATTTCTTACTCCCTTAAGTTTGCAGCGAGAGTCCAGCACAGCAGCTGCATTGCTCCTAACAAGACTTCTTTTTGCAGTTCATCTGAGGTTAGAGTTTTTAGTAGAACATGAAAATGGGCCTGAATGTTTCTCTTTATTAGTCCTGTTGATCCCAGCACTTTCACACTTTCTCTCCAATGTGAATCAATATGTGTTTTTGAAGACTGATATTTTTGGCAAATCGTACACCGCATTCAGAACAGCAATAAGGTTTTTCTCCAGTGTGGATCCTTTTATGGATCTGAAGATTGCTTATTTGGGAAAATCTTTTGCCACATTCAGTACAGCAATAAGGTTTCTCTCCAGTGTGGATTCGTGTGTGCTGTCGGAGACCGCTGCTGTCAGAGAATCGTTTGCCACATTCAGAACAACAATAAGGTTTCTCCCCAGTGTGGATTATTGTGTGCCTCTGCAGATGTCGTAGTAGTGAGAATCGCTTGCCACATTCCAGACAACAATGGGGTTTCTCTCCAGTGTGGAATACTGTGTGGATGTTAAGATTGCTAAGTTGTGAGAACTGTTTACCACATTCTGGACAGCGAAATGGCTTCTCCCCAGTATGAAGTCGAATATGCTTTCGTAGGGTGCTACTGTCAGAGAATCGTTTGCCACATTCGGAACAGCAAAAAGGTTTCTCTCCAGTGTGAATTCTTCTGTGGCTCTGAAGATGACTTATTTGTGAGAATCGTTTACCACATTCAAAACAGCCATGGGGTTTCTCTCCAGTATGAATTATGATGTGTTTTTGAAGAGTGTTATTTTTAAGAAATCGTTTGCCACATTCTGGACAGCAATAAGGTTTCTCTCCATTGTGGCTTTTTTTGTGGCGTTGAAGATAGCTTTCTTGGGAGAATTGTTTACCACACTCAGAGCAGCAATATGGCTTGTCTCCAGTATGAACTTGTGAGGGTTTCAGCGCAAATGAAGATAGCGAGAAACTGCCAGTCTCCTGTGAATCTGCAACAACAAGAACAGACTGATGACATGCTTTTAAACAAACACATTATTGTAAAGAGACAGATGGCACACCTACTAAAACACTGCCATTCAATTTCTGATGTGTTGGGAGATTTTTGAGACCCTGACAACCCCCTAAGTGCACTGTGTCCAAAACTCTAACATGGGCAGGGATTGCTTGTCTGCTACCAGTGCAACTGCAAGAACACAGGCTCGCCGTGTAACACATCTGTTGCCCGATGGTTGATATGGGGGGTTGGGGGTTGGGTCATTTTAAAACTGTGTGCTCACTGTCTGCACTCTCACTTGTGCTGGAAGTCTGTTTATTCTTTTAACCTGAGGAGTGAATACAGGATGACATCAGTGCCATTGCATGCTGGCCTGGGGTTTTGGGTGCGCTGAAGAGACAGCTCCCGTCTGTATAACTTTAAGACAACAATTAAGCTGAATTTGCCAGAAACCTGGACTGACCTCCTTCACTCTTGATCAAGTTGGTGACCCCAAAAACACACTCTGTATGAACTTTGCAGGTTCTACTACTGTCTGCTCAACTTCCCTGTCTTCCCCTCATATCCCACAGCAATGACTGCAGCGTCATTTACCATCTGGCATGACTTTGTGTGGATGTGTGTGCCCCACAGTGGGCTGGCATCCACTCTCAAGTTCATGTCTGCCTTACTTTAAAAGTAAATAAATGGACCACAGGGTGACAACTCTTATAACTAAACTGCAAGGGCAGCCAGCTTGCCAGACTAGTCACATGACACTCTCACAGTCCTCCTGCCTTCACTGTTTCAACGAAAATATAAAAGTGTGGAAACCTTTTGAACAACCCTCATATAGTACATTTACACATACAGGTAAGCCCAAGGCTTTTCCTACATTCATACAGTAAGTATAGTAAAATCTGCTGAAACAACCTTACTCCAAATCAAGACACTTCTGGAATGTTTCCCTTCTTTCAGTAATTTACTTCCGCATGGACACACACACACACAAGGTAGACATTGTGGCCTGCAGAGGGTGTTCCTGCCACCCAAACCTGACAGAGACAGACGCAGGACACAAGTTCAGCACAAGCTTTGTTTATTCTCCTCGTGGGAAACGCCTCCCCTTCCTCGTTTCCCACCCGCACAGCACAGTTCCAAAGCACCAAACACCAAAGCACACCTTCCCCCTCCCCCCCCCCCCCCCCCCCCCCGTTCTTCTTCCCTTCATTTTCCTCTTCTACCTCTCAGTGTGCCTGCACACCTCCAGGCAAGCTTTGTCCTCCACCTTCTGACTGCGGTTCCTTGAGTAGTGGACTGCTGGCTTCTATTCTGCTGCTCCTGGGAGTATTTCAGGTGGCTTGTTAGCCCACTCCAGAAGTATTCCCAGGTCATAAATGGACGGGATATGACAAGTGGAGGAGATAAAGTGTGGCTTTTGTGATGATTCAGCCAAACTCGAGTTCAATCCTTTCCATGTACAGTGGTCTCTACCTCCTCCTCACTCTGTATTATTTTCTTTGCTCATACTAATCCTCATGTTCTCACTGTTCTTATCATTTCTAGTCTCTTAATCTGTAACAGGACCCTGCAGTGGATGTGTGTCAACTTCCATGATGGACTCAGCCCCTGAACTTTGTCTTATTCCACCATAACTGCTGATATTCACCTCCCCTGTGATGAACTATGGAGTAAAAGAGAGGAAGGGGTGGGAGCCGACCTATCAGCAAGTGGAATGTGGGAAGTGAGTTTGGTCTTAGTATTGATTTATTCAATTTTAAAATCATACACTTTAAGAACATCATTTGTATTTCTACAAATTGTATTTCATATATAAACATGGGCTAATGTTAGGGCAGCACAGTGGTGAAGCATTTACCACAGCTGCCTCATGATTCCAGTGTCTCTGGAACAAACCTTGCAGTCACTGGTGGTCTATCTGGGCTTTGCATGTTCTCACCATGTCCACGTTGGATCACCTTAGTAGACTGTGGTTCCCCTCTCACAAACCTAGGCTGGGTGGACTGGTGACAATAAATTGGCCCTGTGTGGGTGAACGTACCCTGAGACGGACTGGCACCAATAGAGGGCTGCTGCCTGCCTAGACTCTAACCTCCTGAACATGACCATTGATTGGATTAAATGCAAACTGAGTTACTGAACATTCTCCACACATTCTGTAGACAATTATAGATCTTATTTTAGATTTTCTTAGTGTCTTCCTGCTGTCATGTCAGATCACTTCCAAAGATGTCAGCCAAATGATATGTAACCTCATACAGAGGAGAAATTCTCAATCCTTAACTTGTTTTTCTCTTTGCTTTCCTTCTAAAATATTTTATTACACCAGATAGTTCACAATGAATACACTCAGGTGTAAACGGAAACAAGCGAGATGGAGAACTGCGGACTCTTTTTGTCATCTGCACCTTGTTACTAATGAGGAGCCTTTCAAAACGGCAAATTCAGCAGCTTAAGACTAAAACAAGCAATTAAGGATGGAAAATCTTAACGAGCTGCACCACTAATATGAAGCAGGAAAACGGGGCTTGAGCAATGTGTGCTTCATCAGCAATAACGGGCATCTAACGGAGCAACCAGGCTGGAACAACAATCTGCACCCGCTGCGGCCACCCAGGAGCGACACCACGGCTCATCACCCACCGATTTAAAGGCTAAGAGGAGGCATAGAGCGCCGTCAGACTGTCGATGAGAAAAACACAAGTCTTAGATCTTTGGAAAGGTTTCATGTCGCTGGATTTGATTTAAAGTATATGTGAGGATGTGTGGAGGTCATAGGCAAAAACTAACATCTTAGTGAATAATTTTGTTTGTTTCTTTAAAGAACAACTCCAGAATGTGAAAAGGCTAAAACAAACTATGAGCTGAAGTCATTTTTTTAAATATTCGATTTTAAATTAATAAATGTTTCCTGAAAAATTTGGTTTCCCTTGTTTTTGATGAACAGTAAAAACCAGAGCCTCTGCTTCATTTGACTGAAGGACATTTTCAGATCACAATTTACTTTAAATGTTTGTTAACTTCTTATATGACTTCTATGAAATAGAGAGAGACAGACAGACATGTGATAGATAGATAGATAGATAGATAGATAGATAGATAGATAGATAGATAGATAGATAGATAGATAGATAGATAGATAGATAGATAGATAGATAGATAGATAGATAGATAGATAGATAGATAGATAGATAGATAGATAGATAGATAGATAGATAGATACTCCCTGCTCTTTTTTCCCCTTTCATGATAAAGACGTTTGACAGTATATAACTATTTATTTCTTTATTTGTTAGCCTTGGTATCACTCAAAGACAGGTAATAAAATAATTACAAACAAATATTTGCGGTCTCTTGCCCCATTTGTACCTTCAACACCTTTCTTCTGTATTTGCGTTTGTGAAAATCGTTTCACTGGAGCTCGGTCTCTCATGCTCGTTCATGTAAAGCCTGCTTCTCAGAATGTCTCTTTATTTTCGAAGTGTCTTTCTCGCCACACAGACAGATCTTTTTTTTTGTCCCCAAGGAGAAATATACATCAGTTCCTGAAAGTTTTTGAAAAGTATTCATAAAGTGTTCAGAATAAGTCACACATTTCGAGTATTCAATAAGAATACAAATCTAAATACATTAAAGGACTGTCTGTTCAGTAACTACAGTACCATTAGAGTATGTTGCCCAATACTTACAGTGGTGTGAAAAACTATTTGCCCCCTTCCTGATTTCTTATTCTTTTGCATGTTTGTCACACAAAATGTTTCTGATCATCAAACACATTTAACCATTAGTCAAATATAACACAAGTAAACACAAAATGCAGTTTTTAAATGATGGTTTTTATTATTTAGGGAGAAAAAAAATCCAAACCTACATGGCCCTGTGTGAAAAAGTAATTGCCCCCTTGTTAAAAAATAACCTAACTGTGGTGTATCACACCTGAGTTCAATTTCCGTAGCCACCCCCAGGCCTGATTACTGCCACACCTGTTTCAATCCAGAAATCACTTAAATAGGAGCTGCCTGACACAGAGAAGTAGACCAAAAGCACCTCAAAAGCTAGACATCATGCCAAGATCCAAAGAAATTCAGGAACAAATGAGAACAGAAGTAATTGAGATCTATCAGTCTGGTAAAGGTTATAAAGCCATTTCTAAAGCTTTGGGACTCCAGCGAACCACAGTGAGAGCCATTATCCACAAATGGCAAAAACATGGAACAGTGGTGAACCTTCCCAGGAGTGGCCGGCCGACCAAAATTACCCCAAGAGCGCAGAGACGACTCATCCGAGAGGTCACAAAAGACCCCAGGACAACGTCTAAAGAACTGCAGGCCTCACTTGCCTCAATTAAGGTCAGTGTTCACGACTCCACCATAAGAAAGAGACTGGGCAAAAACGGCCTGCATGGCAGATGTCCAAGACGCAAACCACTGTTAAGCAAAAAGAACATTAGGGCTCGTCTCAATTTTGCTAAGAAACATCTCAATGATTGCCAAGACTTTTGGGAAAATACCTTGTGGACTGATGAGACAAAAGTTGAACTTTTTGGAAGGCAAATGTCCCGTTACATCTGGCGTAAAAGGAACACAGCATTTCAGAAAAAGAACATCATACCAACAGTAAAATATGGTGGTGGTAGTGTGATGGTCTGGGGTTGTTTTGCTGCTTCAGGACCTGGAAGGCTTGCTGTGATAGATGGAACCATGAATTCTACTGTCTACCAAAAAATCCTGAAGGAGAATGTCCGGCCATCTGTTCGTCAACTCAAGCTGAAGCGATCTTGGGTGCTGCAACAGGACAATGACCCAAAACACACCAGCAAATCCACCTCTGAATGGCTGAAGAAAAACAAAATGAAGACTTTGGAGTGGCCTAGTCAAAGTCCTGACCTGAATCCAATTGAGATGCTATGGCATGACCTTAAAAAGGCGGTTCATGCTAGAAAACCCTCAAATAAAGCTGAATTACAACAATTTTGCAAAGATGAGTGGGCCAAAATTCCTCCAGAGAGCTGTAAAAGACTCATTGCAAGTTATCACAAACGCTTGATTGCAGTTATTGCTGCTAAGGGTGGCCCAACCAGTTATTAGGTTCAGGGGGCAATTACTTTTTCACACAGGGCCATGTAGGTTTGGATTTTTTTTTCTCCCTAAATAATAAAAACCACCATTTACAAACTGCATTTTGTGTTTACTTGTGTTATATTTGACTAATGGTTAAATGTGTTTGATGATCAGAAACATTTTGTGTGACAAACATGCAAAAGAATAAGAAATCAGGAAGGGGGCAAATAGTTTTTCACACCACTGTATATGTGTGTGTGTGTGTGTATACATATTGGGAAAGTATATTGATGCAGTGAAAATGTTAAATTTTTGGCATTTTATGATTCCCAGTGACGTCCGTCTTTGACACAAAACCCTCCAAGTGAATCCCACCACCCAAAGGCATCTTGGCACAGCCTATAAAAGGCTACAGAAGTCTGCTGAATTTCAATGAAAACACTTACATGAACCTTTTAAGTTTGTGTGCACATTTAGGCCTTAACTGACAAACTTTCTTCACAAAATATGATCCTTTCATTAAATGCAACACAATATGTCACTACTAAATTCAGAACTTTATAAAGTGACAGTCATGTGCTGGAAACATAACCTGACCCAATTTGTTTTTCAATTCAAGTCACCTATTGCTTTTCTTAAGGCCCTGGGGTGAATGATCCTAACAATCAAATGTGTGCCCTGCTTTCATTATCACTGATTAACACCCCAACCCGATCCCAAAACCCCCCCAGCACACACACCGGCTGTTAAGCTCAGTTTTCCTTTCATGTTTAATCCCATTACTTACTTATTCCAACACTCCCATATGCTTCGCTCCCATTTCCTTCACTGATTTTCTCCCCAGACTCTGATAACTCCGACTTCGGTTCCACAGAATTCTGCCGGGTAGCCAGTTGTCCCGTAATGTTGAGCCAGGGCTGCAGTCTGGAATGAGACTCTTCAGAGACATCTTGCTTGAAAAGATTCCCACTCTCATGGTCCGGCAGTTCAAAACTAACTGAGAACTCTTCTGAATCCTCAACTTTAACCTGAACAATTTCCCCTTCGGACTCCTCCTCTGGAAAAACTGAAACTCTGCTTTCACAGTCCTCCCATTTCACACACAAATGTGCTAACGCACCCCACTCACAATCCTCTTCTTTAATGTGTGCCAGTCTTTCATCCAGGCCTTCACTGTTGATGGAGGCCATGCTTCCTGGAAAACTTCTCTCTCTCTCTCTCTCTCTTTTCAAGTATGGGCATGAAGGGCATTAAAGACGCATCGCAGCATTACCATGTGACCGGGGCGGGAGGTTCCTCTTTATCTGTCAAAATAAAAGTGACATAATTAATTCATTAACCTATCAAAAACAATTTGACACCATTTAAGAATTAACTTCACCATAAAAAAACGAAAGACTGTGTTTTTGTATGACAGATCTGAAATGTTGTTAACTCTCCATCTTAGCCTAAATACAGTTGAAGTCAAACGTTTCCATCCACTTCAGGTGAATTCATTCAAACTCACTTTATAAGCCTTCCTTACATTTTATACTAACAAACTCTACATTTGTCATATCGTTTAAGCCATCTGCTTTGTACTGGACAAAAGTAATGTTTTCCAACAACACACCACCAGAATCCAATAATCAAATTTTTTCTAACGTACACTGAGTTGATATGCTTATCCTACATGGATACCAGTCAGAGGTGAGCATGCAAACTCCATGTTAACACTGGCGCTGTGAGGCAGAAACGACAGCTCTGCACTCCAACTCTGATATGTTAAGATATCTGGACTGAAATTAAGAATATCAACCTGATTTTAAACTGAGGAGAGCTGCCATTGCTAAATTAGCCCTTGTGCTTCTGGGTGTTCAGGCAGAGTGGCGGCTCCAAGGCCGGTTCAAATCCCGTAAAATGCCAGAAGTGACTCTACGAGGAAGGCCCTTAACCTGCAACGTAGGCTCTGTCCTGGGTATAATGTTAACCTGAATCCAGCCATGCAACTAGGACCTCCACCATGCAGGGTTGGTGGCAGAATTAGCACTCCAGCCACCATAAAATAAAAAACCTCACACTGTTCCATTCCATCTGAACTACAGTAGTTTGGTGCTGAGGGCAATGTTGTCCGAGAATCCTTTGCCACAATCTGGGAGAATAAGAAGGTTTCACTCCTGTATGAATTCTGATCTGGGACTGAAATTTCCATATTTGTGACAATGTTAGTGGTGCGGAGGTGTCACCCGTTGCATGGGATCCTTAGGTGGTCTGTCATGTGGTGGGTGTGGCAACGTGTGGTATCAGTGCATGCTCCTAATCTCTCTCTGTCTCTTTATACATACGATTGTGATGGGCTGCTATCCGGTCCATGATCTCCGTATCTCAGAATGACCAGGTCCTCTGTCTCTCCATAACTGACGTGAAGAGGACTCTATCCAGAGTCAATCCACACAAGGCTGCAGGACCTGACAACACACCTGGGCGTGTGCTCAAAGAATGTGACAGTCAAACTTGTGTGAACGTTGTGCGGTAAAACTGTTGCATTGTGCAAGATGTACCCCTGATGATACTGCTCTACTTGAAACATTATATGCCCTCAAGTAAGCATAGCATATGCCATTTTTGAATAACATCCATCCATCCATCGTCCATCCCGCTGAATCCGAACACAGGGTCACGGGGGTCTGCTGGAGCCAATCCCAGCCAACACAGGGCACAAGGCAGGAACCAATCCCGGGCAGGGTGCCAACCCACCGCAGGACACACACAAACACATCCACACACCAAGCACACACTAGGGCCAATTTAGAATCGCCAGTCCACCTAACCGACATGTCTTTTGGACTGTGGGAGGAAACCGGAGCGCCCGGAGGAAACCCACGCAGACACGGGGAGAACATGCAAACTCCACGCAGGGAGGACCCGGGAAGCGAACCCAGGTCCCCAGATCTCCCAACTGTGAGGCAGCAGCGCTACCCACTGCGCCACCGTGCCGCCCTTTTGAATAACAACGATAGGGAAAAGAAAAAAAAAAAGTTAGTGGCAATAAGTGTTCGGCATACATGGAGATGTCGTCATTACTGTGAGAGATGCTGAATGTTCACCTACCTTGTGACATCCGGTAATTACAGGCACAAAGAAACCAAACGTTTATCACTTTCATGTACAAATCTGCCCCAGAGGATTTCCAATGCCCACTCTCTGGATGGTAAGTTACCCTGTTCCCTGGATATTTGGCCTTGACATATGAGGCACTGAAACTGCACCCACCACACAACGAACCCGAGTTTAGCCGTGCAATGGGTGACACCTCAGCACCACACTACTTTGAATGGAGGTTTAAAATATTAGGAAATTAAGGCGCTTTCTAAATAAACAGGATTCTGAGAAAATAATTCATGCATTTCTTTCTAGTAGGATTGACTACTGCAATGCGGTGTTCAAACTGTTCTCTATACAGCCTCCAGTTAATCCAAAATGTGGCTGCAAGAATTATTACAAGAACTAGAAAATACGAACACATAACTCCAGTTCTTAAATCCTTACACTGGCTCCTGGTTAAGTTTAGGGCAGGTTTCAAAAATCCTCCTTTTAATATATAAAGCATTAAATGGCCAAGGCCCAGCTTACTTATCTGAACTTATCATGAGTTACAAACCAGAGCGCACATTAAGATCTGGAGTTTGCATGTTCTCCCCGTGTCTGCGTGGGTTTCCTCCGGGCGCTCCGGTTTCCTCCCACAGTCCAAAGACATGCATGTTAGGTGGATTGGCGATTCTAAATTGGCCCTAGTGTGTGCTTGGTGTGTGGGTGTGTTTGTGTGTGTCCTGCGGTGGGTTGGCACCATGTCCGGGATTGGTTCCTGTCTTGTGCCCTGTGTTGGCTGGGATTGGCTCCAGCAGACCCCCGTGACCCTGTGTTCAGATTCAGCGGGTTGGAAAATGGATGGATGGACATTAAGATCTCAAGATGCCGGTCTACTTACGATTCCAAGGATTAATAAAATAACAGTGGGAGGTCGAGCTTTTAGTTGCAGGAGGCCCTAAACTGTGGAGTGGTCTGCCTGCTACTATAAGAGGTGTCCCTTCGGTCTCAGCTTTCAAATCTCACTATTTCAGTTTAGCACACCCCGACTAGAGCTGCTGATTAACTGTACAGACTGCATCTCTGTTGTCAGTCATTAGCACTAAAACATAAGTAACATGACAGTTAGAATTGTATACTAACCCTCACCTATTCTGTTTCTCTTCTCGTGCACTCAAATGTGGCACTTGGTGCCATGGCCCACCTGCCAAGTTGTTTTGCCTGCCTAAGGTAAAGTCATCTCTGATGGAGGATCACAGGAATCATCGGGTAAAGGGGTCCTTTATTCGGATTGGCTGGACCAGCACTGACTAAATGGGGGAGGCAGCTTGATGGCTGAGGACTCTGAACAAATCCAAATCATATTATGTGATGTCATCTACTGTTAAATTCTGCTCCATACTTCTAAATTTTTTACTTTTATACTGTATTGAGGATTTGTTCTGTGTATTGTATTGTATTGACCCCCTTTCTTTTTGACACCCACTGCACGCCCAACCTACCTGGAAAGGAGTCTCTCTTTGAACTGCCTTTATCAAGGTTTCTTGCATTGTTTCCCTACAAGAGTTTTTTGGGAGTTTTTCCTTGTCTTCTTAGAGGCTGTCAAGAGGCAGGGCCTGTTAAAGCCCATTGCGGCACTTCTTGTTTGATTTTGGGCTACACAAAAAATAAATTCTATTGTATTCTGGCAGTGGCTGGAATGCCAATCCTGCCACCAACCCCCAAGTTTTCCTCTTGTAAGTTGGAGGACCTGCTTGTAGGACCAAAACGCAGGTCAACATCATACCCAGGATGGAGATATTGAAGGTTAAAGGCCTTGCTCGAGGGCCGAACGAAGTAGAGTCACTTCTGGCATTTGCAGGATTTGAACTGGAAGAATGCAGGTCCCTAAACCTAAAAGCCACCAGTCCCCACCTCAACATATGTACAGCAATTATGGGAGTGGCATCTCAGACCATCCTGTAGCAGTGCTACTATTAGTTAAAACTACATCTCCCAGCAGTCCCTGCAGGGGCTGTTGGGGTCAAAGGTGGTCAGAGGGGTTTAAAAGGAGGGCAGGTGTCCAAGGGAAAGAAAGGTTGTTTTTTGTTGTTGTTGTTGTATTTTGTGTTCCGTTCACCTGTCGGATTGCCTCCTGTTGATTAAGCCGTATTTAGTCGTTGTGTCCTGGATTGTGTCGTCGTTGGGGTCTCGATCGTCTTCTGTCTACCTGTGTGCTGAGGACTGATTGTGGATTCATTGGCTTTCCTGCAAGTAAAGGAGCGCTCCTGAACCATCCACCCGTCTTCACCCTTACAGTAGGACTGTTTTTTCATTCCCTTTCGGTGTGCAGATCTCTGGACTCACAATCGTCATCTTTATATGTTTAATGTAATATTGCCGTAGGGGTACAGGGGTGGTATTATTGTTTTCATTTATATTATTTAATTTCATTATATTCTTAATTGTTAGTTAGTTCCCAGTGTGCTTCATTTTGTCTCTGTTTTTGAGTGTGTGTGGGTCGGGCCAACGCTGGGGGCGTCCCTGGGATCTCCTCTACAAAAATAAATAAATCACCGTCGTGAATCTTAGCTGCACTGGACCGCTACAATCTTAAGAATGGATGAGGGGGGCACATTGGTATCTGTACCGACATACAAATTTGTGAAAAACATCAGACACATGAACTACACAACAATCCTGTTCATCTCTTTTGGGTGCCCAGTGATCTCAATTTACATCTTAGCATTAGGGAGGCGGAGGTGCACTGCGTGGTCTCGCATACATCCAATCCATGCGCTATAGCGGCCTGTGGTCCATTTTTAATTGGCACGCAGAAAAATTCTAAAAATATAATGAAATATGGCCCACACACGAAACATTTATTTATATAGCACATTTTCATACAAATAATATAGCTCAAAGTGCTTTACATCACCGAATTGTACTTCTTAGTTTTAACACTAGGTGGAGCTACTGTCTTGATCACGGCAGCGTCTTCACAAACAAGCGCTTACCAAAGAATAATTTTGCTACGGGTGACTAAAAATGGCAGAACCAAAGAATCGCACAATAGCAAGTGTGTGCAGAAAATTTCAGACACGGTGGGAAAATTAATATTTCTTCCTAGAAGCCAAGGGCAAATGTGTCTATTTGATTTACAGTGAAACTATTGCAGTGATGAAAGATTATGAGGTGTATGGACACTACAACACCAAACATCCGACCTACACCGGTGCCGAGCGAGAACAGAAGGTTAAGCAAATGGCAGCTAGTCTGCTAGCTCAACAACAGGATTTTTATTTCCGTGTTAACAAAACACAAGAAAATGCCACATTAGCCAGTTAGGAAGTAGCGTAACTCACTGCCCGTCAAGGGAAACCTTCCGCAGGTAGTGACATCATAAAACTGCGCCTCACTAAAGTCGCAGGAATAATGTGCGCGGAGGAAATGCAGGAATTCAACAAAGTGCGCTTAGCCAGAAACGCAGTTGGGCGGCGAATTGAAGATTTGTTTGTCAGCTAACTTAAAACATCAAGTGTCAGATAAAGCTTGTGCTTTGGGTTTTTACTCGAGCAGTTTGAAATACAACAAATGAAAACCCATTAATGGAGAGTGGTGATGCCGTTTTTTCTTTAAGCATATTCAATTCTGATGCATAATTTACCTATATTTGGTTGATTTTGTTAGCTTAATACACAGGAGATAGGGGCGGCCTTAGGCCACAGGGCCACCAAGCCAATATACTGTATATTGTATATAAAACAGAAAGAGAAAATAACGACACAGCTGGCGGCAATGTGGCCAAAAAACATTGTGTTTCTTGTTAATTTGTACGCTGTATTTACTAATGTCGCTCGAGTCGGAGCGGTAAGCTAGATGTAGTATTATAACGTTCTGCCGTAATGAGAATATCATGGGCCGCCACTTGGTTTTCAAGTTACGGACACGCGCATATAGATGCGAAGCTAGTGCAAGTGGGCGAGTCGTCTTACAAGGTAATGTTTCATCTAGTTTTAATAAAATATTAGTTTTAGCGCAGTAGTCATAGTGAATATCTGGTCGGATAGGGGACACAAGACATTCGCATACCCATTCTAAGCAAAATGAAAAGATTTCGAGTACACGAATCTGGTTATCCGAAACCAAAGAGAAAGGCGGCTCAGGTGGCTTTCATTGCGTCACAGGAAGGAGCAATCCTGAACTTTATGTACAAGAACTCCTCTCAGTCCAGCTGGTGCTAACTAATGATGATGGCTACTTGAGTTTTTAACGTTAACACTGATGGTCAATAGTTTCAGAGCACTTCAGGTTTTCTTCAAACGTAATCAGCCACAATGCAAGGAATGACCTGGAATGGTGAAAAGGTAAAACACCCCTCATGAGGTTGGGGGCATTACAAATTGTTACATATTTCTAGAGAGTGTTGAGTGAAAGTCATACTTAAATTAAATAAAGTGGCCTAAATGGACCCTATAGTTTCATATTTTCTTTTTTGAGTAAATAAAATACTTAAAAAATACTTTAGGGTAGAAGGGGAAGAAAGTCCAGAAGAGGACAACCACTCTGTAACACAACTGTTTAGTTGACCTGCATGAACCCTGCAAAAACATGAAATCTAACAAAGTGGAAAAGTATTTATATCATGACATTAAATCTTGTTTTCTATATTGTATTATATTATTGACTCAGGTGATGGACAGGTTGACAGACAAGATTAGACAGGAGTCCTCGTGGACTGTGATGTTTGCTGATGACATTGTGATCTGTAGAGATGAGCAGGGAGCAGGTTGAGGAGACCCTGGAGATATGAGAGGTGAGGAATGAAGGTCAGTAAGAACAAGACAGAATACATGTATGTGAATGAGAGGGAGGTCAGTGGAACGGTGAGGATGCAGGGAGTAGAGTTGGTGAAGGTGGATGAGTTTAAATACTTGGGATCAACAGTACAGAGTAATGGGGATTGTGGATGAGAAGTGAAGAAGAGAGTGCAGGCAGGGTGGAGTGGGTGGAGAAGAGTGTCAGGAGTGATTTGTGACAGACGGGTATCAGCAAGAGTGAAAGGAAAGGTCTACAGGACGGTAGTGAGACCAGCTATGTTATATGTGCTGGAGATGGTGGCACTGACCAGAAAGCAGGAGACAGAGCTGGAGGTGGCAGAGTTAAAGATGTGAAGATTTGCATTGGGTGTGACGAGGATGGTCAGGATTAGAAATGAGGACAGTAGATAGATAGATAGATAGATAGATAGATAGATAGATAGATAGATAGATAGATAGATAGACAGACAGACAGACAGACAGACAGACAGACAGACAGACAGACAGACAGACAGACACACTTTATTAATTAATAATAAAGGGTCATTAGAGTCATTAGACTCTAATTAGTTATTTATTATTTATTAGTTATACAATGACATTAGTCATTGTCATTAGAGGGTCAGCTCAAGTTGGATGGTTGGGAGACAAAGTCAGAGAGGTGAGATATACCCAGCATCTCTCCTCTGCACATGTCCATTGGTTTGGACATGTGTAGAGGCGAGATGCTGGGTATAATGAGAGAAGGATGCTAAGGATAGAGGTGCCAGGGAAGAGGAACAGAGGAAGGCCTAAGAGAAGGTTTACGGATGTGGTGAGAGAGGACATGCAGGTGATGGGAATGACAGAACAAGATGACGAGGACAGGAAGATATGGAAGAAGATGATCCGCTGTGTCAACCTCTAACAGGAGAAAGATAAAAGATTCGAATTATTGATTTATATATACATAAAAAAATGTATTGATGACTATTGAGCTTCCTTTAAGAAATCTTGTCAAATAAATTTTGCTTACCCCATTGGCAGATTTGTTTAATAAATAAAAGCAAAACAACTCCCATTTAAAGCTTTTACATCTAGTTTTGCATGTGCTTTTTTTTTTATTTGCAGTGTACCAATATTTTTCTATTATCCCCAGATTTAATAAATACTCTTCTTAAAAAAAAATATTACCCCTGCATAAAAACTGCTACTTTTTTTTTTTTTTTAATATATTTTGTATATAAATCTAAAAGGTCTGTTACAAAATAGTTAAATTTAAAATGACAATTTAAAACAGGACCTCATACTGTATATTGTAAAAAAAAAATATATAAAACTAGTTAAAAATGTAAAAGGGTTTTAGTACAAAAAAAAAAAAGACCTTATATATAAACGTCTACACGTGGAAGTGAGAAGCGGAGTCGGGGTAAGCAATCCGCCTCCGAGGAAACAGAAAACTCACTTAGCTGCTAATAACACAAGCGATGCCAGCTTGTCAGCAAAACTAAACCTCAGAAGAGAAAGACAAAGTCGCTTAGCTGCTAATACACAAGTGAGGTGAGCACGTCGGCAACATGAATCCTCCAAGGAGAGAGAGAGAGACGCCCAGAGGAGTTCCTTTCAATTACCTGACATCGCGACACTTCAATAGTTTTACAGCATGGGCTTACACCGTTAGTTAGTTAGTATATATATATATATATATATATATATATACACACACACATCCATTATCCAACCCGCTACATCCTAACTACAGGGTCATGGGGGTCTGCTGGAGCCAATCCCAGCCAACACAGGGCACAAGGCAGGAAACATATCCCAGGCAGGGTGCCAGCCCACTGCAGGGCAAACACACATACACACCAAGCACACACTAGGGACAATTTAGGATCGCCAATGAACCTAACCTGCATGTCTTTGGACTTTTGGAGGAAACCCACACAGACACGGGGAGAACATGCAAACTCCACGCAGGGAACCTGGGTCTCTTAAGTGCGAGGCAGCAGCGCTACCCACTGCGCCACCATGCCACCCATATACATAATGTAAAACATCTACGTGTGGAAGTGTGTGTCTGTCCATCCCGGAAGTAAGAGATGGAGTCCCATATTTTTCTATTATCCCCAGATTTAATAAATACTCTTCTTAAAAAAAATATTACCCCTGCATAAAAACTGCTACTTTTTTTTAAAATATGTTTTGTATATAAATCTAAAAGGTCTGTTACAAAATAGTTAAATTTAAAATGACAATGTAATTAATCTGAATAAAAGTATACTCTTTCCAGTGAACTCACAAGCATATAATATTAAATTAGACACCCTACCTTTTACCATAGCAGATCAGTTTAAATACCTAGGGGTAAATATCACAAGTAAACATAAAGCTCTTTATCAACAAAATTTTGGCGTCTGTATGGAAAAAATTAAGCAAGACTTGCACAGATGGTCAACCCTTCATCTCACTCTAGCCGGAAGAATTAACATCGTTAAGATGAATATCCTTCCTAAACTTCTCTTTTTATTTCAAAACATTTCAATATATATCAATAAATCGTTTTTTAAACAGTTAGATTCAATAATAACCTCATTCATTTGGAACTCAAAACACCCACGTATCCGAAGAGCGACCCTACAAAGACCTCCGGCAGAAGGTGGCATGGCTTTACCTAATTTTCAGTTTTATTACTGGGCAGCAAACATACAAGCCATAAAAACCTGGACACAAATAAATGAACATACACAGGCTTGGTCTGCAATAGAAGTAAAATCCTGTAGTACTTCTTTATATTCCCTGCTCTGCTCGCCAATAAATGAAAGTTATCGCAAATATACTAATAACCCAATTGTGCTTTACTCACTCAGAATATGGAACCAAATTAGAAAGCATTTTAAGATGGAAAATCTTTTATCAGTGGCACCTCTGCAAGAGAACCACCTCTTTCAACCTTCGCAAGTATATCCAGTTTTTAATACCTGGAAAAGTTTTGGGATTAAAATGCTCAGAGATCTTTATATAGACAACATATTTACATCTTTTGAACAATTACGTTCAAAATTTAACCTCCCAGCTACACATTTCTTTTACTATCTTCAAATTAGAAATTTTGTTAAACAGAAATTGCCCGATTTCCCCCACCTTGCACCCTCCACAATGCTGGAAAAAATACTGCTCAATTCCGAGGAAACAAACACTATTTCCGCAATATATAAAATCTTATTAGAGTCCCTACCTTTCAAAGATCCAAGAGGACATTGGGAAGAAGATCTCTTAATCAATATATCAGAAAAGGAGTGGAAGGTAGCAAAGCAGAGAATTCACTCGAGTTCTATATGCGCAAAGCATAGAATTATTCAACTAAAAATTATATATCGAGCTCATCTGTCTCGCTTAAAACTGTCCAAAATGTTTCCAGGCCAGGATCCAACCTGCGAGCGCTGCAACCAAGCTCCTGCCTCACTGGGTCACATGTTCTGGGCCTGCACCAAACTAACATCATTTTGGACAAAAATTTTTAAGTGCCTTTCAGACAGCCTTGGGGTCACAATCCCTCCTAACACACTAACAGCTGTGTTTGGTGTCCTTCCAGATGGACTGGAATTGGAGAAGGACAAGCAAACGGTGATTGCATTCACTACACTCTTGGCACGCAGACTTATTTTGTTAAATTGGAAGAATCCTAACTCTCCTCTGATAAGTCAGTGGGAAACCGATGTTTTATATTATTTGAAATTGGAAAAAATCAAATTTTCAGTTAGAGGATCTGTACAAAATTTTTTCAAAACTTGGCAGGATTTAATCAATATTATTTTAGAATAAGAGAATTAACTATTATTGCATTTAACTCCCTTCTCCATCTCTTATTTATATAGATATTTACTTCTCCCCTTCTTTTGTCTAATGTTGCCTTATTAAAAAGCTTAAAGCAATTTTCCTTTAGCTAAGCTCTCCTTCTCAGGGGTGGGGTTTGATTTGTCTTCAAACTTGTTGGGTTATAAATTGATCTGTTTGTATGGAATGATTACAATGAAAATTAATAAAATAAAAATATTAAATAAAATGACAATGTAAAACAGGACCTCCATCCATCCATCCATTACCCAACCCGCTGAATCCGAACACAGGGTCACGGGGGTCTGCTGGAGCCAATCCCAGCCAACACAGGGCACAAGGCAGGAAACAATCCTGGGCAGGGTGCCAACCCACCGCAGGACACACACAAACACACCCACACACCAAGCACACACTAAGGCCAATTTAGAATCACCAATCCACCTAACCTGCATGTCTTTGGACTGTGGGAGGAAACCCACGCAGACACGGGGAGAACATGCAAACTTCACGCAGGGAGGACCCGGGAAGCGAACCCGGGTCCCCAGGTCTCCCAACTGCGAGGCAGCAGCGCTACCCACTGCGCCACCGTGCCGCCCACAGGACCTCATATATTGTAAAAAAATATATAAAACTAGTTAAAAATGTAAAAGGGTTTTAGTTAAAAAAAAAAAAAAAAAAAAGATCTTATATATAAACATCTACACGTGGAAGTGTGTGTGTGTCTGTGTCCGGCCTGGAAGTGAGAGGCGGAGTCGAGGTAAGGGCTCCGCCTCCGAGAAAACAGAAAACTCGCTTAGCCGCTAATAACACAAGCGAGGGGGAGCACATCAGCAAAACGAAACCTCAGAAGAGAAAGACAAAGTCGCTTAGCCGCTAACATCAGCAAAACGGTATCCCTTTTTACTTTTCCTCCCACCATTAATGCACAAGTGAGGTGAGCGCATCAGTAAAACAAATCCTCCTAGGAAAGAGAGAGACGCCCGGAGGAGTTCCTTTCAATTACCTGACATTTCAACATTTCAGTTTTTCTTCTGACGATTTCAATAGTTTTTAGGACCCCGGGCTATTTACAGCACAGGCTTACACACAGATAGTATTAAATAATTAAATATATCCTACTAAAAAATGATAAAATAATTTAAAGAGGGAAATTAAAAGGTGTGGGTATAAGGTGTGTCCCCAAGGAGTCAGGTTAACCTCAGGGACTGTGAATTTCCCACTGGGATTAATAAAGTATCTATCTATCTATCTATCTATCTATCTATCTATCTATCTATCTATCTATCTAAAAAACATTATAAAATTAGGGCTATGATTAAAATACTGTATTAGGAGGAGGATAAGTTATGGAGGTTAAGTTAAGGATTTTGGTCGGGCAAAGATGTTATAATAAGTATCACCCAGAAAGTAAACATTAAGCTTAGGGCATCGACAACAAACTTTAAGACTAGGGTCATGTGAAAAGAGTCTTAACATTGGGGCCCAGTGAAAGAGGTTACGTTTCGAATTGATGTTGGGATTGAACATCTCAGGGTGAGGCTAACCCCAGCATTCACTTCTGTAGGTCTTCATGACACTTGAAAAGCATCAGAGAAGTGTTAATTCGTCTCTGCCATGTGACCTACTAACAAAGCATCTGTTTGGAGACTTCACCAAGATGTGTTTCTCGTGACATTCCTTATTTAGGAGAAGACCCATGAATCCATCATGTCAACAAGTCACTTTACCAGTACAGCGCAGACAGGAAAAACCAACCTGCTGATGTTTCACGAGGGTTATGAAGACCAAAAGAAGTGTTTGTTAAGGTCTTGTTACAGAAGAGCAAATGAGGAACAGATTAATTTTTGTAGTACCTAAAGTGTTACCGAATAAACATTTTTAGCCACAAAAATCAAGCTATAAAAATACTCATAAAACAGTTAACTGGTAACACCTCCATGTGTGTTTATTTCTGTAATTTGAAGAACAGTCACACATTCTTGTTTGTGATTAGAGCTACAGGTCCACAACCCCATTTTGGTGTATGCCCCCACTCACCGACTGATAAATAAATCATCGTCATATCAATGGTGTGAATCTTAACTGGTTTTTTAGTCCACTACAAGCTTTAATTCAAATGATTTAACAGAAATATCATATCAGCCATTTAGGAGTGACACCCATTTTTTTTTTACAGGTTAACCCATTTCCAGGGGCTCAAAAGTATTTGGACATTTGACTGACCAGCTGCTCCATAGCTAGGTGTCAGCAGGTCCCTCATTATTTCATTAAGCAGGTAGAAGGTCTGCAGTTGATTCCATGTGTGTTATTTGGATTTAGAAGCCATCACTGTGAACTCTAAATGTGAGGTCCAAACAGCTGTCCATGCAAGTAAAAAAGAGGCCATCATTAGGGGGAGAAGATAAAACAAACAAACCCATCAGAGAGACGGAAGAAACACCACGAGTGGTCCAGTCAACCATCTGGTAGATTCTTAAAGAGAAGGAACACACTGGTGAGCTCAGCAACACCAGAAGGTCTGGACAACCACAGAAGATGACTGTGCTGGATGGTCACAGAATTCTGTCCTTGGTGAAGAAGACCCCCTTCACAACATTTAGCCAAACCAAGACCACTCTCTGGGAGGAAGACCTGTCATTGGCAAAGTTTACAATCAAGAGAAGATGTCATGACATTAAAGACAGAGGATTCACCACAAGGTGCAGACCACTGGTAGGCCTTAAGGATAGATCAGACTTTGACAGAAAACGTTTTTTAAAAGACTGTCCAGTTATGTGACAATGGTCTTTGCACGAAGTAAACTAACATCAATATACAGAATGATGGAAAGAGAAGAGTATGGAGAAGAGGAACTGATGAGCACCACTTCACCTTGTGAGACATGGCGGAGGCCGTGTTATGACCTGATCATGCATGGCTGCCAATGGAAGTCACTCACTGGTGTTGATGATGTGATTGCTGGCAGAAGTCGCAGGATGAATTCTGAAGTGTAGAGGGCGCTATACTGTCTGTTCAGAGTCCGCCAAATGCTACAAAACTGACAGGACGACACTTCACAGTACAGATGGACAAGGAGATAAAACACACTGGGACAGCAAACCAGGGGCAAAACCAGCACAAAGAAGTGGAATATTCATCAATGGCCAAGTCAGTCAACTGACCTCAACACAACTGGACATGCAGATCACTTACAGAACACTAAACAGAAGGCAGAAAGTCCAACAAACAAACAGCACCTGAAGACAGCGGGCAGAAAAGGCCTGGCAGAACATCAGCACTGGAGATGATCACGGGTTCAGACTTCAGGTGGCCATTGAATGGAAAGGACTTTCAATATTGAAAAGAATTGTTATAGATTTATGATAATGTTAGCTTGTCCAAATACTTTTGAGCCCCTGAAAATAGGGGGTCCCTGTATAAAAACGGCTGTCTTTTCTAAACAGCTCGTACAATTAAACTGCAAGTCCACACTTCAATCATGTCTTGATTGCTTTGTTTCAGATCCATTGTGGTGCCGCACAGAGCCAGAGGTATGAAAATTGTGTCACTGTCCAAAATACTTATGGACCGGACAGTAACACCACCAAAGTGTCGGTCTCAGGAGCCTGCTTGTCTCTCTCTATATATCTATATCTATATCTATCTATAGATAGATAGATAGATAGATAGATAGATAGATAGATAGATAGATAGATAGATAGATAGATAGATAGATAGATAGATCACACACACACACACATACAGTGGGGCAAAGAAGTATTTAGTCAGCCACCAATTGTGCAAGTTCTCCCGCTTAAAAAGATGAGAGAGGCCTGTAATTTTCATCACAGGTTTACCTCAACTATGAGAGACAAAATGAGAAAAACAAATCCAGAAAATCACATCTATGGACCTACTGTTGTTGTAGGCAGATTTGTTGATGCAGATTTGTTTCGAGTACGGAAATCTTGCACCTACTGTGGCTCTTCGTCATCAGCTCTCTTAACCGCAATCCTTTTGACGGAGTGAAACACACCGTTTTCGTCAAATGCAATTTTTGCAGTAGGTATTTTCATGGATGTGGCGGCCAATTCGTTCAAATTACTTTGACTCCGACAACATTGTCGTTACGGTGAACAACAAAGAGCACACACGGCACCTGCGACAACATATCGTTCACGTTTACCACTCGTTCATTGATTTCGGCAAATGCCAATGAATAATCTGCTACACAAGGGTTCTTCCCTTGCAACTGTTTGTTCATTTTTAAAACGTGCAGTCTGCTCTAATATTTTCAGGAGGCTGCTCAGCTGTAAATAGTTAATCGGAACCGGAAGCTTGCTCTTTGTCGGACTAGATTAACGAGCGCACCTCAGAACGTTGCGCGTTCGAAATCCCCGCCCCCACAGTGACCGGCGCCTTAATAAAGCGTTGGATTGGTTCAGAGATGTGACACTCAGTATGTCGTCTAACGGTTTCCTGGTAGTTATCGCCTGGTTCACATATTATACGCCTGGCTACAATTTCAAGATATCTTTACGGTTTCTTTTCAATAAAAGTGCTACTGTGTATACGTACATTTTTAGCATTTTTTTTTTTTACAGAAAAAGTCGTACGCCCTTCCACTCTCTTAGCCCATCGGTTTAAGCTCATGCATTAACCCGGAGCTGTTCCTATGTCATGTCCTCCGATGTTTTGTTTGTATTGCAAACGCAAATCAGGAGAAAGTTCTTGAGAAACCTGGAGTCTCGGATTGTTGCGACTTCCTTCGCATACTAAACTAGGGCTGAATTAGGAGCACGGACGGGACAGCTTGGGGTGCGTGCAACACCAAAGTGGACTTGTGTATACTGACGCGAATCTCTATTTGTTCACTCTTTTCCTCACTATCAGCTTTTTTCCACGATTCTCCCTCCTGATTTCATCGCCCACACACTGCCCCCGTTTTCTATCGCACACGTCCTTCTTCACATTCCGTTCCTTTCCTCTGCTCTGCTCTCCCACACGGTACTCTGTCTCTCCCCCACCCCCGATGCCACGTTGCTTACCAACACTCTTTCTCTTCACCGTTCGTTCATTCCTCGTCTGTTTCCTCTTTTTTCATTCCTCCTTCTGTTCGCTTTTGTCACTGCACCGCACAGACGAGTGCCAAACGGCGAAAAGAATCCAGCTGATGACTTCGGCAGCTCCGCTCCGTTGACGAGCCAATCAAAACGCACATCTCCGTGGCACACACAAATGACGTCACAAGCGAGAAAAACATGCTGTCGAAATAAAGTATTAGAAGGTAGTTAACGTCATCTCAGTGAAAACCTTGATAACAAGCAGGTAGCAAAATAACGAACAATTCGTACCTGTACTGCTTAATTCGACTTTTTATTATTATTTAACTATTTCATTTATAAAATGGTAAAATACAGAGGAAGCAATGAAAATAAAAATAGCAAATTAAATAACAACTAATTAAATAAGTGGCTCTTCAAGACCCAAATAAGTTTCACGGTTTAAACAGATCTATACAATTTCAGCGGTTTTAAAATATGTCGTCAGTAAAATTGTATTTATGATTGTGGCTCTTGTTCAGAAAGCGGACGCCACTTGGTTGTTTCACAATAATTAAGATCCATATTACTAAACGAGAATGGTAAACCGGATATGGACGCAGGGACATGGGCCGTGGACGCAAAAGACGTAGTGCGCAGACGTCACACAAGCCCTCCTCCAAGCAACGGAAAATAAGAAATGAGGCGCCGGGCCCATAGCACACAAAAAAAAAGGAGTCAGACGCAGGCGCCACACAAACCCTTGGCACACGAAACGGGACGCACACAAAAAAGAGGCTTCAGACCCACGACACACAAAGCCCCCCTCCACTAACAGAAATAAGAAATGAGGCAACGCGCCCCTAGCACACCAAAAACAAAGGAGTCAGACGCAAGCGCCACATAGCACATGAAACGGTACGCACACAAAAAAGAGGATTCAGATCCACGACACACAATGCTCCCCTCCACTAACACAAATAAAAAATGAAGCAACGCGCCCCTAGCAAAAAAAAAAAAAGGAGTCAGACACGAGCGCCACACAAAGCCCATTGCACACGAAACGGGACAGACTACGGACATAGCACACGAAACGGGACGTACACAAAAAGGAGAATTCAGACCCACGACACACAAAGCCCCCCTCCGCTAACAGAAATAAGAAATGAGGCAACGCGCCCCTAGCCCCCCTGCCCAGAGTAAAACGAGAAAGACTACGAACCGTCTGACATGTAGGATAAAGCGAGGTCAGAAGGAAATCACATTCTCCAGCAGCAGCATACTGATACAATAAATAATATTAAATTAAAGAAAGATAATAATGCAGGTGAAAAACAGACAGTAACTTTGTATAATAATGTTAAATGTTAACGTTTACACCCCTGCGTGGAATTGAAGAGTCACATAGTTTGGGGGAGGAAAGATCTCCTCAATCTGTCTGTGGAGCAGGACATTGAGAGCAGTCTATCGCTGAAGCTGCTCTTCTGTCTGGAAAGTGATCAATAAATAAAAATAGAAAAATAAAAGTAGAAAAGCACACATACACATACGCCACACAAAGCCCCCCCCCCCCCCCCCCCCCCCCCACACACACACACACACACACCTGCACCAGAGCAAAACAGGAGAGACTACGAACCGTCAGAGTAGGAAACAAAGTAAAACGTCATAAAGAGGTTAAAGAACAGGGACAAACACATAGAGAGCAGGTTACAGAACAAAGCCCCCCTGCCCAGAGTAAAACGAGAAAGACTATGAACCGTCTAACATGCCGCAAGCAGGATAAAGCGAGGTCAGAAATAAAACAGAGAGTAGATAGATAGATAGATAGATAGATAGATAGATAGATAGATAGATAGATAGATAGATAGATAGATAGATAGATAGATAGATAGATGAAAGGCACTATATGATAGATAGATAGATAGATAGATAGATAGATAGATAGATAGATAGATAGATAGATAGATAGATAGATAGATAGATATGTGAAAGGATCTATCTATCTATCTATCTATCTATCTATCTATCTATCTATCTATCTATCTATATATCATATAGTGCCTTTCATCTATCTATCTATCTAT
Organism: Erpetoichthys calabaricus; assembly: GCF_900747795.2. Classification (NCBI taxonomy): domain Eukaryota; kingdom Metazoa; phylum Chordata; class Cladistia; order Polypteriformes; family Polypteridae; genus Erpetoichthys; species Erpetoichthys calabaricus. Next base: position 20,689,281 of record NC_041398.2, on the reverse strand, counting down.
CTATCTATCTATCTATCTATCTATCTATCTATCTATCTATCTATCTATCTATCTATCTGTCATATAGTGCCTTTTATCTATCTATCTATCTATCTATCTATCTATCTATCTATCTATCTATCTATCTATCTAACAGATAGAGAGATAGATAGATGAAAGGCACTATATGACATAGATAGATGAAAGGCACTATAGATAGATAGATAGATAGATAGATAGATAGATAGATAGATAGATAGATAGATAGATAGATAGATAGATAGATAGATACTTTATTAATCCCAATGGGAAATTCACATTCTCCAGCAGCAGCATACTGATACAATAAATAATATTAAATTAAAGAAAGATAAAAATGCAGGTGAAAAACAGACAATAACTTTGTATAATAATGTTAAATGTTAACGTTTACCCCCCCCGCTTGGAATTGAAGAGTCACCTAGTTTGGGGGAGGAACGATCTCCTCAATCTGTCTGTGGAGCAGGACGGTGACAGCAGTCTGTCGCTGAAGCTGCTCTTCTGTCTGGAAAGTGATCAATAAATAAAAATAGAAAAATAAAAGTAGAAAAGCACACATTCACATACAGTCATACACGGAGCTGCTGGAAACAAAGTAAAACTTTAGAAAGGGATTAAAGAACGGGGACAAACACATGGAGAGCGAGATACAGATGATGAAAACTGAAATGCAACAGCTTCAAAAAAACCTAGGCACGAAACACATGCACACCGAGATACAGAATATAAAGGCAGAAACAACGACAGTTAAACGTCCACACCACACAGCGCAGGCGGACCCGTACTCCACAATGCACCACATAATGGTACGGACGGAGCTCCATTTTAACAGTGGGGGGCCCCAGAGTGACACGGGCGAATGCTCCGTATTAAACGTGCGTCATCCTCACACGTGGCTGCCCAGCGGGCACGGGTTCAAAATGCCGGGGGTAGGCGAGCGAAGCGAGCAGGGGGCGGAGCCCCCTTGTTAGGTATATAAGAAGGTTTCACATTTCTATTATCATTTTAGCCCTAGGGGCGGCACGGTGGCGCAGTGGGTAGCGCTGCTGCCTCGCAGTTGGGAGACCTGGGGACCTGGGTTCACTTTCCGGGTCCTGCGTGGAGTTTGCATTTTCTCCCCGTGTCTGCGTGGGTTTCCTCCCACAGTCGAAAGACATGCAGGTTAGGTGGATTGGCGATTCTAAATTGTCCCTAGTGTGTGCTTGGTGTGTGTTTGTGTGTGTCCTGCGGTGGGTTGGCACCCTGCCTGGGATTGGTTCCCTGCCTTGTGCCCGGTGTTGGCTGGGATTGGCTCCAGCAGACCCCCGTGACCCTGTGTTTGGATTCAGCGGGTTGGGAAATGGATGGATGGATGGATTTTAGCCCTAAAGTAGTGATTTAACATCAAGGACCTGTTTTATTGACCTTAAGGTTAGTGTTTGGGCGACAGGAACACCGTCTCAAGTGGCGTCCGCTTTCTGAACAAGACCCGTGATTGTGATAGCTTGCAAATAAAATGAGAAGATTTCTTTAGCCACTGAATGTTTAAAGAACACTGAGAACCGATTTACGATATAATATATCCCTAATAAGCCCTGTGGTGGGCTGGTGCCCGGCCTGGGGTTTGTGTCCTGCCTTGCGCCCTGTGTTGGCTGGGATTGGCTCCAGCAGACCCCCGTGACCCTGTAGTTAGGATATAGCGGGTTGGATAATGGATGGATATATCCATAATAAAATTACTTGGACTAAAGTATATTCCTAACATAAGTGTAGACCAGTTTGTGTTTAAAATGCTTAGCTCATATACAGTATATAAATATGACTTATATGTATATATGTATTTGCATGAGCCGCAAAGAGGCTAGCATGTAGCGCCCATCCGGGGTTGACGAGAGAAGCAAGCAGGGGGGCAGAGCACCGTAGAATATATTTTAAATATATATATCCATCCATCCATCCATTTTCCAACCCGCTGAATCCGAACACAGGGTCATGGGGGTCTGCTGGAGCCAATCCCAGCCAACACAGGGCACAAGGCAGGAACCAATCCTGGGCAGGGTGCCAACCCACCACAGGACACACACAAACACACCAAGCACATGTCTTTGGACTGTGGGAGGAAACCGAAACCCACGCAGACACGGGGAGAACATGCAAACTCCATGCAGGCAGGACCCGGGAAGCGAACCCAGGTCCCCAGGTCTCCATATATATATATATATATACATACAGTTGCTCTAGGGGTCTTTACATATGTATGTAGTCAGGACTGCATTTTTTATGTATTTGCTCTTTCCAAAGGCTGTGCCACCAAATATGAAGTTAAAAGTGCCAACAATTTCCTCACTGCCCTTTTTAGGGTTCTGTTTGAAACAAGATTACCTTTGCACCCCCTTTTTTATTATTCCTCTAAAGCAGGGGTGTCAAACTCCAGGCCTGGAGAGCCGCAATGGCTCCAGGTTTTCATTCTCACCCTTTTCATCATAGTTCCCAGTTTTCACTGCTAATTAAATTATTTTTCCCTTCATTTTAATAGCCCTGTGTTTAAGGATTCAATCCTCTGAGTTGATTCTTTTCTTCATTAAATGGAAGCCAAACAGAAATGAGACGTGAAATGAGCTGACAGATGATCAGCTAAATTGGAACATCAAAACTCCAGCCAGTTTCACTCCAACCAATCTCTTAATGAGAAGCCGATTCTTGCTATTAATAAAGCCGTCATTGAATATCAGGACTTGCTGCTGCTCTCATTCTGCCACAGAAGACATTTCCAAAACTATTGATTTTTCTGTTTTTTTTTTTCTAAGAACACCAACAAAATGAGAGATCAACCTTACTGAGACCTTCACCTATCCTTACTTTCAGATAATGTGTGATGGGCACAGGTGAGCTGGTCGTGTGGCGGCTCGTTTTGTGTCTCATTATTATTTGGCTGCTCATTAAGGGAAAAGAAACAACAAAGGGGACCTGAGTTGAGCTAATTAAACCTAAAGCAAAAGAAGTCGATTAGCAGCAGAAACTGGTCACTGATGAAGAAGATGATTAGAATGAAGACCTGCAGCCACTGCGACGCCTCCAGGACCAGAGTTTGACATCCATGTTTTATTACAAATGAATAAAATACATTTGTTATCACCAATCATTTTGTAGTGTCAAACATTTTGTGGAAGAACTGATGCATTATCTGGAAAAACTGCAGCAGTGCCAGTACATAGGAGGGGGAGTCAAGCTAAAGTTAGAAAATGGAACAAACCTCAACAACACTGATGCTGTCATTTCTCAATGCACTTGTGCCACCTGCCTGGCAGTTCCCTGCAGAATAAAAGGTTTTGTCTCATCCTCACCACCACTCGTGCACCCGAGTTCTTGTTGAAAACTACATGCCAAGGGGCACTATAGTCACGAGTGCAAGTTGGAGACCAATGTGAAGGCTGCTATTCGATCCAAGCAGCGGGCACTGCTGTCTCAAGTAGTCCTTTTGCCACAAGACAATGAAACCCACTGCTTAGAACACCAAGGGGCTTGTCTAGAGAAACTGAAGTTTGAGATGTTGCCACATCCTCCTTATTCTCCAGATTTGGCACCATGTGATTTCCACCTTTTTGGACCGCTAAAAAAAAAACATCTGGGTGGCCGTTGATTCAAGTGTGATGACAGATGACGATGTGAAGAAAGCGGTGCACGAGTGGTGGTGAGGATGAGACAAAACCTTTTGTTCTGCTGGAACTTCCAGGCAGGTGGTGCAAGTGCAATGGGAAAGGTGGAGACCACTATGAGAAATGACAGCATCAGTTTTGTTAAGGTTGGTGCCATTTTCTAATAAATCCCATTTTCAAACTTTAGCTTGACTACAGAACAAGATGCAGAGGACAGAAAGACATGGAAGAAGATGATCCGCTGTGGCAACCACTAACGGGAGCAGCCGAAAGAAGAAGAAGAAGCAGCTTGATTCCTAGGGCCAGCATTATAGACCCCCAGGTAAAGAAAGCAGTGTATTGTGGCTCCTACCTACACACCCACTCAGCAAGTCACAACATACAAAGACTGGCATGGGGCCTCTGTGCTCGTGAGGGCCCTCAGGCAACTGTCCAGTGTCCCCATGTGTTAAGGCGGCCCTATTGACTCCCCCTCGTTTATTTTCCTTCTCTCACTCTATAGGGTGGGGAGAAGAATGGCAATGTGGGTTATTAAAATAATACCGTATTTACCCGTGTACCACGCGCAATTTTTTCCCAAAAATTTCCATTAGAAAATCAGGTGCGCGTTATACACAAGGAAATTTTTTTCTGTAATGTTTACTTGCTTGGGCTCGCTCTCGCTCTCTCTCTCTCTTGTGCACGCTCTCTGTCTCTCTTGCTCGTTCGTTCGCGCGCGCACTCTCCCTCCCTCCCTCCCTCCCTCCCTCTCTCTCTCTCTCTCGTTCGTTCGTTCGTTCATTCACGCTCTCTCCCTCCCTCTCTCTCTCTCTCTCTCTCTTTCTCATTCGTTCCTTCATTTGTTCGTTCACTCGCGCGCGTGCTCTCTGCCTCTCTCTCTCTCTCTCTCTCTCTCTCTCTCTCTCTCTCTCTCTCTCTCTCTCTCTCTCTCTCTCTCTCTCTCTCTCTCTCTCTCTCTCTCTCTCGCTCTCTCTCTCTCTCATGCACACTTTCTCTCTCTCTCTGTCTCTCTTTCATTCGTTCATTCGTATGCACTCTCTCCCTCGCTCCCTCGCTCGCTCGTTCGTTCGTTCGTTCACTCGCGCGTGCTCTATCTCTCCCTCTCTCTCTCTCTCTCTTGTTCGTTCATTCATTCATGTGCGCTCTCTCCCTCCCTCTCTCTCTCTCTCTCGCTCGTTTGCTCATGCACGCTCTCTCCCTCTCCCTCTCCCTCTCTCTCTCTCTCTCATTCGCTCACGCACGCACTCTCCCTCCTTCTCTCTCTCTCTCTCTCTCTCTCTCGTTCGTTCGTTTGTTCATTCACGCTTTCTCCCTCCCTCTCTCTCTCTCTTTCTTTGGCTTGTTCGTTTGTTCGTTCACTCACGCACGCTCTTTCCCTCTCCCTCTCTCATTTGTTCGTTCGTTCGTGTGCACTCTCTCCCTCCCTCTCTCTCTCTCGCTCATTCGTTTGTTCACTCGCGTGCGCTCTCTCCCTCTCTCTCTCTCTCTCTCTCTCGTTCGTTCGTTCGTTCATGCATGCTCTCTCCCTCCCTCTCTCTCTCTTGCTCGTTCGTTCATTCGTTTGTTCACTTGCGCTCGCGCTCTCTCTCTTGCTTGCTCGTTCGTTCATTCGTTCGTTTGTTTGTTCGTTCGTTCACTCGTGCGTGCACTCTCTCCCTCTCTCCCTCTCCCTCCCTTCTTCTCCCTCTCTCGTTCGCTCACGCACGCTCTCTCTCTCCCTCCCTCTCTCTGTCTCTCCCTCGCTCTTTCATCATGCAACAAAAACAGAAAGACATTTCATGAAAATCGTGCCCTAAACTCTTCCTATACAATGATACATGATTTTCTTTGTGAAAATTAGGGTGCGCGTCTTACAGTAATAAAAATAGAAAAGTGTATTCTTCTTAAGAGTTACTAATAAAATAAAATAAAAAAAGACTTTGGGGGTGGCACAGTGGCCTCACAGCAAGGAGACCAGGGTTCACATCTTCTCCATGTGGAGTTTGCATGTTCTCCCATGTAGGTTAGAAGTGGTGCTGCTACACTGGCCCTGGTGTGTGTTTGCCCTGCAATGGACTGGTACCCTGTCCAGGTTTTTTTGCTGCCTTGTGCCCTATGCCAGTTGGGATAGGCTGTGATGGCTGTCTGGTCACACTTATTGGTAATCGAACCTAAACACAGTTCAAATATCCGACTACGCCATCCAGTTTTATTGAGAGTATGGGAACTCGTGAACTTTAAAGATAATAGCGCACAGATTTCTTTAACTTGGGCGGTGAGTAAACACACAACAAAATATACGGCAGCGATTTCAAGAGAAACAACAGTCACTTGTATTACACCAGACCATATAAAATCCACCGAGAAGATAAAAGAAGATAAAGAGGAGTGAAAACCTTTTAAAAGGGAGAGCACACAGTCCACACTCTCAAAGTCTGGTAAAACGTAACAAAGGCGCATACAACTTTAGGTGGGGTGAAGTCCAAGTTGGAACAATCAACCTTCCAAATGACTCACTGAAACCCCTCTGTTCACCGAATGCTTGTTTCTTGTCCGCTGGTTCTCCTCGGTCCTCTCGTGAGTCTTCTCTCTCTCTCTCTCTGGACCCAGCGCCGTGTGCCTTGCATCCTGTCCACCATGTAGCCTCGTCTGCCTGCGAGTCTCTGCGCTTAGTGTGAGTGGTCCTGACAGCGCTCTTGGTGGACTGTCCACCTCCCCTATCCCTGAGAAGAATATGACTGTTTCAGTCTCTGCCTGGATCAACATGATGAATAATTAAACAATGGTACATATTGACTTCGGTACATTATCAATGGTGTAAACGCATGTTCATTGTTTAAAAAAAAAAGTATTGTTGTAGACGTCCATATACCACTGTATGCTGCATTAACATGTTCTGAGGAACATCGGCTTCTTAGAAACCGTTGTTCCCAGAACATGTTAACTTTCAAAGCAGGTAACAACGCAAACATTTTCAAAGGAAGCAGGCAGTTCTGTTATCACAATCTTGGCATTTTGAGGAGATACCAAGCAGTTAAATCTTCAAAGCAGGTGACTCTCTTGCAAGCAGTGACGTGCGGTGAGGTTCATGGCTGGTGAGGCACCGAGTCCTTCAGAGTGAGATTTACAAATATATGAACTCCAAAGAGTAGCTTATTGACTGTTCAATTGGCAGCCAGTATGCACATTGACTACTGGTTATCAGCATTCTTTACACCAGCGGTTCTCATACTTGTGGGGTGAAGATATGAAAAAAAGAAAAGAACAATCGAAAATATGAAAAATACATCTATTGAAACCAAAACAAATTAACTTAACCTACACTCTGATACTAGAAAAATAAATATAGAGTTAGATAAATTTTGATAAAAGTTAAGTAGGTATAATAAAATATGCATCTATGATATATCATTACTGTGGTGGGTTGGCACCCTGCCCGGGATTGGTTCCTGCCTTGTGCCCTGTGTTGGCTGGGATTGGCTCCAGCAGACCCCCGTGACCCTGTGTTCGGATTCAGCGGGTTGGAAAATGGATGATTGGATGGATGGATATATCATTAATTTAAAAAGAACAAATTGGTATTAGTGGGCTCCTTTCAAAAAAAACGTTAGTTTGGGTGCGATTAAAACTGTTATGAAAACTCGGGTCGCAAATACTTAGAGGTTGAGAAACGCTGCTTTACGCACACATAGACAGGTAAGGCGCATATTTGGATAAGAAAGAACGTTACACTTATAGCGGCGGGAGGGAGCAGAAAGAGCGTATTTGCTCCTCACCCTCCATGCGTTCTAAATTTGCTGTTGCGATTCCACAATTCATACTCATTCAATACAAATGAAAGTATAGAGTGGTGTACAAAAAAAAAAAAAACAGATTTAGATTTTGACTTTAATTGAAATATTTAGTTGTTTTTAAAAGCGTTTAATTCTGATGCTTTCATCATTTTTAATACAGGCTGCTCAACAAAAGGATAAGAAAAAAAACAAAAGAATATTTTATTTAAGGTCAAAATTAAGTTTTAAAATATTGAATTTTTTTTTTTCTTAGTCTGATCCCATTTTTTTTATAAAATTGAAAACCGTTTGTGGTCTTACCTTTATTTGTAAATGAAGTCCATGCGCCTATCCTTCTCCACGAAAATCTGTCATTTTCTCGTAAAGGTCCTCATTATTTTACTTTAGTTTTAAAAGTCTCAATCTTCCATTTTGGCGGCCAGTCAGAATAAAAAGTTAAAATAAACGGACCGCTGCAATGCCCTTGACTTTCTGATATCGCTAACTTATTGGCGCCTCTGCGCAGAACAGCAGCAGTGACAGGCACCAGTTGGGCTCACATGCGCCCCCTTCAGGTCAGCACTGTACTGTCTGCTCACCTTGTGCCTTTTCACTGCGGTTTTACGTCCGATCAACAACACTAAATCTGTCACACACATTCATTAAAGATATTAACCAGACTGTGGACAGTCAAGGTGTATAATAAAAGTGCACACATTATATTGGCAACATACAGAGAGACAGCAACAGGCACGCGCCAATTACACGCATCAACCCCGTGTGTGGCGGAGAGCGCAGTCCGAGGTGAGGTGAGTCTCGCCGCATCTCGCGTTTCTCTGCTGTATTTGAACAGGAAATGCGCCAGTTCAGCGATTTTGACTATAAAAATGATCAAAATTATTGGAATCATACAGAAAACAAATTTATAGCACAGACAAGTGGACACATTTATTTTATGTTATTATTATTTTATTTTTTTTACTTTTCATGCCTCCCCAAACCGCTCGTCCCTGCCTGCAAGACAGGTGAACATCTATGTCTTGCAGACAGACATCAACAATAACCTGTAGCCAGAATTATTTAGGAGATTTGCCTTTTCAAGTATCACTCCGGTCTCAACAAATGGTGCCTATTGCCCCTTTATCTATTGGCTTTTTACAATTTTTTTTTTTTTTTTGTCTAAGAGAAAAAGAAGACCACCCAATGTACAAAAAATGCCATCCCTATGACATAGGCTCCAGCACACCGGGACTCTGGTCTAGATTAATTGGGTTAGAAAATGTCATAAAAGTTTTAAATCCACAAGCTCAAATGGTTCTCGATATGTTTGCCTTATTATCAAGGGATAGCTTGCTGAACAAGGTGATTTAATGTCGCATATGGCAACATGACAACTTACTGTGCGCGTCTTAGCGGGGTTCGTAGCGCTTGTGTCGTTTCAAACAAATTGAATTGAAAGCGGCGCGGCCAGGCTGCGGCCCGCGGACTCCGGCAAGTGCCGCGTCGCGGGGAGTTTAAAGGGCGCAGCGAGTTGATTGTCGGTTGCGCGCCTGTGCAGTCGACTCAGCTGTTGGCTCTCAGCGTCTCGTTTGGTGGAGCGCCTGCGCCCCCCACTGGTAGAAAAGAGAGTGGAGAGAGAGGGAGAGAAAGAGAGAGAGAAAATTCGGGAGTGGCCTCCCTTACACTTATGGGTACACTCAGATATGAGGATGGGTTTTGAAGGAGTAAACTGCAAGAAAATTATTATATTTTATATTCTGTACATTAAAGAACCATCAACAAATCAAATCAAATAAATTATATATTGAACAATTATTACAAAAGTAAAATTGAATAAATCGGTAAAAAGGTAAAGCACCACTTCCGGTTAGCGGAAATAGCCCAAAAGTTGATGGAAATCTACGTCTTGTACCGAATACTTGTATGCACAATTTGGTTGACCTAAGTGAAAGCGCACTCAAGTTATCCTGTTTACACACACACACAATACAGACACAAGACATAATTTCAAAAATTGTATTTTCAGACTCAGGGAGGTCTAAAACGTCGAGATTAATCAAAATCTTGACATCCAATCTTTGGACGATTATAATACTTTCCCTATATGAGAAAGTAAAAATGCATCCAAAATAGCATGTGAATTTCCCCTTGGGAATAATAAAGGAAGTATCTATCTATCTATCTATCTATCTATCTATCTATCTATCTATCTATCTATCTATCTATCTATCTATCATATAATGCCTTTCGCCTATCTATCTATTATATAGTGCCTTTCACCTATCTATCTATCTATCTATCTATCTATCTATCTATCTATCTATCTATCTATCTATCTATCTATCTATCTATCTATCTATCAGAGCCAGTCCGTTTTAAAAAATATGAAAGCAAAAACAAAAATGCAAATAAAAGAATAAAGGATTGATGACCCCCAAAACATAAAATAAGATTGTAAAAGGGCAGCAGAGACCCGAAGAAGTGAAGGTGGGGGGGGGGGGGGGTGACTTTTATAGCCCTCAACACAGGAGCTTTAGACAATAACACCACCTGGAGATAACCAACGTGTAAAATAAATCATCTGAACAGGACAGAGAAACACAAGGAGCTGATACGGGACACTAAACGAAACCATTTAATCAAAAATTCAAATAGGGAGATATGAAGAAATTGAAGAAAAAAAGCACAAAGAAGACAAAAACCAACAGTTGGACATAAACCCCATAGCCATGTCATATAATTTGGTGTTATGGGATGCCACAGGCAGTCCTGGTAGCACTGGCATTTTGGATTGGATTATTTTTTCCCCCAGAAAACGAATCCAATTCGGGTGCAGAAGTCCCGACCTGAGATCTTTCCTTTTAAAATGAGGAGCATGAAAGAGGTGAGGAGACAGGAGTGAATCACACCATGAAGAGATCCCAGCTGAACCAGGAGGATTTACTGCTAGGTTGCAGGCTGAGTAATAAAAAAGCAAATAGAATCGCAGTTCTGTGGACAATACAGACAATCGGATACCGCATGACCTTGGTTTTCTCCTACTTTAAATGTCTGTTTCTTTCCGTGGATGGAGTAGGATCTTCTATTTGGGACTTTACAAGACTCGAAGAGGGAAGAAAATATCAAAAAGTGTTTAACGTATTGCATACTGTAGTGTCTTCATGTTGATTGTTGTGACGCCTTTATCATATTCTTGTATTTGGTATATTGTAATGCTTGCTATTGCTACCCAATTGGTATAATACCATCCTTGAGTTTCATTTTTTTATCTAGAAAATAAGAGGAGTTTTAAAAATTGATTATTGGGGGCTAATGATAGTTCCCAACACCACTAAGCCATGGTAAGCAAGTTACGATTTCACCCTTTTTGAAAATGTCTTTGTTATTGAGTGGTGAACCTCGTCAATATTGGTGTTTGTTACAGTCTATTTAATTGTACGAATTGTTTGCCACAGTTTTGACAGCAGTGAGTTTTCTCTCAGGGATTCAATTCTTCATAATAGTTATTTGTGATTTTAGTCGAGAAAGGAGTGACATCTCATTGTTTTGTTGTTCTCTTAAACCACCATAGTTCTTAGCATTGTCCTCAGTACTGCCTACATTTGTAACCCTTATGGACGGACATTAATAGACAGGATGTGAAGATAGCCTTAGAAGCTTCTTTGTGTTAGTCCTCTGGCTTCCAGAACCACCAGCCAGCACTTTTTCCATCATTTTGCTCCACATTTGGTACTTCTCTGGTTAAGACTGCTGCTTTTGGAGACTTTTCTGCCACATTCAGAAGATAACTGGATGTGAGGAAAACTGAAGAACCCCAGGGCAAACCCATAGAGACAGGAGGACAACATGCAATCTCCACACCGACTACAGCTGGCCACAGGATTGAATGCTGGACCTGCAATTCTGCTACCTGGTGCGCCACCACGACATCCCCATTTTAAGGACATTAGCCTTCTGTTTATCTTTTGCTCATTTCAGAGCATGCGTAGATGAAGATTAGGCAATGAGGATGATGGCAAACAAAGCATCTGGAAGGGTTTACAACACTGAAGCTGGTATCAGTTGACGTGTCTGCTTCTCCGGCTTCCCTTTGATTCCACCAGTTTGTGAACACTAAATTTAGTATAAATCAGCTCTTGGCTCCTAGTAAGGCTTCCTTCCAGAATTCCTTTGAGGTTCTGGAGAATAATAGGATATCACAATAGGCCTGACAGATCAGCGACATTAGTCATGTAGATGCCAACACAACAGACTCCACATACATCTGACTGCATTTCTTATGACTATTACTTTTTCACCATTTAGGACTAAAGCTTCAGTTATCAAAGCTTCCTTGGACTGATTTTGTTCAGCAGCAATATGCAATTCCCTGCTGTCACAAAAGATGTGTGGTTGTTTCCCACGCGGTCTGGCAGAAGCAGCATTTATCTGTGGTGACGTTTTTTTTCCCCAATGATGCCTTAAACCGTTTTGTGTGCAGGTCGCTTGTCCTGCTTAGCCATGGTTAGATGTTCCAGTGTGGATTGGTTTATGGCTCTAAAGACTACTTAATTGTGAGAATCGTTTACCACAGTCCCAACAGCTCTGAGTTTTCTCTCAATGGTTCATTTCTTCATAATGGTCATTTGTGATTCTAGTCAAGAAAGGAGTGATATCTCATTGTACTGTTGTTCTCTGTCTGCTTTTGTAAACCTTGTGGACAGGCACTAATAGAGAGGATGTCAAGATGGCCTTGGACACGTCTTTGTATTAGTCCTCTGGATCCAAGCACCACCAGCGAGTACTATTTCCATTGTTTAGCTGCAGATTTGGCTCTCCTCTTATTAAGAGAAGATAACTGGATGTGAGGAAAACTGAAGCACCCCAGGGCAAACCCATAGAGACAGGAGGACAACATGCAATCTCCACACCGACTACAGCTGGCCACAGGAGTGGATGCTGGACCTGCAACTCTGCTCACTGGGTTTTCTTTCCAGTGTGATTTTCTAAGTGGCGGTGAAGATTTACTTTTGAAAACCTTTGTTCACAATCAGAGCAGCAATATGGCTTCTCCAGTGTGAAATTTTGTGTGATGCCGAAGACTGCTACTGTCAGAGAATCGTTTGCCACATTCACCGCACACATACGGCTTTTCTCCAGTGTGAATGCGTGTGTGTCGTTGGAGGCTGCTACTGGCAGAAAATTGTTTGCCGCATTCCAAACAGCCATATGGCTTCTCTCCCGTATGAATCCGTGTGTGTTGCTGTAGAGTGATACTGTCGGAGAATCGTTTCCCACAGTCAGCACAACCATATGGCTTTTCTCCGGTGTGAGTTCGTGTGTGTCTTTGCAGGTTACTGCTGCTGGAGAATTGTTTTCCACATTCAAAACAGCAATACGGCTTCTCTCCAGTGTGAATTCTCATATGTCTTTGGAGATTGGTGCAGTGAGAAAACCGTTTGCCACATTCAGAGCAGCACTGAGGCTTTTCTCTAGTATGGATTCGTGAGTGGCTTTGAAGATTACCTTTTCGTGAAAAATGTTTGCCACATTTTGGACAGCAATAGGGCTTCTCGCCATTGTGAATGCGCTTGTGCAAGTAAAGACTGTGTCTTCGTGAAAATAAATTGCCACATTCAGAACAGGAATATGGCTTCTGTTTGGAGTCAGTCCACTTTTCATCTGTACAGGCAGATTTGTTTTTGGAAGCATTTCTGCACTTTCCGCTGGTATGCAAGGCCTCTTGATCTGTATTAGGTACATCTTCTTCTTCATCATCAATGGCTCCTGTCTGTGTCGGTTTGGAAGCAGGAACAGAATTGCACTGGGAGGAGGCTGCTGTCAAATATTCTGATCCTATTGTTGATTTTTTCCTCTTCTTATTATCTTGAAGACAGGTCTGAGCAAATGAAGATATGGAGAAACTGCTGTTCTCTTGTACATCTGAAACAACAGAAACAGTTTAGTTAAATGTTATAAAATAACAGATATTAAAAAGAGATTGGTTGGTGTTGGTGTCTCAGCCCTCGGTTCATTTCCTGTGACTGTCACAATGTGTGTGGCCTTCTGTGTTCTCCTCCTGTCTGTTCAGTTTCTCCATAGTACTCTCGTATCTCACAAATGTGTCTGCTGTGTTGATCACTGTCTGGTGTCACAGAGTGTGGATGCGTGTGCCCCTCTGCGGACTGGCGTCCATTCTCCATTTGATATCAAAGTTGATTTCAAAGGAAACATTAGAATGGGATCTGACCATTGGAGCTGGTGAAGTCAGCCAGACTGCTTCTTCTTCTTTCAGCAGCTCTCGTTAGGGGTCGTCAGAGCAGATTGTCTTTTTCCATCTCTTCCTGTCCTTGTCATCTTGCTCTGTCACACCTATCACCTGAATGTTCTCCATAAACCTTCTCTTAGGCCTTCCTCTCTTCCCCTTACTTGTCAGCTCTATCCTTAGCACCCTTCTCCCAGTATACCCAGCATCCCTCCTCTGCACATGTCCAAACCAACACAATCTCGCCTCTCTGACTTGGTCTCCCAACTGTCCAACCTGACATCCTTGTCACACCCAATGGAAATTTTAACATCTTGGAAGATGGGAACCTTGGACTGTAAGAAAGTATAAAGTCTCTGGTAATTGCCCTGAGCATTAGAGCTCACCTAAAGACAGATGGATGACATCACTCCTGCCCGCGCCTAGGAAACACTCCTACTGCACTCACAAAGTGGCCAAGAACTGCACGACTGCATTGCGCTTCTCCCCAGTAGCTCTCCTTCAAAAATTGTGTTATTGTGAGTGTCCAGCCAATGTTAAAAGAAGCCAAGCATATCATTTCTTTAGAGTTATTTTTCTTTCTTCATCTAGGAAATGATAAAATATTTTATATTTATTACATACTTAGTTCTGAATCACAACCTGATTATTTAGGTGGTTACCTACCAGGTTATGCTTGTGTTTTGTTGGCTATTTGGCAAAAATCTGCCACGTCCTCACATTTGCGAGAAGAAGATCACATACATGTTATACGGTACCTGCCAAATAATACAAAGAAAACACGACACGTGTTTGACCCTAACTGGGGCTCGTTGGGTGTTGCATTTCTGTATCTCCTTACAGGGATTGAACCTCAGATGTCAGCACTTGAGGCGAAGCCTCTGATGTTGCACCACAGTGGCTGGTTCACTTACTTGTCAGGGTGAAGATCGGAGTATTACATTTCTAGGTTTGAGTCACAATCTGATTACTGAGGTGCTTACCTACCAGGTAACGCATGTGGTTGGTCGGCCAGTCACCAAACATCTGCCACATCCTCTCATTTGCGAGAAGCAGATCATAGATATGTGATACAGTACCTGCCATATAATACCATCCAAATAACCAGATTGCAATTCAGACCTATAAATGTAACAGTCTGATCTTCACCCTGTCAAGTAAGCAAACCAGCCACCATGGTGCAATGTCAGAAGTTTCGCCTCAGGCGCAGATGTCCAAGATTCGATCTCAGTAAGGTGATGCAAAGGTGCGTACACCTGACGAAACATGTGTCATGTACTCTTTGTATTACTTGGCAGATGTTGTATCACATACAGTCATATGAAAAAGTTTGGGAACCACTCTTAATTCTTTGGATTTTTATTTATCATTGGCTGAGCTTTCAAAGTAGCAACTTCCTTTTAACATACGACATGCCTTATGGCCACAGTAGTATTTCAGCAGTGACATTAAGTTTATTGGGTTAACAGAAAATATGCATCATAACAAAATTAGACAGGTGCATAAATGTGGGCACCCCAACAGAGATATGACATCAATACTCAGTTGAGCCTCCTTTTCCTAATCTAACAGCCTCTAGACGCTGTCCTCCTGTAGCCTCTGATGAGATTCAGGATGGAGGTATTGTTGACCATTCTTCATACAAAATCTCTCCAGTTCAGTTCAATTTGATGGACAGCCTGCTTCAAATCATCCCATAGATTTTCGATGATCTTCAAGTCAGGGGACTGTGACGGCCATTCCAGAACATTGTACTTCTCCCTCTGCATGAATGCCTTTGTAGATTTTGAACTGTGTTTTGGGTCATTGTCTTGTTGGAATATCCAACCCCTGCGTAACTTTGTGACTGATGCTTGAACATTATCCTGAAGAATTTCTGACTCATTCTTGTGACAATATATACAGTAATCCCTCGCTATATCGCGCTTCGACGTTCGCGGCTTCACTCTATCGCGGATTTTATATGTAAGCATATCTAAATATATCACGCGGGTTTCTGCAGAAAATGGGTCTTTTTATTTCTGGCAGTTGGTTTGCCCAGTTGATTTCATACAAGGGACGCTATTGGCGGATGGCTGAGAAGCTACCCAATCAGAGCATGCAGTTAAGTTCCTGTGTGCTGATTGGCTCAGCAACGGAGCACCGAATTCGATTCTGCTGCGTTAGCCTGGAAGTCTCATCTCGCTCAACGTGTTTCGCTGTGTTAACTTTTGTGCTCTTTTGTGTTTATCTTTGTGCATAGTCAAGCCCTTCGTTATGGCTCCAAAACGATCTGCTCCTGCTACTGCTTCAGGGGCCGTGCCCAAGCGCCAACGGAAGATGCTAACAATTGCCGAAAAGGTAAAAGGTTTGGATATGCTTTATTTAAAAAGGAGGAAAAGAATATAAGATCTATGGCCGCAGTGTGCTTTAACCAGGGCGCAAAAGGAGTTGTAAGTGGATGTAATAAGGCGGTAAAGTTTATAAGAGTGTGGGAAGGGTTTATAAAGCCTTAAAATATACTGTATATATAAATAATAAAATAATATAAGATTGCTACTTCGCGGATTTTCACGTATCGCAGGGGGCTCTGGAACATAACCCCCATGATAGGTGAGGGATGACTGTACTTTGTTAGTCTTTTCGCATGACCTTTTGGGGTCAGATATAATTGTTAGTATATATTATATATGGGGTAAAAATCATTAGCTTTGAGCTTTCGACAGATTTACACATTTTACACATCCCTGAACACAACTTCACCGCAGAGCCTGTGCACATCAGGGTGTTAGTCTGTGGACAGGATGACTCAAAAACAAATGGCCCCATCTGAATGAAAACTGGCATATCACAATCAGAAAATAACAGAAATCGCAGCACTTACTTTTTCTAATACTCCTAGTTGACTGCGGTTCTTCTCCTTCACTTCTTTTTCCTTCACTTATTTCCGAAAACTCAGACTTCAGTTCCGTACAATTCCAATGGCTGGCCAGTTGTCCTGTATTGGTGAACCAGCGGTGTGAACTGCAAGGATACTCTTCACCAATATCTGGCTTGAGAATGTTCCCTGTTTCCTGTTTTTGACATTCAAAACTGTCTGAGAAATCTTTTGTATCTTCAAGTTTAATGTCAACAATGTTTACCTCAAATTCCTCCTCTTTAAAAGCTAACCGGTGCTCTTTACTATCCTCTGGTGCACCCCACTCACAGTCCTCTTCTTTAATGTGTGCCAGTCCTTTGTCCATGTTCCGTGTGAAACTCTTCTCTCCCCTTTTCACATGGACAGCTCTGACCTCGAGGCCAATAGGCACCTCGCCTCGTCACCATGGGAACCTCTTCTCTCTGTGAAAACAAAAGTGACAGAGTTATTTGATAAAGTCACCAAGAGGATCCTGAGCACATTCCAGGGGTTAACTAAGGTTTTGACAACACAGGAAACTGCCCACAAACCTTTTATGAGAGATTTGAAATTCTGTGATCCCAACATGTTTAACTCTTTTAGGGCGGATGTCGACTTTTGTCGACAGGAGGGGTTGAAGGCGAATGTCGACAAAAGTCGACATCCAGGGATAGGGGGCGACAATCAGCTGTTAATGGCGACAAATCTCACTGTCACGTCACAGATAGATAGATAGATAGATAGATAGATAGATAGATAGATAGATAGATAGATAGATAGATAGATAGATAGATAGATAGATAGATAGATAGATAGATAGATAGATAGATAGATAGATAGATACTTTATTAATCCCAATGGGAAATTCAGGCATTCCCTCTGTGCTTGGAGGAATGCTAGACTCGTTGACTCTGCAACTAAACCTTGCGTGTGCGTGAGTTGCGAAATGTAAACAAAGGCAAGATGGCACCGACATGTGAAAAGGGAGTGAAGCAAGTGCAGAAAAGAAAACACTCGACAGACGATGTTTTGTGCATTATTGCGGAGTCGGACTCTTGATTTTTCAGAATCGGATTTTATTGGCAGTGATCAGGAGATCGAGCAAGAGAGTGAGAAGCAGGCATCAGCTGATCAGACACCAGCCGATGCCGCGCCAGCGGATCTGCTGCCAGTTGAGTGCCTTCGTGCAGCCAATGCATCTACGGCAAGGTTCACATGGGATAAATACACAGACATTGATCCGTTGAGAGCCGATCTGGCTACCGGAGTTTACAAGACGGCATGGCTTGCTGTTGGACACGACAGATCACCAGCTGCTGTACTTCAGGCTGCTCTCTCCTGATGCTGCTTTTCAGCTACTGTCAGACGAGACAAACAGGTAGGCAGAGATTTTTTTTGAATCGCGGGCTGTGTTTGCATCGCATTCTCGTTTTTCAAAGTGGAAACCCACAACGAAAGACGAGATGAAGCGCGCTGTGGCATTACAAATAGAGATGGGACAGAACTGGTGATATAACTTCAGGGAGCATTGGTCCAAACGTGTTTTGTCCCCTGGTGGCTTAGGTACGTGCTGCTGCAAAGTTTTATTCACTTCTGTAATAAACAGAAGCAAATCTCATGGGGTGAGCCAGGCTATAATGCCATACATAAAGTTCAGAAAGTTTCAGAAGATGAAGAGAGGTGACAATACGGTTTTCATGCAGGCAGAAAATTTGGTGGCAGTGGCATGACACGATGGCAAATGGGTGACTTGTCTCTCTACAGTACACACTAACAATATATGTGAGAAAGTGCAGCAACAGACAATTGAAAAGTAGGCACCAAAGCAACACGTAGTGTAAGGAGTGCAATGTGGCAATGACTGAAATTGGCTGCTTTGAGCGAGATCAGACTTTGCTGTGTAAAATGTATGTGATATGTATGTGAAATCATAGAGTATGCAGGCTCATACAACATGCAAAACAGTAACATTTGTCAAAAGGAAATATTTTTTGTTGATTTGATATGTTAAACAATTGCTTTGTGTTCTTTTTAAAAAAAAATGTTAGTTTTTGGAAAAATATTCAGCCCTGGGAGAAAAGAAACAAAAAAAAAATTAGCCCTAAAAGAGTTAATGAAAGCAGACAGTGCCAGTATCATCTGTTACAAATGTTAATCCATCATTACATTGAGTGCACAGGCCTCCAATATCTCAGCACAATGGCTTCCACGGTATACACAAACTACTCATTTTAAGTCATGGATTTGTTCTTATTCTGAAACAGCTGTAAGATCTAGGATTGCTGTTTCTCAATATAAAGATATTTGCATTTTATTAAACACAGACACTGCTGTTCTCTACTTTGATTTATACAGGATTGCAGCAGAACTTCAATTTAAGAACAATAGTTTGGTCGAAGTCCTCCATGTTAGCCTAAGAAGCACTTGGCAGATTTGGAGTGAAAACCTACTTGATCCGGAGACAAAATGCAGCTGATTGAGGCAAAGCCAAGAACAATGAAAATGGATGAAGTTTCCTAATTCACCACAGGCTGGGTCTGAACTGAACTAAGGCCACCATTTTAAAAGACACGGCCTGTAAGACATTGATGTGCCACAGGAAAAATGACAGCAACACACATTGAGGAAAACCCGCCTGGCACAAACGTGTACCAAGTCATGTTTGACTACCATTAAAACAAACCAAACCTTCTGCCTCAGTGGGCCTACCTGAATGACCCCCATCTATCAGGAAAGGCGGCTCATCCACCTGTCCACATCTTCAACTACTAAAGCACTCCTCTTATCACTCCTCTTGTTACTCCTCTCTCTCTGTTTCTGCAGCTTAGCTCTCCACTTCAGGCTCAATATACTTCTGGGTGCGGAGATGATTTTAATGCCCCCCCAGACAACCGTCCAAGTCTGAAATTTTGTTTTCAGTGGCTAGAATGTTCACTGGCTGACCCTCATGTCTCCACATCATAAGCCTACAAAGGGCCGGTGCTGCCTTCACGCTCCCTTATTTAAAGGTCCCAATAGTTGTGGCTAATTTATTTCCACCTATTGGATAGAAGAAAAAAAAAATGCTATTTTTAACATTTAAAATTTTCCTAACCAGAAAACCAAATTAGCAAAACTCAGTTTAGGAAGAAGGTGCTTTGTGCCACCACTTGCCTTATGCTAGTTATTAACGCCAGCACCACAAGCCTACACTGAAAGTTCAGAATGCCAGCCACTTGAAAATATTGAAGGGCAATAAAATGAGTGTAGGAGGCCGGACCATCAGCCCCCTGGGCACACAAACTCTACTGAGATGAGAGAAGCCCCCCACCTGTCTGAATCTTTCAATGAAAGTTCTGAAGGCTTGTGTTCCAACACTTTTGCTCCCTTGGAAAAATCGGGTGGTTGGATACAAAACGTGTGCTCTGCTCTGTGCTGTTTAACATATCGAGATGTAAATACCAGGGAATAAAAGCGGAAACTCGGATCTCTCTCTTCTCATATTCATCCTTTGATCTCGCACACAAATGACTTCAGCGCACGGCAAAAACAAATTCATTGGCCTTTCTGTTCCAATACTTTTGGAGGGGGCCGTATGCAAGCATCAGTACACGTGACATTCCCACTGGTTTATCCCACACTCACACTTCATTGTCAAGGAGGCTCATTTCTAACTCTGCACTGGTCACTTGTGGTCTCGGGTTTTTCTTTGGCTCCTTCACTTTTCCTCCAACATCTCAATCACCCAGATGTAAACTGACCAGCGATGCCCGAGTGTGGCCTGTGATGGACCGGTGGCCCCCTGCAGGGTTGGTTGGTCCCTGCCTTTCCTCCCATCGCCACCTATGTCCGCTGTAACCTTGAAATGAATGAACTGGCTGTCGTAATGGAGGGACGGCTAGCAGTTCATAAGGTGATCATTTCCTACCCGCAGGACTGTGGCTCACCCTGCCGTGTTAATACTCACCATCAGAGGTGTCAATGAAATGCAGCTGCTTTGTTACTTTAGTTACTGTAAGTACACTTTTCAACATTTTGCAGTTTACTTGATTACATTTCATTCAAGGCAACTGTTACTTTTACCCCACTTTTTACTTCATTACATCTTCCAGGAAGTCCTTGTTAGTCGTTACACAGACCACACTATAATCAATTCATAAATGAGGACCATCAGGCGTGTTCTCAACTAAGGGATTACATCACGGCGTTGCTCAGACACAGCCGACTGAATGCGTACATCATTCAACAATAAAAGAGTTGTAGGACCTCCCGCTACTCATTTGGTGGGTCGTTCCCCATGAATGTGCATTTTCCCAAAGGGCAACACCTTTTACTTCATTACATCCATCCATCCATTTTCCAACCCGCTGAATCCGAACACAGGGTCACGGGGGTCTGCTGGAGCCAATCCCAGCCAACACAGGGCACAAGGCAGGGAACCAATCCTGGGCAGGGTGCCAACCCACCGCAGGACACACACAAGCACACCCACACACCAAGCACACACTAGGGCCAATTTAGAATCGCCAATCCACCTAACCTGCATGTCTTTGGACTGTGGGAGGAAACCCACGCAGACACGGGGAGAACATGCAAACTCCACGCAGGGAGGACCTGGGAAGCGAACCCAGGTCCCCAGATCCCCCAACTGCGAGGCAGCAGCGCTACCCACTGTGCCACCGTGCCGCCTACTTCATTACATCGACCAGGAAGTCCTTGTTAGTCGTTACACAGACCACACTATAATCAATTCATAAATGAGAACCATCAGGCGTGTTCAAATTAATGTGACAATTGTAATAACTGCCATTATAACATCCATCTTTACTAACTGAGGCATCCTAGTATAAACAATCTGTGTCGACTTTCAATTATTTTTTATTGTGTATCTATTTAAGTGATAAGGTTCTGAGATATTCCCTTAATTTTTTTTTGCCCTTATATTTCAGTGGTAGCGCTACTGCTTTGCAGTAATGGAGATTGTGGGATTGCTTCCCGGGTTCTCCCTGTATGACGAGTGCCTTGAGTAGTGAGAAAAGCACTATATAGATATTTGATTCTTTTTCTTTCAGGAATAGGGGCATCTCATCTCCCAGGTGGGTGAGGCCTATTATTGTAAGTCATATTCCCACCCACCAGTGTCACACTTCAGATCTTCATCCTCGTGACACTAATCCAAGCCTGGGGTCCCGGCTGTCTGTACACCAAGTATGTGTAGCATGGATGTGAGGGGCAGAATGATGAGGGTACAGGGACCCCCAAGCCTTTGGTGTTCCCGCCATTCAGCCATTTCAGATCATAAATAACCTTACTAGGTGATCATAGTGCTGCTCTCTACATTAAAATATCTTTGTTTATTGGTGTGCCTTTTAATTAATGACAATAATAAGCATTTTTTCTTTAATTGGCTGAAGAATTAAAGCAAATAATCAGTTATTCATTATTATCCTTATCTCAGTTCTCCTTATCTACATTTAATTTGGTTTTCTTTGCATGTACGGTGCTTCCAGAAAGTATTCACAGCGCATCACTTTCTCCACATTTTGTTATGTTACAGCCTTATTCTAAAATGGATTAAATTCATTTTTTTCCTCAGAATTCTACACACAACACCCCATAATGACAATGTGACAAAAGTTTACTTGAGATTTTTGCAAATTTATTAAAAATAAGAAAACTGAGAAAGCACATGTACATAAGTATTCACAGCCTTTGCCATGAAGCTCCAAATTGAGCTCAGGTACATCCTGTTTCTCCTGATCATCCTTGAGATGTTTCTGCAGCTTCATTGGAGTCCACCTGTGGTAAATTCAGTTGACTGGACATGATTTGGAAAGGCACACACCTGTCTATAGAAGGTCCCACAGTTGACAGTTTATGTCAGCGCACAAACCAAGCATGAAGTCAAAGGAATCGTCTGTAGACCTCTGAGACAGGATTGTCTCGAGGCACAAATCTGAGGAAGGTTACAGAAACATTTCTGCTGCTTTGAAGGTCCCAATGAGCACAGTGGCCTCCATCATCCGTAAGTGGAAGAAGTTCGAAACCACCAGGACTCTTCCTAGAGCTGGCCGGCCATCTAAACTGAGCGATCGGGGGAGAAGGGCCATAGTCAGGGAGGTGACCAAGAACCCGATGGTCACTCTGTCAGAGCTCCAGAGGTCCTCTGTGGAGAGAGGAGAACCTTCCAGAAGGACAACCATTTCTGCAGCAATCCACCAATCAGGCCTGTATGGTAGAGTGGCCAGACGGAAGCCACTCCTTAGTAAAAGGCACATGGCAGCCCACCTGGAGTTTGCCAAAAGGCACCTGAAGGACTCTCAGACCATGAGAAAGAAAATTCTCTGGTCTGATGAGACAAAGATTGAACTCTTTGGTGTGAATGCCAGGGATCACGTTTGGAGGAAACCAGGCACTGCTCATCACCAGGCCAATACCATCCTTACAGTGAAGCATGGTGGTGGCAGCATCATGCTGTGGGGATGTTCTTCAGCGGCAGGGACTGGGAGACTAGTCAGGATAAAGGGAAAGATGACTGCAGCAATGTACAGAGACATCCTGGATGAAAACCTGCTCCAGAGCGCTCTTGACCTCAGACTGGGGCGACGGTTCATCTTTCAGCAGGACAACGACACCTAAGCACACAGCCAAGATATCAAAGGAGTGGCTTCAGGACAACTCTGTGAATGTCCTTGAGTGGCCCAGCCAGAGCCCAGACTTGAATCTGATTGAACATCTCTGGAGAGATCTTAAAATGGCTGTGCACCGACGCTTCCCATCCAACCTGATGGAGCTTGAGAGGTGCTGCAAAGAGGAATGGGCGACACTGGCCAAGGATAGGTGTGCCAAGCTTGTGGCATCATATTCAACAAGACTTGAGGCTGGAATTGCTGCCAAAGGGGCATCAACAAAGTATTGAGCAAAGGCTGTGAATACTTATGGACATGGGATTTCTCAGTTGTTTAATTTTTAATAAATTTGCAAAAACCTCAAATAAACTTTTTTCATGTTGTCATTATGGGGTGTTGTGTGTAGAATTCTGAGGAAAAAATGAATTTAATCCATTTTAGAATAAGGCTGTAACATAACAAAAGGTGGAAAAAGTGATGCGCTGTGAATATTTTCTGGATGCACTGTAACTACTTTGTTGTAAAGCACTTGGAGTGTCATTCTTTGTATGAATATGTGCTATACAGTGTGGTCCAGATCTAACTATGCAACTTTTAATGCAATGCAATACAATAATTGCATAGTTAGATTTGGACAGAAATTGTGTTGCTGGTACTTCAGTGAAGGAAAAAAAATGGACAAAGTACTTCTACTTTTACTCAACTATCATTTTCAAGTACTTTTTCAAACTCTGCCCACCGTGTTATTCGAGTTTCTCAGTGTCATTGCTGCCTTGTTTAAGATGAGCTCCTTCATATTCTCTTCTTTAGCATCGTCACTGAAGTCTTCTGGATGCCTTTTTTTTTTTTTAAATCTGATGACTCATTTTTTTGGAAGTCCAAACATGAGTGAGGGGGCGGGTGAGCGTGTCCTGTCAGAGACTGGCTCTACCCGGAGTTCTGTCCGATTTTACATGGCTGAGTTATGGGCCTCTACACTTGCCCACCCCATGTCCACGCGACATTCCCTTCGGTATTCTATACGCTACCGGGCAGACATTTTTTTGTGAAACGTCAAAGTGGAGTCTTAGAATTTATTTATTCTTTATTCACTATGATTTGAATATTTTAGAGGAATACGTTTATGCTGGGACGGTACAGTTGCTCTCACGTTGGACTGTACTACTTGACAGAATCAAAGTTCCCGTGGGTCTTGTCTTTGCCGCGCCTTATCTTGGTAGGTTCAGCTCACTCTGCGAACGAATGCTCACTCCACTGTGCTGCTTTCAGCTTTTCGGCAGTCTGAGAATTTTGTGAATCCCTACGTACATTAAACACGGGCTGAATGACTATCGGGAACGGGGGCTGGCAAGCGGCTTACATGGCAGACTGTAGACCTGGGAAAGCATGAACGTAAGCTCTCTCCTGATTCATCGCCTCCACGCTGCTCGACCCTGGCGTGCATTTGTGATTCCCCGATATCCCTGCGAAGTCCTGATCCACTGTCCTTTTCTTTTCTTCTCGTCTCCCATCCGGCTTACTCACCCTCGCCCAATTCTCCAGTTGCTCACCGACACTCCTCGTCCTGTTCGCCGCCCTTTCTACTCTTTTTGCAGACCCGCGCCGCGCGTGGCAGTCGGAGGAGTCTGAGGGCAGGGACTCCTACCATTACGCCTGCGCGGGAGAGGGGGGCGGGGTTACGAATCCTCGTCGTATGATGATGACGTCCTTTTTTGGCAGTTTGTTTTCTTTCTCCATAACGGTATCTGGCTTGCTGCTGACCCTTACGTCTCTAAGCACTCGCTACCCCGTGCCAGTTCGACACGCGTGTTCAGACTCCTTTCAATCCACAAGTACAACGAAAAAGTGTGGAAGGCTTGTATGGACGCGAATCAGGACAGGGCAACGCTTTGACGGGCCTTAGATTTTAGGGGACGCCGGACTTGACCTGATTTGATTTGGTGACCAAGAGGGAAACGCGTGCTTCCTGAGTTTACCGCTGACTGAATTTTCCGACTCGGTGGTCAGGGTGTCTGTGTTTCATACGGACATTAAACCGTCATTGCTATATTTAGTTTCTTGCTCGTGCACCTTTACGCACCGCCGGCCTCATGCACGCGCAGCCGCTCGCCCCACTGCACGCTGATTCGGCGCGTGGATCTTGTCTCATGATGACATTTGTGTCACGTAAGATTCAATGTCCCTTTCCTTCTTTTGTCCTTTCATACTGTCGGGGTCACGTCTTTGCCCTGGTAATACCGGTAATTCTTTACTTCACTACTCGAAGCGCTTTCCACAGTGAGTGTGGAGTCACTTCAGCCAATCCACCCGTAGGATACGATGGCAGCCATTTTTTGCGACTGCACACTCACCACACGAGCTGTTAAGTGCTGAACTGGTGAGGGACAGGGGATGATTAGGGGGCCAGAATGACTAGGCCGTGAAGGTCAATTTAACTAAGATAATCGGGATGCACCCTGTTCTTTACGAAGGATGCCCATGGATTTGTTATGAGCACAGAGTGTCAGGACTTAGCCGGCACCGAGCGCAGTGTTATCCCCCTGTACTTGATCACCCTTTCCTTTCCAGATAGGGACGACAAGTCCCGTTTTCCAGTCAGTTGGGATGATGCCAGTCTCTCAAATGGAAGCAAAGATTGTTTGAAATGCCAGGAGGACAGCCTCACCACCAGCCTGGAGAAGTTCACCCTGGATACCACAGATCCCTGCAGCCTTTCCCCCCTTCAGCTGGTTCAATCTCAGTGAGACTGGAGTCGTTCACAGCTAATTGGAGGATCAACCTCAAGAACCGTGGACCCACAGATGTCCAACATCCTAGCCAGAGGATCAGCTTTGAACAACTGCTCAAAGTAGCCAACCCAGCGGGTCACAACTGCAGTGTCATCGTTAAGGACCGCTCCATCAGCCGCCCTGACTGGGACTCTCCGAGGAACAGATTCAGATGTGCGTAATGCTTCGATACCTCTGTAAGTGAGATGTGGGTCGCTAGACCACAGATGGTGTGTCACCTGCTCACAGATTCTTCTAACAGATGCCTCTTTATCTGCCCTCAGAGCCTTTGCAGCCGTCCTTCTCAGTTCCCAGGTACAGACCAGAGTTGCCACTGAGCCGTGCACTGCGACTCCTCTCGATGATATCCAGGGTGCCCTGCAAGATGAAACGCCTCCTTCTGGGAACACCGGTAACACCAACACAACCCTCAGCAACCTTCAGGGTCTTGTCACGGAAGGTCTCCCACATCACATTAGGATTGGCAGTCATACCCAGTCATAGGCGGAGTGGTGGCTCTGAGGCTAAGGATCTGCGCTGGTATCCCAAAGGTTGCCGGTTCGAATCCCTGTCACTGCCAAAAGAGATCCTACTCTGCTGGGCCCTTGAGCAAGGCCCTTAACCTGTAATTGCTCCAGGGGGCGCTGTACAATGGCTGACCCTGCGCTCTGACCCCAAGGGGTATGCGAAAAAACTAACAAACACTGTTGTAAGTCGCTCTGGATAAGAGCGTCTGCTAAATGATGTAAATGTAAATGTAATGTAATGTAAATCTGAAAGTTCCTCACACAAACTGCGTCCAAACTCATTAGAAACAGCTTGGTCTTGGGGTCTGGCCAAGTCCAGGCTCATTTTCCTAGTAGGTGGTGTCCTGCTGGATCTTAAGAGTAGCAACAACAAGTTTATGGTCAGAATTCACAAACTGGGCACTTCTATCTAATTATGTAACTGTTCGACTGACAACCGCCTCCCTGAAATTTTGGAATGCAGGGCAGGTGCTGCCATCTATTGGCAACAAAAAGAATTTTAAGTGAAATCTCGAAGTGCAGGGCAGGTGCTGTCAATTCTCCATGTAATAAACTTAATAAGTTATAGCGTAATGAAAATTGCATAATTAGATCTGGACCACCCTATATTTAAAAGTACATTGTTCAATTTTGCGCCCCTCTTTTCTGTCCACTGGAGGAGGCGGGTGTGCAGTCATTTCCACGGTTAGGCTAACTTTGGGATTCTATTTCCTATCTAAAAAAAATGACAATTTAGTACTGAGCATTTTAGTGCTGTATGCGTTGAAAAGGTACAAGAGCTTCCAGAGTCTCCAATGCAGTTGTAAACGTCGCGGGAGTTAAGTTTTGTCTTTATTTGGTTTTATTGAATGCACTTTTTACGCTTGAATTACAGTACGGAAGCACCAAATTATCTTCAGGCATCATTAGTAAGAAAAACCACAAACACTATAAGAGTTGGGACACCCGCAAGTGAAACAAAACGCGAGTTATAAACGTGTTAAGGAAGACGCGAGTGTCTGGATCAAAACGGCGGATCTTCTGGCAGGAAGAGGCGGGTGCAGGTGGGCGGGCACCGGAAGTGACATCAATTGTGGTAACGCCGTCAATCTGACGGTCTGCTGAGAGAGGAAGTGACAAGGGGTTAGTAGGTAGCGCCGTCCAGTGTTGCTATTCGGGAAATTACCATCACCCGAGTCCTTCATGGAATTGTCAATAAAAGCCTTTGAAACTTATGAAATGTTTGTAATTCTACCAGAGGAACATCTGACAAAAAGATCTAAAAACACTGAAGCTTAGTGAAAAGCAACACTTGGGTCATTCTCAGAACCTTTGGCCACGACTGTACCACTGACCAAAAGAGCACAGACACCAGCTCATGCCAACCAGCATTCCCTGATGACAGTGGCCACTTTCAGCAGGATAACGTGGTCCATCACACTAATAATCGCTCAGGGATGCCTTGATGAACATGACAAAGAGTTCAAAGTGTTAACTTGGCCTTCAAATCTCCCAGATGACAACCTAATCGAGCATCTGTGGGATGTGCCTGGAGAAGCGAGTCCAATCCACGGAGACCCCACCTCACAACTTACAGGATCTGCTGCTGATGTCTTGGTGCAGATACCACAGGGCACCTTGTGGAGTTAATGTCAGACACAAGAGGGTACTACACGATATTTGGCTGCTGGTTTGTTGTGGCTGATTGGTGTGTGTGTTTAAATAGTGCCCTCCATAATATTTCAGATAAATGCGGCACGGTGGCGCAGTGGTAGCACTGCTGCCTCGCAGTAAGGAGACTCGGGTTTGCTTCCCAGGTCCTCCCTGCGTGGAGTCTGCATGTTCTCCCTGTTCTCCCAAAGACATGCAGGTTAGGTGGACTGGCGATTCTAAATTGTCCCTGGTGTGTGCTTGGTGTGTGGGTGTGTGTGTGTGTGTGTCCTGCGGTGGGTCGGTGCCCTACCTGGGATTGGTTCCTGCCTTGCGCCCTGTGTTGGCTGGGATTGGCTCCAGCAGACCCCCGTGACCCTATAGTTAGGATTCAGCAGATTGGAAAATGGATGGATGGATGCACATTTACCCTCGATGTTCTCCTCTGCCCCACAGTGTACATTGCAGACTTTCATTTAAGGAGATTTGCAGACATTTCAGTCACACCGTGTAGACATGACAACACTTTCTACACAGTCTCCTCAATACGGCATCTTGTGGAGTCCATGTCTTGATGGGTCAGAGCTATTTTGGTGTCTCAAGGAGGATCCACACAATATTAGGCAGATGGTTTTAATGTTGTGGCTGATTGATGTGGGAGTGTGCGTACATACAGTATATGTATATATATTTATGTATACTGTATATGGCTATTTGTGTAAAACTGCTCCAGGAAATTAAAAGAACACTTTGATAACACATCAGATCTCAATGGGACAAATAAACCTGCTGGCTCTCTCTACTACTTTGGACTGATATGGGGATGTGTTAGGAACGAAAGGATGGAAATGAAAAAGATCAACATACAGAGAGAGGGCAGAATTCAAAGACACCCCGAAAATCAAAGGGAAAAAAAAACGATGTGACAGGCAGGCAGGCGATTCCATTTGCCAAAATTTCACTGCAGCAACTCCAAATCATACTCAGTAGTTTGTATGCCCCCCAAGTGTTTGTATTCATGCCTGACAACATCCTAATGAGACAACGGATGGTGTCCTGGAGGATCTCCTCCCAGATCTGGACCAGGTCATCACTGAGGTCCTGGAGAGGCTGAGGCAAAACATAATGTCCCACCCAGAGGTGTTCTGTTGGATTGAGGTCAGGCGAGTGAGCGTGGGGGTCAGTCTATAGTTTCAATTCCTTCCTCCTCTCACAAACACATGAGGCCGGGCATTGTGGTACACCAGGAGGAACCCAGGAGCCACTGCACCAGCATAGGGTCTGACAAGGGGGCCAAGGATATCACCCCGATACCTAATGGCAGTCAAGGTGCTGTTGTCTAGCCTGTAGAGGTCTGTGTGTCCCTCCATGGATATGTCTTCCCAGATATACCATCACTGACCCACCACCAAAGCGGTCACACTGAATGATGTCACAGGCAGCATAACGTTCTCCACGGCTTCTCCAGACCCTTCCACGTCTGTCACATGTGCTCAGGGTGAACCTGCTCTCTCATCTGTGAAAAGCACAGCGCACCCGCCTGTGGTGGACCTGCCAGTTCTGGTATACTATGGCAAATGCCAATCGAGCTCCACGGTGCCCACTAGAGGATGTTGGGCCCTCAGGCCACCCTCATGAAGTTTATATCTCATTGTTTGGTCAGAGACATTCACACCAGTGGGCTGCCTGCCTGCTGGAGGTCATTTTGTAGGCTCTGCCAGTGCTCATCCTGTCCCTCTTTGCCCAAAGGAGCAGATACCGGTGGGTCCTGCTGATGGGTTAAGGACCTTCTACGAGGGGCCCTGTCCAGCTCTCCTCGAGTAACTGCCTGTCTGTCTCCTGGAATCTCCTCAATGCCCTTGAGACTGTGCTGGGAGACACAACAAACCTTCTGGGCAATGGGAGGCACGTATTGATGTGCCTGCCATCCTGGAGAAGTTGGACTACCTGTGCCACCAAACTCTGTAGGGTCCGGGTATGGCCTCGTGCTACCAGTAGTGACACTGACCGTAGACAAGTGAAAAACGACAGATGAGGAGGGAAAAATGTCAGTGGCCTCCCTCCAGCTGTGAAACCATTCATTCCTGTTTTGGGGGTCGTCTCATTGTTGCCCCTCTAGTGCACCAAAGCAGCTGAAACTGATGAACGAGCCCCTCTGCTACTTAACTGAGCAGATCAATAGCCTACAAGTGTCATTGACTTGATGTTGTACTCTCATTCAAAAGTGGGCCTTTCAATTTTTTGAGTAGTATAATTTCTTTATATATATATATATATATATATATATATATATATATATATATATATATACAGTATCTCACAAAAGTGAGTACACCCCTCACATTTTTGTAAATATTTTATTCTGTCTTTTCATGGGACAAAACTGAAGATATGACACATTAGCCTGTCAGTGCTCAGACCATACGCCCGCCGCACACGGCATCACATTGGTCTGCATGGCTGTTGTCCCAGAAGGAAGCCTCTTCTAAAGGTGATGCACAATAAAGACAAGCAGACTAAGGACATGGACTACTGGAAACCATGTGCTGTGCTCTGATGAGACCAAGATAAACTTCTTTGGTTCAGATGGTGTCAAGCGTGTGTGGCGGCAACCAGGTGAGGAGTACAAAGACAAGTGTGTCTTGCCTAAAGTCCAGCATGGTGGTGGGAGTGTCCTGGTTTGGGGCTGCATGAGAGCT
The DNA here is from genome assembly GCF_900747795.2 of Erpetoichthys calabaricus. Taxonomy (NCBI): domain Eukaryota; kingdom Metazoa; phylum Chordata; class Cladistia; order Polypteriformes; family Polypteridae; genus Erpetoichthys; species Erpetoichthys calabaricus. Next base: position 20,658,523 of record NC_041398.2, on the reverse strand, counting down.
GCCGGCACTGGGGAACTACAGTTCATTGAGGGCACCATGAATGCCAACATGTCCTGTGACATACTGAAGCAGAGCATGATCCCCTCCCTGGGACACAACATAATAATGACCCCAAACATACCTCCAAGACCACCACTGCCTTGCTAAAGAAACTGAGGGTAAAGGTGCTGGACTGACCAAGCATGTCTGCAGACCTAAACCCTATTGAGCATCTGTTGGGGGGGTGGGCATCCTCAAACAGAAGGTGGAGAAGCACAAGGTCTCTAACATCTCTGTGATGTCATCATGGAGGAGTGGAAGAGAATTCCAGTGGCAACCTGTGAAGCTCATGTGAACTCCATGCCCAAGAGGGTTAAGGCAGTGCTGGAAAATAATGGTGGCCGGCCTCACAAAATATGGACATTTTGGGCAGAATTTGGACATTTTTCACTTAGGGGTGTAATCACTTTTGTTGCCAGTGGTTTAGACATTAATGGCTGTGTGTTGAGTTATTTTGAGGGGACAGCAAATTTACACAAGCTGTACATGGACTACTTTACATTGTATCAGAGTGTCATATCTTCAGTGTTGTCCCATGAAAAGATAGAATATTTACAAAAATGTGAGAGCTGTACTCACTTTTGTGTGATACTGTATATACAGTATATATATTTACATATATGTAGTATATATCTTGGGACACCAGAAGTACTTCCGGGTTTTGTATAAGAGGAGCAACCTGCCTCAATTTGGGAAGCCAGTGTTGGGAAGGAGGAAGACAAAGCTTGCTGAGAGGAGTGGAGGAAGAGTTATGGAGAAGGGAAGAAACAGAGTTGTGGTCGTGATGTGGGAAACCATTTTTGTAAGAGTTTCTCACAATAAAAACCTCATTGTTTCATTAGAACTTGTGTCCGAGCCTGTTGTCTTGGGAGTCTGGGGAGCTGCAGCACCCCCCTGGGGACTATGGTGGGATTCTAACAGGTTAGATGCTCCAGAAAATGCGGAATTACAAATAAAACAAGTGACCAAACCCAGTCAGTGCTCACAGATGACCAGGCCCAGGAGAGCCTGACCACAAGCGCCTTGAGCATGGGAAAGGTGCTATATACATAAAATGTATTCTAATACATTGAGCAGTCAACATAAACATAAAAAGGCATTCGTCCACATACAATGGATTGACAAGGACAGAGCTGTTGGTCATTGTGTGAGTATTAGAGGGGCTCACTTGAAGTAAAAAGAGAAGAAGGTGGCTGGATAACGGAGACAGTCCAGGAGATGAATTGTGACGCGGTCAGTTTAAAGGAAGGCAACGCGTGGGCTTGGACTGAACGTCCATTGAATGCGTTAAGTGAGGTCAGGATATACAGTGACGGTGGCTGGAGACTACTGAGAGAGTTCATTTTGGTGGGGGGGGGGGAGACACTGACCTTATTTACCACAAGTCACACCAGCAAGGGGGCGATGGAGAGACACAGAGAGTGAAGGGAGGGATGACGAGAGGAGACTCGGGTTCAAATAGTACATAACCAGCAGGACTTTAAGGGTTAAGAACACGAGAAAACACAAATGCAGCAAACAGATCACCAGTCCGCACAGCAAGGAATCCATGAAGAAAAAAAAATAGGAAGAGAATTTGAGCAGGAGTCAGCTGGATGGGATAAACATGGCAACCACTGAAACATTTTATTGATATTTAAAAAAAAAACAATAGAAAGTACAGCATTATAACATAAAACAGAAGAGAAAATTATTTAACCCTTACAGTACATTGTAATAAAAAGACGATAAACATATTCAGCCTACACACACCACCGCTGGCCTCAAATCAGACACGTCCACCACGTGTGCTTAGCAGATCGGCACATCCCTCGACTCGCTGCCAGGACGCTCCTGCAGGTTGGCGTCTCCTCTCTCAGCTTTACTCCCCAAACGTATGCCATCTGGGGCAGCTTTTAAAAATGTAAAGCCTGGCCTGGCCAATAGCATGGAGGGCTGAATACCAAAAGATGTTGAGATGCCCATCAGTGTGTCTTCTGCTTGAAGCATTTCCGATAGAAAATTGTCTTTCCTTATTTTATGACAATGTTTTATTATTGAAACAGTTCTGGACTTGTTACTCATCACTGGCTTGCCTTGACTGACACGACCTCAGACTGTTAAGTGTGAACGAACGAAAAGGACAGCTGTGGAGCGCTTTTTTTTTTTTTCTGCTGACAATACAATTGGGTGTGTAGCCATCGGACCCCCCTCGGCATTTATGGAAGCTGCGGTTGCATACGTGCACATGCATGTCAGGTTATCAGGAAAACAATTCAGGGTCCATATTACTAAGGAGAAACCAGCAGGCAGCAACACATGGGAAGGTGATTTCACACAGTCTGTTATAGATAAGAAAATGCATTCTGTAGTATATGGTGGGAAATTAAAAAAACAAAAGTACGAGGGGGAGCCAAGCTAAAGTTACAAAATGGACCGAATCTTAACAAAGCTGATCATGTCATTTCTCAATGCACTTGCGCCACCTGCCTGGCAGTTCCCTGCAGAATAAAAGGTTTTGCCTCATCCTCGCCACCACTCGTGCACCCGAGTTCTTGTCGAACACTACATGCCGTGGGGCACTACAGTCGCTAGTGCAAGTTGGAGACCAATGTGAAGCCTGCTATTTGATCCAAGCAGCGGGGACTGCTGTCTCAAGGGGTCCTTTTGCTGCCAGACAATGAAACACACACAGCTAAGAACACCAAGGTGAAGCTGGAGGGATTGCCACATCCTCCCGACATGAAGAAAGCAGTGCATGAGTGGTCACGAGGACAAGACCAAACCTTTTATTCTGCTGGCATCTGGGCACTACCTGGCAGGTGGCACAAGTGCAATGAGAAATGACATGATCAGCTTTGTTAAGGTTTGTTCCATTTTCTAACTTTAGCTTGTAATAAAGATGAATTAATCAAGTTTGCTGGTACTTAGGGTGTTGTACCGTGTTAGCCATTATGAATGTAGTGAGAAGTCCAGCAAGACGACACCTTTTATTGGCTAACTAAAAAGATTACAATAAGTAAGCTTTCAAGGCAACTCAGGCCCCTTCTTCAGGCAAGATGTAAATATTTACACAAGTTGAACTTACTGAGTGAAGCCTTGTAAAACAGCGCCCTCTGGTGGAATTCTGGGGTTGGTGCCCCACTGGCTCCTAACACAGAGGTGCCGCTAATGTTCGGAGATACGCGGCCACTACGGAGTCCTTTTCTGGACCGTTTTTATACTATGTACTGTAAAGTCCCGCTTGTACATGGGAGCAGACAGTGGAAGATACCGTTGCACACAGAAGATGCACACCCTGGTCCGTTTAAAGTTCAAGCGTTTAGTGAGCGACACTGCACGTTTATAAAATCCCTCAACTTTTCCCCTGAAGATTTTTCTTTACTCTTACAAAACTTTCAGCTTTACTCATAGTCCGGGTGATTCTCGCCACGCATCTGTGCAGATTTTGGCTATCTTTGTGTATTTTTAACGTTGGATTGCATGGACGTGGGTAGCAACGAATCACATCATGCAACTCTTCCTCGAATGAGCCCTACACGCACGGGGCTGTGCCGTCACAAAATTCTGAAACTACGCGGTCCAGGACATGAAGGGCCATGGATTCTTCACTCCTTTCTGTTGCATCAACTGCATAGCACTCTGGGTAAAATTACTCAAGGGGTAGGCTCAGTATTACACACAGGTCACACACAAGTCGGTAAACAAAGACATTACCTTTAAGACATGAAAGCACAGACACCTTTCCCATTTCCTTCTGCTTGTTTACATGTATTTTCCGCTAATTTTTAAGTCTACTGCTAGGATCAGCATTCTATACTTGGAATTCTGTACCATCCATTACTGGCTGTTAAACCTGTGTGACATTACGCTAGCCTGACAAAGCATTATGGGGCGCTGGGGGAGTAATAATAATAAAAAAAGTTTGTTTAAGCCAGCTCCACACCATGAATTTTCAGGAAAACGTTTGGCAAACATGGCCTATTCTCTGTGAAAAACCTATTTGGTGAATTTCACTCATTGTAAGACCCCCATCAGTTATGAGAGTTTGTTTTGAAAGCTTCCTTTACTCTCTAGCTTAGTCTTTCAGGGTTACTCCAGTGTCATGTGGCCATTAAGACTCCTGCTGTCTGAGAAACACTTGCCACATCCATAATTTCAAATTATTTTAAGGTTATGAAGTCCATTGTCATTTCAGAATCGTTTACCACATTCAGTATAACAATAATTCGTCCCTCCCTTGGGGATTCTTAATTGTTCATGAACATTACTTAAAAAGTGAGAATATTTTACCTCATTTAAAGCAGCAATAAGATGTTTCATCAGCACAACTTTCTTCATGATTTTGAAGGCTGTTGCTACGGGAAAATATACTGCCACATTCAGAACCGCAGTAAGGTTTTATTTAGGTTTCCCTTGAGTGTGAATTCTTATGTGGTTCTGTAGTCTGTTGTTATGGGGGAATCTTTTGCCACACTCAGAACAGCAATATGGCTTTCCTCCAGTATGGACTTGCGTGTGATAGTTAAGAGCACTGCCATCAGAGAATCTTTTCCCACACTCAGAACAGCTATATGGTTTTTCTCCAGTGTGGATTCTTGTATGTCTTTGCAGAGTGCATTTATGGGGGAATCTTTTACCACATTCAGAACAGCAGTATGGCTTTTCTCCTGTATGAATCCGCATGTGCTGCCGCAGATTGCAGACATTGGTGAATAGTTTCCCACACTCAGCACAGGAATATGGCTTTTCTCCAGTATGAATTCGTGTGTGCTGCTTAAGATTGCTGCTGTCAATAAATCGTTTGCCACATTCAGCGCAACCATAGGGCTTCTCTCCGGTGTGGACTCTTCGATGCCTGTGCAGACTACTACTGGAAGAGAACTGTTTGCCACACTCCGAGCAGCAATGAGGTTTTTCTCCTGTATGAATTCTTATGTGTAATTGAATACTGTGGTTATGGAGGAATATTTTGCCACATTCAGAACAGGCATATAGCTTCTCTCTCGCATGAATCGACTTCTGGTTTTTGGAGGTTTTTCTGCACTTTCGGCCAGTATACAAAGCCTCTTTATCCGTGTTATGCATTTGTTGCTGGTCGATGTTGACAGCTTCTACCTGTGCTTCTTTCACAGCAGAATCAGAACTACACTGCAACAAGGCTGCTGTCAAATCCCCTGGTGCACCTGAAGTATTCAACATCTTCTCCTTGCTCTGTCTGGGTTGCAGTCTGCCCTGAAGAGAGGGCTGAGCAAACGAAGATGGGGAGAAGCTGCCACTTTCTTGGAAATCTGCAATAACACAAAGAGATCAGTCTCATGTTTTTAAATAAATTCATCATTGTAAAGAGAGAGGAGGAACACTGATTGGGGTGGTTGCTGTACACTGAGGTTTAATTCCTCATCTGTCTAATGTGTGTTTGGACTTTCATGTTCTCCTGGTATCTGTTCAGTTTCTCCATCTTCCTCTCATATCCTACAGATCTCTGTCTGGTATGACTGAGTGTGAATGTGTGTGTGCCAGTGTACCCTCCATTATCATGGAGATGCCTGCCTTACTTCAAAACCTACCTGAGACCACAGCAAGGGGGGACAAATTGGTTGTTCAGATGCCTAGAACTGCAAGTGCTAAATTCTGGACAACCAAATCATAAACTGACAAAGCCCAGCAGATTACCAATGTTTTGGACTTTGGTCCATGTAATGAGTTCCAACTCAAAAACAATTTGATAAAAAACACAAAAGACCTAACTCTTCATGTACAATCTTAACTGGATGTCACTTATGAAGACAGCTGCTTACAGTGTGCCAGACAGACGTAATCACCTTCTCAAATGCACAAAAACACGAGTGATAATATAGTGAAACTGGGCATTACGTCAATGAAGCAAACATTTGCAACAACTGGTGCAGTGAGGACAAGAATTTCAAAAGCTAATCGTATCCAATTGTTGTTTACTAAAATGTAAGTAAGGTAAGAATGAACACATACACTCACAGGCCATTTATCAGGTACACCTGTTTGACTGTTAATGCAAATATTTAATCAGCCAATCACATGGCAGCAACTTAATGCATTTCAGCCTGTAGACATCGTCAACTTCAAACTGAGCATCAGAATGGGGAAGGAAGGGGATTTAAGGGACTTTGAATGTGGCATGGTTGGTGCTCCGATTATTTCAGAAACTGCTGATCTACTGGGATGTTCACACACAACCATCTCTAGGGTTTACAAAGAATGGTCTGAAACAGGGAAAATATAAAGTGAGTGGCAGTCCTCTGGGTGAAAACACCTTGTTGATGGCAGAGGTCAAAGGAGATTGGCCAGACTGGTCCGAGCTGATAGAAAGGCAACAGGAACTCAAATAAGCACTCATTACAAGCGAGGTCTGCAGAAGAGCAGCTCTGAACACACAACACGTCAAACCTTGAAGAAGGTGGGCTACAGCAGCAGGAGACCCCACCAGGTGCCTCTCCTGTCAGCTAAGAACAGGCAACTGAGGCTACAATTCACACGGGCTCACAAAAATTGGTCAATAGAAGAATGGGAAAATGTTGGTGAAAGCAGGGATTCATCCTGCCTTGTATCAACGTTTCAGGTTGTTGTTGGTGGTGTGATGGTGTAGGGGATATTTTCTTGGCACATTTTGGGCCCCTTAGTACCAACTGAGCATCGTTTAAATGCCTCAGCCTACCTGAGGAGGCAGCGGTGGGTCTCATGATATGCTAACGGTCTGCTTCTTCCTCCACCTCATCCCCGTGTTCATCTCTGTTGCTGCATGCAGCGACGCTTACTTTGAAATGCTCCTTGAAATCAGAGCTGGTAAGCCACGTCTTGCCTGCAAAAGCAACTGAAATGCCCACAGCCTATCTGAGTATTGTTACTGACCACGTCCATCACTTTATGACCACAGTGTACCCATCTTATGATGGCTCCTTCCAGTAGGACAACACACCACGTCACAAAGCTCAAAATATCATCATGACAACATGACAAGGAGTTCACTGGACTCCAATGGCCTCCACAGTCACCAGATCTCAATCCAATAGAGCATCTTTGGGATGTCATGAAACGGGAGAGTCGCATCATGGATGTGCAGCTGACAAATGTGCAGCAACTGTGTGATGCTGTCAAATCAATATGGACCACAATCCTGGAGGAATATTTCCAGCACCTTGTTGAGTCTATGCCATGAAGAATTACAGAAGTTTTGAATGCAAAAGGGGGATCAACCGTGTACTAGCAAAGTGTACCTAATAACCTGGCTGGTAAGTGTATTTTATATCTATCTATATCTCTATATCTCTGTCTCTCTATCTCTACATCTCTCCATCATCTCTCTATCTCTCTAACTATATCTCTATATCTTTATCTATATCTCTATCTCTCCATCGCTCTCTATATCTATCTCTCTATATCTCTCTATATTTATATCTCTATATCTATCTCTAACTATATCTCTATCTTTATATCTATCTATATCACAGGTGTCAAACTCTGGCCCGCGGGCCAAATTTGGCCCGCCGTGTAATTTCATTTGGCCCGTGGGGCAATATCAAATTAACATTAGAGCTGGCCCACCGGTATTATACAGCGGCGGTGTTGCTGTAACACCGCATTCACTGCGAATACTACAAATCCCATAATGCTCTGCGGTTGTTTTGGCGTGCCAGCTTTGTGTCAGTAGATTTCTAGCAAGCAGAGTTCTTTCCAGACGTGCTGCGGCCCAATACTACAACTCTAGGTGTCACTGTTTTACCCCTACCAAAAATGACGAAAAGGAAGGGAGAAAACAGAACTTTTCGGGACAGGTGGGAGACAGAATATATGTTTACGTATCTGAAAGACAGACCTGTTTGTCTCGTTTGTGGAGCCAACATGTCGGTACCTAAGGAGTACAACCTTAGGCGACACTATGAAACGAAACATCAGGACATGTACAAGGACCTGGACACGACTCAAAGGAGCCAGAAAGTAGAGGAGATGAAGAGAGGGTTGGTTTCACAACAAAATATGTTCAAAAAAGCCACAGCACAAAACGAGGCTGCTGTAAAGGCGAGTTATATCGTGGCAGAAGAAATCGCCAAATCAACCCGATCCTTTAATGAGGGAGAATTTATTAAAAAGATAATGCTGAAAGTTTGTGACCAAGTGTGCCCAGAGAAAAAACAGGCCTTTTCAAACGTAAGCCTGAGCAGGAACACAATAGCGGAGCGCATATGTGATCTTGCCACCAATCTGCATGACCAGCTGATGGAAAAGGGGAAAGATTTTGTTTCTTTTTCCCTCGCTGTGGACGAGAGCACTGACGCGTCTGATACTGCGCAGCTGTCAGTCTTCATCCGCGGTGTCGACTCAAAAAAGTGTGTTACGGAGGAGCTTTTGGGATTTAAATCCATGCATGGCACAACCACAGGGACGGACATTTTTGAGGAGGTTTGCAAATGTGTAACTGAAATAAACCTGCCGTGGGATAAACTCGTGGGATTAAGCACTGATGGTGCGCCAGCGATGAGTGGTAAAAAGAATGGTCTGGTGGGCAGGATGCGTGAAAAGATGCGGGAAGAGAACTGTGCAGGTGAGCTATCGGTTTATCACTGCATTATACATCAAGAGTCACTGTGTGCTAAAGCCCTAAAGATGGAACGTTATGACCACAGTAACACAAGTTGTTAACTTTATAAGAGCCAAAGGTCTGAATCACCGCGAGTTTAAGTCTTTTCTGGAAGAGTTTGGTTCGGAACACACAGACGTGCCGTATCACACAGAGGTGAGATGGTTAAGCCGCGGAAAAGTACTGAACAGATTTTTCGAGCTGCGTGAAGAAATATGTCAGTTTCTGCAAAGCAAAGGGAAGGACACAGCAGAACTCCAGGAGCAAAAGTTTATGTGTGAGCTGGCCTTTCTGTCTGACATCGCAAGCCATCTTGATGCGCTGAACCTGCAGCTACAGGGGCGGGGCCGCATCATCACCGAGATGTACTCGTCAGTGAAAGCTTTTAAAGCTAAACTCTGCCTGTGGGAGAATCAGCTGCTGCAAGGAAACCTTGGCCATTTCCCCTGTTGCCAAACCATAAATACGCAGATCTCTACCGCCGTGTGCGCACAGTTTGCTGAAAAACTCAGTGTACTCGGCGCTGAGTTTAACCGACGATTTGGCGACTTTGATGGTCAGAAATGGAGATTTGAACTGCTTAGTAATCCCTTCGCAGTCGATGTGGAAAAAGCACCAACTAACATTCAAATGGAGCTGATTGAACTCCAGTGTGATGACACGCTGAAGTCAAAGTATGATGCTGTTGGCACCGCACAGTTTCCACAACACATCCCTGACACAATGCCTCAGCTCCGCACCCAAGCTGCTCAATTGCTCTCCATGTTCGGCAGCACTTACCTATGTGAGCAACTTTTCTCCTCAATGAAGATGACGAAAACATCTCACAGGGCACGTCTCACTGATGAACACCTTCGTTCGATAATGAAGGTTGCCTCAGCTCAAAGCCTGAGCCCCGACACTGATGAACTAGCATCCAAGAAAAGATGCCAGGTGTCTGGCTTGAACACACCATGTTAGATCAGTGTGTCGCAAACTGAACAGTAAAAAGGCCTGAATGATTGATTTATGTATTAGCCAGTGGAAAAAGTTAATGTTGATATTTAGCAAATTGAAAAGAGGCATTCATTTTTTATTTAAATGTTATTTAATATGCCATTGATGTTTCTTCGTTTGTTCTTTGACAGTTGATTTTGCACTATTAAGTTAAGTTAAGCTATAAGCATGGCTTGTTCCATATTCAGTGTTAAAGCAAATCAGTGTAGCAAACTGAGCAAAAACATTTTATTCATGCACTCTTCTCTTGCTACTTCAAGGCTTGAATGTTTGATTCATTCATTATTGTTATTTTGTTTTCAAATGTATTTATTAGCCTGTGGAAAAAAGTTTATTTTGATATTTACCTCAGAAGGCTGCAAATAGAAAAGAGGCATTCAATTTTTATATTTAAACATGAAACTCGGGTTTGCATGTCATTATAAAGTTATATAAGCCTTGCTTGTTCAATTTTCAACGCAAAACTTGTTTGGGTGCCTATTAAAAGGTAATTTTTTTCAACCTTGGCCTGCGGCTTTGTTCAGTTTTAAATTTTGGCCCACTCATTATTTGAGTTTGACACCCCTGATCTATATCTCTAACTATATCTCTATATTTATATCTCTATCTCTCCATCTCTCTCTCTCTTTATATCTCTATATCTTTATACATCTATCTCTATATATCTAACTATAAGTCTATATCTCTAACTATATCTCTATATTTACTGTATATCTCTCCATTTCTGTCTCTCTTTATATCTCTAGATCTCTAACTATATCTCTATATATCTATCCATATCTCTCTCAATATCTCTAACTAAATCTTTATATTTACTATATATCTCTATATCTCTCTCTTTATATCTCTATATCTCTCTGTATCTGTATCTCTATCTCTCTACATCTCTATTTCTCTATATATCTATCTATATCTCTATCTCTAATTATAACTCTATATCTCTCTATATTTATATCTATATCTCTCCATCTCTCTCTAACTATAACTCTATATCTCTATATTTACTGTATATCTATATCTCTCCATCTATCTGTCTCTCTTTATATCTCTATATCTCTAACTATATCTCTATATCTCTCTACATCTCTATATCTAACTATATCTCTCCATCTCTCTCTCTTTATATTTCTACATATCTCTCTACATCTCTATATCTTTATCTATATCTACAACTCTATATCTCTAACTATATCTCTATATTTATATCTCTATATCTCTCCATCTCTCTCTATATCTCTCTACATCTCTAACTATAACTATAACTCTATATTTATATCTCTATATCTCTCTATATATCTCTATAGAGATATATCTCTATATCTCTCATCTCATCTCTAACTATATCTCTATATTTATATCTCTGTCTCTCTGACTATATCTCTACTGTATCTCTAACTATCTCTCTCAGATCATAGAATGGTTGAAATAGTTTACTGTCAAATAAATGCAAAGAGTACGCGACACGTGTTTCGCCGTCATTCTGGGCTCATCAGGCGTAGACACTCCACTGCACTCCCTCTCGACAGTAAACTATTTCAACCATTCTATGATCTGCTCCTCACAAACTGAGGGCACCGTGGCGGATGTTAGCAGATTGCTGGCCAACCACAAGCGTTACCTGGTAGGTAACCACCCATATAATCAGATTGTGACACAGACTTCGAATGCCATGAATGTAATTACCCCGATCTACATGCTGTCTAATAAACGAACCACACGCCGTGGCGCAACGTTAGGGGCATCGCCTCTGGCGCTGAGGTCCGATTCCCGAGAGGGAGTGCAGTGGAGTGTGTACGCCTGATTAGCCCAGAATGAGGGCGAAACACGTGTCGCGTACTCTTTGCATTTATTTGACAGTAAACTATTTCAACCATATATATTATATATATATATATATATATATATATATAGATAGATAGGATAGATAGGATAGATAGGATAGATAGGATAGATAGGATAGATAGATAGATAGATAGATAGATAGATAGATAGATAGATAGATAGATAGATAGATAGATAGATAGGATAGATAGGATAGATAGAGAGAGAGAGAGAGAGAGAGAGAGAGAGAGAGAGAGAGAGAGAGAATCTCTATCACTTTTGGTTTAGTGACAGCTGCAATCTCTAACAAACATATTCCCAGGAAGTGTGTGCCCCCTGCTGGATTCAGCCACGCATGTCACACACACACACTTTTTTTTTTTCCTGGTCTCGGTGCCACTGCATTGTCTTATTTTGTTGACATTTACCATCACTGTGGTGGAGTAACAGAGAACACCTGGAGGGGGAAATGACCTTCAGGAATGACAATCCAGACGTGAATTTGGGGTTCCATCCTTTGCTGTGATTTATTTGATAAAGTTGGAATGCCTTTAAAACCCAATTTATACTTAAAACTTCACCCATCCACCATGCTGTGAAAAAGTATTTGCCCCATTCCTAATCTGCACTGCTTTCTCTCATTCACAACACTCGTTTCTGATCTCCAAGCAGAATTTACAGAATACAAAAGACAACCCAAGTAAGCACAATACATGTTTTTTTACATAATTTGGATTACTGAAGGAAAAAAAAAAGTCTACTAAGACCTACATCACCCATGTGGAAAAGCAATTACCCCCTTAGTCACTCACTCAACCAATGAACCACCTTTCAGTGATAACGGGTGAAATGAGACTAAATACAGCCCAGCTCGATGGGTGCCAGTCCTTTGGAATCTGAACATCACTTCAACAGAACCTTTCCAGTAATGAGAAGTAAGTTGGCTAAAAGGTCTCCACAAGCAGGACTCCATGCTTCAGAGAGAGAGACAAGCTAGAAGCACAGGCTGATAGAGCGCATTGCTGCACCCAACACATGACAAACCAACTCAGGATCCCAGATTAGGACCCGAGTGCTGCCATACAACATGTGACACCTCAGCACCACACTGAACAGTGTGAAGTTTTTTATGGTGGCTGGAGTGCCAATTCTGCCACCAACCCTCAGGTTTTTCACTGCAGGTTGGAGGGCCTACATGCAGGGATGGATGCAGATTAACGTTTACCCAGGACAGAGCAATTGCAGGTTAAGGGCCTTGCTCGAGGGCCCAACGTAGTAGAGTCACTTTTGGTGTTTACGAGGATTCGAGCCAGCAACCTTCCAATTGCCAGAGCAGATCCATAGCCTCAGAGCCACCACTCAGTGCCTCGAGCAAAAGAAATTCTAGAAGACCCAAGAAAGAAAGATACTGAAGCATAGCAGTCAGGAAAGGGTCACAGGGCAACCTCCAAAACCCTGGGGGGCTCCAGTGAACCACCATGAGAGCCAATCGTCTCCAAAAGGAGAAAACTAAGAGCAGTGGGAAATCTACCCAGGAGTGGTCGGCCTAGAACAGGGGTGGGCAATGTCAGTCCTGGAGGGTCGCAGTGGCTGCAGGTTATTTGGTTTCAACCCAATTTCTTAACGAGAAGTCAGTTATTGCTGATGAAGCACTTATTGCTCAAAGTGACCTTCTGATGCTTCATAGTAGTGGTCTCGCATGTAAAGGTTCCCCACTGTCAGAGCCATTTGCTAGTTAGTGAGGTTATGTCAAGTTGATAGAAGTATTTGCTTAGTTATGTTAAACTAGCTGTGTAAGCCCATGATGTAGAAAGTCTGGAGTCCTAGAAACTACTGAAATCGTCAGAAAAAAAATCAAAATGTAGAGATGTCAGGTAATTGAAAGGAATGCCTCTGGGCGTCTCTCTCTCTCTCCTTGGAGGATTCGTTTTGCTGATGTGCTCACCTCGCTTGTGTTTCTGTGGATACCATTTTGCCGATGTTAGCAGCTAAGTGACTTTGTCTTTCACTTCTGAGGTTTTGTTTTGCTGGCATGCTGGCCCCGCTTGTGTCATTAGCGGCTAAGCGAGTTTTCAGTTTCCTCAGAGGAGGAGCCATTACCCCGAATCCACCTCTCACTTCCGGGCAGACAGACACACACACTTCCACGCGTAGACATTTATATACAAGACTAGGGGGCTCCACCCCCTGCTCGCTTTGCTCGCCCACCCCCGGGTTTGGCTTACCGGATATACAATTTATTTTCATAGGAATTGTTACATACAGTTAGGTCCATAAATATTTGGACAGAGACACCTTTTTTCTCATTTTGGTTCTGTACATGACCACAATGAATTTGAAATGAAACAACTCCGATGCAGTTGAAGTGCAGACTTTCAGCTTTAATTCAGTGGGGTGAACAAAACGATTGCATAAAAATGTCAGGCAACTAAAACATTTTTTGAACACAATCCCTTCATTTCAGGGGCTCAAACGTAATTGGACAATTGACTCTTTGGCTATTTCATGGGCAGGTGTGGGCAAGTCTCTCATTATGTCCTTATCAATGAAGCAGATAAAAGGCCTGGAGTTGATTTGAGGTGTGGTGCTTGCATGTGGAAGATTTTGCTGTGAACAGACAACATGCGGTCAAAGGAGCTCTCCATGCAGGTGAAAGAAGCCATCCTTAAGGTGTGAAAACAGAAAAAACCCATCTGAGAAATTACTACAATATTACGAGTGGCAAAATCTACAGTTTGGTACATCCTGAGAAAGAAAGCAAGCACTGGTGAACTCAGCAACGCAAAAAGACCTGGACGTCCACGGAAGACAACAGTGGTGGATGATCGCAGAATCATTTCCACGGTGAAGAGAAACCCCTTCACAACAGCCAACCAAGTGAACAACACACTCCATGGGGTCTGTGTATCGATATCCAAGTCTACCATAAAGAGAAGACTGCATGAAAGTAAATACAGAGGGTGCAGTGCAAGGTGCAAGACACTCATAAGTCTCAAGAATAGAAAGGCGAGATTGGACTTTGCTAAAGAACATCTAAAAAAGCCAGCACAGTTCTGGAAAAACATTCTTTGGACAGATGAAACCAAGATCAACCTCTACCAGAATGATGTCAAGAAAAAAGTATGGAGAAGGCGTGCATGGCTGCCAGTGGCACTGGGACACTAGTGTTTATTGATGATGTGACACAGGACAGAAGCAGCCGAATGAATTCTGAGGTGTTCAGAGACATACTGTCTGCTCAAATCCAGCTAAATGCAGCAGTCAAATTGATTCATGATACAGATGGACAATGACCCAAAACATACAGCCAAAGCAACCCAGGAGTTTATTAAAGCAAAGAAGTGGAACATTCTGGAATGGCCAAGTCAGTCACCTGATCTTAACCCAACTGAGCAGGCATTTCACTTGTTGAAGACTAAACTTCAGACAGAGAGGCCAACAAACAAACAACAACTGAAAGCCGCTGCAGTAAAGGCCTGGCAGAGCATTAAAAGGAGGAAACCCAACATCTGGTGATGTCCAGGAGTTCAAGACTTCAGGCTGTCATCGCCAGCAAAGGGTTTTCAACCAAGTATTAGAAATGAACATCTGATTTCCAGTTATTTAATTTGTCCAATCAGGCCTGGCCTTAGGCATAAGAGAAGTAGGCGACCGCCTAGGGCCCCAGCGTCCGGGGGGCCCCGGATCGACGGCGGCCAGGCCCCCGGCCCGCCCCTCCCCTCACATGTTTAACAGTTCAAACTGGCTAAATTGTAGCAGTTAACTACTCCGGGGCAATGACCTCGTAACGTTACAAGAAAACGTCTCCTTGGTCTAATTTTCACGCATTTCGCAGAGATCCAGGGGGGCTCCGCACCCCTCAGGGGGCCCCTGGACCCCCCTTTTGCCTAGGGCCCCATAATACCTAAGACCGGGCCTGGTCCAATTACTTTTGAGCCCCTGAAATGAAGGGATTGTGTTCAAAAAATGCTTTAGTTGCCTCACATTTTCATGCACAGGTCCTCACAGGTGGCGCAGTGGTAGTGCTGCTGCTTTGCAGTAAGGAGACTGTGGAAGATTGTGGGTTTGTTTCTCGGTTCCTCCCTGTGTGGATAGCGCTTTGAGTACTGAGAAAAGCGCTATATAAATGTAATGAATCATTATTATTATTATTATTATGCAACCGTTTTGTTCACCCCACTGAATTAAAGCTGAAAGTCTGCACTTCAACTGCATCCGAGTTGTTTCATTTAAAATTCATTGTGGTAATGTACAGAACCAAAATGAGAAAAAACTTGTCTCTGTCCAAATATTTATGGACCGAACTATATGTATTATTTTCACTTGAACTCTTTTAGGTCGGATGTTGAGAGGACGAGTTGAGTGTGCATGTCATAGATAGATAGAATAGATAGATTAGATAGAGAGATAGATAGATACTTTATTAATCCCAAGGGGAAATTCGCCTGCGGTGGGTTGGCACCCTGCCCGGGATTGGTTCCTGCCTTGTGCCCTGTGTTGGCTGGGATTGGCTCCAGCAGACCCCCGTGACCCTGTGTTCGGATTCAGCGGGTTGGAAAATGGATGGATGGATGGAAATTCGCATATTCCAGCAGCAGCATACTGATAATAACAATATTAAATTAAACAGTGATAACAAGGCAGGTATACACACAGAAAATAACTTTGTATAATGTTAACGTTTATCCCCCCAGGTGGAATTGAAGAGTCGCATAGTGTGGGGGAGGAACGATCTCCTCAGTCTGTCAGTGGAGCAGGACGGTGACAGCAGTCTGTCACTGAAGCTGCTCCTCTCTCTGGAGATGACACTGTTCAGTGGATTCTCCATGATTGATAGGAGCCTGTTGAGTGCCCATTGCTCTGCCATGGATGTCAAACTGTCCAGCTCCATGCCTACAATAGAGCCTGCTTTCCTCACCAGTTTGTCCAGGCATGAGGCGTCCTTCTTCTTAATGTTGCCTCCCCAGCACACCACCACGTAGAAGAGGGCTCTGATCCAAGGGTTGAGGGCGACAATCAGCTGTTAATGACGACAAAACTCACTGTCACGTCACAGGCATTCCCTCTCTGCTCAGAGGAATGTTAGACTCATAGAGTCGACATCTAATCCTTGCGTGTGCGTGAGTAACGAAATGTAAACAAATGTAAACAAAGGCAAGATGGCATCGACATCTCATGAGGGAGCAAAGCGAGTGCAGAAAAGAAAATACTCAACGCAATCGCAAACGATGTTTTTGCACCTTATCGCCAAGTTGGACTCTGATTTTTAAGAATCTGATTTTGTTGACAGTGATCAGGAGATCGAGCAAGAGAGTGAGGAACTGGCATTGGCTGATCGGCTGCCAGCTAGGTGCATTCGCACAGCTGACGCACCTACGGCAAGGTTCACGTGGGAGGAATACCCAGACATTGATCTGTGGGAGCCAAACTGGCTTCCGGACTTCACAAGATGGCATGGCTTGCTGCTGGACACGACAGATCACCAGCTGCTGGACTACTTCAGGCTGCTCTCTCCTGATGCTGCTTTTCAGCTACTGTCAGACGAGACACACAGGTATGCAGAGCAATTTTTTGAATCGCGGGCTGCGCTTGCACTGCATTCTCGTTTTTCAAAGTGGAAACCCACAACAAAAGACGAGATGAAGTGCGCTGTGGCATTACAAATAGAGATGGGACAGAACTGGTGATATAACTTCAGGGAGCATTGGTCCAAATGTGCTTTGTCCCCTGGTGGCTTTGGACAGGTTATGCAGCGTGATGATAGGTACGTGATGCTGCAAAGTTTTATTCACTTCTGTAATAAACAGAAGCAAATCCCAAGGTGTGAGCCAGGCTATAACGCCATGCATAAAGTTCAGCCCCTGCTTGACATTGTGGAACCAACATAGAAACAATTTGATCAGCCTGGCCGTGATTTGTCTGTGTATGAATCTATGATAAAATACAAGGGGCGCCTTTTTTTTCTGCCAATATATGCCAAACAACCCCACAAAGTATGACATAAAGGATTTTGTACTGGCAGAAGCAAACACTGGTTTCTGCCTGAAAGTAATTACATATACAGGAAAGTATTTCTTACAAAGAGAGAACTGTCCCTCGACAAGGCAGGTTGTGCTGGAGCTGCTTCAGGGCTATGAACATTTGGGTCATGTTGTGTACATTTGGATAATTTTTACACATCACCAGAAGTGTTCATGGAGCTACAGAGCAGGGGGATTGGAGCTTGTGGCACAGTGAGGGTGAACAGGAGACACAGGCCTTCACAGGCTGAAGATAAAAAGAGGCGACAATACGGTTTTCATGCTTGCGGAAAACTTGGTGGCAGTGGCATGACACGATGTCAAAGGGTGACTTGTCTCTCTACAGTACACACTAACAATATATGTGATAAAGTGCAGCAACAGACAATTGAAATGGAGGCACCAAAGCAACACGTATTGTAAGGAGTGCAATGTGGCAATGACTGAAATTGGCTGCTTTGAGCGAGATCAGACTTTACTGTGTAACATTTATGTGAAGTCATAGAGTATGCAGGCTCATACAACATGCAAGGCAGTAACATTTGTCAAAAGTAAATATTTTTTGCTGATTTGATATGTTAAACAATTGCTTTGTGTTCTTTTTTTAAAAAAAAGTTAGTTTTTGGAAAAATATTCAGCCCTGGGAGAAAAGAAACCAAAAAAAAATTAGCCCTAAGAGAGTTAAAACTTTAGTAAAAACAATAATTTGAACAAACTTTTCATCAAGATCTCATTGAATTTTGATCCCATGTTTGGACTTGCATCGTGACCACGCAACGAGTAACTTGCCCGTGAGTGAATTTCGTTTCTTTATCTCAAATAAATTACCCGACTTTCTCGAATGTTTGTCCCTGCTCTTTTTTCTCCGCTTAGTCGTTGACGTGTCATCGAGAATGTATAAAGTGATTGTCCTGATAAAATTTATAAGAGCTGAGCGTGCAGGAAGTGTGCCTGACAAAAGCATTCACACGACTGAGAGGTTAGATGACTGCGGTCTTGTTTGAAAATGGTTGTAAGTAGGGCGTGACTTGAAAAAATCTCATGTTAAAAGTCTCACGGGACTTCCTTCCAAAATGTCACGTCTCGCCCCAAGATTATTTTATTATAATAGAGAGATGTTTGTCTATACTCTATATTAGTGAATAGTCTATGAGAAGTTCTTATAACCCCGCAAGCTGAATTGAGTCGGTGTACTCTAACTGTTTCTTGTCCCTCTAACTGCAGATTAGTCTCAGTTAGTGACCTTCCTTGCCGAAAGTAAGGCGTGGAGGGCACACGGTTTCAAAGTGCGCCTTACCGTGCCCAGTTGTATGTAACGTGATGAGCTCTACTGAACGTGCAGCGCCGTATGTTTAGCACGTACTGAAGGTGAAGTAAAGCATCCCTTAGTATAGAAAACAACTAAAGTTTACCAAGAAAAGGCTAAGTTTAGGGAAGACACATTTTTCCCCCATTGTTTTTGCTTTTTATTCTACGCGTGTAACAGCCTTTTTCTTTATTCCTGTGTAGACTGTTTGCTTTGAATTTTCCCTAAACATTTTAAAATGAACTTTTTGGACTGAGAAGTTTCTTTCGGGCACGTGCTTGATCCTGCCTTACCTTCCGGCATCCCATTCCCAATTCCACCTACTAAAAAAGCAAAGACCACGAAACCTTAACAGAATTGTGAATGTTCTCACCATTATATTCTCCTATATAGAATTACATTACTTACTCATTCCCACACTCCTAGAGGACTTCTGCTCTTCTCCTTTACTCCTGTTTCCTTCACCGATTCTCACGTCAATTTCAGAGAACTCCGATTTCATTTCCACAGATTTGTGCTGGGAGGCCAGATGTCCAGTATTAGTGAACCAGGACTGTAAACTGGAATGAGATTCTTCACAGATATCTTTCTTGAAAATAGTTCCAATCTCGTGCTTTTGCAGCTCAAGACTGACTGACAAATCCTCAGATTCCTCGACTTTAATGTCGACAGTACCCTCCTCTAACTCCTCTTCTTTAAAAACGGAAATTCTTCCCTCACAATCCTCCGCCTTCACGCACACATCTGCTGGTGCCGCCCACTCACAGACCTCTTGTTTAATGTGTGCCAGCCTTTCACCCATAGCTTCATTATCAACTGAGGCCATCATCTATGTAAAACTCTTCTCTCTTCACTCAGGTGTCTGCTTTTCTCTTCTACAATGTCCTTCTCACATAGACAACCCTGGCTTGGAGGCCATTAGACATCTCACTGAATGGCCAGGTGAACTGGGAAGGAGGCTCCTTTGCACTGTGAAATAAAAATGAGATAATTACTTAAAATACTTGTCAAAAATAACTTGAGCACATTTCGGGATTAATGACTAGACAGGCATAGAAAAGTACCAAGTACAGTCTTAAAAGGTGCCAGAATGGTTCTTCAGAGCAATGCCAAAAGAGAACCATTTTTTGTTCCAAAAACACCCATCCAGACGAACATTCCATAATCCATACAGTAAATAATTCTTACTACTCACTCTTTTTGTGCGTTCTACTTTATCACACTTTCAGTATGACCGGCAAACACTATTGGAATTACGTTCATCAGCCAGTTTGGATTTTACAACAGTTTTTGATATCGCGGACGCTGTACTGCCTGGAGCCTTTTGCTTACTCGCGCGACGCCGAAGGAAAACAAAGAGGGGGAAACGCGCCGGAGTTCTGTGCCGAACCCGACAGAGGAACAACAAGCCTCCTCTGCCTAGCATCCTGCTCGCTAATGTTCAGTCTCTGGACAACAAATTAGATGAGCTGCGCGCACGGATAAAGCACCAGAAAGACATCACGAACTGCTGCGTTTTGGCGTTCACAGAGACGTGGTTGGAGCCCAGCGTACCTGACTGCGCAGTCACACCAGACGGGTTCACAGTTTATCGGGGAGACAGAACAAAGGACTCAGGCAAGTCAAGGGGAGGGGGTGTGTGCTTTATGGTTAACTCTTCATGGGCTACGGATGTGTGTGTCTTAAAAACACACTGCTCACCGGTTCTTGAGCTGCTGACCATTAAAGTTAGACCCTTTTACCTCCCGAGGGACTTCAGTTCAGTTCTCCTTTCAGTTGTTTACATCCCCCCACAAGCTGATAAAGCTTCAGCTATGGATGAACTGTATGATGTTATCAGTGGACTAGAGAACGCTAACTCAGAAGCAGCATTTATTGTGTTGGGAGACTTTAACAGAGCAAACATGAAGTAAGTTCTCCCTAGATACTATCAGCACATCTCTCCCCCCACAAGAGGTGATCAAACACTGGATCATTGTTACACCTTATTCAAGGACTCCTACAAATCTCTCCCTCGACCAGCTTTTGGAAAATCAGACCATTGCTCTATATTGCTGCTGCCTGCATATAAACAAAGACTTAAGCAGGAAAAACCGGTTTACAGGAACATCTACAAATGGGACAGTGAAGCTGAGGGGGTCTTACAGGACTGCTTTGAAACAACTGATTGGGAGATGTTTGAGGATGCAGCTGATGGCAACATCAATGAATTCACAGACTCTGTCACAGGATATATCAGCAAGTGCATTGACGATGTTGTCACTAAAACCACCGTTTGCATATATCCTAACCAGAAACCCTGGGTAAATAGGGAGATCCGGGCTAAGCTCAAGGCGCGGACCTCTGCCTTTGGCTCAGGGGACTCTGATGCATACAAAGCAGCCAGATACGACCTCCGGAGGTCCATCAAGAAGGCCAAACGGGACTACAGGGACAAAGTGGAGTCAAGCTACCACAGCTCTGACACCAAGCGCCTGTGGAATGGACTGTGCTGCATCACTGACTATAAAAAGAAAAACACATTCAGTGTTCAGCCCACTGCATGTCTTGCAGACGAGCTCAACACTTTCTATGCTCGTTTTGATGCAGCCAACAAAGAACACGTGCTATATCCTCAAGGGGGCAGTGAGTCTGTCACTCTGATCCTTGAAACGTCTGATGTGAGAAGGTCCTTCAAAAAGGTCAATCCTCGCAAAGCTCCGGGACCAGATGGCATCCCAGGCCGTGCCCTCAGGGCGTGTGCTGACCAGTTAGCAGGTGTGTTCACCAAAATTTTCAATCTCTCCCTGAGGCAATCAGTGGTCCCCACTTCCTTCAAGGCATCCACCATCATTCCTGTCCCAAAGAAACCGGTGGTCTCCTGTCTGAATGACTATCGCCCGGTTGCACTGACATCGGTCATTATGAAGTGCTTCGAGCAACTAGTCAAAGGTTACATCTGCTCCTCCCTCCCTGACACGCTGGATCCTCTCCAATTTGCTTACAGAGCAAACAGATCGACAGAGGATGCCGTTGCGCTAACAATAAACATTGCCCTCACCCACCTGGAAAGAGGAAATACATATGTAAGAATGCTGTTCATAGATTACAGCTCGGCATTCAACACCATCATCCCCTCAAAACTCGTCTTGAAGCTTGACGACCTTGGGTTGGGGACGACCATCTGCAGATGGATTTTCTCTTTCCTCACAAACAGGTCCCAGGTGGTGAGAGTCGGCAAACACACATCCTCATCACTCATTTTAAACACAGGAGCGCCGCAGGGCTGTGTGCTTAGCCCCCTCCTGTATTCCTTGTTCACCCATGACTGTGTTGCAAAACACGGCACAAACACCATCACCAAGTTTGCAGACGACACAACCATCATAGGCCTTATCACTGACAATGATGAGACGGCCTACAGAGAGGAGGTGCTGGCATTGAGTAATTGGTGCCTAGATAACAACTTGTCTCTTAATGTCAGCAAAATCAAGGAGATGATTGTGGACTATCGAAAACAACAAGGCAGAGAACACCAGGCCATCTACATCAGTGGCATAGAAGTTGAAAGGGTCAACAGCTTCAAGTTCCTCGGAGTAAACATCACCAAGGATCTCTCGTGGACCCTTCACATAGACACTGTGGTCAAGAAAGCTCACCAGCGGCTCTACTTCCTGAGGAGGCTGAGGAAGTTTGGCATGAATGCCAACATCACCTCAAACTTTTACAGGAGTGTGGTCGAGAGTCTGCTAACGGGCTGCATTACCGTCTGGTATGGGAGCTGCTCTGCCAGCAGCCGGAAATCACTACAGAGAGTGGTGAAGGCAGCAGAGCACATCACGGGCAAGAGTCTTCCTGCCATTGAAGACATTTACCTCCATCGGTGCTTGCGTAAGACAAGCAGCATCATAAAGGACCACAGCCATCCAGCACGCCAGCTGTTCTCCTTGTTACCGTCCGGCAGACGATACAGGAGACTTAAGAACAGCTTTTACCACCAGGCCATTCGACTCCTCAACAGCAACACCTGAACACTTACACACACTTACATTACATCTACATTGCACTACTCACACACAAACTGTACCTGCACACACTCTGAATACTGACTGGAACATGCATCTGCACTTTATGGAATATGCATCTGCACTTATAAAACATTATCTGTGCAATAACTGTCATTTGTACTTGCTGCTCATTCAACTCATATCGCTCTATAACTTCTTTTAAAACATACACATTTTATTTTATATGACTTGTCTATTTTTAACTTGTAATCTTTTTTTAAGCTTTATTGGATCTAGGCTGAGTGACTTGTTTTTCTCGTCATACACATTTCATTGTATGTTGACCCTGTGTTA
Source organism: Erpetoichthys calabaricus (assembly GCF_900747795.2). Classification (NCBI taxonomy): domain Eukaryota; kingdom Metazoa; phylum Chordata; class Cladistia; order Polypteriformes; family Polypteridae; genus Erpetoichthys; species Erpetoichthys calabaricus. Next base: position 20,635,408 of record NC_041398.2, on the reverse strand, counting down.
ACCTATATATGACAAATAAACCTAAACCTAAACCTAACCATGAACAGATGGGAGAAATAACAATGGCTTACAGTTTTAAAAGGACTCTTCCTGCATATAACACAACAAGCCAAGTCCAAGTTTTCATAATCTATTAGCGTGCTATTAGGTAGCCTACTATACATTAAAGATTATACACACACACACACACTTATATATACAGTACTGTGCAAAAGTTTTAGGCAGGTGTGAAAAAATGCTGTAAACAAAGAATGCTTTCAAAAATGGAAGTGTTAATCGTTCATTTTCATCAATCAACAAAATGCAGTGAATGAACAAAAGAGAAATCTAAATCAAATCAATATTTGGTGTGACCACCCTTTGCCTTCAAAACAGCATCAATTCTTCTAGGTACACTTGCACACAGTTTATGAAGGAACTCGGCTGGTAGGTTGTTCCAAACATCTTGGAGAACTAACCCCAGATCTTCTGTGGATGTAGGCTTCCTCACATCCTTCTGTCTCTTCATGTAACCCCAGACACACTCGATGATGTTGAGATCAGGGCTCTGTGGGGGCCATACCATCACTTCCAGGACTTCTTGTTCTTCTTTATGCTGAAGATAGTTCTTAATGACTTTGGCTGTATATTTGGGGTCGTTGTCCTGCTGCAGAATAAATTTGGGGCCAATCATACGCCTCCCTGATGGTATTGTATGATGGATAAGTATCTGCCTGTATTTCTCAGCATTGAGAACACCATTAATCCTGACCAAATCTCCAACTCCATTTGCAGAAATGCAGCCCCAAATGTTCAAGGAACCTCCACCATGCTTCACTGTTGCCTGCAGACACTCATTATTGTACCACTCTCCAGCCCTTCGACAAACAAACTGCCTTCTGCTACAGCCAAATATTTCAAATTTTGACTCCTCAGTCCAGAGCACCTGCTGCCATTTTTCTGCCCCCCAGTTCCTATGTTTTCGTGCATACTTGAGTCGCTTGGCCTTGTTTCCACATCGGAGGTATGGATTTTTGGCTGCAACTCTTCCATGAAGACCACGTCTGGCCAGACTTCTCCGGACAGTAGATGGGTGTACCTGGGTTCCACTGGTGTCTGCCAGTTCTGAGCTGATGACACTGTATGGTGTACAGCACCTTCACCTTCCCTTCTCGTGTGGTACTGCAGCAGCTCGGGTGCAGATGGTGGGTGGGGCATGGGGGGCACTACAACGGGTGGTGAAGTGTGCACAGAGGATGATTGGCATGATGAGGATCACTAAATCAAGGACAGGAAGCGTGGCTTTTAGCTGCAGGTCCCACCGACTCACACAAGACGGAAATAAAATTGGGAGTGCTCCCCCTCAACTTTCTCATATACAGTGCATCCGGAAAGTATTCCCAGCACCTCATCACTTTTTCCACATTTTGTTATGTTACAGCCTTATTCCAAAGTGGATTAAATTCATTTTTTTTACCTCAGAATTCTACACACAACATCCCATAATGACAACGTGAAAAAAGTTTACTTGATGTTTTTGCAAATTTATTAAAAATAAAACATTGAGAAAGCCCATGTACATAAGTATTCACAGCCTTTGCCATGATGCTCAAAATTGAGCTCAGGTTCATCCTGTTTCCCCTGATCATCCTTGAGATGTTTCTGCAGCTTCATTGGAGTCCACCTGTGGTAAATTCAGTTGACTGGACATGATTTGGAAAGGCACACACCTGTCTATAGAAGGTCCCACAGTTGACAGTTCATGTCAGAGCACAAACCAAGCATGAAGTCAAAGGAATTGTCTGTAGACCTCCGAGACAGGATTGTCTCGAAGCACAAATCTGGGGAAGGTTACAGAAACATTTCTGCTGCTTTCAAGTTCCCAATGAGCACAGTGGCCTCCATCATCTGTAAGTGGAAGAAGTTCGAAACCACCAGGACTCTTCCTAGAGCTGGCCGGCCATCTAAACTGAGCGATCGGGGGAGAAGGGCCTTAGTCAGGGAGGTGACCAAGAACCCGAAGGTCACTCTGTCAGAGCTCCAGAGGTCCTCTGTGGAGAGAGGAGAACCTTCCAGAAGGACAACCATCTCTGCAGCAATCCACCAATCAGGCCTGTATGGTAGAGTGGCCAGACAGAAGCCACTCCTTAGTAAAAGGCACATGGCAGCCCGCCTGGAGTTTGACAAAAGGCACCTGAAGGACTCTCAGACCATGAGAGAGAAAATTCTTTGGTCTGAGAAGACAAAGATTGAACTGTTTGGTGTGAATGCCAGGTGTCACGTTTGGAGGAAACCAGGCACCACTCATCACCAGGCCAATACCATCCCTACAGTGAAGCATGGTGGTGGCAGCATCATGCTGTGGGGATGTTTTTCAGCGGCAGGGACTGGGAGACTAGTCAGGATAAAGGGAAAGATGACTGCAGCAACGTACAGAGACATCCTGGATGAAAACCTGCTCTAGAGTGCTCTTGACATCAGACTGGGGCGACGGTTCATCTTTCAGCAGGACAACGACCCTAAGCACACAGCCAAGATATCAAAGGAGTGGCTTCAGGACAACTCTGTGAATGTCCTTGAGTGGCCCAGCCAGAGCCCAGACTTGAATGTGATTGAACATCTCTGGAGAGATCTTAAAATGGCTGTGCACCAACGCTTCCCATTCAACCTGATGGAGCTTGAGAGGTGCTGCAAAGAGGAATGGGCCAAACTGGCCAAGGATAGGTGTGCCAAGCTTGTGGCATCATATTCAACAAGACTTGAGGCTGGAATTGCTGCCAAAGGGGCATCGACAAAGTATTGAGCAAAGGCTGTGAATACTTATGGACATGGGATTTCTCATTTTTTTTATTTTTAATAAATTTGCAAAAATCTCAAGTAAACTTTTTTCATGTTGTCATTATGGGGTGTTGTGTGTAGAATTCTGAGGAAAAAAATGAATTTAATCCATTTTGGAATAAGGCTGTAACATAACAAAATGTGGAAAAAGTGATGTGCTGTGAATACTTTCTGAATACACTGTACTCCGATATGGGGATGGATATTTGAGGAGTAAAGCGCAAGACAATGATTCTATTTTTATATAAATACATTAAAGAACCATCAACAACAAATCAAATCAAATTAATAATGTATTGAACAATTATTATTAAAGTAAAGTGGAATAAATCGGACTCTGTAGATGCATGAATAAATGGTAAAGTACCACTTGTGGTTAGCGGAAATAGACCAAAAGTTAATAGGAATCTACGTTTTGTACCCAATACTTGTATGCAAAAATTGATCAACCTAAGTGAAAGCGCACTCAAGTTATTGTGTTTACACACACACACACAAACAGACATAATTCAAAAAATGGCATTTTTGGACTCGGAGGTCTAAAATGTCGAGATGAGTCTTTTGGTAACCAAAAACGGTCCCTCGTTGGTATCGCTCAGTAGAACTACGCTGGCACCTTTAGTTTCAAGAGTGCAGGGAAAGCACAGCTGTGAAAAGGAGCTCTTTGCCCACTTAAAGTCAGTGGGGATGACAAGTAAAAAGAAAGTATGGTGAAATGACACCTTTTATTTGCTAACTAAATAGATTAGAAAATCAAGCTTTCGAGGCAGCTAAGGCCCCTTCATCAGGCAACGTGTAACAAAGAAACTGAAAAATACTCTTGCTTATATTGGGACAGCAAAGTGATTTTTTTTTTTCATCTTAACAACCTTTTTGTTCAAATTTTAGCAAAATTATTAAACCTAAGATGAATTAACCCTGAAAGAAGAGAACAATGAACTAATAAAATGCAGAGATAAGATAACCATCACTAGAGAAAGTCCTGGAAGGTTTTTTTGGAAGTGTATTGTCAGTAAGAGAGGCCTCTGTATCAGTCTATGGCTAACACGGTACAACAGGCATGTCAAACTCACTACCATTGGTGGGCCGCTTCGAATGCCATACGTGCGTTAGCGGGTTGCACTGTAACAAATACTAGTATACTATTATACAAAGTTACTGTAGCTTTCTTTCCAATACTGAAAACTTTAAAAAATGTAACACTTAAAGTTTAAAGAAAAGCAATTTATTTCCATACAATCTCCGTACAACAGTGTACAATTAGAGTCTTAGCCTCTTAGCTAGGTCCTTATATTATTATATTTTATTCATTGCTTATACAGGAGTCTTACAGTGTGAGATCTATTTATTTTGTCCCGACACTTGGCATCTCTTGTTAGTAACCAGTTCATCAATATCAGGCTTGAAATCTTGTGCAGCTGCAACTTTTATGAGGGGTGAACGGTGCTCGACGGTAAGTCTTGAGCGATGTGGGGTTTTGGTAGCTTTCATTAACGAAAACAATTGCTCATAAAGGTAAGTGCTTTCCGAACATAGACAGTACTCTCGATGCCAACTTACGGATCTGCACATACGAGGGTAGCAGGTAAGCATACAAGCCGGGCAAACCAACTTCGTTGTATTTTGCCTTCAGAATAGAATCGGACTGCAGTTCAATAAACTCCATTTGGATATTCTCAGGCGCATTCTCAACGCTGTAAGAGTATGGTGACGTAAATGGCGCAAAGTCCTGTTCGTGTGAAATCACGAAAACGCTCACTGAATTCATTGCTCAGTAATTCAAGTTGGAAAACAAATCCTCCAAAAATCTAATTTTACTTTACTAAGTTTATTTCAAAGTTTATATTGTAAAATAAGCCGATATGCAAAAAGCCCCCTGACCTACACTAATTTTACAAACTCAAAATCACAAACATTTCTTAATAAACAACTCACCAACTTCTCACGTCCACTTCAGATCTTCAGCTGTAGTCTGCACTAACTGTTCGTTACAATACTAGCACAAAATTAAATAAAACTAGAGCAAAAAAAAAACGTGAAAATATGCGAGCTATTACTACTCGTGATGGTCAGTTCTGCCCAGTGGCCAGTCTCAGTAGTGTAGCCTGCCAGGGGCGGCTGTAGGCTCGTGGCGACCCTGGGCAGAGAAAGAATCGGTGGCCCCTTCGCCCACCAGTGTCAATATGGTATCTTACGCACGGCGGATGGCCACGTCCGTTGCGGACACTGCATAGCCGCCTCGTGCTCATGACACGCTTCTATATGCGCGTGTCCGTAACTTGAAAACCAAGTGGCGGCCCGTGATATTCTCATTACGACAGAACGTTATAATACTGCATATACTGCTCCGACTCGAGTGACATTAGTAAATACAGCGTACTAATTAACAAGAAACACAATGTTTTTCGGCCATATTGCCGTCAGCTGTGTTATTATTTTCTCTTTCTGTTTTATATTCAATATATATTGGCGTGGCGGCCCTGTGCGGGTGCACAGTTTGCACATGCCTAAGGCCGCCCGCTGCTGCAGCCTAGCACGTCAGTTGCGACTTATTAACTTTGGACAAGGCTCGTGGCTATACTAATAGATGACGTTTCTGGTACCGTAATGCCATGGGGAAAACGCACTTTTATCAGAAGGCAGAAGTAAGAAAAGTCAATAAGTAATGCCGAAGATGAAGAATGATTCAATCACAAACGATAGTAATCATTTTGTACAAGTTTAGTGCTAACTAGGATCTGTCATGCGGGCCGATTTGACACGCTTGCACTAAACAGTATCATCTCCAAACAGAGGAGCAACTTCAGCGACAGACTGCTGTCACCGTCCTGCTCTACTGACAGACTGAGGAGATCGTTCCTCCCTCACACTATGCGACTATTCAATTCCACCGGGGGCGGGGGGCGGTTTTGGTTGGGGGCGGGGTTTAGGGTCAACGGTAACATTCTACAATGTTATTGATCGTTATACCTGCCTCGCACTCTGCACCTTGCACTTTTTAACTCGCACTGTGTTTTTATCACTCTTTAATTAATATTGTTTTAATCAGTATGTTGCTGCTGGAGTATGTGAATTTCCCCTCGGGGATTAATAAAGTATCTATCTATCTATCTATCTATCTAAAAATGAAGGCCCGCATTTGTTGTTATCCATCATAATCTGCGTTTTTCTGTGCCAATGACGTCTCGTTGAGGAATCTAGTTTGTTACTAAAATACCACAGTAGATGCTTCAGCCGCTTGCATATAATAACTGAAGACGTTCTCGAAGTGCCATTTCTGAACGCCCCTTTAACAAAGTTCACCGTCCACTTTTCCAACAGACATATCCCCCTAAAACGGCAAAAAAAAAAAATGGGCAGTCCGCCGGGAAAATCCGAGTGCGGATTTGACGAGTGGGCTGCGCGGGATTGCAATGAACTTCACCGTCTGGCATGACAGCACAATGCTCGGGTTAAATGGAAACGAGAAACGGCGAACAAATGTTTATTTGCGTAAAGACCTCGGTAACAATAATTACGAATTAATTTGCCTGCGCTAAACCTGATGGCGCACTGAATTGCATGCTACGCTACACCGATCATCTTCTTAACACTCCCAAGTTAATATCCCGCACCAGCTGGAAGCGAACATACTCCGCAATCGACTTCAAACTCATCAAATAACGAGGACGCGATTCGCTATGCCGACTCCAAAACGCTAAAAAAAAAAAGATGAAAACTTGGCGTGAATTGTCTAAATGCAAGCGATCCACGCACTGCCGGATAGCTTCTACAATATGGAACTGATCAGCGTATCGTGTCCCTCATCCCCCGAAGATTCCGACCCGTACATAGCCTCCGCGTCCGACTTTATCTCACCTTCCGCACTTTTGTCTGTTTCTATGTGTGCTGATGAAGTCTGAACACGATTGTCCTTCTCGAGTAAAAGCCCTGCGCTCGGAGACAGGAAACATGAACAGAATTTACGTCATCTGTCTGCGACTCGGAAGAATTGACTCCGCCTACACATTTTGAAGGAAGTGTCACTACAAAACCGAAAAGAGGAAGGGGCGGGCGGAGGAGATGCTCATGTCAAACAGAATTTAAATGCAAGTCTTCTTCAGTCTGACGTCTGCGTTCATCTGGAAATCAGGACTTATTTTAGGGTTGTATTATAGACCCCGCAATGCAAGTAATAATTACAATATACATTTCTTTAGTAGTATTAAAAAAGGCAAGTTTACAGGGGGACTTTATATTCATGGGGGACTTTAACTCTCAGAATATTATCTTGGCAGGAGTTTTTAGACCTGACCAAGGGAATGTTTTAAAACACAGTACAGTCGTGGCTAAAATTTGTAAGAATGACCCAAGTATTGGTTATCACCAAGTCGGCTGCGTCAGTGTTTTTAGATCTATGTATCAGATGTTTCTCTGGTACACTGAATTAGAATGACAAGCATTTCAGAAGTTTCAAAGACTTTTATTGACAATTCCATGAAGTTTATTCGCAGAGTCAATATTTGTAGTGTTGGCCCTTCTTTCTTTTTCAAGACCTCTGCAATTCACCCTGGCAGGCTGGCAATCAACTTCTGGGCCCAATCCTGACTGATGACAGCTGCCAAGTCTTAATAATCAATGCTTGGAGTTTGTCAGAATTGGTGGGTTTTTGTTTGTCCACCCACTGCTTAAGGACTGACCACAAATCCTCAGTGGAGAGTTTCCTGGCCATGGACCCCAAATTTTGAACAAAAGCTGTATACGACTGATAATTCCAATGTGAACAGTAGGCCATCTGAGATAATGAGGGCCAATTATTAAGAAGAATATTATGGAGACTAAAAGGCAATTAGAGAGAAATATAGCAGATAAAGTGAAAGATGACCCAGAGCAGTTCTTTCAGTTTTTGAGTAGTAAAAGAACAGTCAAGGGGGTGAAGTGTATCAGAAATAGTAAAGGGGAATTAAGGAAGTGGACAATAATCTCTCAGTGGTAACAGGGACTACTAAGGAGCTACTGAGTGATTTGGAAATTATAGAGGGAGAAGAGCTGCTCCGATTATATAAGATGAAATCTAACAAATCACCAGGACCAGATCATATTTTACCCTCGAGTTCTTAAGGAGGCTAGCGAGTACAGATATAAACCCTTGACACATATTTTTAAGAAGTCACTGGAGAGATTCTTATGGACTGGAAAAATGATAGATATTATCTTTTTATATAAAAATGGATGACCTGGCAGATCCAAGCACATATAAACCAGTAAGCTTAATGTGCCTCAGGGAAGGAATTATTAAGGATATGATTAAGCAGCACATGGCAAGAACAGGAGTTTAACCGGACAGTCAGCATCGGGTCAGAAGAGGAAGGTCGTGTTTTACTAACATGCTGGAATTCTATGAGGAGGCAACACAAGGATCTGATCAAACTGGAGTAGATGATATTATTGATCTGGACTTTCAGAAAGCATTTGATGAGGTGCCACATGAGAGGGTGGGCATCAAACTAAAAGAAGTGGCAGTTCAGGGTGTGGCGGGTGCAGAATTGGCTCAGACACAGGAAGCAGAGGGTGATGAGGGTGTGAGGAACCAAATCAGAATTGGCCAAAGATAAGATTAGTGTCCAGCAGGGGTCAACCACCCAACTAGAGGTGATTTTTGCCACTTTGTTTCCCATTGTGTATTCAATCCTCACATTTTTACTTCCTTTGTGTAACACTTTACATTTACTTCATGGCATTAAATTTCATCTGTCATAAATCTTCCCAAGCCTGTATGCTCTCCAAGTCCTTCTGTGATCATTTAATGGATTCTCGATTATCTGCCAATCCACCTCTCTTGGTATCATCTACAAACTTATCCGGGTTGTTATTTATATTCCTGTCCAAATCATTTCTATATGTTACCGTCAATGTGGGAAATTAGGCATTGTGCAGAAAGCCTATAGGAAATCTATCCATCCATCCATCCATTTTCCAACCCGTTGAATCCGAA